>NC_132923.1:45440335-46056724 GCF_047675955.1 Chlorocebus sabaeus | reverse complement strand
GGCCAAACCCGACTGAGCGGAAGTGAGAGAGACCGGGATTTGATATCAATTACCCGCAAGCCCCCGCCTACCCCAGGCCCCGATTGTTATGAAATGGGCCGGCAGGGTGCCCACTAGAAATCTAAATTACCCTTCCTCACTGGTGCCTAGAGTAGTCCTTTGGCCGCATAAATTAATGTTGCTTCCTTTCTCCTCCATCTTCCCTCATCAGTGTTTTCTCCAAATCTTATATAATGCTTAACCCAGTTGTTCTGACCTAAAATTAAAACATATCCCTTAACAGTGCTCCTAGACAAGGGTAACTACAGAAATTCTGCCTGGAAATAATGCCCTTTGGACTGAGGCTGTTAACTATACAAGTTGCTTTCCTGCTACTTCCTTCTGGAACAAGATGAAAATCCCCCAATAGAAGCCTGCAGTGACCAAAACTATTACTTCTATGCTGTTCAGTGCGAGGGAGAACAATAACGACAACAACAAAAAAACTTCAACCCCCCTAATTTAAATTTTTCTGATAACTTTGAACACCTTGGCATTTTAAAGATCCAGGTAGCATTTTATCGGTAAGAGTTGTAACTGATACCAAATTTTTCAAGTTCATTTCACCTTAACTGTCAATTGAGTTTATTTTCCTTAACCAAACAAGCCATTTCCTTAAGGTCATTTAAAACTGAATTTCTTTCCAGCACACACCATATAGTTTGCTCATCCCTGTCTTGTTAAGGTACACCCAAAAAACAAATAGTATTACATAGTATGCATATTACAAACCATGAGGCAGTATTTCAAATTAGCACTTTATTCAACTATATCTTAGGTTAAATATTTTCTTCTAAGGTGAGAAGGGTTTTGTTTTCATAAAACTGACTTACAAATTATGTTCTTACGTATAGATAGCTTAGCTTTTCTGAGATTAAGTACATTTTCAGTGAAATAAGCACGGACTGACTGAGGCTGCTTGGTGGCAGTAAGACTGTGGAGGAAAAGAGACAGTATTGTCAATGTATGTAATTTTCACCCTGAACACGGTGTGTTTGTTTTTTAATTTTCAATCTTCATCCTACATTTGCCAAGATGTCCACCTCTGCAATGGAGGGGCATATATACAGGGTTTGCAGTTTTGAAACAGCACACAACTCTGTGCTGCAAATGGCTCTGATCTAAGGTTTAGGAAAACCTGGGTGCCTGGGGCACTCCCTTGGATGCCTGCAATTCTGCAGTTCAGAGCCTCAGCCAACATGAGCCCCACAGATGAGTTCCGCAGGTGTCTTCCACTCCAGTGTGTATGGCAACATTCCTGGCAGAGGCTTGTGGGTTAGACAGTAACCCCGGCATAGCAAAAGACCACAGAGTATGAAACGGTCCTAACTGTAGTAGTGACAGCCTCATCCTCCTGGACAAGGGAAGAAGCAAACGTCACAGATTTACCTCTTCTACACAAAACCAGTTGGTGAGGTTTTTACTTCTTTTCACTTTGTGAAAACAATTAACATAGAAATTCAATACAAAATGTGTATCAAATTTAAAGACATAGAAATCAGGAAACTCAACTTTTATAATTGAGTAAACATCACATTTCACATACAACACATGCCAGAATTTCCTTGTGGCAAGCGAATTCACTGAACACCAGGAGTGCATCACATCACAATGTGGAAAACACAAACGTGACTTTCTTTTAGCCTAACTGCATACTACAGGACATGTGGTTTCAGGTCAGTGTGATCTACTTGTAAATCTAGACTTATATGTCTATACCTGCCTATGTGCAACCCAGCCTATAAGATTCTGTTTCTAGGCTGGGCATGGTGGCTCACGCCTGTAATCCCAGCACTTTGGGAGGCCGAGGCAGGTGGATCACCTGAGGTCAGGAGTTCGAGACCAGCCTGGTCAACATGGTGAAACCCCGTCTCTGCTAAAAATACAAAATTAGCCAAGTATGGTGGTGCATGCCTGTAATCCCAGCTACTCGGGAGGCTGAGGCAGGAGAATCACTTGAACCCGAGAGGCGGAGGTGGCATTGAGCCGAGATTGTGCCATTGCACTCCAGCCTGGACAACAAGAGCGAAATTCCGTCTCAAAAAAAAAAAAAAAAAGTGTGTGTATGTATGTGTGTGTGTATGTGTATGTGTGTATATATATTCTGTTTCTAAAATTAAGAACAAAAAAGTATTTACGTAACTAAGTAAATTTTTTTTTCTCACTATGGGCTTTGGGCGAGCTGTTTTTCTGCTGTCCTAAAAGTTTTTCCCAAGTCTCTCTAGGGCCAGGAAATAAACACAAATTTGATCTGAGATGCTAATGGAAACTTTCTGCTTGGGATCTGCCTACAGACCACCTTTCCCACATTAAAACTAACACACTTCTGCTACACACTCCTGCTGCAGGAAGAGCAGTAAGCATTTGGGTACAGCAAAGAATTCTGTGGAATAAAGGTGGAAGTAGTAGGGATGAGGGGGTGGGGAGATCATAAATATATAACATATACATAACAAGAGATAACAGGAAAGAATGCAGAACCAGAGTCTGTTCCCAGTATTTAAAGAGAACCTCCCCCAATTCCTTCTCAAGTCCTGACCACAGGGAGCAGGTCCTCATAGCTCACACCTATTTTCTGGAGAGCACAAAGGCTGAGGGCACCATTCAGATTCTGGTGACCTGCAACTAATATCAGTCCTTTGTGGAATGGGAAGTTCTGTCCTAACCCTGGAAACAAAATAGAACTGTAGTCCCCTAAACAGGCAGTCACTGCCTCCAAACCTCTGGGCCCAGAATCTTGAAGGGGAAGCTTCCAAATTTCGCCAAGATGGCTCAGCAGGCTGGGTGCGATGCCCCTAATCCCAGCACTTTGGGAGGCTGAGGTGGGCAGATCACTTGAGGTCAGGAGTTTGAGACCAGTCTGACCAACATGGTGAAACCTGGTCTCTATTAAAAATACAAAAAAATAAAAAATAAAAAATTAGCCCAGTGTTGTGGCAGGCACCTATAATCCCAGCTGCTCAGGAGGCTGAGGCATGAGAATCACTTGAACCCGGGAGTTGGAGGTTGCAGTGCGCTGAGATCACGCCACTGCACTCCAGCCTGGGTGACAGAGTGAGACCCTGTCAAAAAAAAAAAAAAAAAAAAAAAAAAAAAACAGATGGCTCAGCAAACTGAAAGTGGCTGCATCTGAGAAAAAGGAAACTTGGCGCTGAGCATGGGTGTGTGGGAGGAGGAAGGATAGTGGTCAGGGCCTGATTGTATCTGCAGACTGTTACCTATACAGGTGGAATTCGATGACTAAGAACATTTCCTGGGGTTTCTCCAGCGAGTTTTGGCTATTTCTTGAGGCCCCTTTCCCTAGGTTTTGGAATTTCACGTAAACCTGGGAACTTTGCCCCACCCTCCGACATCCTCTTCTATGGGAAAAGAGAAATCTCTGGCCAGGGGAAGTTAACCTTTATTTTAAAGTATGTGAACAATCCCCATCTCCTTGAAAGGCCTGAAGAGAAATTCAGTAGAGTGGCATTTTCCTGCTTTCTGAACACATCACCTACCAATTTACCCAGGGTGCTGCAGTGGAGGTGGCCAAATAGCACCTGAGATAAGAGAAAGGAAATATAATCCTACAACAGAAGTTGAACAAACAAGTATTACTCCAGCCTCTCCTTCCCTATCCTGTCCCTCCCTCTGACTCCAGGAATAAGTCACCAGAGTCCCCTAGAAGATTCTTGAGTTTCTGCTCTTAAATGGCCCCTTTTCCAAGGAGGAACGAGGTCTGTTTTCTGATGTTGGGGCCTCAGATACTCTGTGATTACAACTTAATTTTGTCATTGCTTCTTTTCAAAGATTATTTGGAATGAATTGTTTCTTTTGTTTACTATCCAACAAACGACCTCTGCTAATCTTATATTTTATCTCCCTAACATATGGAAAAGCTATTTATTCTAGCCAATCACAATAAAGTGAAGAACACCCCATTTTATGGACAGGTATATATCACTAGTCTGTTGATCATTAAAGATATGATTACCAGTGAAAACCCTCTGAAGGTGGCACATTTATGCTTCCAGGAACAGATGGGGACACGCATTTTCCTTGCAAATACTTTTGAAATTGCTCTACTGGTAGCAGTATAAAAATGATATACAGATGCCAGGGCCGGCATGGCCAGGATGAGTGCGCCAGATTTACACAGTAAAGCCTTCACACGCGGGCTGTCAGTTTTGATTGATCTCTACTATACCTCAGGAACTTGTTGACTAGGTAGGGAAACAGTGCAAATAATTCACTGCAGCAAGTCAGATAATTCACACAACCAATCGGTCTGCTTCACTTTCTGGCTGTGACATACGAGCCTTCCCTACAAAGATGCATCATTTTCCAGCTTGAGCAATATTCAATGTCAGGGAAGAAAAGGTATTAAAGCCACACAAAAGGAGTCCGACTATCACAGAACAAGAAGTTATTTTGGTAATGGGGGCCAGATCCCACTCTACTCCAAGTCCTCCCAGAGCTTTCAGACCCAATTGTCATTATCATATTGATTAAAAAAAAAAAAGTTCATCATAGTGCAATTTTAGGTTTAACGCCAACAGATCGGGAAAGAGCAAAGAATTATCCCACAAAAGCACAACATTCTTACCGCAGGGACGTTTCCCTGTTCCAGTTCATTGATGGAGTTGATTAAGTTTAAATGAAGCAGACACTGGATAAAAGTAAGGGTATTGACCACTGGGCACCGAGATCCGTGCTTGAAAGGACCTGATACATGCAGAAAAGCAAGATTTGCTAAATGCTCTAATCTTCAATCAAATCTTACATCAATACAGACAAAGTTTGGTAATGAGAGATTCAATGAAGCATGCGGGAGAAAGAATTAATCCTCTTGGTCTAAACTGGCTTCAACTTTGAAGCTTGCTCCGAAGGAAAGACAGTTATCTAAATGCTAAATAAGAAACTTATTGTACTTTTCATGGCATGCTAATCTTTTGTCTATTTCATCTCTATTATGTGTATGCTCATAGATTGCAGTTGTCATGGTGATGATATCTAGTCATGCTCGGGGGATGGTGGTGAGAAGCCGGCGCGGAGGTGGAAAAGACCCCCACGCAATCCACAGTACAAAAAAAAAAGAGAGAGAGAGAGAGAGAGAGGGGAGAGAAGTAGGCGGGGACCGGACCCCTCCTGGGCTCTTCCCGCCAGGCCTAGGCTCTGTTCACATCAGGGTCCTAAGGAGGAATGGGCCTCCTGCACTTGGAACAGGGTAGTGAGGCGACCTCAGCAAGGCGAGCAGCATTCGGTAGTGGTAGTGGAGAGAGGGTCGGGCATCCGTTCCACCTCAACTCCATTTCCCCATAAAGGTTTCCAGCTTTTAGTCCGTAGGCTCCTCCCTCCCCATAGCGGCCCCTTCCCCCCACAGAGCTGCTGGGTAGAAAGGACTGTTGGAGAGGGGACCGAGAGAAGAAAGGGATCCAACACTTCACTTGTGGACAGGTTCTGCCTGGCTGTGTCGGGGCGGGAAGGTGAATCTTCTGTTCCTGACTGCCAGAGGGGCATGAATACTGAGAAGAGTGGCTCATGCAGCCCTGGCAGGAGGTGGAAGCTATAGGGTCACCCGGGGCCTTGGAGACCAAAGGTGACCCTGGGTCCTTTATGTGTTTTACAAAAGTTGCCAAATTAAGACAGGATTATAACTGCTCGAGTCCTTGTCAGGGCTGAAAGGTTGGGAGCCTCAAATATGCCCCAGCAGTGTTGATGAAAAGCTTAAAAAGTAATAAAAGGGAGAAAAGAGCGAGGAAAGTAACATGTATAACTCTTATTAAAGAGAAGAGCCACAGAGAGGTTGTGAACTTGAATAACTGTTTGAACTTTAATTTGTTCATTAACAGGATTTGCCCCTCACTGTGAATGTTATTACTTCCCTTTGCCACTCAGCAACAACTCTGGGCATAATAAAAGAATCTGGCAAAAAGTTAAACGCCTGGTAATTAATTCATTTAATTGAAAAAAGGGGGAAGAGAGAAAGAGAGGTCCCAATGCAAAAGCAGAAGGCAGAGAGGTTGGAGGAGGGGGTAAGGCTGAAATCTCCATGGAGGCCCTCTCCAAGGCCCACCACCTGTAGGCAAGAGGAGGCTTGGTCTCTGATGAGGTCTCTTTAGCAAAATTAATGCCAGCAGCCCCTGAAGACCCTCTTCCCAATGGCATCTGCCCCTGGTCCAAACTCCCTGGCCAGGCTTTCAGCCAGGGGCTAGTTTGGATGATCTGTTAGGGTGGCATGGATACCAGAAATCCAAAACCAATAGATATCCATGAACTCTTCCATTAAAAAGTGAAGAGATGTCTTTTGCTTTCTCCTCTCCCTTCCCTTCGATCAGGTTTCTTATACAGTCTTCTCTTTCTAGGCTGGAATGAAAAGGACTGTCAGTAGCCTGATATAATCTGCATGTTTGCATCTTAATCAGCCTCATACATCATGCTTTCTTTCCTTCCCCTACCCCAGCAGATGATTTAAATAAACTCAGGAGACGAGAAATGAAATGAACACTCCTTGCTCCTCCTGCTCGAAGCACTAGGACTAAGCCAGCTGGTTTTTCCTCTAACCTCACAGGGCCTACCTTTTTCTTAGTCACTTATCTTCTTTCTGTGTTTGTCAACCACTGCACACAAAATTATTTCATGTACATCTTCCTTCCAAGGGAAGCAATGCACTATTCAGGCACCCCAGAGCTATTGGCATGATGTTGCCCTTGCAGCCAAATAAGAGAACAGCACAGTTCAGGAAATCAGAGGTAGGTCAGTTATCCTTTCCTATTTAATATGTTTAAGGCTTACCACAGTTAGGATTTCTGAACGTTTTAAAAACCAGTGTCCATATACATAATCAGTGTGATTTTCCTTAAAATACAATTATCTACCATGTATTCTCCCATTACAAAACTACTAGACAGAAAAAAAAGAGAAAGGTAGAAAATGTGAGACTTTGTACATTAATTCCTAGTATCCAAAACTACTTCCTAGGTTTGTTTTTTAACTAAATCACTTCTAAACCCCAGGAGAGAACATAATTTCATTATTACCAAATAAATAAAATCATCAACATTACTATTTTGCTGGCAGCATCCTCGCCCTTTGCCCCAACCCCTCTTGGTATTACAATCCTAACTGCAAACTCTGTACAGCGATAAATGATCTGTACTTGTGTCTTCCTGAAAATTAGTGGTTGGAAGACACTCAATCTGTATCAATAATAGGAAGGGAGAAGGGGCTTTTAAAAGGGGCTATTTTATAAGCTGAAGCAAATTATAGGGTTTATTTAGCATCAGAGTTACTTCTCACCTTTTACTATCCCTGGATACTGAGTGAACTCCTTTTCCAAAGTTGTGGGTCTATCCTAGTTTTACTGTGGACAATTAATAATTGTCCTAAATATTAGGAGTCTACAAACAAAACAAACAAAAAAGCTCCCCCCTACTCCCCACTGCTGAGCCCTAAACCGCTTTTATGAATGTAACTTTAAAAAGACCACATCAACCAGGTCTACTAACCCTTCCACTATCCTAATCTAGACTCTGATCACTTTACACATAAAGGAGTGAGTTTCTTCCTTCCTCCAATACAGCTTTCAGAGTGCCTTAAGATTAACTATCCTAAACCCCTACTTTGTCTTGGTGGTTCTGATTGCCTATAACATCCCCAGCTTCTTCTTTTTCTCTTTTTTTTTTTTTTTTTTTTTGAGACGGAGTTTCGCTCTTGTTGCCCAGGATGGAGTGCAATGGCGCGATCTCGGCTTACTGCAACCTGTGCCTCCCAGGTTCAAGCAATTCTCCTGCCTCAGCCTCCCAAGTAGCTGGGATTAACAGGCATGCACCACCACGCCCGGCTAACTTTGTATTTTTAGCAGAGATGGGGTTTCTCCATGTTGAGGCTGAGGTCTTGAACTTCTGACCTCAGGTTATCCGCCTGCCTCGGCCTCCCAAACTGCTGGGATTACAGGCGTGAGCCACCGCGCCCAGCCAGCCCCAGCTTCTTAAATTGACTTTCAAGCCTCCTTCCTACCCTCCCCATAGGCATTAATTAGCTGTTCCTGGTGTGTTTTCCACTACTAGCCTACACAAGGCCAGACAGCTTTTCAGGCAGACAGCTCTCTCTTTGTCCCCTGAAAACATCACGTGAATTGTCTTTATTTTACTGAAGATGTCAGGCACCATGTTAGGCATTACAAATATTATCTTATTAATCCCTTCAATTTAAGAGATGGGTATAATTACACCCATTTTAAAGCTGTAGAAGGCTAAAGAAGTTAAGGTTCTTGTCCAACTAAGGTCTCACAGCAGCGCTAGGATTCTTACATCTGGCTCAAAAGCTGGTATACTTTCCACTACGGCATACTTTCACCCCTGCTGTGCGTGTGCTGTGTGTTCTGATCCCTCCTTCCTCTTGCCATCTGGGATCATTTCTCAATTTCACTCTATATATCTGACTCCTGTCCAGTCTGCAAATCCAGAGAGTAACTCCCACCTCTGTCCTGAAACCTTTCAACCATCATCCTAGTCCTTGGCAGACTGCTGAATTTATCATCTGCAGCACTCACTTGGTGCTCTCATTTTCTGCCTTGTATTGTCAGTTTTATTTTTATTCAGTCCCTTCCAACCAAACTGAAAGCTCCTTGAAGATGGGCATTTGCTTATATTTCTTTATATTCCTCCCCGACTCCCCAGAGCCTCATATTACAACTCCCATTTGTCATACACTTACCTCGTGCACACTAATCCTTAGAAGTGAGCACTATTATTACTGCCATTTCGCAGATAAAGAAACTGAGACTCAGAGAGATGAAAAAATTTGCCCAACCCACTAAGCTGGTAAGCAGATCAGATATTCAAACACATACTGCCTGAATCAAATGCCCCTTTTCCTTTGTCACTGTACTTTCCTGGCTCACATACATGGTGCCTCACACAATGTGAACTTATGAAGCGTCCCTGTATGGAGGATACTCAACAAGCCTCTGGAAAACATACCTCTAACATGACTTCAGAGAAGGGACATTGTTTTTACTTTTCATGAGGTGAAATCCGGCAACTCAACAGAAGAAAGGATGAGTATATACCTACCTGAGGACACCCACATCCACTTCCCCCTCCTCTCTAGGAGCCATGCTTCATGTTGTTGGGAGCCAATGATGCTGTCTATATCTATACAGGGGTTTCTGTAAGGTAGGGAGGCAAACTGCCTTTTCCCTTAATCCTCTGTACCTTTTAAATACACAGAGGAAAGAAGGAGAAAATTAAACTGTTAATTTTTGCTTTAATGGTCTGCAGGGTCCAGGGAGGTGGGGTCCTGCTATGTCTGCAACAGAAATGAATTGCTACTATGGGAAGAATAACAATTGCTTTTTTAAAAATGTTCATAACTGACTGATTAAGCCAGTCTGTAGAACTCAAGTCAGCTCCTTCTTCTCCTTTAAGGCATGAATATGGCAATGGGGATTAATGAAATCTCTATGAAAAGAAGGACCATTGGGAGTACAATAATCCAGGCCTAGGAGTCTGGTCAATTTTCTCCACAAGGAAAGATTGTCCTTTCAGTGCCACTGCTGCAGAACTGAGCTTGATAGTATAAAGGGGGCTATCTTAAGGTTACTTTATACACAACAGGTCTTCAGGAAGCTAAAAACAAAATCTCCTGCAATGGCAACAGCGTACTTCCTATGAATCTGAAAAAGGAGGAGTAATCACTATATTATCTATTTGTCTCTAGTATCCATGCTAAAACTATTCTCTTCTCCCAAGTTCCCACGGGTGGGTTTCTATCTTTATATTTTGGTTCATCTATTTGGACAACTCCAGGGCTACAAGCATTATCTTTACCTATAAAACCTGCATTGTAGCACACAAAATCCTGCACATGCACAGCAAGTGTTTCATTTACTTCACCTCAGATGAGGTACAAACTACCCTGCAAAGTAGACTAGTAGATATTACTATTATATACATTTTGCCTATGACAAAAACTAAAATTTGCCTCAAGAAACATAATTGGGACTGATAAACCTAGTTCCCACTGCCGGTCCAGGACTCTTTCTACCACTTCTCAATTATCATGGTAATTCTCTACCTTTTCTGTGCTCTGGATTGACACGTGAATTTTGGAATCTAACGACAGGAATCTCTCTCTATGAAAGAGATGGACTTCTAACTATACCCACCAGGCTTCTATTACAACTACCTGGACCACACTGAAAACGGCCCTCTCCCCACTCCTGAAGCAATAAACACTATACACAAAATTTAATATTTAGACTCAGATTTTAAAATATTTGGATGAACTCTTAAATCAATAGAAGATGGGCAGTCATGGCTGGGCGCAGTGGTTCATGTCTGTGATCCCAGCACTTTGGGAGGCTGAGACAGGAGTATCGCTTGAGCTCAGGAGTTCAAGAACAGCCTGGGCAACATGGCAAAACCCTGTCTCTACCAAAATACAAAAAATTAGCCAGGCGTGGTGGCACACAGCTGAGGTTCCAATTACTTTGGGGCCAAGGTAGAAGGATGACCTGAGTCTGGGAGCTGGAGGTTGCAGGGAGCTGAGATCACGCCACTGCAGCACTTCCAGCCTGAGTGACAGAGTGGGACCCTATCTCAAAAAAAAAAAAAAAAAAAAACAACAAAAAAAAACAGATGGGTAGTCATGATGGTTAGGTTACCCATTTCAAAAGGAAGGCTAAAATCACTGTTACTTGTTTTTCCACAGTTACTATTTATGGACAGTTTGCCAGATAACTGATACTCCCTTATACCTCTAATTTTATTTTTTTCTTTGTTTTTTAGATGGAGTATCACTCTGTCACCCAGAGTGGAGTGCAGTGGCACAGTCTCAGCTCACTGCAACCTTGACCTCCCGGATTCAAGTGGTTCTCCTGCCTCAGCCTCATGAGTAGCTGGGATGACAGATGTGTGTCACCATGTCCAGCTAATTTTTGTATTTTTAGTAGAGATGGGGTTTTACCATGTTGGCCAGGCTGGTCTGAAACTCCCGACTTTAGGTGATCCACCTGCGTTGGCCTCCCAAAGTGCTGGGATTACAGGCATGAGCCACCGCACCTGGCACCTAACATACATTTTAAGAGTCATTCTGTCTACCTAATGGACAAGCAGTCCAGTGTCTTTCCCCAGAAAAGATCTAGAATTAGGTCTGTCCACCTTGTTCACTGACCTTTTTAATTAGGTGTATAATGCTGGTATCCAGGGCCCAGCAGGTTTTCCCTTCCCCAATGTCTGGACAATACCTAAGTTCATCAAAGTAGAAACAGGACTCAGTTCCAGACTTTATACCTGGCTGAAAGAATGATATTCTTTTTGTCTCAGCTCAATCTTGGTTAATCTCCATATGCAATCTCATTCTGGAGTGAAAGAGAGGAATGACTCTACTTGTTGCTTTGGGACTGCTGCCCTATTTCTTTGTCTGCTGGCTGACCTTCCCTATGTGAGAGCATCAGCATTTGCAACATTGGGTTTAAGCAGGAAAGCTCTTTCATCTTTGTCCATTGACCTTGATCTCTCCTGATCATTATGGTCTGGATTCTTGCTAATCACTAACGATCCCTTGGCCCTCTATATAATACTAAAGGTATTAGACTTGAACTGTTAGGAAAATTCCTACTCAGCTAATTACATTCTTTCTGCTTTTCTTGGTTTTCCATATAGTCTCAGCTGGAGTTGAATTTGAATTATTTCCTCCAATTTTAAATTGTTTGCTGGTTTTTGGAAAGCAATAGCAAGTTGTTCCCTCAGATGAATACAACTAATTATAATTTAAAAGCCCCATGACTAACCTCTTTCTCCCCCATCCCTCTCTTTTCCTTGGATGACTTTCTATACCATCTCCCAAATTCTGGCCTTGAATATTATAATAAGAGCTTAATTCACTGGGCTAGGAGTTTCACGATTCTGTATTTTGTACTGCAGGTAGAATATTATTAACTTAAAACAATATGGTGGTTCCACTACATATATGCTTTTGAGTCTGTATTTATAATCAACTACTAAAAATGACAAGTGTTTTACCTCACAGGTTAGACCTCACCCATAGGCTAAGAGAAGGTGAAGTTTTTTGTAATAGTCAAAGCCTTGCTCATCAAATAGAATACAAGTTATGTTTGATTTCTTAAATGAGTATGATTCTTTAATATTTCAAGGAATATGGAATGCCAATCCTCTGGAATTAGATAGGGCAACCCTAATTATAGCCATGACATCTTGACTGTTTCCCACCCAATTCCATATTCTAGAACCTAGCTTTTTAAATCATACCAAAATTATGCACTCAAAAAATTTAGAATCAACCAACCAAACTCTTGACAATATAACTTTTTGAAGTAATATATCTTCATCATGCATACCAATACACTATACATATATATGTTTGTTAAGTCAGTAATTCATTGACAATCAAAGATAATGTGTAGCACTTTTCTTAAGGCTGTCTTTTGGCAGCTACTCTTATTCCAGTGGTGCTGCCATATGTTAGTACGATGACTTTAGAAGTAGTTAAAAAGTCATTGAGGGAAGCCATCTAATTTTCTTTCAGCTTGTTTGGACCCCAGATTAAATTATCCTGACTTGACCACCCACCTTATTCTTCAGGGCACTGAAGGTTGCTAAAGGAAGACGACTTGCCACCTCCCAGGCTCTTAAACCAGATGTGCTGTGAGTTTTGAAAGCAGTGCCCAATAAAGAGCTCCAGAAACGTTTTGAGCAATGGCAGCAATGGAAGCACCCACACAATAAGTGACAGCCTTCCAAGATGACTTGATAGATAACACACTAAAATGTCTGTGTAAGTTCAGGTGTAGTTGTTAACATGCAGACATTAGTTAGATCTTGGTTATACAGTTTCAGCCCTCTAACTGAGAGTTAGGGACAAAATTATTCCTAACATATTGTACTTCAAAAAATGGTACATCCTTTAGATGCATCTTGCAGATTTCACACAAAATGTTTTAATATTTAAGGATCTAGATATTGTTTTGAATTATTTCAAGCATTATCCAAGAAAAATGAAAACTATAACTGAGATAAACATATTGAATATGTTTTTATATTTTTATTAAACCAATTAATTTTAACCAGGTGTATGTATGACTACTTGGGATGCATTTTGTTTACTTAATTGTAGACAATTCTGACTTAAGATTGGGGGAAAAAAAGGTACTGTATGTGGTCTTGATTTTAACTAGAAATATAGTGCTTTCAATTCAAATGAAACCAGCCTGTCCAGTATACCAAATTATACCAAATAAGGATCAAAACTTTTTAAGGATTATTTTGTATTCTAAAGTGATTAAAAGAATATCCCCTTCAATCATGTATGTCCTTTAAACTTTGCTTAATGAGTTTTAAAGGAGAAAAAAAAAAACACATGGTACTGTTGGTACAGTGAATATGGCACAATCTGGAGAAAGCTTTCTGATTCTTAATTTATTTTTTTCCCTTGACTTTCTACTTAAAGGTAATCAATACAATTTTGCATTTGTATCAAAGAAAGTCTACAGTTTTTAACTCTTTCATAATAATGTTCCTTGAGTTTCTTGGAGCCAGGAGAAAATATACATATTTTAGTTACATTTCAACAATTACTTATTAAATGTCCATAGGGATCATGTTCAATGGCAAAGTGAAATGGAGGGTCTATAATAGATAATGAAAAAATACTTATTGAATGAATGGATGGAGGAAAAGAAAATTGTATCTTGGGCCACATACGGAGTTCAATTAACTCCCACAGATTAGCCTCCCAAAGTATTTGGTCCATGTAAATACAACTTCTGGCTACCATATAATGTTAAGCCTAAAGCGTCTGCTTAAATTTGGACTTGATTTTTCCAATTATTCCAGTTTTAGAAAATGTTTGGTCTCATAAATAGAGCTCTCTCACTAACTTACTTAGACTACTTGGTTACACAACATCTCTGTTCCTCAGTTTATGACAGAATGGAAATAAGACAAAACCTCCTTCCTATAGGGACCTTTTTGAGTACATTGATAAATACCTACAAAATGATAAATACTTCTTTCAACATTTGCACGATGTTAACTAAACACAAATATTTTTAGTGTGTGAATTAAAATGCCTCTTTTACTGATGGCCTCAGATGTTTCCTTGTGAGATACCGTGTCAAGAACTGGTTTATATATTATCTATCCTTCCAGAACGCACGGACATCACACTTCCTAATAGCTTGGTATGATGACTGCTGTCAAAATCGCCTGTATGGAACCATCCCTGACCTGGACTGACATCATGTATTAGCGTGACAGAGACTAAAAAGCTAAGAACCGCCGTGCGAGGGCCGGCTTTGGGCACCAGGGATGGGGCTACGCTACGCGTGAAGGACCTCAGTCCTCGGGCTTTAATTTAGGAAGAGAATGAAAGCTGGAGGTCTCGTGGGCGGGACTGGAGGCGGCCAGATAGGCAAGAATCCGCAACCAGGAGTAGGGACATTTTTTCTTCAAATTCCAATCCCATCCAGCGATAGACAGGCGCCTGGGTCTCCCTCCTCCACGACCACCACACAACGGCACACACTTTTGCTGGAAACTGAAATCCAAGCGAGAGGCCGTCTCTGAGGCAGGCTGGGGCCCAGGCCGGCCGCGGGGAGGGGCAGGGTCCAGCCACCTCGGCGTGGCCTTGACGAGCGCTCCGAGGTCAGGGGCCGTCGTTCTCGCCGCGCTCCACAGCGCGTCACTCGCTGCCCTCGCGACCCCCGGGCGACCTCGGCATCGCCTCGCTGCGCCGTCTCGCCGGGCCAGCCCTCTCCAAGCCCTCTCCTGAGGTTTGCGGCGGGCTTAGCTCCCTCCAGACTGGGTCTCTCCACTAGCCTCCTCCCCGACTGCAGCGTGGGAACCAGAGTTATCCGAGTCACGAGCCCCAAGTGCACACAAAGCCCCCAAAGGGGCCACGGCGCCTCCACGCCTCGCTACCCCCAGCTCCAAGAGCGCAAACGCAGCGCCCTGGGTCACCGCGTCTGCCCTGCGGAGCAGCCCCGCTGAGGGGAAGCCTCGGGCAGGAGGTGCGACCCCGCGCACGCGAGCACCCCCGCCCCAAGCAGGGCCCTCTGCCCGAGGGAGACTCTCACCTCAAATAAACGGGCGCTGCCGCCTGCAGGGGGAGGACAGCGGGCTGAGAATACTCACGCTGGGCCCAGCCGCGCGGGGACTTCACTGGGAACCACGCGCGGGCTCGCGCAGGGGAGCGGAGCCCCAGCCTGCAGCCCAGCGCCCGCCCCAGCGCCGCCTCCTCGGAAGGGAGGCCTCTACCGTCCAGCCGCGGACATGCAGCCGCCGCGGGCGACGCTACCCCGCCCCCGGCCCCGCCCCTCGGCCCCTCCCCGCCCCGCTGGCCTCCTTTTCCCCTGACCCCTCCCTCCGCTCCTCAACGCCCGCCGGGTGCAATCTGTTCTCTCCGGGAGACGAACGCGAAGCGACGTGGAAACCCTTCCACCAAAATGAGCTGTGATATCCTTTTGATGGCTATAATTTATTCCAAATCGTCCCTGGACTGAAACGATCAATTAGCAGCCCGAAACGCACTGTGAAGTAAATTGTCACACTCTCTATTACAGGATGGTTATCATATATTTATAAGGTGTGTTTTCTGCAATCAGAACCAACAAGGTGTTGAGCGATCAGTCATAAACGCACTTCTTCAAAAAGAGAGGGAGAGAAGCTCAGCATTGTGTGGCGGGGGAATAATCCTCATGACAGTTCTCTCCCCACCCAGTGATGTTTTGTCTTGGCACCTGGGAAGTGCAGTGAGGGCTGGAGCTCTGGACGGACTCTCTTCGCCACGCGTGCCCCTGGAAGCAGGGTCCTTGTGAACTACGGAGAGACCCCAGAGGAGAGACTTCCTTATTGTGTAAACACAAATCAGTCGTAAGGGCCGCTCCCTCTGTCTTTCTGTCTTCTCTGGTATCCACCAAAATCATATCTTACTCTTTGCTTCTAAGCTTCTAACAGAATGTTTGCATCCTACACTTAATCATAAGTATTTTTCCTTCTTCCTCAGGTCTCAAGGTGTTGACCTCCTCTCTCGCTATTTAATTGATGATGTTCGGTAGAAATTATGTCTGGGTGATATGAAGTTTACCGACAGAGAGAACCCTGCTTTCTGAATTGAAATCCCCAGCAGAACTCTTCCATCATTCATAAACGAGATAGCCCAAAGTTCTAAAGAAAGTAATAAATGCCAATTTAGGCCAGGCCCCGTGGCTCATGCCTGTTATCCCAGCACTTTGGGAGGCCAAGGCGGGTGGATCACTTGAGGTCAGGAGTTGGAGACCAGCCTGGTCAACATGGTGAAACCCCTTCTCTACTAAAAATACAAAAAATTAGCCGGGTGTGGTGGTGCGTGCCTGTGATCCCAGATATTTGGGAGGCTGGGGCAGGAGAATCTCTTGAGCCAGGGAGGTGGAGGTTGCAGTGAGCTGAGATCATGCCACTGCACTGCACTCCAGCCTCGGCGACAGAGTGAGACTCTGTCTCAAAAAAAAAAAAAAAAAAAGACTGATTCAGCCTGGTATCTGTTTTGACTGGACCAGGCCATGGAGACGTTGTTATTTTCCTTCTCAGTGGTCAGAAACATACATCTGGAACTTCTGAGTTTTTCCCCTTACAAACTTTCATCAGATAGCCATCCATGAACCACCTATCAATCATGTTTTAGAAGGGTTCTAGTTTGCATCCAATTGATATTCCTTTTGCTTGAAAAACATAGCTTTAGAGCCTACACTACTGATGTGACTCCATGACTTTTGCATGGGAGGGCTTATCTGCAATGCCAAACCTTAAAGAATGGGGAGAAAGGAAATCTGGTTGGGCATTTAAGCTGTGGAGGCAGCTGTTGCCATTGGCCTTTCAACCCCACCTCCCAGCATAAATGAAGTACCACACTCCTCTGTCAGAAAGCAATGGGAATAGGGAACCTTGCTTCATCTGAGGACTGGCATAGCAAAGAGCCAGACCTAGCACCTTCACCTTTTGCCTTCCAATAGCATTGATTTAATTTGCATTTAACAGCTAATATTTATTGAACATTTACTCCGTGCCAGGCACTGAGCTTTAAACTACAGGTGCACCTCAATTTATGATGGGATTGTCCTGATAAACCTATTGTAGATTAAAAATATCTTAAGTTGAAAGTATATTTTTGACTTACAATATTTTCAATTTATCATGGGTTTATTTGAACATAACCCCATCATAAATCAAGGAACTTTTGTACCAGTGTAAAGTTGTAGAGAAATCCTAAGTCAAACCATTCTAAGTTGGGGACCATCTGTATGTGTATTATCTTATTTAATTATTTCAACAATCTTATTAGAGAAGGTTCTTTATTTTGCTGAAGAGAAAACTGAGACCTGGAAAGATTAAGTAATTTATGCAAGACCACCCTCCTAGTAAGCAATGACTTCAAATCCAAGTCAGTCTCCAATGCCCACACTCTTCACCCCAATAATATAATACTTCAGAAATTTAAGATTTTGATTTAAGATTTTTTTCTCCACCAAAAAGATTTTAGTGGAGCTGATGATACAATGAGAGTGGTAAACTCTGGGAGAAGACTGAAAGAACAGCTGTTTGCAAGAGAAAGCCACATTGGGTACTTACACAGCCCCTCCCCACTTTGGCAGATTACCTCTTCTCTGTTCTATCCCCCCTACACTTCGTGATTTCTTTTTCAGAGTTACCACCTGCCATATAGCGAAACAGACCTCACCCAAGGTCAACGATGGCTGCTAAGCTTAGGGTTGATGGGGGAAGGTGGATGTAGCAGATCCCAGGGAAAACAGAGCACCCTGAGGAGGAGCCAGAGGAGGCCAGAGGCCCTTGTCTCAGACATCCAGCTCTGAGAGTGAAATGTTGCTTCCTAATGGACTTTAAATTACCAACATCGCTTAACTCTCCCTTAATAGACTTGTAAAGATTTGCTTGCTACCTTTTTCCCCCTTCATGTAGAATTTGTAATCAAGAGCCCAATTTTGTCATTTGGAAATACTAATTATCTAATCACAGCATGCTGTATAACGTACTTGTCTGCCCAATTAGCTAGGACAATTATTAAAATTCAGAGGCCTAATTATGTCTCAATTTAATGCTGGCAAACTTGCATACAGAGCAGTAATTAAAATCCTCTCTTTCCCTCTGCCTTTAGGGCAGGGGATGATTAGGCCCTGTCAGGGGGTGTACTGAACCAAACCAGTGAAGCGTATTGTGCAACATGACCCTGCATTGTTAAGTGTGTCAACATATTAACCTGAATTCCCTTCAGCCCCCACATAATCACATTTTGTGGAAGAATAAAGGGGCTAAAACATGAAGCATTTTATTAAAAAAACATAAATTCTTTTTAATTAATGCTGTGAGAGTTCTGGTGAATTTCATGCTTCCAAGTGCTGGAAGACATAAGACTGGTTCATCTAATTACTAGCAAATTTGCTCTTGTTAAAACTACTTTTTTTACCCATTTAAAGAAAATAATTTTTGGGGGTAGCATTAAAAAAATAAAAAGCCCTAGTTAGTTAGCTTCCAGTAATACAGTTGATTATCAGCTTTGATGATGGAACACAAGTGAATGTTGACTTCCAAAAGATTCAAACCCAAGACTGGAGGCATTGAGAGGGAAAAAGACTACAATTTAATACTTGAAAGATGTTAATAAAAGTGGAACATTACAAATCATAATATTGAAATAAATTCAAAATATTTATCTTTTGAGCTCTTAAGTTTGATGTCTGAAATTGAACCAGGGTGAGAAGACCAGAGAACTGCACAAATTCATGATGCTTTGCAAGCTTCAGACAGTGTGTATCCACCTTGCTAGCATCTAAACCACCTTCTCTATGGAGTAAGGAGAGCCACAAAACCCATTAAGATTCCTGAGCTGTCCTCTAAGTTCTGGCTTTCACTCATGATGGTCTTTAGAGATTACTCATGTATTCAACTAATGAAGGACATTTAGTCTAGACCAAAAATGAATTATTCTGGAGCAGGACTTCTTTCAATTGCTTCCAACTTCTTGCTGTATGGATAGCTTCCACAGAGTAAGAGACACACAAATACACACTCGTGCACACTCGCACAGAGTCCTTTACTTGGACAGAGCTTACTCTCATCTCAATTGATCTCTTTTTTTTTTTTTTTTTTAGATGGAGTTTTGCTCTTGTTGCCCAGGCTGGAGTGCAGTGGTGCGATCTCAGCTCAACCTCTGCCTCCCGGGTTCAAGTGATTCTCCTGCCTCAGCCTCTGGAGTAGCTGGGATTACAGGTGCCCACCACCACACGTGGCTAATTTTTTATATTTTTTGTAGAGACTGGGTTTCACTATGTTGGCCAAGCTGGTCTCAACCTCCTGACCTCAGATGATCTGCCTCCCTGGGTCCCCCAAAGTGCTGGGACTACAGGTGTGAGCCACCACGCCCTGCCAATTGACCTCATTTTTAAATGACCTCATTTTTAATCTCATGATTACCTTGTAACATATGTAAAGCAAGCATGTCTCCATGTTAATATGGGGCAGTTAATACACTTGCCCAAGCTCACCACTCCATACTCTTACTTCTTGGTTGTAGGCAGGGTAAGACTAGACCTCCGTTCCCCTTGCTGCCCACTGCATCAGACAGTTAGCTGTGGATCAGTCACCAATCAGGGATGCTTAGTTTGGTTAAATATGTCATGTTGAGATCGAAGTATAGATGTTATAAACAATGAGACAACAAGGAGACAGCCTATGTACCAACACCAGAAGACCTCCTGTCCTCAGTCAATATTACTTGCAACATGTTTAGCCTTACTTGTTTAGATTTGATATCGCTGGCCCATTTTCTTCCTCTTTAAGCTTTTTTATTTCTCAAGTTTTATATAGTTTCATCTGGGTCAGTGATAGTAAAATTTGGGTTCCTTCCTCCTAATCTTGCTGTGGTACATACAATGTGGTGTGTTTAGGGACAATTCTGGCTGTTACATGCCCTCTGACTAACAAAGGCAGTGTCTACAGCTATCTCTATAAGAGATGGTTGGCTGGAGCCAGGACAGGCCCTTAGGCACTTGTGCTACAAAACCCGGGGGTGGTAGACCTCCCTCCACACCCGCCGCCACCCCCCCCACCCCCACCTCCCAGGGAGCATGCCCTGTGTCTTGAAAATGGCCTTGCTCTGAGCCTCTTTGGATGGCAAACTGAAGTGCAAATCTGTGTTCTGACTTGTTCCCGTGGCTGTCAGCATGTTTTCCTCTTGTCAGCAGCAATTGACTGGTCAGGCTCACCCCTGTACAGCAATTGTAACAGCTCATTGACAGACTAGTGACCCAGCTGGACCTGATAATGGAAAACTATTGATTTTTGTGGGCTCCACGAATCTAAAATGAACGACTGATGTAATGTCATCAATTGTCTCAGACTCTGATAAGCCAGGGGGAAAAAGTTTCAGGGATTGCTTGTATTTCCTGACAACAGTGTTCCAAAATCTCACTGAGCATGTGTAAGAAGAAGCCCATTTCTTAGACGGGCTTTAAATGACCCCAATTAGTCCATCAGGGTTTCAACGTGGAGGTTTGCATGCTAAATAAAGTGGAAATTAGCATTATCAATTAGCCGAACGTACCATTTAGGAAAGATATTTGTGGAGAAGCACGTTGGGAGGAAAATGTTTAAAATGTTTATTATAAAACAAGCTCACAGGAAAAAAAAAAAAAAAAAAAAAAAAAAAAAAAGCTGAGAGGAAACCAAAATAGATAGGCTCTCCAAGAGCCTTGATGTATGAAATTATGATACAACTATGAGGCTGCTTTGGCTTGCCTGTGTTGATTTACTTGTAGTATAAAAAAAAGGCTTGAAAATAATGTAGAGATGCCTTAAACGTGTATTGCAGGAAATCACTAGTTTTGTTTTTTAAACAATTTTTTCCTTACTTGATCATTTTAAAATACTTAAACATTGCTTAGTGTGTTTTTTAGAAATAAGAGCATTTTTTTCTTGAGCCAAATTAGCAATGGGTTAGAGCTAATTTTGCTCAGTGGACAGGTCTAGAAAATTCTGTACTCTAATGCTGAATTCTGATAGATAGGATTTCCCTTAATGGCCTCTGCCAAAGGGAACTTTGTAAAAAAAAAAAAAAAAAAGGCAAGGCTATTGATCTTGGCTGCCAAACTGATACATTTAGTTCACAATCCACCTGCAGTGAGAACATAATCATCTTATGGTCCTGATCATATTCAGACATTTTTAGAACAGAGTTCTGAAGGCTAGACAAATCAGAGAACACAGAAATAACAGGGGTGCTTCCGCATCCATTTTATTTGCTCAAAGAGGGCTGGAAGTCTCAGTAAGGATCCAGAAAGAACAGGCCCCAGAGGAGATGAATCTATGTGTGGCTGGGCTCCTGTTCACAGGATGCTGCCATCTTCACACTCTCCTGTCATGGTCCTTCTCTGGCCTTTGATTAGCATCACCCCTTACAACACTACACCTCTGGTTTTCTAGCACTATCAAAATCAACCTTGCCAATTGTTTGGCTGCCTATTAGTAAAGACACACAAGGTCGAGGTTGAGACTTGAAGGAAATTAGGCTAGGCAAAAAAAAATTGGTATTTGGACTTTCATAAATAAAAAAGACTTGATGCAGAGAACACAAAATTTGCCTGATGCTGTGTGATGTGTCTTATGGCCCAGCCAAGGCATCAACAGGTCAAAGGTCAGGGGTGAGGTCTTATATGTTTTGGAATTCTCTAGAGTGGTTTTCATGAGGCTTTACATGTCACAAATATATAAATAATCATTGAATAAAGGAGCAAAAAGGCTATTTTTAAGTATAGAAAGATGAAGGTAAACATTTTCCAGTGTGTAATAGATTTGGGAGAAAATATTTGAAATCAGGATTTTCCATGTGCAGGCTCATGCCAGTCCATGAAGGAGCTTCACCTGTCTATGGTAAATATAAATAAATGAACAAAAGGAAGTTAACATGATTTTATAAAGCCAAATTTAATCTTTTTAAAGGTCCAAGATTGGCTGGGTGTGGTGACTCATGCCTGTAATTCCAGTACTTTGGGAGGCCAAGGCGGGTGGATCGCCTGAGGTCAGAAGTTCAAAACCAGCCTGGCCAACATGGTGAAACCCCATCTCTACTAAAAATACAAAAATTAGCCGGGTGTGGTGGTGAGTGCCTGTAATCCCAGCTACTTAGGAGGCTGAGGTGGGAGAATCACTTGAATCCAGGAGGCGGAGGTTGCACTGAGCCAAAATCGTGCCACTGCACTCCAGCCTGGGTGACAAGAGCAAAACTCTGTCTCAAAAAAAAAAAAACAAAAAAATTCCAAGATTTTAGTCTTTTGAGATGTTAAACATTTTCTTTTATAAATAATGATTATAATAGATTAATAGCTTTACTTGGCAAGGCAAGATTAAAAGTTGGCAAAAATCATACACCAGTCCAATACCTTAAAAATTACTTTTATGTAGAAGCCAAAGAATGGGTGCACTAATCTAAATACCTATTATGCCTCTTATTAATATTAAGGCAATCATAGCCATATGACTGTCAACAAATAGAAATATTCATGATTAAAGCACAGCATTAGCTGTGATAGGTGTAACAGCACTGAATTAAGGTCTAGTCATTTGGAGCTTCTTTTAGGTTTTTTGTCTGTATTCTATCTTTACAAATTATTAAATTATTTTTAAAATTTTAATTTTTAAACCCAAATCTGTGATTTGATTGAAATGCTGAAAGATGCGATATTAGCCACCATCCTTTAAACTTCAAGATACTCTTTTCTGATAACACGATTCCTACCTTCTGCCCTATGCAATGTCAGGCCTGTTACCAGCAGCAGTTCCACAGTCATGATGCCATTTGGAAGAGAAAACGATTTTGTTTCTTTAGTTTTTAATTTGATACGTAAAGTCAAAATTTTAACCAGAGTATGTGTTTTGCTGTTCTTTGTAACTTGCACTAAAGATTTAAATGTATTAAACACATCCCTTCCAATAACTAGTCATAAAATTACAGTATTTATTAATAGAAGATTAATAACTCTGGAAGATTTAACATCTTCCTCTTGTATCTTTTGGAATGCTTTCAGCTGCAGGTAAAAGAGGACTGCTTTGTGTTAGTTCACAAAGCAGGTCAGAGATTTTGTAGTTCCAGGGTTAGTCTTGGGCAGCTCTGTCCCTGTGACTTTGCAGGTTACAGCCCCCTCCTGGCTGCTTTCATGGGCTGGCATTGAGTGTCTGTGGCCTTTCCAAGTGGATGGTGCAAGCTGTCGATCGATCTACCATTCTGGGGTCTGGAGGATGGTGGCCTTCTTCTCACAGCTTCACTAGGCAGTGCCCCAGTAGGGACTCTGTGTGGGGGCTCCAACCCCACATTTCCCTTCTGCACTGCCCTTGCAGAGGTTCTCCACGGGCCCCGCCCCTGCAGCAAACTTTTGCCTGGGCATCCAGGAGTTTCCATACATCTTCTGAAATCTAGGCAGAGGTCCCCAAACCTCAATTCTTGACTTCTGTGCACCTGAAGGTTCAATACCACATGGAAGCTGCCAAGGCTTAAGGCTTCCACCCATTGAAGGCACAGCCCAAGCTCTGTACATTGGCCCCTTTCAGCCATGGCTGGAGCAGCTGGGACATAGGGCATCAACTCTCTAGGCTGCATACAGCACAGGGACCCTGGGCCCAGCCCACGAAACCACTTTTTCCTCCTGGGCCTCCAGGCCTGTAATGAGAGGAGCTGCTGTGAAGGTTTCTGACATGGCCTGGAGACATTTTCCACATAGTCTTGGGGATTAACATTGGCTTCTTGCTACTTGTGCAAATTTCTGCAGCTGGCTTTAAT
The DNA here is from genome assembly GCF_047675955.1 of Chlorocebus sabaeus. Classification (NCBI taxonomy): domain Eukaryota; kingdom Metazoa; phylum Chordata; class Mammalia; order Primates; family Cercopithecidae; genus Chlorocebus; species Chlorocebus sabaeus. The sequence continues at coordinate 46,032,859 of NC_132923.1, read as the reverse complement.
TTATCCTCAAAAGGGTTTTTCTTTTCTACTGCATTGTCAAGCTACAAATTTTCTGAACTTTCATGCTCTGTTTCCCTTTTAAAATAGAAGGCTTTTAACAGCACCCAAGTCACCTCTTGAATGCTTTGCTGTTTGAAATTTCTTCTACCAGATACCCTAAATCATTTCTCTCAAGTTCAAAGTTCCACAGATCTCTAGGGCAGGGGGAAAACGCCGCCAGACTCTTTGCTAAAACATAACAAGAGTCACCTTTGCTCCAGTTCCCAACAAGTCCTCATTTCCATCTGAGACCACCTCAGCCTGGATTTTATTGTCCATGTCACTATCAGCATTTTGGGCAAAGCCATTCAACAAGTCTCTAGGAAGTTCCAAACTTTCCCACATTTTTCATTTTTCTTCTGAGCCCTCCAAACTGTTCCAACCTCTGTCTATTACCCATCTATAAAGTCGCTTCCACATTTTCAGGTATCTGTTCAGCAATGCCCCACTCTACTGGTACCAATTTACTGTGTTAGTTTGTTTTCATGCTGCTGATAAAAACATACCCGTGACTGGAAAGAAAAAGAGGTTTAATAATGGACTTACAGTTTCACATGGCTGGGGAGGCCTTAGAATCATGGCAGGAAGTGAAAGGTACTTCTTACATGGCAGCGGCAAGAGAAAATGAGGGAGAAGCAAAAGTGAAACCCCTGATAAACCCATCAGCTCTCGTGAGATGGACTCACTATCACAAGAATAGCATAGGAAAGACACATTGTCATGATTCAATTATGACATGTGATCATTCTGGGAGATACAATTCAAGTTGAGATTTTCATGGGGACGTAGTCAAACCATATCACACTATATCCAACAATAGAATACACATTATTTTCAAGGGCACATAAATTGTTCACTAAGATAGACTATATGTTGGGCCACAAAATATGTCTCAATAAATTTGAATAGACTGAAATTACACAAAGTAAGTTTTCTGACCACAAGAGAATGAAATAAGAAATGAATAACACTAAGATCATTTTAAAATTCCCCCAAATCTTTGGAAATTAAATAACATACTTCTATTAGTCTATGGGTCAAAGAAAAAATCATGAGGAAAACTAAAAATATTTTGAACCAAATGATGATTTTATTTATTTTTTATTTTTTTATTTTTTTGAGATGGAGTCTTGCTCTTATTGCCCTGACTGGAGTACAGTGGCACGATCTTGGCTCACTGCAACCTCCTCCTCCTGGGTTCAAGCGACTCCTGCCTCAGCCTCCCCAGTAGCTGGGATTACAGGCACCCACTACCGCACCCGGCTAATTTTTTCATTTTTAGTACAGATAGGGATTCGCCATGTTGGCCAGGCTGGTCTCAAACTCCGGACCTCAGATGATCCACCCACCTTGGCCTTCCAAAGTGCTAGGATTATAGGCGTGAGCCACCAGGCCCGGTCAATAATTTTGAAAAGATTGAAAATCAATTATCTAAGTTTCCCCATTAAGAAATTGGGGGAAAGGCTGGGCATGGTGGCTCACGCCTGTAATCTCAGCATTTTGGGAGGCCGAGTGGGCAGATTGCCTGAGCTCAGGAGTTCGAAACCAGCCTGGGCAACACGCTGTCTCTACTAAAATACAAAAAAAAAAAAAAAATTAGCCGGGCGTGGCAGCATGAGCCTGTAATCCCAGCTACTCAGGAGGCTGATGCAGGAGAATCGCTTGAACCAGGGGGTCAGAAGTTGCAGTGAGCCGAAATACCGCCCCTGCACCACTCCAGCCTGGTGACAGAGTTAGACTCTGTCCAAAAAAAAAAAAAAAAAAAAAAAGAAACTGAGGAAAAAAATCAGCAAATTAAATCTATAGTAAGTAGTTTCATTTAGGAAATAATGTAGAAAACAAAGACAAAAGCAGAAGTCAATAATACAGAAAAATAAAACAATAGAAGAAAATAACAAAGCCAAAATTTGGTTCTTTGAAAAGATTTTGAAAAATTGATAATCCTCTAGCTAAACTTACCAATAAAAAAGAGAAAACACAAACTAAAAATACCAGAAATGAAAGAGGGGAATCACCACATATCCTACAACCATCAAAAGGACAATAAGGACATATATGATCAACCCTTAAGCCTTTACACAGCTGACCCTTGAACAAGGATATCTTTATCTTTTTTGAACAACATGATTTTTTCATCTTTTCTCCTCCTTTTCCTCCTCCTTCTCCTCGTCCTCCTTCTCCTCTACTCTTCTCCTTCTTCTTCTTCTTCTTCTTTATTATTATTATTGTTACTATTATTATTATTTTGGCAGAGACAGGGTCTCCCTATGTTGCCCTGATTGGTCTCAAACTCCTGGGGTCAACTGATCTTCTTGCCTCAGTCTCTCTGAGTGCTAGGATTATAGGCGTGAGCCACTGATATGGGCCACAAATTTCTTTAAAAAGCAAAACTTGTCAGTGGGACATAGTGGCTCACACCTGTAATTCTAGTGCTTTGGGAGACTGAGGCCAGGGGACATTGCTTGAGGCCAGAAGTTCGAGACCAGTCTGGGCAACATGGCAAGACCCCATCTGTATGAAACATTCAAAAATTACCTAGGAATGTTGGCACATGCCTGAAGTTCTAGCTACTCTGGTGACTGAGGTGGAAGGATCGCTTGAGCCCAGGAGTGCAAGGCTGCAGTGAGCCATGATTGTGCCACTGCATTCCGGCCTGGGCAACAGAGCAAGACCCTGTCTCTAAAACAATAACAACAACAAACCTCCTAAAACCTCATCAAAACTGCCATGTAAGTAAATAGAAAAATTGAATAGCCCTATATTTATCCAAGAAGTTAAATACATCATTAGAACAATAACAACAACAAAAGTCCAGGCCCAGTTAGTGTCACTGGTGAATTCCATAAAATCTTAAGAGTAGTAATGACATCAACCTTAAAATGGGAGAAAGGGAGAAGAGGCCAGGCATGATGGCTCATGCCTATAATCCCAGCACTTTGGGATGTCCAGGCAGGCGGATCACTGGAGTCCAGGAGTTTGAGACCAGCTTGGCCAATATGGCAAAACCCCATCTCTACCAAAGATACAAAAATTAGCCAGTCCTGCTGGCAGGCACCTGTAGTCCCAGCTACTTGGGAGGCTGAGGCACGAGAATCGCTTGAGCCCAGGAGGCAGAGGTTGCAGTGAGCCAAGTTCACACCACTGCACTCCAGCCTGGGCGACAGAGGGAGAGACTCTGTCTCAAAAAAAAAAAAAAAAGAGAGAAACCATTTCCATGCTTCTTTGATGAAAGCAGCATAACCTTGATACAAAGTTTTTAAAAGACAATACAAAGACATAAAATATAAACCATATATCACCTATGAACCTAGATGCAAAACTCACTAAAAATATTAACAAATTAAATCTGGCAATATATAAAAAGGATGTATATAATAATCAAGTGTGGTTTATATGAGAAATTCAAGTTAGTTTCTGTCATTTGAAAAATCAGTGAAATTCTCTGTCATTTGAAAAATCAATGAAGTTCAACATATTAATAAAGGAGAAAAATCATTTGAGCATCTCAATAAATACAGAAAAAGCATTTTATAATTTTTTCTTTTCCTTTTTTTTTTTTTTTTTTTTTGAGATGGACTCTTGGCCTGTCGCCCAGGCTGGAGTGCAGTGGCACAATCCCAGCTCACTGCAACTTCCGCCTCCCAGGCTCAAGAAATTCTCTTGCCTCAGCCTCCAAGTAGGTAGGACTACAGTTGCCTGCCACCGGGACCAGCAAATTTTTGTGTTTTTAGTAGAGACGGGGTTTCGCCATGTTGGCCAAGCCAATCTCAAACTCCTGATCTCAGGTGATCCACCCGCCTCAGCCTCCCAAAGTGCTGGGGTTACAGGTGTGAGCCACCACGCTCAGCCACATTTGATAAAATGTAACACCCATTAATAATAAAAATTTTCAGCAAACTAGGGTTATGGCCTCTGTGAAAAACAAACAACTAAACATTATGCACAATGGTAATATGTTGAATGCTTTCTTGTTAAGACTGGGAATAGGCCTGATGTCCTTTTTCTTTTATTTTTTTTTTCCGAGACAAAGTTTTGCTCTGTCACCCAAGCGGGAGTGCAGTGGCGCAATCTTGGCTCACTGCAACCTCTGCCTGCCAGGTTCAAGCGATTCTCCTGCCTCAGCCTTGCAAGTAGCTGGATTTACACGCCCGGCTAAGTTTTTGTATTTTTAGTATAGACAGGGCTTCACTACTTTGGCCAGGCTGGTCTCGAACATCTGACCTTGCGATCCACCCACCTTGGCCTCCCAAAGTGCTGGGATTACAGGCATGAGCCACTGCACCCAGCCCACTTTTCTTTCAACATTGTAATGGAGTTTCTAGCCAGGGCAATAAAACAAGAAATAACAAGGCATAAAGATTTGAAAGAAAGAAATATAAAAATCTTTATCCCTATTTGTAGATGAATTTAATTAAATAAAATGTTAATTTAACAAGGTACAAAGTTATAAGATCAAAATATAAAAGCCAGTTTTATTTTACATGCTAGCAGCAGTTACAAAATGAAGTACAAAAAACAGTTCCCTTTACAATACCATGAAATAACATAGACCCCTTAGTAATAAATTTATCAAAATATATGTGAGACCTCTGCCTACATTAAAAACTACTAAACCTTCCTGAGGGAAATTAAATAAGACCCATAAATAAAGAGGCATTCCACATTTATGTATTGGAAATCTCAATGTTTTTAAGATGTCAGTTCTCTTCAAATTGACCTGTAGTCTCAATGCAATCCCAATCATCATCACAACAGACTTTTAAAATAAAAATTGACAGGCTGATCCTAAAAGTTACATGAAAATGCAAAGGATATAATGGAGTTGAAACAATTTCAAAGAACAAAACTGGAAGAATTAAATTACCTGACTTTGTGACTCACTACAAAGCTACATTTATCAAAGGCAGTACAATATTGCCATAAGCATATAAAGCTGAACTGAATGGAAAGTATATGTATGTGTGTGTGCATATATATATACACACACACACATGCAAACATATATACACATTATTTTTTTTCTTTTTTTTGAGATGGAGTTTCATTCTTGTTGCCCAGGCTGGAGTGCAGTAGTGCAATCTCGGCTCACTGCAACTTCTGCCTCCCCGGTTCAAGTGATTCTCTTGCCTCAGCCTCCCAAGTAGCTGGGATTACAGGCTCATGCTGCCATACCCGGCTAATTTTTGTATTTTTAGTAGAGATGGGTTTTCACCATCTTAGCCAGACTGGTCTCAAACTCCTGACCTCAGGTGATCCACCCGCCTCAGCCTCCCAAAATGCTGGGACTACAGGAGTGAGCCACTGCGCCCAGCATATACGTATTAGATTTTCAAACAAAGGTCCCAAGTAAATGGAGAAAGATAATCACTTCAATGAATTAGTTTCTTGGAGGAAAAGTTGATTCCAGTGCTGGAGCAGGAATAGTAAAAAGAGCTCGTGGTGGTTCAATCTCAGTGTGTTCCAGGGGAAAGGTGGGGGTTATTATCCTTCTCTGTGCCATGCTCTGCCTCCTGGAGCATCAAAGCATCTCTGCTCTTTTCCCCCAGGCCCTCAGTCTCTTGAGAACACAACCTGGGTAGAGGTGAGGCTTTCTCTGTAGAATCCAGGCATGAACCAACCCCAATGCCCATCATTGATAGACTGGATAAAGAAAATGTGCTATATATACATATATACTATGTGTGTATATGTGTATATATACTATGTGTATATATATGTATATATACTATGTGTATATATGTATATATATGCATGTATATGCATATATACTATGCAGCCATAAAAATGAATAAGATCATGTCCTTTGCAGGGAAATGGATGAAGCTGGAAGCCATCATCCTCAGCAGTCTAACACAGGAACAGAAAAGGAAACATCACAATTTCTCATTCATGAGTGGGAGCTGAACAATGAGAACACATGGACACAGGGAGGGGAACAACACACACCAGGGCCTGTTGGGGACTGGGGGGTGAGGGGAGGGAGAGCATTTGGACAAATACCTAATGCATGTGGGGCCTAAAACCTAGATGTCAGGTTGACAGGTTCAGCAAACCACCATGGCACACGTACACCTATGTAACAAACCTACACGTTCTGCACATGTATCCCGGAACTTAAAGTAAAATAAAATAAAATATTAAAAAAAAAAAAAGAATCTAGGCATGAGTCATGTGGCATTCTGACAGACCATGACAAACCCTCTGGTCACCTCCTAAACTCTCCCTTACCACCTTCGTGCTCCTTTTGAATCCATTTTTTTTTAAGTGTGGAAAAACCGGGTGTGGTGGCGCATGCCTGTAGCCCCAGCTACTCGGGAGACTGAGGCAAGAGTTTTGTTAGAGCCTAGGAGTTCAAGGCGAGCCCAGGCAACATAGTGAGGCTTCGTTTCAAAAATACTGATAGCATAAAATATACCATCATAACCATTTTTAAGTATACAGTTTAGTGGCATTAAGTACATTCACATTTTGCAGCCATGATCGCTATCCATTTCCAGAACTCTTTTCATCTTGCTTCAGTAAAACTCCGCACCCATTAAACACCAGTTCCTCTTGTCCTCCAACCCTCATCCCTGGGCAACTACAATTCTACTTTCTGTCTCTATGAATCTAACTACTCTGGGCACTTCATATAAGTGGAATCATACAGCATTTGTCCCTTGATTTATTTCACTTAATATACTGTCCTTAAGGGTTCATTCGTGTTGTAGCACGTGTCAGAATTTCCTTCCTTTGAAGGCTGAATAATATTCCATCGCATGTATATACCACATTTTATTCATTCATTCTTCACTGATGGACACCTGGGTTGTTTTCACCTTTTGGCTTTTGTGAATAATGCTGCCATGAACGGGAGTGTACAAATATCTCTTTGAGATTGTGCTTTTAATTATTTTGAGTATACGCATAGAAATGGAACGCTGGATTGTATGGTAGTTACATCTTTAGTTTTTTGAGGAACTGCAGTATGGTTTTCCATAGCATTTTACATTCCCACCAACAGTGCACAAAGGGTCAAATTTCTCTATAGCCTCACCAACACAATATTTTCTGTTTTGTTTTTGTTTTTGTTTTTGGTAATAGCCAGCCTAATGGGTGTGAGGTGGCATCTGATTGTGGTTTTGATTTGCATTTCCCTAATGATTAGTGACATTGAGTATATTTTCACGTGTTTGTTGGTCATTTGTAAGCCTCCTTTGGAGAAATTTCTGTTCAAGTCCTTTGCCCATTTTTTAATGAGATTTTTTTTTCTTTTGTTTAGAGATGGAGTCTTCGCTCTGTCGCCCAGGCTGGAGTGCAGTGGCGTGATCTCGGCTCAGTGCAACCTCCACCTCCCAGGTTCAAGTGATTCTGCTGCCTCAGACTCCCGAGTAGCTGGGATTACAGGGATGCGCTACCATACCCAGCTAATGTTTTGTATTTTTAGTAGAGATGGGGTTTCACCATACCATGTTGGCCAGGCTGGTCTTGAACTCCTGGTCTCAAGTGATCCCCCCGCCTCGGCCTCTTAAAGTACTGGGATTACAGGCATGAGCCACTGTGCCCGGCCTCATTTGGGTGTTTGCATAGCTTGTTTAAATATTTTAGTTTAGTTTTATATATTTTGATATTACACAAGTGAATGCATAAATACATCCTCATTATTAAAATTTGAATAATAAGAATGTATGTAAGTAAAAGCAAAATATCCCATTCATGTCCTGTGCCCCTAGCATGTCCACCTCTTTTTCCTCATTGCTCTCTAAGTTTGGTTAAGTGTATGACTGCTGGTTGTTCAAATTCCACCTCTGCTGTTTATTCACTAGCTGTGAGATCTCAGGCACTTACTTAACCTCTCCTCATTAGTACCTACCTCACTGAGTTGTAGGGACAGGAATAGTAGCTACCTTGGTGAGTTATTATGATAATTAAATGAGTTAATTCCTGTAAAGAGATTAAAACAGTGCCAGGTACATTGTCATGTACTCTATAAGGTTGACTCTTAGGATCAGTTTGGCGTGTACCTTTTCAGAGCTTTCCTATGCCTTTACCTACATACATATGCATTTGGAAAGAGTTTGTAAGTATTTTCCCTATATTTGACCAATATTTTGCAGTCCTTCTGCACTTATTATACTCTGCTGTCTCTAACACACGTGCACTCAGGTTGTGACACCTTGAGGTCAAACTGATCCATCCTGCATCTCTCAGATGCAGTTTCAGCAGAGGTTGCACCAACTTCTTTATATTACCCAAGTGATAATTTTTTAGTAGCAAACAAAAATTTCAGGAAGACAGAGTTCTAGTGTCAGTTTTGCCACTAAATGTATCTTAAGGCCACAGTGACAGCTTCATTCCAACCCCAAAAGACTTGAGGTTAATATACATCTTTATGGAAACCCTTTTTGAGAGAGCAATAAAAGGCAAATCACACCTCACAACACACAAGAAAACTTCCTAAAGCTCTTCTTTGTTTATTCACAAAGCCACATTTCTTGGCAATGCTGGGACTCCCAAAGCTCTGGGTTGTGGCTCTCTCCTCACTGCCCTGCCTCCAGGGCTTGTCTGGGGACTCTGTTGGCTTTTTGTCCACATGGTATGATCTAGTCTCTTTCAATTCCCATCAGTTCTCACCTCCAGGCCCAGCAGTGATAAGGTCCAGTAGAGAAAAGGAAAGGTGAGATGGTAAGGAAGGAGAACACTTTGAATTTAATATGTATTTTTATTTCTGACACAGATGTAACTCCAAGCAAGCCACGTTCCCTCCTAGCCCACAATCTGCCCTCCCTGTCTTCTTCCCCTCCTGTCCCTTTTCTCCCCTTTGCAGGTCACTGTCATGTGAGGGCCCCCACTACCTCCACTCAATCATACCTCATTCCAAAACAAGTTTGAGAACTCCTGCCATAGCAATTCTGGGCCTCTCTTTCTCTTGAGAAGGAGACACTGTCTTGGTAGAATAACGTATCTTTGAGAATGCCAGTCATTACTTCAGCCATTTCAGGGGGAAAAACTAAGAAATTACAAACACTTTAGAAATCATTCATATTAAATATGCCCTTAACAGTACCTTTTTTTTTGTTTTTTTTTTCTCAGCTGGCCTTAGGCCTAATTTCATTCTCAGTCTCCTTGGAGAATCTGGCCTTCACAGATCCTTTATTTGTTACAACAAAAGGCAAAGGATTTCTCAAATATTTCAAATATTCAGGAGTTTTTTTTTTTTTTAGGTTCACATAGTCCCTGGAGGGTTTTTTATTTTTATTTTTTGCATCTGTTAACTGTTACTTAAAGCTTTAGGGGAGGGAGATGGGGAAGGATAGGAAGGGAAGGGATTCTGTTGCAAACAGCTCTTTTTAGTTATGAGTATGTTGGAATATTTTTGTTTTCAAAAAGTGGTCCTTGGTCAAGTTATGCCCTTTCTGTTTGGAAGTAACAGCCCAACTTTCACCTAACCTATGGCATGGGAATCCTTGGTCTCCCAACAGTGAGCCACAGTGAACACAGCATTGGCAAATTTCGGTGAGCTTCCCACTTCACTTTCAAACTGCTGTGACTGTGAAACTTTCAAATGCTGTGGAACTTCCTGAGACTCATAAAAGTTTATCAGAGGCATCTGCATTTATGGGATAGCAAATTGAGCTACTACGAATTTGAGCCCAAACAATTAGATGCTGAGCAGACCCTCATCTAACATTTCATGAAAAAAAAAATCAAACAATTATTTTCATATTATTTATTATTTCCTTTATTAAAAATCTCCCCAAATTGCCAAATTATCTTTAAACTTAGGGAGAAGGGCTTGCAATTTTAAATAAGGTGGTCATGGAAGGAAGGCCTCATAGAAAAGGTGACATTTGAGTAAAGACTTGAAGAAGGTGAGGAAGAAAGCCATGTAGAGATCCTGGGGAAAAACATTCAGAGCAAAGGGAATAGCAAGGTACAGGCTCTGAGATAAGAATGAACATGGAGACCAGGCCTGAAGAATCCCTGAACAGACAAAGCCAGTTGGGCTTCATGAGTGACCTTAACCTTGCTAAATTTGCAAACATGAGGGAAACCTAATTTGATCAATTTCTTGTAGACACCTGTATTAAAGAAAAATGAAACTTAAGGGTAACCAATCAGAAGCTGCCAACTAACTTATTATAACTAGGGACTTTCCAGCAGGATAGACTAAATGAGACAAATGCATAATTTTAATCAATCAAGTAGTTTATTTGATTACTTTTCTTTTTGAGACGGAGTCTCACTCCATTGCCCAGGCTGGAGTGCAATGAAAGTATCTCGGCTCACTACAACCTCCGCCTCCCAGGTTCAAGTTATTCTCCCACCTCAGCCTCCTGAGTAGCTGGGATGACAGGCATACACCACCATGCCTGGCTAATTTTTGTATTTTTAGTAGAGACGGGGTTTCCTCATGTTGGCAAGGCTGGTCTCAAACTCCTGACATCATGATCCGCCTGCCTCAGCCTCCCAAAGTATTGGGATTACAGGCGCGTCTGCCTTTTTTTTGTTTTGTTTTGTTTTTGACAGGGTCTCGCTCTGTCACCCAGGCTGGAGTGCAGTGGGAGTACAGCCTTGACCTCTGGGGCTCAAGCCATCCTTTCACATCAGTCTCCCAAGCAGCTGGGACTACAGGCTCTATCCATCATACCCAGCTATTTTTTGTAGTTTTTGTAGAGACAGGGTTTTGCCATGCTGCCCAGGCTGGTCTCGAACCCCTGGGCTCAAGCAATCTGCCCACCTCGGCCTCCCTAAGTGGTAGGAGTACAGGTGTCAGCCACCATGCCGTCTCTTTGCTTACTTCTGTGTTTGTCCTATAAAATATTTCCTTTTGCATTCCTTAGTGAAGGCTTAAACCACCTTTTGGTTTGGTGCTTCTTGATTCATGAATCCCTGTTTGCTCGAATAAGCTTTTAAAACTTTTATTGTGCCTCAGTTTACCTTTTAACAGAATGTGTCTGGTATGTTTGAAGAGGAATACTGTGGCCAGAATGGCTGGACCAGAACAAGTGAGGGGAATTAATAGAAGAGGAGGCAGACAGAAGCCAGGGTGGAGGGTGGAGGCAGATCACATAAAGACTTATGTGTTGAGAATAGGAAGAAAGTAAGAATAGAAAACCTGTTAGAAGCCCGTGGCAAGCCGAGTGTGGTGGCTCATGCCTGTAATCCCAGCATTTTAGGAGGCCAAGGTGGGCGGATCACAAGGTCAGGAATTCAAGACCAACCTGGCCAATATGGCGAAACCCTGTCTCTACTAAAAATACAAAAATTAACTGGGCGCGGTGGCACGCGCCTGTAGTCCCAGCTACTCAGGAGGCTATGGCAGAAGAATTGCTTGAACCCGGGAGGTAGAGGTTGCAGTAAGCCAAGACTGAGCCAGTGCACTCCAGCCTGGGTGACGAAGCGATATTCTGTCTCAAAAAAAAAAAAAAAAAGAAGCCTATGCAATAAGCCATGTGATAAATGATGGTGACTTTGATCAGGATGGAAATAGTGGAGATGGTAAGAAGGGGTTGCATTCTGGATATATTTTTTTTTCCTTAACTTTCTTGAGATGTAATATATACCATCAAATGTACCCACTTAAGTGTACATTTCTATGTGTTTTGACAAATTTGTGTACTACTGTCACGATCAAGGTATAGAACATTTCATCACCCAAAAAATTGCCTGTGTCCCTTTGCAGTAAATGCACCCCATCCCAACTCCAGGAAACCACTGATTTGCTTTATGTCATTACACATTAGATTTGTCTTTTCTGTAGTTTCATGTAAATTGGAATTATATCTTATGTTTTTTTGTGTATGTCTGGCTTCTTTCTCTCAGCTTGATTTTGAAATTTACTCATTTTTTTCATGTATCAGTAGTTCATTTATTTTTCTTGCTGAGTAATATTCCATTGTTTGGATAAACCAGTTTGTTTATTCGTTACTGTTAATGGACATTTAGGTCATTTCCAGATTTGGACTATAATGAATAAAGCTGCTCTATATACTTGTATACAAGTCTTTGTGTGAATATGTTTTGTTTCTCTTGAGTGAATACCTAGGAATGTGATTGTCATAATAAGTATGTCATTGGTCATGGTAAACATGTGTTTAACTTTAAAAGAAACTGCCAAAATGTCTCCCAGAGTGATTTTATTATCTTACATTCTCACCAGCAATGTGTGAGAGTTTTGGTTGCTCCATATCTTTGCCAATATTTATTGTCAGTCTTTTTAATTTCAGCCATCCTAATGGGTATATAGCGTGTGTGGTATGGAAACTTTGGACCAACAAACTCTTTGACACTTCACCTATCAGTAGGTGGAGTCTAATTCCCCTTCCACTGCATGTGGGCTGCATTTAGTAGCTTTTTATTTTCATCCTTGTAATTGTTTTTATTGAGATATAATTAACATAAAATGTACAATTTAAAACCATACAATCGAGTGAGTGGTTTTCCGTATATTCATAATGATGTGCAACTATTACAAGTCTCTAATGTCAGAACATTTCTTTTGTTTTTTTGAGACAGAGTTTGGCTTTTGTTGCCCAGGTTGGAGTGCAATAGCATGATTTCGGTTCACTGCAACCTCCGCCTCCCGGGTTCAAGCAATTCTCCTGTCTCAGCCTCTGGACTAGCTGGGATTACAGGCACGTGCCACCACACCCGGCTAATATTTTGTATTTTTTGTAGAGATGAGGTTTCACCATATTAGTCAGGATGGTCTTGAACTCCTGACCTCAGGTGATCCCACTGCCTTGGCCTTCCAAAGTGCTGGGATTACAGGTGTGAGCCACCATGCTCGGCCAGAACATTTCTTTTCTTTTCTTTTTTCTTTTTTTTGAGATGGAGTATCACTCTGTTGCCCATGCTGGAGTGCAATGGCTCAATCTCGTCTCAGTGCAACCTCTGCCTCCTGGGTTCAAGCGATTCTTCTGCCCCGAGTAGCTGGGATTACAGGTGCGCACCACCATACCCGGCTAATTTTTGTACTTTTAGTAGAGATGAGGTTTCACCATATTGGCAAGGCTGGTCTCAAACTCCTGACCTCATGATCTGCCCACCTCGGCCTCCCAAAGTGCTGGGATTACAGGCATGTGCCACCACGCCTGGCCCAGAACATTTCTTTAACACCGAAAAGAAACCTTATACTTGTTATCAGTCACTTCCAATTTCCTCCCATCTCCACCTCACTCCCCATTCCCTAGCAACCACTAATCTGCTTTCTGTCTTTATGGATTTGCCTATTCTGGACATCTCATACATGGAATCGTACAGTATCTGGCCTTTCATGTCTAGCTTCTTTCACTTAGCATAATGCTTTTAAGGTTCATCCACATTACAGCATGCATCAGTACTTGATTCCTTCTTATGGATATTATTTCATTGCACAGATACACCACAATTTGTTTACTCATTCATCATTTGATGTATATTGGGTTGTTTCCACTTTGGGGCTCTTTTGAATAATGCTAGTATGAAAATTCATGTACAAATTTTTGTGTGAATATGTTTTCATTTCTTCCTTTTTGAGGAACTGCCAAACTTTTCCAAAGTGGCCACACCAATTTACAATCCCACCAGCAATATATGCAGGTTCCAATTTCTCCACATTCTTGCCAATACTTGTAGTGTCTGTATTTTTTATATATCCATCCTAATGGATATAAAGTATTTCTCATTGTGGTTTTGGTTTGTGTTTCCCTACTGACATGATGTTGAACATCTTTTCATGTGCTTATTGGCCATTTGTATATCTTTTTTGGAGAAATGTCTATTCAAACTCCTTGCCTGTTTTAAAATTGGGTTATTATTGAAGTGTAAGAGTTCTTTATATGTTCTGGATGTTAGATCCTTATCAGATATATCATTTGCAAACATTTTCTTCCATTCTGTAGATTTTTTTTTACATTCTTGATAGTGTCTTTGGATGCAAAACTTTTAATTTTGATGAAGTCCAATTACCTATTCTTTTGTTGCTTATGTTTTGTTGTCATATGTAAGAAACTTGCCTAAGTCTAAAACCCAAAAAATTAACATTTGTTTCCCTTTAAGAGTTTTTAAGTTTTAGCTCTGACAAAATTTAGATTGTTGATTTATTTTGAGTTAATTTTTGTATACGGCGTGAGATAGTGGTCCAAATTCATTCCTTTGCATTTTGTATTAGGATAAGCTAGTTGTTCCTACACCATTTGTTGAAAAGACTGTTCTTTGTCCATTGAATGGTCTTGGTACCCTTACTGAAAATCTATATATGGGTTTCTTTCTGAACTCTCAATTCTATTCCATGGATTTATATGTCTGTCCTTATGCCAGTACCACTATATGTTGATGGCTGCACTAAGTTTTGAAATTAGGAACTGTGTGTCTCCAATTATGTTCTTTTTAAAAAACTGTTAGGCTATTCAGGGTTCCTTGCATTTCCATATAAGTTTTAGAACCAGCTTTTCCATTTCTTCAAAAGAAAGCCACTGGAATTTTCATAGAGAATTGCATTGAATTTGTAGATCAATTTGGGGAGGTCTTTCATTTAAACAATATTTTTCAATCCAAGAACACATGATGTCTTTCCATTTATTTAGGTCTTCTTAATTTCTTTCAATGATGTGCTGTGGTTTTCAGTAGATAAATCTTACACTACTTTGGTTAAATTTATTATTAAGAATTCTATGTTTGTAGGTGCTATTGTAAATGAAATTGTTTTCATTTCATTTTCTGATTTTTCATTGCTAATTTATAGAAATACAATTGATTTTTGTATATTAATCTCATATCCTGCAACTTTGCTGATACTAATTAGCTCTAATAGATTTTTGTAGGTTTTTTAGGGCTTTCTACCTATATAAGATTATGTCATTTGCAAATAGAGATCGTTTTACCTTTTTCTTGCCAATCAGGATGTCTTTTTCTTTTATTTTCTTCACTAATTGCCCTTCCAGTACAATATTGAATGGAAGCAGTGAGACCAGACATCCTTGACTTGTTCCTGATCTTAGGGGGAAGGTGTTCAGTCTTTCACCATTAAATATGATGCTGACTGAGGGTTTTTCATAGATGCCCTTTATCAAGTTGAGGAAGATCCCTTATATTTCTAGTTTGTTGAATGTTTTATTATGAAAGAATGTTGGATTTTGTCAAATGGTAATTTCTGCATCTATTGAGATGTTTATGTGTCTTTCCCCTTCATTCTATTAATACGGTGTGATATATTGATTTTTGTATTTTGAATCAACTTTCCATTCCTGGGATAAATTCCACTTTGGTCATAGTGTGCGATCCTCTTTCTACACTGCTCAATTTGGTTTGTACGTATTTTGTTGAGGATTTTTGCATCTCTATTTACAAGGGATATTGGTCTGTAGTTTTCTTTTTTTGAGACAGAGTCTCGCTCTTTTGCCCAGGCTGGAGTGCAGTGGCCGGATCTCAGCTCACTGCAAGCTCCGCCTCCCGGGTTTACGCCATTCTCCTGCCTCAGCCTCCCGAGTAGCTGGGACTACAGGCACCCGCCACCTCGCCCAGCTAGTTTTTTTTTTTGTATTTTTTAGTAGAGATGGGGTTTCACCGTGTTAGCCAGGATGGTCTCGATCTCTTGACCTCGTGATCCGCCCATCTCGGCCTCCCAAAGTGCTGGGATTACAGGCTTGAGCCACCGTGCCCGGCCTGTAGTTTTCTTATGATGTCTGGCCTTCGTATCAACGTAATATTGGCCTCACAGAATGAGTTATGAAGCATTCCCTCCTCTTCTGTTTTTTGGGAGAATTTGAGAAGAACTGGTGTCAAGTATCCTTTAAATGTTCAGGAGAATTCAATAGCGAAGCCATCTGATCCTCGACTTTTTTTTGTTGGAAGTGTTTCTTGATTACTAATGCAATCTTTCATTATAGGTCTATTCATGTTTTCTATTTCTTCCTGAATCAGATTTGGTATTTTGTGTGTTTCCAGAAATTAATACATTTCATCTAGTTACCTAATATGTTGGCACACAATTGTCTATAGTATTCCCTTATGCTCCTTTTTATCTGTGACGCCAGTAGAAATGTTCCCTCTTTCATTTCTGATTTTAGTAATTTGAGTCTACTCTCTTCTTTTCTTTGGACTATCGAGAGATTTGTCAATTTTGTTGATTTTTTTCCCCAAAGAACCAACTTTTAGTTATGTTGATTTTCTTTGACCCCTTAATTACTTATAAGTGCAATTTCCATATATTTGTGAATTTCTCAATTTTCTTCCTATTGTGGATTTGTTGCTTTTTTGTTGTTGTTGTTTAAGACAGAGTTTCGCCCTTGTTGCCCAGGCTGGAGTGCAGTGGCATGATCTCAGATCACTGCAACCTCCACCGCCTCCAGGGTTCAAGCGATTCTCCTTCCTCAGCCTCCCGAGTAGCTGGGACTACAAGTGCCCGCCACCACACCTCGCTAATTTTTGCATTTTTAGTAGAGATGGGGTTTCCCCATGTTGGCCAGGCTTGTCTCGAACTCCTGATCTCAGGTGATCCACCCACCTCAGCCTCCCAAAGTGCTGGGATTACAAGTGTGAGCCACTGCACCCAGTTTCTATTATTGATTTCTAATTTCATTCCTTTTTTTGTTGGAAAAAACACTATGTATGATTTTAATTTTTAAAATTTTATTGAGGCTTGTTTATGGTCTAACATATGGTCTCTCCTGAAGAGTGTTCCATGTGCAGTTGAGAAGAATGTGTATTCTATTATTGCTGAGTAGAGTTTTCTTTAGACGTGTTAGGTCTAGCTAGCTTATAATGTTGTTCAAGGCTTCTATTTCCTTGCTGATCTTCTGCCTAATTGTTTATGCATTACTGAAAGTGGGGTACTGAAGTTTCCAATTTTCAACATTTCTGAACTATTTTTCCATTCTGTCAGTTTGTGCTTCATGTATTTTGGGGTTCTGTTGTATATATTATATGAGCTTATAATTGTCATATATTCTTGATGCCTTGATATTTCATCCTTCTTTGCCTCTAATAACAACATTTGTTTTAACATTTATTGTGTCTTATATAAGTATCTTCACTCTAGCTTTTAGTTACTGTTTATATAGAATATATTTTTCCATCCTTTTACTCTCAACCTATTTGTATATTTGATTCTAAAATGAGTCTCCTATACATGGCATATAGCTGGATCATGTCTTTTTTTTTTTTAATCTATTCTGCTAAAAACCTCCCTTTAGCATTTCTTGTAGGGAAAGTCTGATAGCAACATACTCTCTATTTTGTTTGTCTGGGAGTATCTTAATTTCTCCTTCATTTTTGATGGCTAGTTTTGCTAGATATAGAATTTTTGGTTGATGACAGGTTTTTCAGGTTTTTTTGTTTCGTTACTTTGACTGGGTAATCACATCACTTCTGGCCTCCATGGTTTCTGAGGATAAATCAGCTGTTAATCTTACAACAGATCTCTTGTATGTGATGAATTACTTTTGCTGCTTTTAAGATTTTTCTCTTTGGCTTTGATTATATGTCTAGGTATAAATCTCTTTGAGTTTATCCTACATGGAGTTTGTTGAATTTTTTGGAAGTGTAGATTAAGTTTTTCATCAATTTTGGGCAATGACTGAGTATTAAATTCTCTAATATTCTTTCTGCCCTTTTCTTTCACTTCTCTCTTCTTCTAGAACTTCCATTATGCTTATATTGGTATGCTTTATGGTGTACCCTAGGTCTCTGAGACTATTTGCTTTTCTTAAGTTTTTTTCTTTCTCTTTCTCAGTTTGGATAATGTCAGTTGATCTATTCTTTTTTTTGAGATGGAGTCTCGCTCTGTCACCCAGGCTGGAGTGCAGTGGCACGATCTCGGCTCACGGCAAGCTCCGCCTCCCGGGTTCATGCCATTCTCCTGCCTCAGCCTCCTGAGTAGCTGGGACTACAGGTGTCCACCACTATGCCCGGCTAATTTTTTTGTAGTTTTAGTAGAGACGGGTTTCACCGTGTTAGCCAGGATGGTCTCGATCCTGACCTTGTGATCCACCCACCTTAGCCTCCCAAAGTGCTGGGATTACAGACATGAGCCACCGTGCCTGGCAATCTATTCTTTTTTAATCTCTTTCTGCTAACTCATATCTGTTATTGAGCCCTTCTAGTAAATTTTTCATTTCAGTTATTGTACTTTTCACCTTCATCAATTTCTATTTGTTTACTTTTTATAATTTCTATTTCTTTATTGATAGTCTCTATTTGTGAGACATCATTCTCATACTTTAGTTCTTTAAATGTGGTCTCCTCTGAATATATTCAAAATAGCTGATTTGAAGTTTTTGTCCAGAAAGTCCAACATCTGAGCCTCTTCTGGACATTTTCTACTGATTACTTTTATCCTAAGTGTGGGCCATTCTTGTTTCTTTTTATGTCTTGTAAATTTTTGTTGAAACTGGGCATTTTAAATAATGTAATATGGCAAGTCAGGGAATCAGATTATCTCACTTTCCTCAGGGTTCATTGTTGCTGATTATGGTAGTAGTTATTGTTTGGCAACTTTTCTGAACCAATCCCCATAAAGCTATATTCTCTGTAGTGTGATGTTGTCACTGCAGTCTCTGTTTGGTTAATTTAGTAGTCAGCTAATAACTGCACTGAAATTTCCTTAAATGCCTTGAGTCAAAAAAAATCTGTCTTTGCTGAGGAGCTTTGTGTGTATGTTGGGGCACATCTTCAGCACTCAGGCAGGTAGTTACATCTCTGCCTTAGTCTTCACTTTCTGCTTGTGCAGAGCCTCAAGATCAGCTAGAGGTGACAGCCTAGGGCCTTCTTGGGTCTTTCCTGAGCATGCAGAGTCCTATGCCATGTGTGTGGCCATCCAGAGTCCAAGAAATATGTTGAGTTTTTCAAAGACCATATGAACATCTTTCCCCACCCTTTTCTCTCAAAGTTTTTCATTAGTCTACTGCTTGCCCCAGCCGTTATCCACTATTCCTGCCAGAGCAACTGAAACATTTGCCTGTAAATGTTTCAATAAATGCCACTTGTGTGGCAGTTTTAGCACTGGATAAGTTCTGAGTCAAGTTAAATAAAGAGAAGGCTTTTTGGCTGATCTTCCAGGAAGCCACCAGACAGGTCAAATAATTCTTTGTGAATGAAACCCATTCTGCTCCCTCAGGTGCCTGCATTGTGGACTGTCATTTTTAAGGCAACTGCTGAGTTGGGGAGTGGGAATGGGAGCAAGGCATATTAAAATGCCACCAAGCTCATTATTATTCAGCTGTTTTTCTTGAATAGGCATTCCACAGGTTGCTTCAAGCCTTTAGATTATTTCTCGAGTTCTGAAAAAGTTGATTCAGACAGTTTTTGTCAGTTTTTACACTGCTCTTTTGGAAGGGTAAAATTTCAGGGTTTCTCATCTGACAACATTCCTTAGTGAAAAACTTTTAATGAATAGCAACAGAAGTAATGCTGAATGTCTTCCAAGGTTAGGTCGAAAAAGGTGATGCAATTTCCACCTGGCTCTCTTGCAACACTTATCCTTGGAATGAGTGACAAATGGTGACAGCCATCATTTTGGAAGAATGTCCAGAATATATGGATAGGCTACATGATTATGTATGAGACAACAGCCCAGCTACAGTCTAAGCTAATGGCCAATATTAACTACCAGATATATGAGTGAATGAGCCTTCAATGGATTCTAGTCCCTTTCCATTAAGTAGCCCTAGCTAAGTGGAGTAGGGATAAGTATACCCCTACCGAGCCCTGCTCAAGTTGCAGTTTCATGGATAAATTCAATGTTATTGTTTTACACTATTAAGTTTTGGAGTGCTTTAAAATACAGCAAGAGGTAAACAGGTCTTTGGAGTAGAGTCAGTGTATTAGTCAGGGTTCCCTAGAGGGAGAGAACTAATATAGGAGTTTATTAAGTATTAACTTACACGATCACAAGGTCCCACAATTGGCCGTCTGCAAGCAGAGGAGCAAGGAGAGCCAGTCTCAGTTTCAAAACTGAAGAACTTGGGAGTCCGATGTTTGAGGGCAGGAAGCATCCAGCACAGGAGAAAGATGTAGGCTGGGAGGCTGGGCCAGTCTCACCTTTTCACGTTTTTTGCCTGCTTTATATTTGTTGGCAGCTGATTAGATTGTGCCCACCAGACTAAGGGTGGGTCTGCCTTCTCCAGCCCATCGACTCAAATGTTAATCTCCTTTGGCAACACTCTCACAGACACACCCAGGATCAATACTTTGCATCCTTCCATACAATCAAGTTGACACTCAGTATTAACCATCACTGTCAGGTACCTGAAAGAGGTGTGCTGCTGTAACCCAAAATCTCAATTATAGGTACTGGCTTTGGGTGGAAGCTTGAGGGACCTCAAAGGGATTGTTAATTCAAGTCAAAATGGTCTTAAAGATACTCTTAGTAGAAACTTAATGGCCCTCAAGGAGGCTGTTGGGATTACAGGGATTACAGGAACTTGAAAAATGTTATTGGAAACTGGAGAGAAGGGGACCCTTGTTACTTGGTAATGAAAGTTTAGCTTCACTGTTTGTTTCAATAACATGAAAACTAGGAAATTTACACAATGAACTGGATGTTCTAGCTAAGAAGATTTCCCGGCAAAATGTTCAGTTTATTATTTGGGTCCTTTTGGGTGCTTGCAGTAAAAGCAAAAGGAGAAAGTGCTGAAGAACGACTGTTAAATATAAACTAACAAGCGCTTGCTGGTTTGGAAAAGAAAACTGTCTCTCATTGCCAGCTTTTCCATATGGCAAATGTTGCTAAAATTAAGAAATGGCTTTGGGACAGAGTTCAAATCTAGGAGTGCTGTTAGGAAAACATGGTATATAATTGCAGTCCAATATATGACTGTAAGCCTTTTGGTAAGACTTCAGACAGATTTAAGATGGTGCCTCTCAAGAGTATGCCTTACAGATCCTCTCTATTAAACAATAGGGCTCCTAAGGATCTTATGGTCATTGTCCCACTGAACCTTGTAGGAAGCCCAAGAATAATAACTTATCTTGACAAGACTTGTGAGTGCAGCTTTTGTCTAATAGATTGAATCTTGATAAAACTCATAGAAAACCAACACAGTTTTTAAGAAAAGTGTATCAGTAAACACTGCCAGCTTGAACTGAAAGAGACTGAGACACTACAAAATGATAGGAAACTTTTGGCTATCAAAACTACTAAGTTCAGGAAGCAGGCTGAGAAATCTACTTGTAGCCTCATAGACCATTTCTTATATGCAAGGAAGGATGACTCTCAAATTCAAGAAAAGATGACAAAAAGCCCAGAGGAAAGAGCCAAGAGCTGTAGGGAATCATTCCCAGGCAGTAGGACTAGGCACTAATCAAGAAACTGGCAACATGTGCCCTGCCAGATTTCCGAAAGTCTATGGAGCAGTAACTTCTGTGTACTTCGTTTTCTACCTTTTTGAATGAATCTAAAGCAGTTTTCGTGCCCCACCACTGTACGCTGGGGGAGAGGAGAGATTTCTTTCTAGTTCACAGGTCTTCACATCAAGAACTTTACTTGGTGGTTTTAATTTGCATTGCCCTGATTAATGATATTGAATATCTTTTCATATGACAATTGGTCACTTATATATCTTCTTTTATACATCTTCTTTTGTTCACATTTTTGCTCATTTTTAATTAAACAATTTATCTTATTATTGGTTGTGAGAGTTGTTTTTTATTCCAGATACAAGTCTTTTTAAAAGAAATATATATTTGAAGATGTATTCTCCCAGTCTGTGGCTTGCCTTTGCATATTCTTAATGTTAACTTTAGAAGAGAAGATGTTTTAAATTTTCATAAATTTATCATCTTTTGAGTACCTACAATGTTTTACATACTTTCTCTCTACTACCTTTAATCTTCACAACAACTTTCTTAAAAAGGGATTACCATTGCCATTTTGTACATGATGAAACTGAAGGTAAGAGAAGATAATTTGAGAATAAGAAATGAAGTAACACAATAAGAAACAGTATCAGGCATCAAACCTAGGTATGTATGATGCCAAAGCATGGATCTTTTCCTTCTACCATGCAATAAACCTCAGTAAAACTTACATCTGGAACATCCCTCTTTAGCTTACTAATTATGACCCTGGAGAAGTCACTAAACTTTTAAGAAGAGGCCTCAGTTTCTTTTTCTATAAGATCAAGAAAATGATACCCATGTCATAGAAGCCCTCTGAGGATGGCTGTGTATGAAAAAGCACTGTAAACTCTCAAGTCCCTCATAAATGCCTATTTCTTGACCAAAACTACACTAAAGAATTGGTTTATCCCCATAGTACTTTCCCATAATTTTGGGAAAATTTGATAATTTCTCTTTCCCTTTTTACCCCATAAAAATTCTATGAATATATTATTTTGCCTCCCCCTTTATATATCAGATTACTCTTAAATTTCATAAGGAAAAAATGTTATATTTTTACTCAATATTCCTTCCAAAAGTCTAGCCTACTTTCCTCCTATGTTTACAACCAAAAGGTACTCTATGGCCTTTTAAGATCTGTTAGTAAACAGACAGCTGGTCTCAAATGACCAAGAAACCATAAATGAGCACTGGCAGGTCTAATATGCCAATGGGCCCTCCTCAGATAGAGTTCACATCCCACCTGTGCCTGGATGGGCCACCGCAAGGCTGTCACAGCCAGGTCCAACACCTGCTTGTTCACAGAAACACACTCTCTCCCCTGCTATAGGGTGGTGGTGGACTGTGGGTGCTATTGCAGGCCAAGGTTACACTGTGGGTGAGACTCTACTGCTTGAGGAGGTTCCGTACCACGAGTGCAAGACGACACTGATACTTGCCAGAATGTGCCCCTTTTCTAGTTATCTTCCTCTAGATTCTGAAAAATAGAACACACTGCTTGGTGTTAAGTTTCTTTGAGGTTAATACAAAATGCTTGCTTAACTAGACTTGCTTTCTCTCTAAACCTGCTGTTTCCTGAAAACGTCCCTGGACATATGCAGTACTTTGGACCAAAAATCCGTAAGTATTTGGGGTTAATGAGTTGACTCTATCATTAAAAAATAATTTATTTTGGGTTATTGTTTTTCTAGCATTCATTTTTAGTAAGCCAAGGGATAATTTTAGTGTGCTTTTTACATATTTTATAAATCTACCTTGTTTCCAATGGTTTCTAGTTTAAATTGAACCATTTTCCGTGAACATTTTTTAGGTCAAAGATGGCTGAATATCAGCAACTTCATATAATTTCACCTAATTACACTGTGACTAGGAAGTGATGTTCTTTCCTTAGATAAGTTGATATAAACACCCAGTTTAGTTCTGTATTTCTACTTATCCTTTGATGCTTTTTCTTTAGTTCTCCCCAACATAATATTTAATTTTTATTAAGATCTCTCTGCCCCTTTCCCTGCCTCACCCCATCGTAGCTTAACAATTATTTCAATCTCTCCTAGAAATAGTCTATAAACACATTCAAAAATGTCATCAAATCACCACTTTTCAAGCCTAAAAAAGCGGTATCCACCATTAGAAGCAAGCAGCTTTTCTTTCATTTCCTTCTTGATCATTGAGCTGAGATGTTTTGGAAGGTATCCTTTATAAACTAAGATGACTTAGAACCAGCATCTACCTTTCAGAGGATATGAATGCTCTTTTGTTCCACATATGGTCCCATCTGGTCTTTCTATACACAGACCATGCCTCTTGGTCTGGCTTCCATTTATAAAACTTGGCATATGAGAAATACAGAACTGTGGTTCCAGGTCTGGCTCTCCCACTGTTCAGAAAACACATATCTACACCTCCACACCCCGGCAGTGGCCCAGGCCTGACCATGCATTCAGAATGTGAGGGAAAAGGTTTGCCTTGGAAAACCTCTAGTGAGGCAGTCTCTTTTGTGATGTGATCTGACTCCTTCGTAGAGCTCCTTACTTCCTAATAGCGTCCACTAAAGATCTTCAGGGGACCGGGCATGATGGCTCACGCCTGTAATCCAATCCCAGCACTTTGGGAGGCCGAGGTGGGCAGGTCATCTGAGGTCAGGAGTTCGAGACTAGTCTGGCTAATATGGTGAAACCCCATCTCTACTAAAAAAATACAAAAATTAGTCAAGTGTGGCAGCATGCACCTGTAGTCCCAGCTACTTGGGAGGCTGAGGCAGGAGAATCACTTGAACCTAGGAAGTGGAGGAGGTTGCAGCGAGCCAAGATCATGCCACTGCACTACAGCCTGGATGACAAAAGTGAAACTCTGTCTAAAAAAATAAATAAAACAAAATAAAAAAAATCTGCAGTGGATACATGTCTCAGAGGAAAAGAGGAACACCTAAGTTGTCGATCTATCCCTTGCCATCAAGGAGAGCCACTGCTTCATTGTGTGTTAAATTCAAAGTTCGTTGGTCACATTGTACTTTGAATCAGGAAGATCCATCATCAGTCTCCATTACCAAAGCCGTAAGATTCCCTTAGTAACTCCTTTCATTCATATATGGAGTACACAACTCTAGCTATCAAAAGTATCTTAGCAATTTTTTAGTACCACAGAGGGTGGATTGTGCTGGAGATCTGCAGAAAGTCTTCCTGTTTGGCTTCGGAATAACATCATTCATGACTCATTCTCTACCATTTTTCTTTTTATATCAGAGGAGAATCCAAATATGATACTAAGGAGAATGATCAGGAGGCCCTCTGTATGTTTCATCGTTTCTTACTTGGGCAGCTGCAAAGATTGAGATCTTAGTGTTGATTTAACTAAGATCTTTCCTCCTCCTTCTTCTTCCTGCCTTCTTCTACACTGTCACCTTGCCAGCGGCTCATGTCACCCAAGTGGGGACCAGTCAATGAATCTAATTCATTAGCTCACAGCAATGCCAAATAGCACTGTTAACTCAAAGCAATTAAGAAGACTGGGTCAACTGGGTCAACAGTTGTTAACTGTGTCAGAGAAAAACTTCGTGAAGAAATAAATCGAGTATGACCTTGGATGTGCAGTGATATACTTTGGATATAAATGTAATCCCCAGTGTTGGAGGTGGGGCCTAGTGGGAGGTGTCTCAGTCATGAGGATGGATCGTGACCCAGCAGACACCAAGTGATGTGGCTGCTGCTGCTTTGCCTTCTGCCATGGGAAAAGCTCCCTGAGGCCTTCCCAGAAGTCAGGCAGATGCTGGCACCATGCTTGTGCAGCCCACAGAACCAAGAACCAATTAAACCTCTATTCTTTATAAATTACCCAGTCTCAGGTATTTCTTTATAGCAATGCAAGTACAGAATGTACATGAATCTGGCAAAACTCATTGACTTAGAGATGTGTTCATCAACTGTAACTGAGCAGACTATTTACATTAAGTAAGTAGCTAAAAAAGAAATACCATCCAACCAAACAATAGCCTAACAACAAAACTGTATTAGGACAGTGATGTTTTATTCATCCTGGCAGATTTCATTACACCTCACCACAAAAAGCACCTATTACCTACTTATTGAATAAATACAGTACTAATCATTGGTAGAGGGGCTGAGACTGAACAATGTTACCAGTGTTATTCAGCATTGTGTAGTGGGAAGGAAACAGATATTCAGTAGTTAGATGAATATTCAAAATTCAACATGTGTTACTTGACATTGAACAGGTGATTTTAGCTCTCCTGAGCCTCACTTTCCTGATTTGTAAAATGACATCTCTGAGGACTACTGTGAAAATGAATGAGTAAACATGTGCAAGTTCACTGTTAATGGGGATGAAAGTATAATATTATGAACACCATTATTAATTTTGTATGAATATTAGGCATCTCATGATGGGAGTGACTATGTCCTAATAATCCATTGCTTTCTCTCTTAAGGTTTAGGGGAAGTTTTTGCAATTCCCAAATGGTTTTGTCTTTTAAATACAGAAAGCAGAAATTCATAAGTAAATGTGAAGGCAACTAGAGGTTCCAGTTCTTACCCAATATTTGATTTCTAGGCAGGAACACCAGCCATTTGGGCATTCATTCAGGCACTGGAGAAGTTAACGCCTTTTGTTTTCTTATGAAGATATGAGAGAGATGTTTCCTGGAGTCACAAAGATTCATGCAAGTTCAAGAATGAAGATAGAAGGTGGGCCATAAACTGACATGTTGACTGAAAGTTCTACTCTTTCAAAAAATTGGCAAATAAATAACATACTGGAACGGCTGTGAAATGTTTCTAGTTAGGCTTTTATTGAATGGTAAGTAGTATTTCCCAATGTATTGAGTTTTTAAACACCCAAATACTAAAATCCAAAATAGAAGATCCAAATTATTTTATTTTGAAGGTTGGGCTTACTGCTTCTAAGAAATCAGTTCTTCTGCTGACTGGTAAACTGATTTTTCTGTTTATTGCAACCAGAACATTTAAAGGCCTGGGTGATACACTACAAAGAGCAGTATCATGGGGGATCCTTTTGCTAAATATTAGTCTCTATGATTTAAAAAACAGAGCTCTGAGAATTCCTCTGTTTGGTTCACTTTTTTTTTTTTTTTTGATATGGAGTTGTGCTCGTTGCCCAGCCTGGAGTGCAATGGCATGATCGCACGGCAACCTCTGCCTGCCACGTTCAAGCGATTCTCCTACCTCAGCCTCCTGTGTAGCTGGGATTACAGGCATGCACCACCAAGCCTGGCTAATTTTGTATTTTTAGTAGAGATGGGGTTTCTCCATGTTGGTCAGGCTGGTCTCGAACTCCCGACCTCAGGTTATCCGCCCACCTCGGCCTCCCAAAGTGCTGGGATTACAGGCATGAGCCAACATGCCTGGCCAGTTCACTTTTATAGAGTTTGTGACAACGTGGGAGGGAGAAGTTCTACTTGGTAATGACAATGGTAGCTGTCACTGAATGACAGTCAAAGTGATGATTCTGAACTTTGGTGTTCTATGTATACCTGACATAGGACCACTGGTTTGCTGGAGCAATGAGAGATGAGTGTGCACATTTCTTCCCAATTCTGCTTTTGATGACATCATTTTGGTAGCTTGCAGTCAGCCATAGTGAGAACATTTACATAATAGAAATTGGCAAATGCTACAAATTAGGTACCTGTGCATGTGACCACTCCCAACCCTTGCCTGGAAAACCAGTTGTTAAGCTCTGACTGGCACACCACTGCATCGGACTACGTTTTTTTTTTTTTTTTTCTGAGACAGTCTCACTCTGTCACCCAGGCTGCAGTGGCACAATCTCAGCTCACTGCAACCTCTGCCTCCAGGTTCGAGTGGTTCTCCTGCCTCAGCCTCCTGAGTAGCTGGGACTACAGGTGCATGCCACCGTGCCTGGTTAATTTTTTTATTTTTAAGTAGATGGGGTTTTGCCACGTTGGCAAACTTCTTGAATGCTATTATTCTTACTGATGTTGAGTCTATGATTCTTAAAGTACAAGAGGGTACAGTTGTTAACAGGTTGTTTGAAGTTTTAAAATTTAAATCTAAAATGCCACTAATATCTTCCTGGATCTGTATCAGCAGAAGTACTTCAATCTTAGTCAGGCATCCTAGTTCCCTGGAATCCCAGCCTTCAGTATAATATATTTGGTGCTGGTCTAATGCCCTAAGGTTCTCAGTCTCTCAAGACAGCTTGACTCTTCTGGAAATCAAAGACTGTTCTATAGAAAACAGACAGTTTGATTAAAAAACATTCTATTGATGCCAAATGTTTGTTTGAAAATTCTCTCCAGGAGAAGGCTCTTCCAGAAACTGTATACAGATCAGAGATGCCAATGAGAATCAGACGCATTTCAAAATTGTGTCAACTGACAAAACTAAAAATGAAGACTCCCTTCCTATTTCAAGAGCACTGAGAAAATTTCCAGTTTAATTAGCTAAATGCTGTCATTACGTTGATATACACATATTGCTCTCTTATTTTTGTCATTATGTATTTTTGTGCTTCTATCTTGTTATTTGATGTTTGTACTGATCATTCTCCAGGTTTGGGATTCTCTTTCTTGTGTAACTCATCGCATTTCTTACTACAGGGCTACCCATGTCACAGATAGACAATAAATGTTGTGGGGGATAGTAATGAGTTTTTAAAAAACTTCCATAGAATAAGATTCACTCAGTAACCCACTTCAGTTTACAAGATTGTTCCTCATTCCTTGCCCAAATCCCTCACACTGAGGCTTATATCCATTTATTGTTTGGAACTCACGGGAGATAGAGAACAGCTGATCACCATCTTCCACATAATGGCCCTTCATATTTGTATCTGGGTGGAGCTTACATTCAAGAGAGAAGCTTAGGGCCCAGTATGAGACTGGCTGAATAGGCTTTGTTCTTTAAAAATGATAAAACTGCCATCACTTGGCCTACTGCTCTTTTAAATACGTTTTCTCTTTTCCTACACCAGTTTCAGTGGTTTTCCAGGGTAAGAAGTTCAAGTGACTAGACATCTGAATAAGCATTAATATGTTTCGCAGTCTTTATTCACCTCATAACCCTTCAATATCATTTTGTTCCACAATAATTCAGGTCAATTCTTGAAATACAGTATGAGACATGTTATCAATGCCTGTAGCCCTGAAGAAGTCCAGCTTAAGTGGGCTTTCTCCAGAATCTTGTATTGCTTCTTACCTTACCAGTCATATGCACCATTTCCACTCTGGTTTTTAATAAACAGTTTATAAGAAATAAATTGGCAATAAATTTATTAACATTTTTTGTTCTTATTTTGAACTTTTTGCTTTTCATTTATCAGACTATTTTCCTTCCTTTTTGAGTCTGTCTACGCTGGGTGCGGTGGCTCATGCCTGTAATCCCAACACGTTGGGAGGCTGAGGCAGGAGGATTGCTTGAGGCCAGGAGTTTTGAGACCAGTCTGGGCAACATAGCAAGACCCTCCAAGTCTACGAAAAATAAATTAAAAGAAAACAAAGTCTGCTGTCTAAAGAATGTTGCTTATATATCTTTTGTATTCATTGCAGCTCAGTTCTTAGCAAGGTTTTCTCATTTTATTTCAATAAAGGGTCATAGTTTTATAGAACGTGGTGAAGAAAATGATTATTTTAAATTTTATTCCAATTTCCATATCGTGCTCCTTCTTTAGCACCTATTTTTGTCAGAAAGAGTACCAGAGACCACAAAAATTTTTTCTTAGTATTTACAGGGATCTGTATATTCAGGGTGCTTTTGAAATAAGAGATATCATCATCTCCTTCTTGCCCAATAGCCAACAAAATATTTAGCAGTCTGAGGAATGCCATAGAAGTACTAAAGAAAGAATATTTTCCATTTAGGCAAATATTATATAGTTAGGCAAACTATTGCTCCTGAAGTGTAAATTATTTCCAAAATAATACAGAATATAAGACGCCCAGTAGACTCTTAGAGACAGGATGTGAATGCCTTTATTTTGAAACATGCCTGAAATCTCAGTTTAAAGTATAAACTAAAAGGTTAAAATCTTAGAAATTTCTCCTTAGTAGTGCTCATTTGACACACTCTTCCCAGAAGGTTCTGACAAAGAACAGACACTGTAATTTTTAGAACTCTCTGCTCAAACTCCTGTGTTTGGAAGGTCAGATTACCTAGTCAGAAACAGTACTTTAGTTTTACTTAACTAAAAACAATGTTATTCTCTATTTTACCACATAAAGGATACATTTTGAAAGATATCTGGCTTCTCAATTTAAACTGAAATTTGCAGTATTTTTTTTTAAATTGTGGCTTCAATAAAGGAAAAAAGATCAGTGAATGTTTACAGGAGTACCCAGAAGACAGTTGTTTTAATAATTTCCACAACACAGTTTACAGAATATAAAATTAGGATCATTTTCAGCTTTTGTTATGAGAAGATGATGTGTTCATGGTTAAGCAAATTTGGTGCATCCCACTGGGTTATGTGTCATTCAGTGAGATGTGTTCTTAGTCTGGGGCCAGATGGTGGATGCAGAAGTCTTTTGCTAGAATACATCTCTATAGAGGATGACGTCACATTGGACTTGGTGACCGGGCAGATACTGAATGCAACTCAGTCACGGTATTTAAATCACATTAAGACTCTCTTTTATTTATGGCTCTCCTTGTGATTTTGTCTGGCTTATGTCTAATTTGCTAGCTTCCATGTGGCGATATGATGTGCTACCAGTTCTGCTTTTTATGTTTACCAAAATGAACTCTGCATCTCTTTCAGAGGTATAGTTTCCAGAAAAAATTCATTGCTGCATAAACCTATTAAAGTAAAGCATAAACTTAATTAAAACGTCCCCTTATTTTTACATGCTATTTTTCATCATCTTCATACTGTTCAAACCAATTTTATTAGCGTAAGTGTGGACACTTTTCTGTTGTACTTATATAATTTTAGAGGTGGAAAAACAAGATCAGGTAGTCTTTCTAGTGATAAGGAACTAAATCAATTGTGAATTTAGGGTCTTGTACTGGCTAAAGCAGGGCAAAACCCAGGTGCAGACATCAAGTTTTGATACCTGGGTTAGTATTCTTTCCACTACTACTCCCTAGCTTCACTCTGGTAACAACCATTACACTTAAACATTGCCTTCATCATCATCATCATCATCATCATCTGACCACAGCAGGACATACCATTTGTTTCTTTTTTAAACCATGCAAAAAGGTCTTCTATTTGCATAATTTTATTCTTCCTATAGTTGGGGGGAATTATATTTACTCAGTAAAGGAAAAAGTCAGCTATCATTTTATGATCTGGGTGTCTCTCAGTGTTGTAATATCAGAGACAGTAGCTGTGTGAAAATCTGTGGCAATGACACATAGAGCCATTCTCAAAACTGAAGCCCTCTTCCTGCCTTCATGAGTTTTAATGAATGTTTTCTGGAACACCTCCTTCTCCCTCAGCCCTCGTCCCTAAGAAGCAAAATTTGTTTTTCTTTTCCTGGCTGGCACTTCCAGCATATCCACTGTATTGAGTCTGAAATTGCTTTCACAGAAGTCTCCTTTCTAACAACCCCTAGTGCTAGTTCTAGAATCTCTGATGTTCTTTTAGAAATTAGATTCTCTTTGACCTGTCCAGCTTATCAAATCTCTCATCATGTTCTTGTTCAATTTATCTTTTTTTCTCACCCACACTACTGGCATCAACCTGAAGGACCTGTTATAGGATTAACATTTACCTTTTACAGACATAAAAAGCCCTTTCCTATAGTAGGAGGTGGCAATATCCAACAGAGGTACAACTGTATTTATCACAGTAAGACCTTGGGTCACAGATTCTTAAATTACAATCTTGGTCTTCATAATCCTTGATAATATTGATTTTCTTTAAGCTATCAATATGAAAATGCTTTATTTACTAAAACTAGTTAGGCCAAAGCCCTAGGATAGATGTCTAGTAAAAGGGATCTACTCACTTAATAGCATATAGGATTTACAATTCTTAAGTAAAATCTCCCCAACAAAGTTATATATTTTCTTTAGAACCAAACAGATAAATGCTTCAGATATCACTCCTAAAGGACCAGTGGGGTTTGTTCATTAAGTTGAGGCCAGTTTGACAAAATCAATCAGCTTTATCTTTTTTTAAGAAATAAAACTTCCACAATGGAAAGTAATCACTTGAGAAATGGTGGGACTTTCATTCCATCATGGTAGTTTTGTAGTTCCTTTTGTAGAGACTGGACCTTTCAGTGTAAACTAATAACATTTCAACTTTTTTGGTACTGGAATGTAATTAAGAGAAGTGGGGGTTCAGAAAGGTAGAACTATAATGGGGAAAGGGGTATAACTATATGGCTGAAAAAAAAACTTGCCTGCTCTTTACAATAGGAATTTTAAACTATCTCTGACAAGAGGTTAACTTTTAAGAATGAACAACAAAAAAAATCAAACAAAAACCAATAAATAACAAATACTAACAACTCCTCTCTAGGTATGGTGATAAACTCTACAATTTGACCCAGAAAAGGGTTAAGACAATCACAGTAATCCCTTGCCAGTGACTGTTTAGGAGGGGCCATATCTGCTGTGTCTGCCAAAGACAATATGGGAGAGGTCAGCCAACGTTATTCTCGTTTTTCCTTGCTCTTAAAACTTAAAAATTGATTTTGAGGATTTACTGTTTAAAATTTTCTAAATCAATAGTTACAAAACATCCACGTTAAATGTTTAACTGAATTTCTTCCTTTCCCAAAGGATAAATGTAACAAAGAATATAAGATAAATACAAGAAAGGAGTGACAAATAAATAATGGATTACAGGCAATTATTTAAGAAAGAAGTTCCCTAGGGATATATGAGATTAGGGTCTATAGAAAACAACTCCAATTGAAGGGTTTTAAAATTATGTCACTGGTAGGGGGTAGCCCTTTGATAGAAAGCACAGGTGCCTGATTAAAAAAAAAAAAAAAAATCTACCACCTATTGCCACCACAGATTCCAAAGTAGCAATCGCAGAAGCAGCAATTCAGACAAGTCTTGTTGGTTACCAATCTGATTTAGCTCCAGGATTCTTTCTTTCTGGACCAGAGATCAGGGTGAAGAGTCTTCTCTATCACTTCTTTTCCTGGGACCCCACTCTGGTTCTCGTTTGGTCTACGATGTGGTAGGGATAGGATGAGGTCGAGTTTATGCTTTTATCAGAGAGAGGAAGTGCTGAGCTGAACTTACATGAGAGGTAAGAGAGAAATGCAAAGCATGAAGAAACCAGAAAGCACTAAGGTTACAAGAGAGAAAGAACGCTCAGCCTAGAAGCAATCACTTTTAACCTTCTGATAACATGGAAAACTCCACCTTATAACAAACACAATGCCCAACAGTCAGGACCTATTAGCCCTACTCCTCATGAGGAACGAGGACTGGAGTAGGGTATACTCATTCTTGGGAACCTGAGTGTACTGCTAGCTGCCTGCAGGAGAATGGACATTTAAAACACATTTTGCTTGAGATCCTAATAGTAAAGGGCACAGGCTCTGATGCCAGACCACCTGGATTTTTAATTTCACTTACTATTGATCAGTTACTGAGAAAGTTGGTCTTTATGCTTCATTTTTCTCATTGTAAAAATGCTATTTTCTACTTCATTGGACTGCTGTGAGAATAAAGATTAATATATGTAAAATATTTGGAATGATGTCTGACACACAGCCAAGTACTCAATAAATATTACCTATAATTATGTTATCACTATATCATAATGATATCTGGTTATGGCAAGAAGTTTTGCTTTAAAAGGAAAAACAGAAATGACTGATAGTTGCAGAAGGCAGGGGTCAAAAAAAAGGTGTTTTAAGATGGAGGAAAATAAGTGTGGAGAATGGTTTAACTGGGGTTGGGATTTTGCCAAGAGAGCACAGAAAGTGAGAGGGACAAGGGAAGAGTGATTATAAGAGAGTAATCTTGATGACAGACCGATGAAAATAATTTGGGTAAGGAAGGGAAAACATGGAGGGAGTGGATGGCAGCTGAGAGTCAGTGAAAAGGTAGTAACATCAATGGACTGCTACGCCCTGGTGATGTGGAAGAATTACTGGAGTCAGGGTATAAGAGAGAGTAAAATCAGAAGGATAAGAAGTGGTAGTTCAGACAGTAGGAATATTGAAACTGAGAAAAACAGGCTGCAGTTTCATGAAGACAGACAAGGTTTAGAGCATGATCATGAGAGTATGAGGCCAAGAAAGGGTGAAGGCTAAGTCTGTTAGAGACATCCTATGATCTTACATTTCTTACAATGACACAGGGGCCCTACATGACCAACTCCAAATTACTTCTCTGACTCTATCTCCCACTTTTCCACTTGTTTCTCTCCAGCCACAGCGGCCTTCTTCCGGTTCCTTCAGAACAGCAACCATGCTCCTTTGTACTTACTTCCTAGAGCCCAATACTTTTCCCCAAGATAATTATACTGCTGATTACATCACCTTCTTTGGTAATTTGCTTTAATGTCACTTTCTCTTGGATGATAAAAATCTCAAATTTAGAATGGGGTAGTGTTGCAGAGAGTAACCGGGAGCTAAAAATGTTCAAGGCTTTGGTATACTGGGGAATTGTCAGTGGTATAGTCTGAAAGCACAAGCTTCAAACCTGAGGATTTTTAAAGAAGAGGAAGAAGAGTTTAGAAATAACAATGAAGGGTAAATACTATCAGAACTTTCTTCCCTCTCACATGAATTAAATAAAATTTACTGTTGTGTCAGCATTACCATTTAGAATCCTTTGGTTTTAGCAGTAACTATGTAGGAAAGCGATTTCCTTTTAAACTGTGTGGGCCCAACACCACACATCAGACTGTATACTGAAGTTCCCAATCACCAATTCAAATAGCCACATTAGCTTTAGTCTTAGAGAGAAAGGGGCTGGGGCAATGGCTCATGCCTATAATCCCAGCACTTTGGAGGGCTGAGGAAGGAGGATTGCTTGAGGCCAGGAGTTTGAGATCAGCCTGGGCAACACGGTGAGACCCTGTCTCTAAAAAAATTTTAAAAATTAGCCAGGAGTGGTGGCACATGGCTGTAGGCCCAGCTACTCAGGAGGCCGAGATGGGAGGATCACTTGAGCTCAGGAGTTCGAGGCTGCAGTTAGCTATGACCATGCTGCATGCGGCACTCCAACCTGGATGACAGAGCGAGACCTTGTCCAAAAAAAAAAAAAAAAAAAAAAAAAAAGGAAAGAAAAAGGGAAGGGAGGGAGGGAGGGAGAAGGGCAAGGGCAAGGGCATTTGCCTGCCCTATCAGAAGAGAAAATATGACACTAACAGATGTCTAACAGAGATAATAGACCTTTAACGTTATACATGAGCGAACATAAGTTCCATCTTCCTAGTAAATGGCCCTAAGTCTTCATTGTATTGGCCTCCTAGGTAAGAAGAGGGCCAATGAAGCTATGATCTGTGATGTATAGACTTAAACATATTATGCAAAATATTAGGAGGGTCTGCAAAAACTATGTTCATATGATATCATTCACCTTTGGTAAGCAATGTTTTAGTTCTGAAATGGTACCATAACAAGTATTTCAAATTAGCAGCTTGGTTACCACTTTAAGCAAAGAGAAATGAATAGCAGTAAACGTCACCTTCTAAAAACAAATACAAAAAGCAGAATGCAGAATACACAACTTAAATCACAGGGTAAAAAATGTGTTCATTTAAATCACTTTATGTTTTAGGTTAACATATTACAAAAATACTTTTCCTCCTTATCTTTTTCTATGTACCTCATAAAAAATACATATCCAGTGGTTGTAGAGAGTAGAAAGACAGCATTGTTGTGATACTCTGAAAGGACTTACAAAAGTTAAGCGTAGAAAAAAAAATAGAGGATTTGAGGCAGCTAAAAAAGAACACTTTTGAAGCACAACTACCATGCCTTATGACTTCACTTTACAGTGCTTTAGGAAAATAATGTATCACTATTATTTACATGAACAATTCTTCAATCAATTAAAAAAAGGGACTATACTGCAGGATTATCTAATCCCTAAAAATGGACATAAAGAAAAAATTTAAACCTATAATAGGGTTGGGGGAAAATAGCATATTTTGGTTAATAAAAAAATGTAATAACTGAAGAAACAGAAGGCAAAGGAAATCTAATTAAATGAGGAAATTAATCCAAACCATGCGTAGGAAGATTGCTACAACAGGTGGTAAGGGCTCTGGAGGCTGGGGTTCTCTTAGTTCAGACATGGCAAGGCCATCACATTGCTCTACAAAACCAAAAAAAGAAACAGCCTCCATTTCTAGAAAACTCAATATTTATATGTTGTACTCTTTCCCTACAAACACCAGAAACAGGCCGAATTAATGTAACGTTTGCAGAAAGGCTAGCAAGGACCCTAAAACATGAGCAAACAAGCACGAATCACCAAATATGTGAGGAAAACCTACACCATAAAATAAGGGCATCAAACTAACAAAAAAGAGTTAACCCCAAGAAAATATTCAATAGTGTAAAGAGACTTAAAAACATATATAATTAATTCCTGAGGGCCAAGAGGAAATCATATCCATAAAACAAAATGGATCCTTAAGAAAAACAATTAAAGATCTTAGATATAGAAAGTGTTGAGTGCCAATAAACAAACAAACCAAAACATCAAACCCCAAAACAACTCATCAGATAGCTGATTAGCAGAATGCACAGAGCTTGAGTGTCAACCTGTGTTGAAGACTGAGCTAAGGAATTCTCCCACAGGACAGCGCAATAAAAACTAAGACTTAGAAGATAGATGTATAAGTCCTAATATACACCCGAAAGAAGTACCACAAGGACAGAACAGAAATAATTAAGGGAAACAAGAAATGATAAAAATAAGTATCCCAGAACTGAAAAGACATTAGTCCTCAAAATTGAGAATGCCTACAAAATACTGATTGATCAGGATGAAGGAAAAATAAAGGCACATCTTGGTGAACTTTCAGAACATTAAGGATAAAAAGATAATCTTACAATTTTCATGGGGGAGGGTGGGAGAGTGACAAAGAAATTAGACCAGATTGGCACCAGACTATCCACAATACTAGATATAAGACAATGGAACAATCTTCAGAGGCTTAGGGGAAAATCTATTCTACCCCCAAACTAGAAGTACATTTTCAGATGTACAAAGATTCAGAGAGCATACCACCCATGAGGTTACAAGCCCTTTGCGAAAAAAGCTCCTTGAGGTTGTATTCTAACTATTCTAAGAGTAAATTATGTATAAAAAATCATGGAGGGTGAATTTAAGAATTAAATTACAAAATACTGATTAAAAACTAATATGGAAGTATAAAAGGTAAACCCATTGACACAAAATGTAGACTGGTGGTTGCCAGTGGTTGGGGGTAGGGGAAAATGGGGAGCAAGTGCTTCCTATGTACAGGGTTTCTTTTTGGGGTAATGAAAACATTTTGGAACTAGGTAGATGTGACTGTTGGACAACAGTGTGAATGCACTAAATGTCTTTAGATTTTTTACTTTAAAATGGTTAATTCTGTTATATCAATTTTACCACAATCTGCAAAAATGTTCCATAAAAATAGTAACTAGTTCAGCTTGGAACTCAAACTGCATATCAATTTTCCTTGAGGCAACCACTACACTTCAGTATGCAGCAGAAATCCTACATGCATTTTTCCCATTTCTTCACACAGAATATTAAGTAATAAAGGGTCAAGACTTAAAGTTAATAAATAAAAAAATAATATGGAAGCCAAATTTCAAGTGATTAAAAGGAAAAAAAGGTTGCTGAATGTGAGGGAAGTAAAGCATACTAAAGTTCTTGTGTTGTTGGAAAAAAAAGATAAAATGCATGGGTGATTTCAACACAGGTTCCCTTTCCTCTACTCTTCTCCTAAGCCAGATGGTGACTGGGACTTATAGTAGCTGGTGCAGATGTGTATAAGGCTTGGGGCTCTGTTGGGGTCCTATTAGAGAAAAGAGAACCAATATGCAACTTTCTTCTCCAAGTGTTGGAAGCTCAGTGTGGAGGACCAGAAGATGCACCTCAGGAGAAACTGAGTATCAGGAATACACAGGCTCCAGGGAAGAAGGTCAATTCTGGCCCACAAGTAAGTGTACTATGTGTTTTTGAAAGAATAAGTGGACTGAGTCCCCCCTATCTTGAGACCCAGAGATTATCTCCCAGAGAGCTCAGGTAGTGGACCAGACACATCCTTCAGGTACTTCAACAGGAACTGCCACTTCACTATCTACTGCTTGGAAGATTACTAACATGTAGGACACCACAACAAACATATCAGAACTCAATGAGCTGAAAAAGAAAAACAACCCATCTAAAGAGTCCCAGCAATGAGAGGAAAATGAACAGAGTAATCAGAATACACCTTTAGTAAAATAGAAATGCTAGAGAAGAAAGATGAAAACATGAATAAAAATAAGAGCATTTAAGGTGATTCACGTGCAGCACATACACATACACACGCAACTTCCAAAAGTTTAGTAACATTATTTTTTAAATAGATTTTTAAATGAGAGCTACGCATGGTGGCTTGATTCCAGCTACTTGGGAGGCAGAGGTGGGAGGATCACTTGGGCCCAGGAGTTCAAGGCTGCAGTGAGCTATGATCCTGCCACTGCACTCCAGCCTGGGTGACAGAGCGAAACCCTGTCTCTTTAAAAAAAAAAAAAAAAAAAAAAGGATGGTCACTAACCACAAAAAATATCTCAAAGTACAAAGCAAACATACGTAAATGGAAACCGTGAGGGGAAAAGATTTAAATAATAGATCAAAGAAATCTAACATACAATGGGAGTTCTAGAAGGAGACAAAGGAATAAAAGAAAAAAATAAAATTATTCGGCAGGTAATAGTAGAAAAATTTACCTGAGTTAGAGAAAGACTGAAATCTACTCAGTAAGTCCCAAGCTGTACATTTAGACATGCTTGGTAAAGTTCCTGAACTCTAAACAGAAGATCTTATAAACATCCAGGCAGAAAGAAGAAGTTACTTATAAGAAAAGAGGTTAGACCGGCAATGAAATAGCTAGTCTATCCACCCTGAGACAAAAAGCATCTATCCACCCTGAGAGAATGAACTGCCTCCAGTGATCTTTTACCTGGTCAATTAATTATTCATCTTTCAGGGCAAAAGAAAAGTAACTAGAAAAGAGGCCTCAAGATGGAATTAGAGAAAAGGAAACACTGGTTACTCATGTAAATTTAAATTTAATTGGGAAGGGATATATTACTTAGGATTATGACAATAAGGACTCAAAATTTAGAAGGGTAGTAAAATCATTCTGAAGATCTCACTGTGACAGCAGTGAAGGAGGTAAGTATATTCTAAAGAAGGACAGGGAACTTGTTCTGCCATTATTGGAATATAGTATTAACTCTGCAATCAAATAAATATGGTATTAAGGAAAAGACAAAAAGAACAGTTGAACAGAATAGAGATTCCAGATGCAGATACTAGGTTACACAATAATTTGGTATGTGACAAAGTTGTTCAATTCTGTTTTGTTAGACAAAGAAAAATTGTTTAATAAGTGGTGTTGATATCCATTTTTTGGTATAAGAAATGGACTCCCATACAATACTGTAAAAGCAAATTCCAAATGGATTAAAAACAATTAAAAAAAATTTAGAAAACTACATGTATTATCTAAGGAAAGAGGTATTTCTCTCTGTCCTATATTATTCTATACAAATATATGCATAAAAATTAACCAAAAACTCCTCAATCAATCCAATAGAAGTTGAAAAAGGAATCATTAAGAAAGCACAATACATAGAAAACATAGTATGATAAGAGTAAGTGTAAACATACACACAAAAATATGAACGGTTATATTTACCTACTCATCTTAACTTAGGTGAAATAATAAGAAAATCTAGCTCTACGTCCAAAATAAACTGACATTAGGAAAGAAGAAAAAAAGATACTCCTTTTTTTTTTGTATTTGAAAAACTGAACAATCTACAAAGTAGATATAACAGCAACAACCTCTATATACTTAAAAACAATGGGTAAAAATAAACTGAGGTTTAGGAGAAACGATACAATAACAATCACACTGAGACCCTAAACTATCTTTCACAGAATCTGACAAATTATGTAGAAAATAGATGAGTAGGCCGGACACGGTGGCTCGCGCCTGTAATCCTAGGGTAGGTTGAGGTGGGTGGATCACCTGATGTTAGGAGTTCAAGACCAGCTTTGCCAACCAGCTTTGCAAAACTCCATCTCTACTAAAAAATACAAAAATTAGCCACGCACGGTGGCGGGCACCTTGGGAGGCTGAGGCAGGAGAATTGCTTGAACCCAGGAGGTGAAGGTTGCAGTGAGCCAAGACTGTGACACTGCACTCCAGCCTGGGCAACAGAGCAAGACTCCATCTCAAATAAAAAAAAAAAAAAAAGAAAAAAAGAAAAGAAAGAAAATATAATTAAAACAGCATCATTTAAATCCAGACTACATATATAAATTATATTTTAAAATATATGTAAATAAACTACATACCATGTATATATAAAATTCTATACCAAAAAAAGAGATTATACATTATTTTCAAACACATGAAACACTACCGACAAGTAATTATAGATCTTAGACCACAGAAAAAATTTCAACAAATTCCCAAAAGGTAGAAATTGGTTAAAAAGTAAATCAAAGTTGAAATATAATGTAAAACGTAAACAACAATAGCTCTAGTATGTCTACACCTGTGGGATATCAAATTGATACAGATAGAAAAACATGTAGCCTTACATGTAATTACTAGAAAACCAGAAAGGTGGGAAATAAAATTTAGGTTTTGGAAGGTAGAAGAGTTAATAAATAAAATACCAAGAGTAAGTTCTTGTAAAGACTTAAACACCCCAAAAAAAACCTTCAGTAAGTTTAGTTAAGGAAAAAGAGAAGAAAACATCAGTAAACGAGGACATGACAGATACAGAGATTAAATAACTTTTAAGAGGCTATTATCTAGAAGTTATTCCAAAATTTTGGAAAATCTAGAACAGATGGATACTCTTCTAGGAAAGTATAACCAAAACTGACTCAAAAAGAAGAAAAGCACACTAACAACCTATAATTATAGAAGACATAGTAAACTTATCCAAAATATTGATCTCTCAAAGTACCATCAAATCTTTAAGAAGACAATATTGTCCATGATATGAAAACCCTGTCAAAGTATAGACAAATTTAAATTTCCTAACTCATTTTCTCAGGCTAGCCCAACTTGAAAATTCCAGACAAGTAAAGCAGAAGAAACGTACAGGCCAATATTACTAATAAACATATATGAAAAAAATTCCTCAATGAAATATGGATTGAGTATCCCTTATTTGAAATGCTTAAGAACAGAAGTGTTTCAGATTTTGGATTTCTTTAGGTTTTGAAATATTTTGCATATATGCGGTATATGCAAATATTCTATATTAGATATGCAAATATTTCAAAACCCAAAGAAATTATTAGGTTATATACATGATCCTTATATTATTTACATAATATACTGGGGATGTGATCCAAGTATAAACACAACATTCATTTGTTTCATATACACCTTATACACAGTCTGAAGGTAATTTTATACAGTATTTTAAATTTTGTGCATGAAACAAAGTTTTGACTGTTTTAACTGTGACTTGTCACATGAAGTCAGATGTGGAATTTTCCATTTGTGGCATCATGTCAATACTCAAGGGAGTCACTTAAGGATTTTGGAGCATTTTGGATTTTCAGATTAGGGATACTCAACCTGCAGAAACAAATCAATTATACAGTATTAACCAACACATCATGACTACAAAAAGGCATTTAAGGATGACTTAATGTTTAAAAGTCTATTAACATATTTTATTAGTATCAACCGATTAAAGAAGAAAAAAATCACATGGCAATCACAACAACAGTTAATCCTTACTAAAATCGGTATTTCCTTTGTTATTTAAAACAAAAACATGCAAAAACTCTTATCCAACAAGAAATAAACTCTTTTCAACTCAACAAACTGTCTACAAGAAACTTTAAGCAAAATTACATTCAATAATGACAGCAGTATCCTTGTTATAATCTGAAGCAAGAGAGAAATACCTGCTAATATTGTACTGGGGATCCTTCGTAGTATAAGAACACAAGAAAAAGAACAAGAATAAAATTGGAAAGCAAGAGATAAATGTCATATTTTTGAGAATATTGGCTACTTAGAAATTTCAAGAGAACTGAAAAAAATATTAGAATATGAGTTCAGCATGAGACTGAATGAATTCCTTTGTATCAATAATGAATTAGAAAATTCTGGTATAAAATCCCTCTTTCACTAGCAACAAAAACAAAAACTAAGATACATAAAAATAAATTTTAAAAGAAATGTGCAGTTCTCTATAAAGAAAACTATAGGACTTTCCCATAGGACATAAAAGACAAAGATAAATGGAAAAACATATCATGTTCCTAAGAGGGAAGATATATTTTCCCATTTTCCACAAATTACAGTGTAGTTCTAAGCCAAATTTCAGCATGTTCCCAAATTTGACAAACAAATTCTAAAATATATGTAGAAGAGAAAAACGCAGTCCTTTAAAATAGCTAATTCACAGGCTGGGCGCACTGGCTCATGTCTGTATTCTGAGTACTTTGGGAGGTCGAGGCGGATGGATCACTTGAGATCAGGAGTTTGAGACCAACCTGGCCGATATGGTGAAACCCTGTCTCTACTAAAAATACAAAAATTAGCTGGGTATGGTGGTGGGCGCCTGTAATCCCAGCTACTCGGGAGGCTGAGTCACAAGAATCGCTTGAACCCAGGAGGCGGAAGTTGCAGTGAGCCCAGATTGTGCCACTGCACTCCAGCCTAAGTGACAGAGCAAGATTCAGTCTCAAAAAAACAAAAAACAAAAAACCAACAAAAAAAACCTCATTCATTTGGTAAATACTGGATGCATGCTATATACTAGGACTCGTCTACACTAGAAGTGAACATTCAAAATCCCCAATCTCAGAAAATTTATAATGATTTATTAAAATGTTGGATTAATAAAAACAAAAACTTCACACAGGCATCAAAGAACTTACACAACAAATGAAGGATTACTGAGCCAAAAATCCGAAAGAAACTTCTCCACAGAGTTCACAGAAAAAAAAAATATATATCTTAAAGAAGACAAGAAACCCAGTGAGGCCATGCAGTAGGGATATCTTTTAGTTTTGCCCAGGGGGAAATGTCTGATCTCAATGAATAGCTATAAAACTAAATTGCACTTTCAATGGCCTCATGGGGCTAGAACAACAAAACTATACCCACCGGGCAAAAGGTGAACCAGTTGTAAAACCAGGCTTCCCATGAGATAGCTCTTATAGCCTGACTTCGGGTCATCTGAGTAGGCCAGGTAAATGCAAGACCTGAACTTGGATTAAGGTGTTCTGAACTAGTAGCACCCCTAGACACCTGGCAGAAGTAAATGAAAATCCTATGGGAGAAGATACTGTCCTAGGCCTGAAAATAGTTCTATAATAGATTTCAAATACAATGCCCACCATATAGTCAAACATATGGGCATATAAGAAAACAAGACGCCATGAACAAGCAGAAAAAAGGAACTACTAACAGAATCTGACCCACAATTATTTCAGAGTCCCAGAACTATCAAATACAGAATATAAAAATAACTATCTGGGCCATATTCTAAGAAATAAAAGCCAAGCTAGGGTACTAAAAACAATAAAAAGTGTATCTGAAAAAAAGCCAATGGAAATTCTAGATCTGAATAATAGTATAACTAAAGTAATAGTCACTGAGAAAATCAGGGGAAGAAACTAGAATGCAGCACAGAGAGACAAAGAGAAAGAAAACAGAGAAGACACAAAACCTAGAAAGCACAGTGAGAAGGATTTAACACATATTTTAGAGTACCAAAAGAACGAGAGAGAGAAAATGGGGCAGAAAAAAACAGTTGATAGATAACAGCCAAGAAATTTCCAGAATCCCAGCAGAGATCTCAAACTGGACAACAACAAAAAATTCCCACAGACATATTAGAGGAAAACTTTAAAAACACGAGATAAATATAAGTATCTAAAAATCACCCAGAAAATACAGAACAGATTGTTTTAAGATGAGCAACAACTGAACTTGCAAGAACAAGGCAGAAAATGATGGAACAGCCTCAATATGTGAGGAAAAAATAACTATCAATATAGAATTCCATACCCAGTAAAAATATCATTCTAGAACTAAGTGAACAGCCATACTAACTAAAATATCAAATAAACCCTAAACAGTGGGAAAAAAAATTAACCAAATAAAGGCATCATCAGACAAACAAATGCCAAGAATATGTGCCATAAAATGACTAAAAAATTTAAAAGGATTCATTGGAAGTCACCATAAAGCAAGTGAAAAGTACAGCCACAAAGTAGAGGATATCTGCAACACATACAACCTAAGGATTAATGGAATTCCTAAGAGTCAATATGGAAAAAGACAGACACTCCAATAGAAAAAAATGGGTGATCAGTAAAGGCATTTTTCAAAAGAGAAACACATGTGGCCAAGAAACATAAGAAAGGATAATCAGCCTTATAGTAATCAGGGAAATGTAAATTAAGTTCACAATGAAATATTTATATGCACTATCGAGTAAAAATTTAAGTCTGACACTATTAGGATACAGAGGAACAAGAACCCGACACACTTCTGGGAGTAAAAACATGTACAATCATTTTTTAGAAAAGTTTGGCTTTATCTAAGAAGCAGAAACTATATAGTCTATGAGTAAAAAATCCCACTCCTTGGCATGCACCTTAAGAGAAACCTACAGATGTTCATCATGAGACATAATAAAAGTGTTC
Source organism: Chlorocebus sabaeus (assembly GCF_047675955.1). Classification (NCBI taxonomy): domain Eukaryota; kingdom Metazoa; phylum Chordata; class Mammalia; order Primates; family Cercopithecidae; genus Chlorocebus; species Chlorocebus sabaeus. The sequence goes on along the minus strand of NC_132923.1, from coordinate 45,988,685 downwards.
ATAGCTCCATTGCTTTTAAAAGTCATAAGCTGGAAACAACCCAAATGTCTATCAACAACCAAAATGGATAATTAAATGTGGCATATCTATATAATAATATACAACAATGAAAATGAATAAACTATAGTTACTAACAAAAACAGAGATGAACTTCAATGACAGTATTAAGCAAAAGCAACAGGTCACAAAAGAGGACACACAGTGTAATTCCATTTCTATGAAATACAAAAACAGGACAAAGCAGACTGCATGCTTTCTAAGAGGTCAAACTATTAAGAATGATAAACAAATGATTATTAGAAAAGTCAGAATAATGGTAAACAGAGAAAGATAATTTAATTGGGGATGCTTGCAATGTTCTATATCTCGTCTTTAGTGTAATTAAGGTTATTTCTTTACATATCAGAGTAACATATTTACGTACTTTATCTCACAATAAAGCCAATTTGGTAAGTGGCAATTTGTTCATACTTTAAACATTCTGAGTATTTATAATATTTAAGAATTATCTGGTCTATTAGACTAACAGTTCAGCCTTCTAAATCCAATCTAAAAATGTGTAAATGAGTAATCAACATGGACTTGTACTAATCATTTTAAAGTAGAAATCTTAAGTCATCTGAGGCATTGAAATAGCCAAGATAATTCAACGTTCTACACATTAAGACTAATTTCTTCTATTTATAAAAGATATTAATGTACTTGAAAAGATTTTAAATCAGGGAATGGAGGTTCTTGAAATAGTAACTGAATATACTGAATTTAGAAATGCTTTTTTAAATGTTTTAAAAATTCTACTAAGGTTGTAAATGTGACTACACATTATCTAAAAGCTCCTTGAAAGTATTTGCTGAAATTTGCTAAACTCATCAATAGAAAAAAACAAACAAAAAAACAACCCATGAGTTTGACCTTAGAAACTTAAGAAAGAACTAAATCTTTGGATTTATATCCTGAAGAAATCATCTTTTTAGAGCAAACTTCTAAATATTTCTCTACCAACTTGTTCAGAAGACACAAAACAATTCACATGTAATGCTATCTATTTTTCACATTATATAAAAGCAAACAAAAATACCTATGCCAGAAGATTTTTTTTTTTAAATTCTCACACAACACCAATTTATATGATGGAAGATTTTGAGGGTTAATTTTAATTAAAATTTGTCTAGGATTATATTCAAAAACACAAACCACTTGACAGTTGATATGGTGACATAAGCTACTTTCAAAGAAGTTACTGTTTACTTTTTTGGGGGGATGTGGGGATCACAGAGCAATTAAGTGCTATGGAGCTCCCAGAAAAGTATATATAGACACACCACAAAATTCAATAGTCAAAGATCTCTTGAAAAACACTACAGGTTAAGGACACTTAAAGCTCTCCATTATCCTGGTGGCCAATTGTGAAATCAGAGCTTAAGTTATTTTAGACATATTATCCAGCAAAATATAATTGTATGTATTATATTATTATATTCATTTTAAATCAGAAAGGTAATGTCTTTAAGAACAAAAGTTGACATTTTTTTTTCATTTACCACTTAAAAATGAACACAATACCACTTTTTACATACTAAATAAGCAAAGTTTTGTTTTGTTTAGAAGAATATACTGGCAAGGATGAGAGGAACTGAAACCAGTCTCATACACTAAAGTTAGGAGAATACAGTTATATAACCTTTCTGAATAACAATTTGGAAATGTATACATAAAGCCTCAACACTCTGAGGAATATTCAACTCTTGATTAACTCTACTACTAGAAATTTATTCTAAGGAAATAATTTTGGATGTATAGAATTTACAGCAAGAATGATCATCAAAAGCACTATTTATTTATTTATTTATTTATTTTTTGAGACTGAGTCTTGCTCCACTGCCCAGACTAGAGTGCAATGGCATGATCTCAGCTCACTGCAACCTCCATCTTCCGGGTTCAAGCGATTCTCCTGCCTCAGCCTCCTGAGAAGCTGGGATTACAGATGTCCGCCACCACACCCAGTTAATTTTTGTATTTTTAGTAGAGACAAGGTTTCACCATGTTGGTCAGGCTGGTCTTGAACTCCTGACCTCAGGTGATCCACCCACCTCACCTCCCAAAGTGCTGGGATTACAGGTGTGAGCCACCATGCCGGGCCGACAAAGGCATTCTTTATGATGCCCAACCCTGGAGACAATATAACATGAGCAATAATGGAGGAGTAAATAATGTATAGGATAACGGAAAACTGTAAAACATTTACATATATTTAAGATGAATATTTAGTGGTATGAAAATGCTCATGAATCTACTGCTAAGAGAATAAAGGGTCAATTTCTGCATAGCAAATTCTTATTTATTTATTTTAAAGGAAAAAGTCTACAAACAGAAAAACAAGACTAGAGGGACATATGATGAATTTTTAATGTGGGGAATTATAAGTATTTTTTTCTTTTTCTTATCTAAAATTTTAACAATAGATCAATAATTTATTAGATTATATGCACTCTGTTTACCTTGACTTTTGGCCTAATTTAAGAACCATGCAGTATGAGGAATCAATTCTGTAAATTTTATTATTACAGTTGTTGTTTGCCTAAACTATTAAAGGTATTTATTCAACAATTTGTGATAAGAAAAACCAAAGTTGTAGTAAAGGTATGGGCTACTGATGAAAGATCTATAATTAAATGTGGCTGGCCCTCAAAATAAGAAAACAAGTTCCCATTGTTGAAATAAATATGATAGTTATCTTCTGCAGTGGGGATGAAAGGTGATTCTAGTCTGTCATTTGAAATATCACAGATGAGGACTGGCTTCCGTCACATTCAAGGGTTAACATAAATTATGTGGTATTCAAACGTTAGTGTATACAACGCAGCACCCCAATTTAAAATTAATGGTAAAACAAGATATGTTATAATACATTCTGATCACAGTTATATTGAAACAGTGAGCTAGATAAGAGACATAAATATATCAAGCTATTTAAAAGTAGGTATCTGAGTGATACTATCACAGGTGATTTCCCCACTTTTTTTTTTGTTTTTCTATTATTTTTTAAATGGGCATAGATTACACTTTTTTTTTTTTAAGGAGACCAGGTCTCACTCTGTTGCCCCAGTATGGATGGCAGTGGCATGGTCATAGCTCACTGTGTTCACCTTGAACTCCTGGGCTCAAGCAATCCTCCCACCTCAGCCTCTTGAGTAGCTGGGACTACTGGTGCACACCACCATGCCTTGAAAAAAAAAAAAAAAAAAAAAAATTCTTTCATAGAGATGGGGTCTTGCTATGTTGGACAGGCTGATTTTGAACTCCTGGGCTCAAGTGATCCTTCTACCTCGGCCTCCAAAAGTGCTGGGATTACAGGCCTGAGCTACTGTGCCTGGTCTATTACATTTTCTTAGTGAGGAAAAACCCAGAGTGATCCTTTGGACTCTGTGTTCTAATTGCGCAGTCCTTGAAAAGTTACGAATATGTCCTTTAAAAAAGTTTGTCTATTAAATTACTGAGAAGCCATTATCTCCCCAACCTATAATTAAATAAGTAAAATTTAAAATACAGATGTGAGTTATGCCACAGTTCTAATATACTAGAAATAAGTATAGTGGAAAACAATACATAGAAGTTAACTTTTTTGTCTTGAAGCCACTAAATAAATCAACACTTCAGCCTGTAATTTTTTGTTGTTGTTGTTGAGACGGAGTCTTGCTCTGTCACCCAGTGAGCGCGATCTCGGCTCACTGCAAGCTCCGCCTTCCCGGTTCACGCCATACTCCTGCCTCAGCCTCCCCAGCAGCTGGGACTACAGGCGCACGCCGCCACGCCCGACTAATTTTTTTGTATTTTTAGTAGAGAGACAGGGTTTCACTGTGTTAGCCAGAATGGTCTCCATCTCCTGACCTTGTGGTCCGCCCACCTCAGCCTCCCAAAGTGCTGGGATTACAGGCGTGAGTCACCGCGCCGGGCCCAGACTGGAATTTTTAGCTCACATATCTCAGGCAATGGAAAAAGAATTAAAAGAAAATTAGTCAATACTGAAGGATAAATCAGGTCATATGCTGACATAAAAATCGATCATGTAACTTGAGACAATATTTCATACTCTTCTTCTAGTGGGAACCAAATGAAAATATACTAACTTTCTAGTTGCCAAATAAAAGATGAATTTTGAATGCTTCCTAAAGAATTCTTTAAATTTTGTAACCCTAATATCTTTACTATGAAAAATGCTCTTTGCTTAATTTACTTTTCAGGAGTCACTCTAGTCTACTGTTTCTGACGTGAAATATTTTATTCTGATGACTGAATTCTTTATATATCTAGAAGGAGAAATAATTGTTTACATATAGTTCAATATATTTTAAAATTAAATGTAGTTTTGATTCCAAAACTTGTGGTCAAACGAATTCTTCTCTTTGTATTCACACATGTTGATATTTGGCCTAATAAGACAAAATCACAGAAGTGTAAGAATTAGGGGGTCAGGTGTGGTGGCTCATGCCTGTTATCTCAACACTTTGGGAGGCCAAGGTGGAAGGATCTCTTGAGCCCAGGAGTTTAAGCACAGCCTGGGCAACATGACAAAACTCTGTCTCTACAAAAAACACAAAAACTGGCCGAGAGTGATGACGTGTGCTTTTAATTCCAGCTACTAGGGAGGCTGAAGTGGGAGGATCAGTTGAGTCCTGAGAGGTTGAGTCTGCAGTGAGACATGGTCATACCATTGCACTCCAGCCTGGGTGACAGAGTAAAACCCTGTCTTAAAAAAAAAAAAAAAAACCAAAACAATTAGAGTGGAACCCTAGGGGCTCTAGTGATTACTAGCCTTCCCACAAGAATCCTGCTATGATTTTTTTTTTTTTTTTAACTTCTGGATTCCACTTGCTATGTAGTATGTCTTCCAATTTAAAAATATATGTTCAAAGACCTTATATAACTATCAATGAAACTTGTTCAGTAAGAGATAACCAATATATACAGACCTGATATATTTTCAGTCGAAAGTAAAGAAATGTGATGTTTTAGTTTTGTCACTATAGACAAATACATAGTTTTTATCGGGTCTTTTGTAACATTGAAAATAACTTACAAGTACTTTTCCCTTATCTATTAACCTAAGGATCAGGAGATCCTTGTTTGGGAATGATCCATCTAGTCCAACCTTCTAATTTTGCATATAAGATGGTTCTAAATTTAGAGGTTTGATTAATCATGAAAGGGGAAAAATGATCTTTCTCATATACATTTTATCGACCAATGAGGTGATTCCAGAAAAACTATACTCTGTGAACCAAGTAACCTGGTAAGTATAAACAGTTTAAATCCAATGAAACACAACCTGAAGTGAACTATTTCCACCAATGATAAAAATAAGAAATGTTTCACATTTTAATTTTCTTTAAACCTTTTTTTATTTAGAGATTTTTCTGGTAAGGAGATATACCATAGGAAAGCAATTTCACTGGCAGTGAGGTATGTATATACTCTACCAAAATACTCCTTATTTTAACTGTTTTTAACTTTATTTACATATGAAGCAAAGAATCAATGCATATCCTTGGTTCAACTATAGTATCAGCCATACTACATGAAATAAAATGGTGCTTGCATACAAAAACTTGTTGTTTGTAAAGGAATCTGATTTCAGATTAAAAGAACTAATTTGTTTTTGGAAAAAAATTTTAAAAAGAATCACAATTTATCATGACCAAGACACCTGCACCATATTTTCCATTCCTCACAGCACATTTATTTCAGTAATTCTGTTATGTCGGTTCTTAGCATGAGCATAGTGTTACACGATTTTCGTACATATAATCACATCCAAAACAAGTTCTAAAATTTAAATTGTAAACATTCTCATCATATGTAGAAATATTTTAATTGGTGTATTAAGTTTTGCTAACTGATCAAATTTGGAAGATAAAATAAATGAGAACGTCTATTCTAAACTGTGTAGTGAGCATTGTTTATTAATTACATTTCTACAATGTTAAATAAAGTAAGAGGCAAACCTGTCCTGTAAGCATGTCAAATTTTAGGTAAAACATTAAAAAGAAACAAACCTGTTAACAAAAGAATGTCTTGCAATAAAGAACATTAGATTTTTAAAATCTATTATGATACAAAAATGTAAAGGGTAAATAGCATCTTTGTTGACAAAGTAGGAGGTAGCATGGATGCACCACTTTATTGTCTGAGAAATGCAACTGGAGTAAAGAATATTTCCTTACCACAAATAATTTCCAGAACTATGTACATATTTCTTTTAGAAATACTTGTTTAAACAAATCTCCCTCCACTTTTTAGTATAAAAAAAACCGTTCCATGTGATTTTAAAAAAAACACTTACACATCTAGATAGAATAGTACTCTGCCCTATTTGAGTGAACAGTCTCAAACTATGAAGTACATGATATTTAATGCCCTAATTTAAGTAAATTTAGTCAGCGGTTCTTGGTATTATACAAAACACTAAATACATACAAACAAAATATAATATCTTATTTTTCTATGCAAGTCTTGTGGGGAATAAACAGAGCCTTGATTCTGGTAACACTGCAAAAAACATAATTGTCCAATAAGTCTGTCTATAAGTATCCATGTGCAACGGTTTATTAATGGCTGCTTACATGTACTGCTTTTTTATTGAGTGAACACAGTTAACCAATAAAACGCCATAAACCTTAAAAACACATCTTCCACCCTATATAAAATATATAGACTACTTACTGTTTTAAGTATTCGATTTGCTCTGATGTCACTGTAATTCACTTTCCCCCATTTTCCTGCTTTAGTATTTATAAACAGATAATTTAATGTGGCTTAAAAAAAAAAAGAATTTCAAATTTACATCCAATTCAAATTGGCTATTCAAAAGGTTTCCTGGTTCTATGAAGCTGCTTCGGCCATTAGTAGAGAAAATGAAGTTTCTGTAATGGAGGCAGGCTTTTTAAGTAGTGACGTGACTTCCACCATGCCAGCTCCAGTCCGTGGAAGATTAGCGTTTACAATATGTCGTTGTAAGTGCTTAATCCAGTCTTCCTGAACAGACAAGGGTCCTCGAAAGACTAGGCCACAAAACCTACAGAAAGATAACAGTTCTCTTAACGTGACCAATTCTCCTTCTTTAAAACCAATTCACATAAAATCCTAAAACATAAGGAATAAACTTTACTGTATTTTAAAGATAACACTTGATAAAGTTTCTAAATAAAGTCAAATGATTTAATAAAACATCAAAACTCCCAATTCATATGTTTATTAACAGCTATAATAAACTCCAGTAATCTTTGTATAGGTGGGAGCATTATTATTACGTTAAAATTAACATCTACACATCTTAATTCACTTGAAACAACAACCATTACTCCAAAATATGTCATGCTTTAGAAAAGACCCTTCCCCAATTTAGCATTCCTTAAATTGCATTGTGTCTGTGTTTGTTCATGTGTGTTGTGAGTGTGAGTACAGAAGAAGGCGTGACTATGAGGGGAGAGAAAAATGTGTTCCCAATAAGTGAGAACTCAAGATAGCAAAACATCAAACCAAACAAAGTTAAACCATACAAACCAGATAAACACAAGGAAAGCTACTTTTTTATTCTTCTTTATTTTTTCTGAGACAGAGTCTTGCTCTGTTGCTCAGGCTGGAGTGCAGTGGCACAATCTCGGCACTGCAACCTCCGCCTCCTGGGCTCAAGTGATTCTCCTGCCACAGCCTCCTGAGTAGCTGGGATTACAGGCACCCACTACAACGCCTGGCTAATTTTGGTATTTTTAGTAGACATGAGTTTTCATCATGTTGGCCAGGCTGGTCTTGAACTCCTGGCCTCAAGTGATCCACCCATCTTGGCCACCCAAAGTGCTGGAATTACAGGTGTGAGCCACCACACCTGGCCAAGATATTAAATAGCATAGTAGATTTACATTACTATTAGCTAATGTAAAAAACTTGATTCATTAGTTGTTGAAGTACAGGATATTGTTAGCTGAATTAAGATTTTAAGCCTATCTCCAAAAGTTCATTTATAACTTGATTGTTGAGAATGCACACTCTGCCACAAATTAAAAATCCCAAATGAAATAGCTAATATGTTTCAAAGCAAAGTATGAAGAAACTGATCAGATTTGGCAAAAGAGGCATATACCTGCATCGGAGAATGTAAACCTCGTCAGCACCATGAGGTAATGTTAGCATTTTCTTCTTGCTTCCAGATCTTGACCTTGATTTCTTTTGCTTACAATCTAAGGCTAAAAAGAGGAAGAGAAAGACTTAACATTCCTTATATATTTCAAAATATACATACACACATATTTTTCTAGAGACGTCAGACAGACCATCTAAATCAGTTAGAAAAAGTCTGCATTCATTTCCCTTTTCCCTCAAGCATGCATTCAACTTGCTGATTCTGTAATAGCAGTAATATTATCTGTACTGTACAGCAGTATTATCTGTACTGAAGAATACTATCTGTATTCTTCCTGTACTGCCTTTTCAAATAATGTTTTACCATACCAAACTAGAACTGAGAAAATGTAACTAAGTAACTCGAAACTACTAAATTGGTCAATTATTACAATAATGGCAATGTTTACTCTTATAATCATATATAATTTTAACATCTGGTTAAATCTTACTTATTTCCAGAAAAATATAACCTTTTGAGATCATTAAATTAAGTTTGCATTTGATTACCACTCCATTAAGTTGGTCTTATATACTTGGAAAACTTAGTAAGGGAATATGGACAATGTAATTTAAAGCTCAATGAAAAATCAATTTTCATAGTGACTCACCATTAATTCTATAATAATAAATAGCTCTTAAAATTGTATGGTGGCCCTACCTTTGAAAGGACAAAAAAAGCTCAACTTTCATTTTTGAACTTAACTTGTATTCCATATACAATAATCAATTATGCAATATGTTTTATTTTACTAGAAAATAAATATAAATCCATATTATTTCATGTAAGTTTACAACTGGATCTCATGTTTTATGCTAACTATTCTTTACATATTTTTCATTTTACATTTTCTCCAATAGCTTATTTTAAAATGTGATTTGAAAAGGTAAAAAAAAAATTATATTAAAATAGACCAAAATTGTATGTGAACTGTTCTTGAAATTTTTCCATTACTTGACTTTTCCTTTATTTATTCTAAAACAACCTAATTTTAAAAAGAAAAAAAAAAAGGTATTTTTTTATAGGCAGAAATAGATAGCACATAACATTTTATAGGTCTTTGAATACAGCTACACCATTTCTTTGGACAAAGGGATGATAGCAATCCAGGGTGCTGCTGGTCAATTAGCAGGAAGAGAAGGTAAGAATTTATCTGTAGGGATCCAAGGGGGGAGGGATACAAATGTAACAGAAGAGTTACCCAAATGGCTTTTCTTCCATTATCCTGTCATGTGAAAAATTCCCTTGAAAAATTCTAAGTAAGAGAGAAGGAACTGGCTATTCAATGACTCTGTGAAATGAATTGTTCAAAGTTCAGATTCCAAAAGAATAGATGCTACTATTACAAAACCAGTAAACATAGTTCCTTAGTCAAATGGCAATGCTAACAGAAATGTCATATAGAAAATTCAAAACCACAAGAAACCTAAATTGAAGTCACTGGTATCACCTTCCTGTCACCCGCCTATTCAAAAGTAAAATCTAGGACACACCGTCTTTTTCTGTTTATCCTTAGAAGAAGAGTCTAATAAGTAAAGAACTACTAGAAGTCAAGTTAGGTATTAAAGAATGGGTAATTCAAAACTAAACAACCAAACTCTGGAATAGAAAAATCTTATAAGGATCTTATTATTAAATCTCAGTCAAGAGCCTGGTATGTAGTAGGAACTCAACAAATACTTCTGTAGTAAAAATAAAGCAAAACCCAGTAATTTAACCATTGATAATTAGACAGCCTAAGAATGAAAATGCTTTTACTCCTATTTGATACAGGTAATATTCCTGTACAACACTGTGCATCATTTGTTTAAATATGTTGCTGCAGTCGCACGTACTTCATTATCCTAGATATAAATCACTGACCAGCCCAGCTTATGTAGAGAAACTAGGTTATTCACAACAACTACAAGAGTGAAATACGATATGCTTTGTAACCAGTAGGAAAAACCTTTTTCCTAATCGCTTTGGTGAGCAATCTGAATTTAAGTGGGTTATGAGTAATTCATATACTGGAAATAGAGTTGAGGTAACTCAAAGAGTAACTGCTACTAGATGTCAGCTATTCTTTCCATCTGTAAAGATGGATCCTTGTCTGTGTTAGGCAGAATAGAGCAGGCATTTGGTGTCTCATAAGACTACAGGTATAATCTTACTTTGATGAGCTTGCTGGTTGTCAAAATTGCCACACTGTATTCAAACTCCTTTTAAAATGCAAATAAATTACTGTAGGATACAAATAGAATACATTATAACAACCCTTAAAAATTTGCTCACAGAATGTTAATGTTAGGGGTGTTAAGCAAATTGAGGAAGAAGGGCAGAGGATGGTAGGGAAATATGCAAAAGAACACTTTATCAGTTATAAAGCATTTAAATTTACATGTTGTAATATTTTAAAAATGGAACTGGGTATGTTTATTCTGAAATACAGAAATATTTTTGGTTTTCCTTTAGGGAAAAAAAAGGATTATTTTATGGCTTTTGATGCTTCATGGACTGTGGAAATTCTTAAGTTTAGGCTGTGTTATGAATGATCAGATCTAAACCTGAAATGAGAATGCCATCATTTTTGTAGCAATGAATATTTGAAGGTATTATGACCTTGGAAAGCAGGACAACTCAGTCAGCATATGACTGATCGATCATCTCTAGAACCCAGGACTCCAAAGTTAAGGTTACAGAATCTCATGCACTGAGAATGCCTAGAAACTTATCCATAAAGTTAAAATATTAAAAATCTGGGATCTTTGGAAATTGAAATCTAAATGCCTCAGTGTTTTAATATCTTCATCAATTCTAGATTATCTCCTGAAATGTTATATTTTTGAGTAGGTGAGACATGAACATATTTTACAATAGTTTTTTCTAATACCAATATCCAAACTCACTCCTGTGATATTGCCCATACCTTTGGGAAAATCTGTTTAAAATTGAATATTTAACATATTAAAACTGCACAAAAAGGGGACATCTATATAGGATCCTCTACATAAAAAGACAATTTACACAGAAAATTTCAATAAATGAAAAGGATGAGGTACAAACATGTCTGTTATATCAATATTTTCACTTAAGAGATTTTATTATATCTAGAGGGAAAAGTAGTTTTGTTCTGGACTGTACCAGGAGCCACTACAACATTAAATACAGATCACTAACACATTCAGTTTTAGTATAATGCACCTCATCAATATCTGTGATAAACAGCCAAAGCTTTAACAGAGTTGTTTATATGAATAATCTGCCAAATAGATAACTTTGTTACACAAAGCCTTTTTTTGTAATAGGATTTTATTTGCACTTGTTAGTGACCAAAACACTCCGAGGAACTTAAAAACAAAAAACCCACACACACTTTTCTCTTTACAAAGTATTTTCAATCTAACATTGTTTCTATAATTTAAATATATTAAAAATTTATTTTTAGAAAGTGTTAATTTTCTTCTCAAGTATAAGCTTCTTTAGAAAGAAACAAATCCAGTCATCCAAACCTTCCTGAGATTACTAATCAGTGGGCAAACTGTTTAAGTGATCAATTTCAACCAAACGACTGTCAAAAATCTTTCAAGTTACCTGATTTATAAAAGATCTAAATTGCTACTGAGAATATTTTACTTATACAGAGAATAAATTGAGCTGTGAGGTGAAATGCAAAAAAAAAAAAAAAAAAAGAATGTATCTTCCAGTAAGATATCTGTCTTGGTCAAATACAAATATGAAAGAGAAATACGATAAACTCATGAGTCCTCAAAAAGAACACCACACTGCTATGCTATGAATACGACAACCAATGATCATGACGACAACACGCCAAAGCATTAAACCAGATTGGTGCAAAGCAAATAAATAGATAACACAACACATAAAAATTCATCTGTTTTCTGAGCCATTATTTAGTTTTACCCAAAGAAGATTAAGAATTTAGTTTTGACTTTGACATTATTAAAATCTTTTGCTCTTTCCACCTTTCTGCCCATTTTATACAACAATTGCTTCAACAAGTTTCACTTTCTTTTTCCTTCACAATATAAATGACCCAAGAGAATGAGAGTTGATAAAAACATCTGGAACTTCTTTGATAAAGCACACCATAACTAAATTAACATTCGCCACCAAAGTATTTTTATTTGTAATCATTCTCACCTGCCCAATTACTTAAAAGCATGTTTAATCCATTTCTTTTCTGATTGGTTGCTGGTATCTCTAGGACAAAGTGAAACTGGGTTATCTATACCCAAAGACAGAGGCACAAGAGGGAAGAAAATTTTTTCTCTAAGTGGTTGGACTGTTTAAGTTTGGTGGACAATATTAGCTATGACCTCACTCAGAACTGCAGTAGGAATAAACATGACACAAACAGGTAAACCATCATTCCACCACTATTAAAAAGTTGGTGCTGGAGGTTCGTGGTGGCAGTGGTGAGGTGGGAAGAGGATGCACACATGCCAAAGGGTACAACAAGTGTAAGAAAGAAAAATAAACTCAATTCTTTTTTTTAACCTTTAACTTCAGGGGTACATGTGCAGGTTTGTTATATAGGTAAATTGTCACAGGAGTTGGTGTACAGACTATTTCATCACCCAGGCAATAAGCATAGTACCTGATAGGTAGTTTTAAAAATTATTTCCCTCCTCCTACCCTCCACCCTCGAGGTAGGCCCCAGTCTGTTGCTCCCTTCTTTGTGTCCATGTGTTCTTGTTGTTTAGCTCCCACTTAAAAGTGAGAACATTCAGTACTGGTTTTCTGTTCCTGTGTTAGTAATAAATTCAATTATAACTGTCACTAATCCTTCAAGTTCATAAGCCCCAAGCATATAAAAAGACTGCAAATACCATTTTCTTTCCTTTGGCCTCAACTGAAAAAGAATCAGGGCCTTTTTTAAAACAAACAAACAAACAAACAAACAAACAAAAACATGCTAGCTTGTGTAAAACAGGAATGGGGTAGAGAAAGCCAATTGTCGAGAAGTCAAAGTTTCCTTTATTCAGCTTTTATCTTCCTTTCTGTACAAAGTGCCTAGGAGACCAGCTTCATGGGTGTCCAACTTGTGCAGTCACATAGGGAGAGCCCCACACTCGGTTTAATGCTCTACTATTGCAGCCTTGAAATTATTAATTTTTGAACGAGGTCTACCACGTACTCATTTTGCATTGGACTCTGCAAATAGCAGTCCTGGGACCTGAGTATCTACTATCATAAATGAGAAAGGCTGCATTCAGTTCCACCCCTCAATCTCTTGGCCCATACAAAAAAAAAAAAAAAAAAAAAAAAAAAGCTATTAAGAGAAAAATTGTTAAATCCCCAATCTCTACACAGTATGAAAATTGAAAAGGACTCCCCTACTCCTACCAATATCAGTTCTTTGCTTCTAGCTATACCACTTCATTATTCCAAAGATTAGTATATAAGTTTAAAGTTAAAAAAAGCAATGTTTCCCTTATAATCAGGAATGAAGTATAAAGATACACATTTAGTAACCTCAAAAGTATTTATTTTCATCATCATTTTCCCTTGATATTTTCACTCTAAAATTAAATAATTTTTTAGTATCCTAAATAACTTTCATTAATTTTTAGAGTTTCCACTCCCAATGACTGAAAAAAAGATAAGTAACTCAATCACACAGCAATCAGTGGCAAAGTTAACTAGATCCTGCATGTTTTAATAATTTACCTGGAAGAGGATGAAATGCAAAATACGTGGAAAGCAGATTTCCTTTGCTTTAAGAATTAGGTTTGTGGTTTAACAAATTATTAGTCCACAAGGACTGGTTGCTTGAGTTTGTCCTACAAAGTAGGAAATTATATTAAGGATAGTCAACAGCCTTATAGTTCAGAGGAAGAGTTAAAGGAAATGGAAGTAGCCTTTTATATTTAAACTTGAATGGATTCAGTTAAAGAAAAAGTACAACTTGTAGAAGTCCCCACTATTTCAAAGTAGAGGGGATGATTACTAAAGAATATTTTGAGCAAGTATTCTCTATGTAAAGGGAAAAGCTAGACATAAATATGATACTTCACACCTTTCTATAAACAGAAATTAGAAGCAGGCTAGTTTTACCAGCTTGCCCAAAGCTAAAAAAGCTAACAATATCACAACTGCAAGTGGCTTACTGGTCAGTTAAGAGTTGATAGGATAGCAAATGTATTACTTCTTTGTGGTAACAGGTAAGAAAATAACATTTAAAATTTTCTTTTCAAGTAAGTTGGACTTGTATGCTGTTTTATTAAGCAAAATAGGCATTAGCTATCAACATCAACCACTTTTCTAAGACACATCTGAAATAAGAATAAACATTAAAGTACATAATGACAATCTGCTTTAAGTCACTTTTGTTTAGAATTACAAACAAAATAATCACAGTCCCTGACCTCTAAAATCTCCGTATTTCTGATATATCATTTCAGATGTAGTAACAATAATTAAATTGTTCTTCATCATAAAATTAGCTAAGAAAACCACCTAATTTTAAAATTTCCTTTAAATTATCCTTGATATAATCATATTTAACTTAAATTAGATGGTACTCATAACACTATATTAGTAAATCTAAATGTCACAAATCCATGGTCGCAATGGATCTGATTTGGCTTTTTATAGTTCTTAAGAGCTTTACACATTCCAGCCAAAATTCAAACTACAACCAAACATGGTATTGATCAGGTATTTTCTGTGTTAGCCAACTCCCAGCTAAGCTACAATTAAAAACATAAACCTTGGATAACAAAAATTAACTTCATTCTTCAAACCCTAGGCATACCAAAAAAAAAAAAAGTAAATTCTACTTTTCTACTTTTTTCTACTTCTGCAATAAGTGAGGAACTACCTACCAATAAAGCATCCTTTTGCCCTAACCTCCAACAGAGAAAGTCTGGGTGTTATTTTATTATTTCCATAAAGTCAATTAAAACATTACACTAAAATTTAGCCCTGGCCAACCACATGCCTTGTTATTATAAGGGTTACTTCTATCTTAATCCAGATTACAAATAGCATTCAAGAAATTCAAGTTAGAATTGAGAGAAGGAAAACAGCTCAGAGCAGTCAGCTATGTACAGTATGCGAGATTTACCAGGCCCAGAAAGACTGGAGTAGGGGACTTGAGTCACGTGACTCTCATGCCCCCCGACTGGGGGGAGGGCAATTGTTTAAATTAGGCATTTATTATGTTCCTGACCTGATGCCTCACCCATTATATGTATGTTCCTGAAATCTGTGATACAAAGAACAATGTATAGCCAATTGATAGCTTATGTTATCTTAATGTAAATTCTTGGTAAATAAACATAGAAACCGCTTTTTTCCTGAAAAACTCACTTGTAACTGCTGCTAATCACAGTGTATATCCAGGGCAACTTGAACCTATGCTCCCAGGTGGCCATCCCAGGTGGCCACCCTCAAGTTTTGGGCTTGAATAAACTCTATACCTAATGATATTTTCTGAATCTCATTATTTAAGGGTTACAGAAAAAAAATCATAGCAAACACAAACATTATAACTGAGGATAGAATTAGATACATTTAAAATGCCCAAACAAATATTAAAAAAAAAAAAAAGCAAAACCCAGAAACTTGGTAAGTAATAAAACCAACAATAATGCTAGGAAACTAGATAAGACTTGCATGAAAAACAAGATGTCAGTCAGAATAGACCACCCTCCTTTTGGAATCAATGAGCAGCAAAAAACAAGCATCGTAAAATTTAAGTATTTTATGCTACAATGGTGTAACTCTTTGGCTATATTCTCCTAAAAACAAACTTACTGATTCAACAAGTGTGGTTATTTACTTTTGAGAAATAAAAATAAAATTCTAAGTTCTACAGCAGACTGAATGGATACCCTCCTCCTTGCCAAGGTGACCCCAGAGAAACCTTAAAAATTGAGTTCCCAGCCATGATGGGACAGGAGGTGAAGCATGTCTCATTAGGTTCCCTCCCTCACTAACCACCATTAAACTTTCTTTCCTAAGAGTTAAAAAGAAACCAACCCTTTCAAAAGACTTGCTCCACCACGGATATCAACCAATCACCTAACTCAGAAGCTGGACTCCCTTCTCTTTTTGTGGTTTTGAACTGACCAGCATTCCTGATAAGAGATCACCAACTGGTTCTAGCTGGTCCATGGAGGCTGCACATAGGGTGCCTATGAACTCTGTTTCACCTTTTGACATGTAAACCCTAATTTTCCTATGATTAAATGTTAAGTCTTCACCTCAAAGTGAACATGAGATGTATGTAACATGGAGCCTGCACACTAAGCATGTGTGCACCCCTCATGAATATTCATAACTCCTCCTATATAACCTGTTGAATATGTATACTTAGCCAACCCATTCGGCATAACTTCCTGTCTCACCCTTCCTCCTTTGAAGGGCTTGCTTTTGGTCTCTGTCTCACTTCCAAGCCTGCAGGCTTCCAGCTTTCTAAGAAATAAAGCTCTCTTTTCCAAAATTGGAGATCTCCAGCTTTTAAAATGACACTTTGTTTTAGTGGATAGCTGGATGATGAAGTGTTGCTAGTAAATGACAAGAGAAATAATGAAGCCTGCCCTTCTACCAGACAGCATGGTAGCAGACTGATTAACCGTACTGGTATAACCATCCTCCTCCCACTCATATTTAAAATACTGAGCCATCTCTTATCTCTAATCTACCATATCCTGCTTATTTTATTTCCGTAATATTACCCATACATCTATTACCCCTCCTTTACATACTTAATGTCACTGACCTGGTACAGGACTCTTAAAATCATCTACCCTGCAATTTTTCCTCCTCTCTGCCAAATCCTTTATTCAAAAAGCAATTTCAAATGCGTTACACAAATTCTGTATTCAAATAGTTCCCCACTACAAAGTTAATTCCAACATCTTAGACTAGCATTTTATGTCATCTTTGTGACTCACTTAACCAATCCAACTCAATTCCCCCTTACCTCCTACTTCCTAATATTTCCAATAAACTTCCCACATTGTCCCGCCTTGCTCCTTCCTTCAGGCATTTCTCTTCCCCACGCCTGACCCCCATTTCCATTTCAGTTGGCTACACATTAGGGTCCATTCAAATGCTAATTCCAAAAGCCTTGGGAGATTCTAGTCTAGCTGAAAGTGTCTTCCTCTTTCTCTGAAATTCCACAGTATTTCATGCATACCTCTTCAATGGCACTTACCAATTTGTCTTGTATTGCAGTTATGCATATATGTACTTCTACTGTATTGTAAGATCCAATATACCTCTGCATACTTAGCACAGTTGGAGGTGGAAAAAAATACATGTTGAATTAGTGAAAAAATCAGCCCATCATTTTTTAGTATGCTGGGGAAATAGCCTAATTCTTGCTGGAATAATAAAACAATTAGTAGAGGGTTACCCAAAATACTGGATTAAATTATATCCAAGCTACTCAAGGCAAAAATAAGAACAACATTTTAGAGCAACAACCACCAAATTGATTAGGAAAAATCAAGTTATTAACAGTTGAAAGACTAGTCTTCAGTCACCTAGAGAATTTACTCAACTCAGATAATTCACTACCTTGCTAATCATTTATAAATATGTTACTGTGCAGATAAATGTATACACATATATGCTCTTAATGAAGAACAGTACTATAGAAATAAGTTATAGCTAAGAAATATAAAGACCCATCTTTTCATTGTCTCATGAATAGCTTTTTAAAATAAAAGTCTGACCATGCCATTCTCTTATTTTTCTTCTCTCTCTCTCTCTCTCTCTCTCTCTCTCTCTCTCTCTCTCTCTCTCTCCCTCTTTCTCTCCCCGCCCTCCCTCCCTCCCTCCCTTCCTCCCTCCCTCCCTTCCTTCCTGCCTTCCTTCCTTCCTTCTTTGGAGATGGAGTCTTGCTGTGTCGCCCAGGCTGGAGTGCAATGGCATGATCTCAGCTCACTGCAACCCCTGCCTCTCGCGTTTAAGTGATTCTCCTGCCTCAACCTCCTGAGTAGCTGGGATTACAGGTGCCTACCCACCACGCCTGGCTACTTTTTTGTATTTTTTAGTAGAGATGGAGTTTCACCATGTTGGCCAAGCTGGTCTCAAATTCCTGACCTCAGGTGATCCGCCCACCTCGGTCTCCCAAAGTGTTGGGATTACAGGTGTGAGCCACTGCGCCCGGCCTATTTTTCTTTTATGTTTATTTATGAGACAGAGTCTCACTCTGTCGCCCAGGCTGGAGTGCAGTGGTGCAATCTTGGCTCACTGCAACCTCCACCCCCCAGGTTCAAGCAATTCTGCCTCAGTCTCCTGAGTAGCTGAGGCTACTCAGGCACACACCACCACACTGGGCTAATTTTTTTTTTTTTTTTTTTTTGAGGAGTTTTGCTCTTGTTGCCCGGGCTGGAGTGCAATGGCACAATCTTGGCTCACTGCAACCTCCAGCTACCGGGTTCACGCAATCCTCCTGCCTTAGCCTCCTGAATAGCTGGGATTACAGGCGTGTACTACCACGCCCAGCTAATTTTTTGTATTTTTTTTTAAGTAGAGATGGGGTTTCACCATGTTGGCCAAGATGGTCTCACACTCCTGACCTCAGGTGATCTGCCTGCCTCAGCCTCCCAAAGTGTTGGGATTACAAGTGTGAGCCACCACACCCAGCCCCCTTATTTTTAAAACATCCTTTAACGACTTCCTAATTTTTTTTTTTAACCAAGCATTCAAGGCACCAACCCCACCTTTCTGGCACTACAATTTTCCCAAACATCTGTAACCAAATCTTCCCATACTTGAACTCCAAGTTTCACTCCTGACACCTGAAGTCCAAATTTCATACCTTTGTGTCCACACTATGTTCTTCTCTGCCTGAAACGTTCTACACTTCATCTTGTCTTCCTAAAACTCTACTGCATCCTTCAAGTTAAGGGTGTGGCTGAAACCATGTAAACCTTTCTGTAACACCATACTTGATCTTTTCCCACTGGGTTATGATTATGTTTATGAAGTTGGAGTGCAGTATCTTTACTGGCTCAGCGATGAGCACAGTAAAGTTTGGTACAAGAACTCAAACTTTTGTTGAATGAATAAAATTTTGTGTGACTGCTAGTTTTGTAGTTCTCTTGCATTTGAAAAGTGACAAGAAACATACCAGCATGAACTACCTTTATTTATTTTCTTTCTCTCTTTTCTACAAGCTTTAATTCAATAAGACAAACAGTAAGGGCGTCAGGAAAAAAAAAAAGAAATCTCACTCAATTCCCAGCTCCCCTCAAAAGGAAGCTTAGACTAAAATAATCAACCTGAACACCTACAACACTTAAAGCCAATATGTCATTTAGTTGTATACTATCTTGCACAGTTTCCAAATTTTGATAGTTTTATATATGTTGTCAACAATCCTTTCCTAAGTTCTCTGACAGTAGAGACATGTCTCGTACTTTTCACATATCCCCCCTCAGTCCAGTCTGGAAGAATTATCAAGGTGTTTGCTTTAAGTAGAAGCAGGTTCGCTTGTTTGGAGTTTAATCTTACTAAGATCAAAATTTTCTACTTACACTCTTTCAGGCTGAATGAACCATTATGAAAGCATGCAACTTTTCAAATATGCAGTACTGTATTATTTTTAAAAGACACTACAGCGACACTCATGAATGACCAAGTAATTTAATGCACATTGGGAAGCTTTCACAATACTCCTTTTCCTGTCACATCAGAAAGTGCTCCCACAGCACTTTCCACAACATAAAAATGACTTTTCTAGTGGCTTACAAACCCATTCAGCACCTGACACTGTACTACATGTTCATTAGCACTTGTTACAGTCCTGTGTGGCCAATTATATCATTAAAGCTGAAAACAGACAAAAGAAACCTACTACGATTACACTTAAAAGTAGATGGTATAAAAAATAAAACACTGACTTTTAAAAAATGTTAATATATTGCACTAGTGGCACTGACTTCATCAGAAAAGTCAAATAATTATGATGGATAAGTCATTTGTTGCAGAATAGCAACAACTGGGCTTTACTTCCAAAATGTATCAAGAAAGTGTTCTGGGTTCGGCACAGTGGCTCATGCCTGTAATCCCAGCACTCTGGGAGGCCCAGGCGGGAGGATCACCTGAGGTCAGGAGTTCGAGATCTGCCTGACCAACATGGAGAAACCCCGTCTCTACTAAAAATACAAAATTAGCCAGGCATGGTGGCGTGTGCCTGTAATCCCAGCTACTCATGAGGCTGAGGCAGGAGAATCACTTGAATCTGGGAGGCAGAGGCTGCAGTGAGCCAAGATCACACCATTGCACTCCAGCCTGGGCAACAAGGGTGAAACTCCGTCTCTCACACACACACACACACACACACACACACACACACACACACACACACACAAAAGTGTTCTGAAGATAATGAAATGAAGCCCCTCCCAAATATAAAAATATTTTTCTTGCATTAATTTTAAATGAGTAACTAGAAATCTCCAATTACTTTAAGTCCCAGAGGTTAGCATTTGATTTCAAAAGTGATCTAGAGAGAAAAATTTGGATAAAATGCGTATAGAAAATTCACCTGCTGCCACAGAAGAGTTATGACTTCTAAGATACTACTACCATTGGTTCTAGTCAGTACCAACCCCTAAGAGAAAGAGGCAGTTAGGACAGTGACTTCAATGTATGATAGTGACTTCTTAGTGGGTAGCAAATCAATTTACTGGCTCATGACCAGCATTAATTTTTCACAACAAAGAATATACTAAAAAAGAAAACACTGAAGTACATTTAGGTGAGTGAACAAGGAATTGTGTGTTTGTATTAATATAAGTTTGTAAGTTTGTATATGTGGCCAAGATACAATATAAAGTCCCATTAAAATGTTGAATGCTACCATCATTGTTTCTTCTTTTCAAAGGATAACAACATGCTATCTACCACAGAGAAGCATTGTGGCATTCACTGACAGATCTACTTCCTTTAACAACATTCACTCTACTCTGACTGTATTTCCCTTTCCCTACCTGCTGAAATTCACTCTTATTTTGACTTCAAAATATATTTTATTTCCTGATTGCAGATAAGGTTGATAGAATATGCTTTACCTTAATTTTAAATGCTCTAGCAATTTTAATAACCAGGATGATTAATTTATCATTCAATCCAGGACACTTATGAGAGTAAAAGAGGCACTAGTACTTAGGTGTGACAAGGCAAACCAGTATGTACAGTCACTCCATTAATAACTTAATAGAACTATGTTCTTAATATTGCCAGCATAAAAATACATCATTTAATTAAAACATTAGGCACAAAAAGCTAATCAGTAAAATAAAAAGTCCAGAAGTAATTAATATAAGCTACATTATAAAATTTCAATATTTAATGAAAACTATATAGTGTTCTTATTAAACTGTTTAGAAAATTAACCAGAAATAATCTGTGTGAGCATGTAAAACATTAAAGAGAACAAAATCTCAAAAAAAACCTACCATTATTGCATTCTATAAATAACTAGAATAAACTCTTGAGTAAGAAGTCTGCCTTAAATTTACGATACAGGATATAAAATAAACCCTTTGATTCTAGTCTATTTTGATAAAGATTGATCAGGGGAAAGGAAGTAAAACAGCTTCATAAATTATCTACAAGTAAAGACACATAAAAATTATTATTTGAACCTACCCAACAGAAGATAAACTGAGACAGTTCTCGGCAAAACTTTGATCTGTGAAATTATTCTTTTATGACAATTTAACTGTCCTAAGTCTGCCTACCTCTTCCAAATCTTCAATTCTAAACCTTTCCTATTTCCTCCATCGGTTCCTTTTATAAATATTAGGGAAGATGTATTTTAATGTATATTTATGACCCCAGAATTAGTTTTGTTATTATGCAATTCTTATATTTTAAGCATCTTCTGCTCTTATAAAAAAAAAACAAAAAAGAACTTCTTAGGGCTTCTGATTCCTAGTTCTGTTTCTACTTTCCTTTTATTCTGGCATCTCTCCTTTCTCAATTTTCCACCAGACAAATTGATGATAGCCTTCAGGAGATATGCAAAGGGTATACACAGAAAATTTTTTAACTGAGAATGAATAAGTGCATGTTTCTGGGATAGGGCCCATAGCTTTCATGAAATTGTCAAAGATGTTGGTGACCTCAATAAAGACTGAGAACATAACATCAGAAGTATTTAGGTCACCAGTAAACAGGTATTTTGGGAAGAATAGGGGTATCCTTTTCACGTATTCAGGATACTTGAAGGGATTATAAGTTAGAAGACATATTTTGCTTCCCTCAAAAGGTCACCAGTTCCCACAGAAGAGACCAGGAGCTGGTGGCTTCTAAGAAGGCTTGAAAGTTTATTCTATCACAGGTAACCAAAAGCAGGCCTTTACCATTTAGTCTGGGGGTATCTAAGCTTTATATTCAAGAGTGCCACACAACTTAAAATCCACATGAATTAAGACTGCTTAAATTAGAAATACACATACTGGACATGGTTAGGAAGGCTTTATTCCCACCTATTTTTCCTTTACATTGTTCCAATTTTGTGATATACTAAGGTAAGATTTTATAAAAATGAATTTGCATTTTATTCATTAAAAGATCATGTATTCTTGAAAAATGATGCCTTTTACTCATATGAATTAATGAATCACTTATAATAACCGAGTGGAACCTTCTAGGGCCATAGGTTATTAGGACTACTGCTTTATAACAGTGATACTGATATGGGGAATAATAGGTATGTGGAGTTTGCAAATATAATACAGAGTTCTCTATTTGGAAAATAAAAAAGTTAATAAAGCTTGATAAAAACTTTTTAGTTGGCATGAATAAGCAGCAAAGACATCTGTATAGCTCTACTGATCAAGATTTTTTTTAATGAGGGAAAAATGTTTCAGAATTTCCAAGAAAAAGAAGCATTAGTTTTTAGAGTTTGTCAAAAGTGGCTACTGGGTGTGGAAAATATGACCCTAGGCTTTCTTCAGTTTCTCATTTTCCTTTTCTTTGCCTAGGACTGCCAAACACACGCTTTCTATTTCCTAGTACTTCTAATATTTTGGCTAGTACTTAATCATATTTTTAAAATAACACCCTCTTTTATTCTTCAGGACCTAAATATATTCTCAGTCATCCTACATTACTTTTCTCTCTGACAATGAAGATTTTTTTAGATAATCTTCATAAATGCATTCTTGGTAAATGGAAATTTATTACCAGTTATTTATAGGTAATTAATCCTGTGTTTTGCAGAATTTTCAGATGAAGTAAAAGCATTTTTTTAGTGGACTAATAAAATCTGGACTGGAGATATCTTGCCTTATTGGATATCTGCATAATCTGCTTGAATAATCAGAATGGAACACTAAGTCCTCCAAAGTCTAATCTAGGCCTAAGCACTTCTTGGATCTCTGCTCTTTTTAATTAGACTCTTATGTATTCAATCTTCACCAGAGTACTTCCCATTTTAAACCCACCTTCAGGCCAGGTGCGGTGGCTCACGCCTATAATCCCAGCACTTTGGGAGGCTGAGGCCGGCAGACTGCCTGAGGTCAGGAGTTCGAGACCAGCCTGTCCAACATGGTGAAACCCCATCTGTACTAAAAATACAAAAAAAATTAGCTGGGCATGATGGCATGAACCTGTAATCCCAGCTACTAGGGAGGCTGAGGCAGGGGAATTGCTTGAACCAGGGAGGTGGAGGTTGCAGTGAGCCAAGATCGCGCCACTGCACTCCAGCCTGGGTGACAGAGCGAGACTCCATCTCTAAATAAATAAATAAATAAATAAATAAACCCACCCACCCACCTTCACTTTAGAATTTTCAATTGCTTATTTTTATTTCAATTTCTTATTTTAAAAATAAGAAATTCAAAAATAGGCCGCCTGTATAAAGTAGAAAACAGTGATTAAAAACAAAGATTAGGTAAGATAGCCCTGATCTGAATTACAACCTTGCTACTTATTAACTGTATAAGTTTGAGCAAAGTAAGTTCTCTAAGTCCTAGTTTCCTATAAAATGGAAGAGAATTCCAGTGCCTACAACCTGTATGGTTGTTGTGAAGATTAAATGTTATGCATGTAAATTGCATGGCATAGTGCCTGACACATAGTAAATGTTCAATAAAGGTTAGCAAGTATGGTAACTAATGATTTCCCACTTGTACAGTCTCTTATTTTCATTGTCCCCCACCTCTAATGTCTGCAATCACTTGCCAAGCCTGATAAAGGTGATAAAAGTATATAAAAATTATAATCTCAGAGTAGGAGGCCTAATCCAGTAGACTAAAACTCACCTCGCTCCTCTCTTTTTAATATAAACCGTCAACATTCATCCCTGGTCATTTGTATATCAAGTTAAGGAAGAATGCAAAGAAGCAGAAGACACTAGTATAAATATAAGTGGTTTTTTGAAAGCAAGAACATATTGGATGTAAGTTATAGGACACAAGGAAGAACAAAAAAGCTGGGCAAACAACTAGAAGAAAGCAGGAGGCAGTGATCTAAAAAAGAGCAAGAGAAATAAAAAGATTGGAAAGGATTTTAGGCAAAAGAATTTATGTAGATCTATGTCAAAAAGAGGGTATATTTTAAGATGTGAAGGAAATGAGATTTGCTGAAGCAGGGTAGCTTAAAAGACTACAAATGAAAGTGCAAAGCATTTTGTAGGTTATAAGAAGCGTATTACATAGAAGTAAGCTAATCAAATTTTCACAGATGAGCAGTATTAAGAGGTATCTGCAAGGTTGGGCTAACCAACCAAAAATAACACAGAAATGTGCATGTTAACACTTATGTGCATAGCTAAATTTATTAATCCTTAATATATTTAAGAAGTATTAAAAGAAAAATCTATTCACTTGTCAACACAAGCCATTATTAAGGCTCACCCCTTCAAAGATCTAATCTATAGACTAATGAAAATTCATTAGTTTGCTTAGTTTACTAACCAAGTCTACATTTAGAAATATCCCTATAATTTCCTTTGCTAAAAGGATTTCCCCAAGCTAGAACTACAATATTTTTATGCTATGTTGCCCAGGCTGGAGTGCAGTGACTATTCACAGGCACAATCATTGCACATTATAGCCTCTAACTCTTGAGCTCAAGTGATCCTCCTGCCGGTCTCATGAGTAGCTGGGACTACAGGGGCACACCACTGTGCCTGACTAGAACTATAAAGAGAGGTGTTTTACTGGAATCTAAAATAAATTTAAAAATCAAAAATAATATTCTAAAAATAAATGGGATTAAGGTAGACTCAAAAGTTCCACACCTCTTGGGTTAATTTTTTTTCCCCAAATTAAGTCAATAAGAGCCAAAAGAAAAAGATTAACTTGCTTAGAATTATATCTAACAGTTTACAAGCTGCTGAAATTTAATGTGTATTCAGACTCAACTGCAGCTTACCAAAGAAAGCTATAAATATGATCTGAATTAACACCAGTCTGGTGGGAAAAAAAAAAAAGTGTATTGTATCAAACAGACTTGCTGTGATATCTGTTCAAACATACCTGTACCAGTCAAAAGTCCAGCACTCTTCTTTCGTGCATAAGCGCGTAAGTGGTTGGACAGGCTAACAGCACTTGTAAACGTCGTATTGCAATGCACACATGTTCTAAGCTTCACAGGCATACCTATCATTCAAAAGAAAACTATAATCCAGTTCTCACTTCAAAAAGTGAAATTTTCTTAGCTTAAAGAGTGTAGAAAAGCACCACAATAAAGATGGTTTTCAAAACGTTCAATGAAATAGGTTAACTTAAAATAAGGAGGGGAAATTAAGTTAACTATTATTAGTTTGTAGTTAGCATTTAGAGCCAACTCATGCTCTTTGGAAAGGTAGAAGAGGAGTGACTTGAACCTTTGAGCTCCTCTGGATATAACACCTATTATCACTTTCTTGCAGATTTCTGTGTTACGCAGATTATTTCTTAAACCTACTAATATACAATCCTGTGATTTGAACACCACGGTTCTGTTGAGAAGTTTCAAAGCTTACAACATTACCAATAAAAAGAATTAAAAAGTCTAGTGACAAAGTGGTAATTAAAGTGTTTTACCCACAAAACCGTAAAAGTCTCAATACTAAATTAGGCTTTCTGATGAAGGCTGGGAGAAAAGGTGGTAAAACACACCACTGAATAGCTGTTAGACACAACATTTTATTCAGGGTATTTTATGTTCATTACTCTGAATGCGCAATCAATAATGAAAGTCAATGATTTAAAGTTTTTTGCTAAAATCTTTGTGCTAAATAAATGATCAACAAGCTAACATCTTAGTCATCACAGAAAAAACATGTTCAAACAATAAGAAACTCCTGACTTCTCAGACAATCCTCACTCCCCCAACACATTTCAATCAGTTTCTTCAGCATTACTGTGATAGCCACAAATACGGTTTTCCATCTATGAAGTATGCTACCCCTTAGTCAACACAGCTAACACATCTTGTCTGCATTTTATCCTTCTGAAAAAATATTGAAAGCTATTGACTTTCAGAGACTCTTTATTAGAAAGAAAAAGCCATATTAAACAGAAGCTCATACAAGATAAATTGTTTTCCAGACCACTTACAACACAAAGTCATCTTTCCTTAAATCAAAATTGCATTACAACTATTTGGGATATCGCAATGTTTGCCCCAAAGCAAATAAACAACATTACTTTACAGTAATGTTACTCGTTATTAATCCATTAACTATTACCTCCAACACATTCAACTTACAGCTCTAATCATGAGACCATTTACATAAACCTTCAACATTATTAACCTTCAAAAAGAAATCTAGAAAAGACACCTAAAATTTTTCTGGTCTAAAAGTATAAACCAGACTTGGCAATACTGAATAAAGTTTAGCTACTTTATCTGCCACATTATTTGCCAATACATACAAAATATTCCTTTCAAAAGGAAAAACTATTGGTGCACAAGCACTAAGCTAAATCATCTGTTCTGTTCCATTACAGCACTATCTTAAAACCTAAAACCCCAAACAAATATGTTTTATGTTCACACCTGTTCTCCAAAACCAAACTATCCCGCAATACAATGGGGAATTGGAGACGGAGATGTTTCTTTGGGTTAATCACTAAGACACCAAACCATTCAGCTTTAAGAGTCTTTTTTGTTTTACCTACGCAGTGGAAAACCCAACAGCTAAATCTTGAAAACATGATCACCTTGGAGAACTCGCAAAAATATGACAGAGGTATGCCTTTTCAATAATGCTATGCTTTTGAACATCATCCACAACCATCCTCCAGCCACAGCAAGTTTTATTTTCACAGATCAGCTTTTTGTTTGTTTTTTGTGTGTGTGTGTGGTTTTCTTCTGCTTTTGTTCTCACCTTACATTCAGACCAAGAAAAGAGGCACAGAGAACTCAGTGCTAATGAGCATCAATTGATGAGTTATACAGAAATGACAGTAGAATAACCAATCTGTGCTCTGTAAAAAAAAAAGCAGCTTAAACAAGAAGACTGTGAGAAAGTATTTTCCACATAGATTCCATTAAAGAAGGCATAATTGAACTGCATTTAAATTGTGTATAGGATAGTCATAAATGTCCTCTTACCTGAGTGCATAGTCAAGTCCATTTTTTGTGGCTGATACATCAACGGACTATCCTCATTTAATGGAAGAACACATTTCTGAACGAATCTCTTTCTTGCTGTCTGATTATGGATCTTCTGTGGAGAAATAGCAGAATTCCTTTCTTCTCCCATCCTTTTATTTTTAAGAAGTTCTATGAGTGTAAGAGATTGATTCTTTTTTCCACTGGGCAGTTCTGGTTTTGTTTCATCATATTCATTTAAGAAATTCAGCCCTTCTTCTTCTGATGCAGACACTGACAGAGCTTCAGTCTTTAGGCCATTACGGTATGCTTCAAGAGGTATAACATTTTGAGATATAAAGTCATCATTTGATGCAAATTTTTGAGCTACAAATGGTCTGGGAATAATACGACGACTGTTCAAAGCCTTTAAGATTTTTTCATATTTTTCTTCATTTTGCATCATCTCATTCAGAACACAGATTGGAGATTTGTGAGCATCCCATTTGGTCTTTCCAAGTCTTTTCAAGTGGCCTCTAACATGATTTGATAATCCAATTTTAGTATCAAACCAACCACCACAGAGCTGACAAGTGTGTTCAGAAGTGGTTTCAGACTTCTCTATAGCTAAAAAAAAATTTTTAAGAGTAATATCAGACTTTCTTATATAAACTGACCACCCTAAAATGAGTTAATTCTGAAACATAAAATTATATGATTCTAATGGAGACCAAATTCAAACAGAACTTTTAAATCTTCAGAATTAGAACACAGACCTATTAGCCCAAATTATTCCCATGGAGAACTTACCTTTTCTAACTCGTTTAACAGGTGTTCCTGTGCCAGTTCTTTTGAAATGCTGCATTTTGTCACTTGTGGCTATTTGTTCTGGTGATACAACATGACGGGCTTCATAGCTTAGTCCTGCTCTATGAAGATGCCCCCGGACATGATTTGATAACCCAACACCTGTTTCAAATGTTGCTGGGCAGTAAGGACACGATTTCTTCTCAAGAGACAAATCAGTCCAGTGAAAAACAGAACTATGCTTTGACAATGAAGCATCTGCAGTTTCTAAATGCTGAGGATCATGTATCTCATGCAAAAAGTTGTTACTTCCAGCATCTTCATAGTATTCAAAATAAAAGCCATCATTTTGGTCATAACTAAGAGTAGCATTTTCTCCAGGCTCCTGACCTTCCACTTTGCTCTTAAATAAAGGGAATAAATTTACATGTTCTTGATTAATATCACTATAGGTTTCATCTTCTATGGCCTGTGTAGTGTAGTCTCCTAACTCAACATTATCCCAGGAACTTTCATCTTCTGTTTCATAACTATCTTTCTTTTCAGCAGAATTAAGTTTTTGCAAAACGACAACAGTCATTTTATGCAAAAAATCTGGATAGCTATCCAAGTCTTCCCCTCCAACAGAACTTTCCTTCTTAGATTCCTTAACTACTCTCTTTACAGCTACACGTCTGTGATCTTTGAAGCTTTCAGGTCTTTTGGTGTCAGGCTTATGAGGGTCTGAAATAAAACTGTTGTGAGAATTACTTGATGATGAAAATAGGTGTAAAGAATTTAATGAACTAGCTTCTTCTTTTTTGAAATGCACAGGATATGATTCACCTGATTTTTTTATCATCCTATAGTTTTCATATTTGTGTCTATACAAATAGTTGCTATTTGCCTTGGCATTAGACTTTTCTTTTGCTGTTTGATGAAAATACTTAGGTTTTTGGTCAATGCTGCTTTTAATTGTAACATTCTTATGAGGAGAGCTGTTTTGATTGCAAGTGTTTACGCCTGATTGGGCAATGCTTTTCCGAGCTTTCTGTACTCTGTGTGGCCGCTTATGGATTTTTGAAAAACTACTTGATTGTGAGGTTGATCCAAATGTTCGCTTCACATCTTGTTTTAAAGCAGAGTTCTTTGGAAACGTGGTTGACTGTTGTTTAGTTAATGGTTTAGTGCTATCACTATCTACAGGTTCTTCAAGGATGTCATTTTTTCTTTTATCAAGTCCAAGAGGACTACCAAATGAATCAACACATGATGATGAATGCAAGTACTCCATGTGCTTTTTTAAAACACTTTTGGCTGAAGTAGTAAAAGGACACATCTTACATACATAGGTAGCTGATTTTTTGGATGATCCTACTACGGAGTCTTTCATGAAAGTCTTTTTTTGTGTTTTTCTCTGGGCTATATCAGAAGTTACCAACGGGCATTTTACCACTGCCCCATGTGCAATGCCTCGATGGCATTCTAATTCATTTTCTGTCACTGCCATGAAGTTACACTCTTCACAGCAGTAGTACCTTTTATCTTTTTCATGGGTTTTAGCATGTTGCACAAATGTTTTAGGGCAATTGGTACCAAACACACACTGAGGACACTGTAATCGTGCGCTTCTTCCTTCATCCTGAAGTTCTTTCAGTTCACGAATTTCCTCCATCAACTTCTGTCTTCTCTCCTGGTGAATAATCATGTGTTTTAGAAGTGAATTGCGATCTCGAAATGTCCGTCCACATTCTCTACAAGCATATGGCCTTGGGACATTAAGATGGCGAAAGTGACTATTCCCATCTAAATGATACATCATATGCCTGTGGAGGTGCTTCTTCTCCCTAAAATTCACATTGCACTTTGTACAGGGGTAGAATGATGGCTCTTCGGTACTGAAAGTAGCAGGTGACTCAGAATCACTCTCTTCACATTTCTTTTTTAAGGTATTTGAAAGAAAAGTGCTAGTATGAACAGGTGAACTCTCTTCTCCACACTTATCTGGGTTATAAATTAGATGTTGGAAGGCATCCACAGATTCTAAGTCTTCATCAGTCGATTCAGGCTTCACTTTTGATAACGCATATTTCTGTGGGTCTACGGCTTGTAGCTCTTCATTTTGTTCTAGAAAGTCTACTTCTTGCATTTTTGATTTATTGGGTACACAATTAGAATCACTAAAGCAATCCTCAGTATAACGAGTTATCTTGCTTACATCCATTTTTCGCTTTCTTTTTTTTTCTAGACCTACTTTAGAATGAGGTGGAGCTTTGTCTACTGTTTCCTCATTAGTCATAAGAAACTGAATGAACTCTTTTTGGGGATCCCAGTTTGTATCATTTTCTGATCTAAATCCATCTGTACCTGAGGAAATTCCTGTTACTGTATTGACACAATCATCTTTTACCAATAAATCTTCACCATCCTCACCCACCTCTACTTGATTTATTAAAGTGCCATCTGACTTTATATTACTCCCTACTGAATTCTGAATGTCACAACCAACTGAAGCAGAGGTAGGTAGTTTTTTATTGGAATGGGTGGGATTCTTAGCATGTGCTACATCTGATAACAAAAATAAAACTTGGTGTTGACTTGCTTTCTGTGGTGTAGACAGCTGAAGATCAGCTGCTACCTTCAAAGTTGAACAAGATTCTGTTGTTGGCTGATCCACAGGCTGCCCAGTGGTTAATGAAACACTGCCTTTATTCATATTGGAAGTCTTAGTTAAGGAGGAGTGTGAAACTGGTCCATTAACAGCAGCTCCTTTAGGTAAGATAAAGTTTTCACTAGAAACAGTAGGAGCACCAGCATGTATAAATAGACTAGACTGGCCTCCGCTTAAGGCGTTTTCAGATTTGTCCTTTGACAGTTCTTCAGGCAGAGTCAATGTATTATTTTTCTGAAATGATGTTTGACAATCTTTTGGTTTATGAACTCCGCTCTCCTTGTCTGAGATAAAATTGTTGTCATCTAGGAGTTCTTCTTTAGCACCAGTAATATCGGTGTTTATCTTCAAATCATCCATATTGTTGGCAAGCCCATTTAACACATTTAGTCTAGAAAATGGAAAAAAAAAATTTAGATTTGCATTAAAGAAAAAATACTATTAGAATGTATGGAGAGTTGAAAGTACATATTTTTATTAGTTTAATTTTCTACTCTTTATATTGACATTCTAATAATTTTCCAAGAATGAAAGAACACAAACATATTGAAATATTTAAAAAGCACCTCAAAGGTTAATATTGTTCTTCATGCTAGGCAACAACAACAATCCAATACGTCATATATACAAAATGTCTAGAGAAAAGCAACATACACAAACACACTAGGGAAAAGCAGCATACACACAGATACACACATACACACAGACATAAAAACAATGTAAATATGCTACAGACTGAAAAAATTTTAAACCACATGTAGAGATTGCTAATACAAAGAAAATTCTTTCACTTAAGTAGGTTTATCAGAGGCAGTCACTCTATTCGAGAGAATAATATAAATTATCAAATACTGCAGAGAAATGAAAGATTTGTCACTTATAAGTTCATTCCTGAAGGAAGGTAACAAAACGCCATTCAGTAAAAAACTTTATTTGAATGAACATATTTGCTATCAACATCAATGTTTTATGTATGAAACAGTAGTTCAATTGTTAAAATGCTTTATTCATAGTTTTGTTCATTCCTTATTCAAATTAACCTTAACTATAATTTTAACTTTACTAAAGTTAACTAAATTTTAGTAAAGTGAATTTCAACTTCACTAAAGTTAAAATTAATGAAGTTTCATGTCAAACTTTCATATGTGGGGCCCCAAATTCCAGGCATTCTTTAAAAGCAGTTATCCCATTTTTGATCTGGTGGTCGAGTGCAACGGCCTAACACATTTTACAATAAAATAGCATAAACATATGTTTTAAATTTATTTCACATAAAATGCAGATAAAACTTTTCTAGGCATTTTTGATAAGTTATTTAATCATTATGAGAAAAAAGTACAATATTTTTAAAGCAAACAGTATTTCTGAATGTTTGGGGTCCATTCATATGATGACTTTATGTAATGACTACCCTCACTATGAAAAGTTCCCTTGCAACCTGTCCTTTTCCTGCTCTTAGAGGACTGGGAATGTAATCTAGTGACTATCATATCTCTAGAACCTAGTACATCACTTGGCATAGGTGCTCAGGCAATATTTGTTGACTAAAAGACTGAGTAAGTATTGGATTAATAAAAACACAATTTCAAAATCAAAGTACAAGTTCCTAAAGTGTAAGAAGAAAAACAGTTTTGTTCCTATGAAATTTGGATACCCCATTCAAATACAAGTTCCATCAGATTCTGATTTATTAATGCAGTAATTATAATGAGGTCCTCAAAATATCCAATAATTCTCATGTACAATTTAAAGAACCTGCTCTTTGGCAACCCCAGGTATTAACTAATTGAAGTATTGGCATAAGCTTCCATATTTCTTCTCCTTTTTTGCAGTTATTATCCAAATATTTACTAAGCACTTAGTTGTGCCATGCATTGATCCCGTATTCCAGAAATAACGGTAAACAAGACAAGTTAGTTTCCTGCTCTCAGATAAAGAACGAAGCCTGTATATTTTCTTTTGTAGTATTTTTAATTTGCATAACAAGTAATACTATTTTAGGGCAACAGGACCTCACAATCTAACATTTAGAAATCCAAACATGTTCAATAAAGTTCAATATTTTTACTGTCCTTTAAGGGTACCAATTTCATGCTTTGTAAAACATTAAATCTAATTCAAGAATAATAAAATTGTTCTTACCTTTTTCATATTTTATAACTTAGAACAAGCATTTATAATCTGATCTTATTCTTTCCATAAAATGTTATTTAATACAACAAATATCTATTACCAGTATCTTTGACATTGTTATTTATACCAACAATTATTTTTTCCACCCCTCATAGGTTTTAGAATTCTGTTTTGAGATTGGCAAACTTCTGGTATGGTGGTAATAAAAATAGACTTCCAATAAGATCACATTCAATGATATCACTCCAAAATGGTGCTAATGCATCACTCAGCAGGAGTCTCTACATCACACACACAGAAGTTAAAAATGGGCAGCACATAAACATGTGTTAGGAAAGGGTGTACAAATGTCAAGGGAAAGAAAAGCAAGCCTTAATGCTACACTTATTATTCATTCCTGATATTTCTCATTAAATTAGATAGAAAATATAAAATGATTCAATAGCAACAATCTCATAAATCTGAAATGAACGACAAAATACTGGCTTGAAAGACAGTTACTTTCCTTTACGTTTCCACTTATTATAATCACAGAGGTGGACAAATATATGCTCAGTCAATTTGAAAGCCTATATTAGTTTTTCTCAACAGGAAGCAATGTTGCTAACGAAGTGGTAAATTCAGTGTTAATGAGTGGCTTCACTGTTACCACCTCAGAGGTAAAACCTTCCATGTTCTATGTTCCACCCATCTGTTCTGGTGTTAGAGGTTTAGAGATGGAACAGACGCTTCCCATTTAAAGCAACTTCATTGGTACCCCCTGAACAGCAGGGTGACAAACTATGAGAACATCATGTCAGCTTGGAGACTGCATCCTCATTACCAGAATGGCTTTATAAGAGCTTTTCATAAGTTCACATTCTGAAGATATCAACCTGTTTTGTTCAAAAACATAGAAAAAATATATGTGCATAAATGATTTTATCTACAAAACACATCTAGCAAAAAAAATCAGATTAAATATTATTAAAATATAAAATGAAGACTTTAACAATTAAAGTTTTCCTTCACATCCACATAATATGGCTTACTTACCCCCAAATTAATAATTATCTCTACTCAAAAATAAAAGACATTACCTTCTGCATCAGTTTGAAAATATGTTACAAAAGTTGACTAAGCAAGGAAGTTTTCTAGGTCACTCGGTAATTCTGATTAGATACAACCTTCCTGTCATCAAATCTATACTGTCCACTTTTTGTTCATGAGTAATTCTTTACTCAGAGAAAATTAGCTTAATTTTGTTCTTTTATGTACATTATTAACTGTATTTACTATAAGTAGATTAACATTTTGTGGGTACTTATTTTAGAAACAATTAAAATGTTCAGAATATATTATAATTATACAATGCTCCAAATACACTACTTATTAATAACAGTACTCAATACTCATAGCTGTTGTCCTGAGATACCACGCAGAACAATGGATCATCAAAATCTCTTGCACTGAATAATGGATACAGAATTTTAACACCATCAAAAATTATTTTACTACATTCATGTTGGGTTATGAGGCATCTAGGCAAGAAACTGTTTGATCTGAGTTAATTTTACACCATCTCAAATAGTTTTTCAACTACCTTTGTATAGTCAAATGTATATATAACAGAGACATCAATACCAGTTTAGGTTACTATAACAAAGTAGGAACATATTTGAAGGTGGGCATTATTCACTAAGTTTAAAAAACAGAAGCTAATAAATTAAGATAAATACTGATGTTTGGACTCCTTAAATTTCAATTCAATGAATTCAATGAATTAGCTATATCAATTAAGATTTTAAAACAATGTTTAGACACCATTACTAAAGCTTCCCCAGATAATCATATAATCAAAGAATTTTTCTTTTAACTGAATTTTAAAATGTTCTTTAAAAAAATTCACACACCTTTTTAAAAAGCTGCAAACAGAACTTTAAATCTACATAAAATATATTTCAATTTCTGGAAAATTATAATGAGTTTTACAGCTATAACTGCCTCTAGTTATATACTGTGAGCATTAAAAAATTGTACAAAGGTCAGATCTGTCTTCAAGATGACAGATCATCACTTATATGCCTCAAGCTAGACTTATTGTCTCAGAAATCTCAAACATCAGTATTTTTGCAAACTATCAGCACTTGCTATAACACCCTCACTACGCTACATCTTGAGGTTACTACAGAAGAAATGAGGTGATAATTGCATATTAACATAATTATTCTGTAATCCCTCTGAGCAAGCTTCCTAGGTCACTCAGTAATTCAGATTAGATACAACCTTTCTGTCATCAAATCTATGCTGTCCACTTTCTGTTCACGAATAATTCTTTTGTGATAGAAAATTAGCTTAATTCCATTCTTTTATGTACATTATTAATTGTATTTGTTGCAAGTAGGTTAACATTTTGTGGGTACTTAACTACATAATACCAACCTTTGCTGTGTTGTATAATTTCGTGCAAAAATATAGTACAATTTGCCCTCATTGTATATTAGTTCATTAATTGCTATATTACACTGCTATAAATAAATTATAATGCTACCCACTAGCTGAGTTATAGTTAGGATGTGTCAGGTTTTCACAAATTCTATGTTCATTTAAATTATCCTTGCAAACACATGACAACTTCAGTTAGTAATGTATGAGACTGGGTCAAGAAGAGAATACCATTCACAAGTGTCAAACTACAAAACGAATCTTAATTAACTGAAATATTACATTTAAAATTACTGCACTATTTAAACCTATATATACCATACACAATGTACAAACATATATACCTAAATCTCACCTAGTGCACAATTCAAGAAAAGATAGAGTGTATCATCCAGGTAATAACTTATTCTAAATGTCACATTGAGAAGAAACACTAAAAAAATATAGAACACTTATAAGGGTATCCAGCATGAGACTGACTCTAAAACCAAGCCAAATAATAAAATGGTTCAGAAGGTTACCATTAGGCAAGAATGGTTCTTGCTTACTTGTCAAGAACATTACAGACAGGAATATGGAGTTGGGGATTGAATAAGATGATTTCTAAGATCCCTTTTAATATGTACTACAAATGTTTAGTATTTAGTTATTACATAATTAACATTTAACATTATTTGAAATAATGAGCTAAAAACTGGAGAATTACACTACTGAGCCTTAAAAGTATTCTCTAAATTCACAATTACCTGAAATAATCCTTTAGTTAACTTATGATCTGTCAATAAATTGATTCTTGAACAGTGAAAATATGGCATTAAATGACCAAGACACTGCCACAGAGCTAACTGTGTCATGAAAACTCAATGTTACAGCCAGAGATTTTTTTTTCCTCTTGGCAATACCAAAACACAAATAAAAAAAGGCACTGAGTTTGATATATACATTGCAATTAAAAAAATAAAGTAAACAAATTATACTGAACCTGTTGAATAGCTTGTTCCTGATGCCATGTACCATCCTCAATTTTTAACAGAAGACAGATGGTAGGTAACAGACCATAAACACCCAATAACTCAAGATCATTCTTACTGCAAAGTATAGTAAATACTAAATATAATCTAACACATCTAAAGAAGCTCCCATATGGTAAATGGAAGCAGGTAACTGTGTGGGTGAAGGCAAGGGGGGCAGGGAGGCCCTACAAAGACATAACTTTAAAGACATGGTAAAATTATGTAACAATGAGAATCAACAGTAGTAGAAAATCAAATGGATGTTCACTAATCAAACATTAATTTCCTAATGAAGAATTTTGTGACTGGAAGAAGCAAGGCAATAAATTACAGTTGCAACCAAAGGAGAGTGCTAAGTCATAGTTAGCACAGAATGACTGTTGTGTTGTTTATGCTTTCATGTAATTAGAATAAGTGATGGTCTCAGCTTACATCATAAATGACATATGCACATGGCTCCAACAAGACAAATTCAAGCATTTAAGCATTTGAAATGAGTGATATATATGTAACTGACCACATTTGTGTAACATGGGTCGGTTCACTATAAAACCTATCTGTTCAAATCGTCAACTGTGAAACTTTCAAAGAAACCAATGTAGCTGAAGTGTGTCAATCCCATATTCCAGACGCAGTGTGTCAACTTTGCCCTCCACAGAAAGTATCATGCCATAAATTGTCATTTTACTTTGAGCCTTCTGGTATTCTTTACCCTATGATGGGTACGCTGTTTGTATTCAGTTTTGAAATATTATATAAATACTAAACCATCATGTCTAATAAATGCAAGAAAAGTGAGAGTGTTGAAAGTCCTAGGAATACAAAGCATACACAGATGCTCCTTTACTTATAATGGGGTTACCTCCCAATAAACCCATGATAAATTGAAAACGTCATGTTGAAAATGCATTTAATACATCTAAACTATTGAACATTGTAGCTTAGCCTACTTAAATGTACTTACGTTAGCCTATAATTGGGCAAAACAATCTGACACAGTCTATAAAAATTTTATAATAAAAAATAAAAGATAAGATTAAAAATACAGTCTCTACTGAATGCACATTGCTTCTGCACCATCGCAAAATTGAATCACTGTCATTGTAAGTCAGGGACTGTATGTAATTATATAAATGAAAATAGAGACAATTATACTCAAAGTAGTGAGATAAATATATATGCATATGGAATAAATTGCTTCAGAATAGAAATAATTTTAAAGGGCAAAGACAATTTCACCATTCAAAAAATTTATACCTATACATTTCACAACAATTATCAAGACATAAATAACAAAAGAACGGTTTTAGAGTATAGAATCAGCACCAAGTCAGATATCTATTTGCTTAATGTTTATTCAGGAAACACTAGTAATTTGTTGAAGAACTTAAAAGCTGAGAATGTTCAAAGTGCTGTTAATGAAACTTTTGCCCCAACCATGTATATTCCACAGGATCAAGGCACATTATAGTATGCACATCAAAGTTAGTGGCATGACTGCAAATGCAAACATGGTGGCTTTAAAGGGATTCCTTTCAACAGCTGAAGAGATGACTGGTGCCTTAATAGATTGTTAATGCAGATGAAACTACTGTCATCCCTCAGTATCCATGACGGATTGGTTCTAAAACCCTGGTGGATACCAAAATCTATGCATACTTAAGTCCCTGCACTTGACACCATCTATGGATAAGATAAGCAAGCCCTCTTTAAATGTGGGTTTTACATGCCATGAAGACTGTATTTTTGATCTGCGTTTGGTTTGGGTGCAGATGCAGGACCACTGATACAGAAAGTCGACTATATTTATCAAAAAAAAATCCACGTTTAAGTGGACCCGCAGAGTTCAAGCTCATGTTGTTCCAAGGGTCAACCGTATTTCATTTTTGGGAAGATGACCAACAGAAACCTTACCAGCATGTCTAGCCTGAAGCTTGGAACATAACGAATGTATACTAGTTTCCTTCTAATGCCTCAGCAATTTAAGTTTTTCAAATTCAAAGGTTCACAGATTTTATTTAACATGTAGATTTCTTACACTTCTGTAGATTTTAATAATCTATCATTATAAAAGTTCTATAAATTAATTTGCTTAATCTCACATTTAGAAAATATAAAATTAAAGTCTAATGAGAAATAGAACTTGAATAATATGACATCCAAGATTGAATTATTTCACTGATTTACAATTTAACTTATTGAAGGAAGGATTTAAATCGTAAAAAAAATTCTGTAAATCTGTAACAATCTATAATGAGTACTTAACCTCTCACCTGTATTATATACATTCAAACTCTACTATGCAAATTCAAACATATTGAATTTATATATTTGAATATACTTATTCCATACACTCACATGGAAAAGTATGACATCTTTGAGAACTAAAAAAAGGACAAAACTGAAAGTGTTACTTCAAAGAAATGTTTCATATTAAATGTGAACTCTTGTTAATGTTCTTATCCTTGCTCAATTTATTTTTCTGAAACCAGAAAAAATCCTATTATGATCTAAGAAAAATATTTCAAGATAATCACTATTCTACGAGTATCTTAATTTAGGATGGTAATAATTCAAATACAAGAAATTTGCTTTTCTTGAAACAAAATGTATTAGTGTGCTTCTCTCTCACATTATTGTATTAACAAAAATATAGTTGGCTCTCTGTATGGGTTCTGCATCCTCGGATTCAACCAAACTCAGATCAAAAGAAATAAAAAATAAAATTACAAGAATAAAAAATACAAATAAGGAACCAATAAAGTATAACAACTATTTGGCATTTACACTGTATTAGGTATTGCAAGAAATATATTGATAGTTTAATGTATACGGGAGGATGTGTACAGATTATATGTAAATACAAAATCATTTTATATAAAGGTCTGGAGCATCACTGGAGTTTGGTATTCTTGCAGGGTCATGGAACCAATCCCACATGGATATTCAGGTTGAATGTATGGTACCGATTTTTGGTTAGCAGCTAAATTTGCGTGTTTTTAGCAATAGGATTCCCAGTGTGCAGCTAAGGAGAATGTTTGCTTATATCACCAAACACCATTCCTGAATCCTTTTTGTTGTTCATTTATTGATTCAAAAAAATAGTGCTGGGGCCGGGCGCAGTGGCTCACACCTGTAGTCCCAGCACTTTGGGAGGCCAAGGTGAGCAGATTGCCTGAAATCGGAGTTCATGATCAGCCTGGACAACATGGTGAAACCTCGTCTCTACTAAAATACAAAAAATTAGCCGGGTGTGGTGGCGTGCGCCTGTAGTCCCAGCTACTCAGATGGCTGGGGCAGCAGAATTGACTCCTCAAAGAGTATGCAGGTAAAGTATTAATTTCTAGTTCCTCAACTTCCATATGTACTCTTTCCCTAAAATTGATCTGGATGTTATATTCGCAATACTCTAGTTCTGCTTACCCATCTCCCTTTTAAAGATCGCCCTTCTCTCACTGTACAAAAGAAAAGTTTCCAAACACATATCTAACAGCCTTCCTCATCTATATCAGTTGTTCAGGCCAATAACCTTGCAGCAACCTTCACTGTTCTTGTTTACTCACACCTCATATCTAAACTATCAGGAACTCCTACTGCTATTATCTTCAAAATATATCCAGAATCCAATCACTTCTCATCACTGCTATACCCAGATCCACTATTAGCTCTCCCCTGTATGACTTCATCAGCTGACTAATCTGGTATTAGTACAAGGACAGATCCTTAGTCACTTACCATCTATTCTCAACACAGCAATCAGAGTGATCTATACAGATAATGTCCCTCAAAACTCTAAAATGACTCCCTGTTTTTCTCAGATAAAAAAGGAAAAGTCCTTACAATGACCTGTAAGGACCTACAGAGAGAGACTACCTAGTAACTCTTTGACTTCGTTTCCTACTCCTCTCCCCAACTCACTCACTCTGCTGTAGACACATTAGCTTTTCTGTTGTTGTTTTGTTTTTACTATTCTTGAATACGTTCTCTACTAGCGTAAGGCCTTAGCACTGACTATTCCTCAGATAGAATGCTCCTTCTTCCAGATAGTCTCATGGCAAACTATCTCATCTTGGTTCAAGTCTTTGCTCAATCATTATCTTTTGAATGATGCCAACCAGGACCACTTTAGTTAAACTGACACCCCAAAACCCTTACCTTCTCCACACTGCTGGCATTCTCAAATCCACTTATACTAGTTTATACCTTCTCCCATCTCCCATAACACTTAACACCTTCTACCACACTATGCAATGTATTTATTTACTGTGGTTGTAGTTTAAGCATCCCTCCTCTAAAACTAAGTTTCAAAGGCAAAGATTTCTATCTATCTTGCTAACTGAATACCTCAAGGGTCAAGAAAAGAGCTGCCCAGACTGTTAGCATTGCGCAAATGCTCCAGTGTGTAAAAACCTTTTGGGAGTCAAATAAAAGGTTTGAGAATACAGAGCTCCTTAGGCAGAGGCCATTGCAGCAAAGCACATAATAGGAAAATTTGAAGGCTACACAGTCTTAATCAAAAAACAACTCAAGGGAAGATTCCAGTGGCTGTCTCTCTCTCCATACTTCTCTCTCATCCCTCTCCCTGATTCCCAGTCTTAGAACTAAAATTCAGAAATGAAAAGGTCATCAACAGTGATAAAAATACATTTATTTGAATTTTAAAAATGAAGCCATTTTTACTGACAAAGGGTCACCTTAGTTTAGCTGTTAAGACTGGTTTTGTTAAATGTTACAAGGCAGACATTTTCTGTAACCTTAATGAATTAAATCTACAGTACAAAGATTCTGAAGAAATGAGATGTAAATTATGCATACAATATACTGTATAAACACATAATTATTCTCGCTTGTGAGAAAAATGTCAGATGCCAACTTAAAAATACCATAGTTTTCCAAAATTATAGAGGTGTGTGAAAAAAAAGTATGTAGACCACCGATCAAATATATAGGGAGAGCTCTATACAACAACCAGACATTCTTTTTCTCAAAACACAGAACATTTATAAAATCTGAGAATGCATTTCAACAACCACTGAGAAACTTCCAACAGAAACAGAAATCACTGTAGACCATATGCTCTGGCCACTATGTAACAAACCAGAAAGCTGATACAATTAGATAATTAGTGAACTAGAAAAAGGCCAAAACAAAGTATATTAAATGAAGCAAGGGGAGACAAAAGCATGGAAAATAGAGAAAAGAGTAAGAGCTGAAACTGATACGGTAAAAGATCACACATACATTCCAACATCTAGTTGGAATCACGGAAGAAAAGACAGAATATAGGACAGAAGCAATACTTCTGAGATAATTGCTGAGAATTTTGTAAAACTGACAAAACACATCAAGCCAAAGCTTCTGAGAGCACCTGGAACTCTGAGATGAATAAACAAAAACTACACTTAGATACATCACAGGAAAACTAATGAAAATAAAAGACAATGAGGAAAAAATACTAAAAGCAGCCACAGAAAAAAAGAATACCTATAAAAGAATACCTATAGACTAAGGGATGGCGGGGGGTAGCAGCTCCCTATGTCCAAGAACTAACCTCGTGCTATCAGACTATCTGATGTTCTGTCACAACGTTGTCTTAAGAAAAAAATAGTATCTCGGCCGGGCGCGGTGGCTCAAGCCTGTAATCCCAGCACTTTGGGAGGCCGAGACGGGCGGATCACGAGGTCAGGAGATCGAGACCATCCTGGCTAACACGGTGAAACCCCGTCTCTACTAAAAAATACAAAAAACTAGCCGGGCGCGGTGGCGGGCGCTTGTAGTCCCAGCTACTCGGGAAGGCTGAGGCAGGAGAATGGCGTAAACCCGGGAGGCGGAGCTTGCAGTGAGCTGAGATCCGGCCACTGCGCTCCAGCCTGGGCGACAGAGTGAGACTCCGTCTCAAAAAAAAAAAAAAAAAAAAAAAGAAAAAAATAGTATCTCATAAAACATCCATGTCAGACAAGACCGTTGTGCAACACAACCAAACATCCCCCCCGACCCACTAAAATGAGTGATGTGTCACCTTCTTTATCAATTACAGGAATACCTTGGAGACACTGTGGGTTCAGTTCCAGACCACTGCAATAAGGTGAATATTGGAATAAAATGAGCCACGATTTTTTTTTTTTTTTTGGTTTCCAAGTACCTATAAAAGTAACATTTAATAGACACGGGGAGGGGAACACACTGGGCCTATGGGGTAGGGGGTGAAGGGAGAGCATCAGGAAAAATAGCTAATGCATGCTGGGCTTAATATGCAAGTGACGGGTTAATAGGTGCAGCAAACCACTATGGCACACATTTACCTATGTAACAAACCTACACACCCTGTACATGTACCCTGGAACTTAAAAAAAAAAAAAAAGTTATGTTTATACTATACTGTTGTCAATTAAGTACACAAAAGCCATTATGTCTAAAAAACAATGTATATACCTTAAAGTATTTTATTGTGGCCGGGTGCAGTGGCTCACGCCAATCCCAACACTTTGGGAGGCTGAGGCGGGTGAATCGCCCGAGGTCCAGAGTTCAAGACCAGCCTGGCCAACATGGTGAAACCTTATCTCTACTAAAAATACAAAAAATTAGCCAGGTGTGGTGGCGGGTGCATGTAATCTCAGCTACTTGGGAGGCTGAGGCAGAAGAACTGCTTGAACCTGGGAGGCAGAGGTTGGAGTGAGCTGAGATCGCACCACTGCACTCCAGCCTGGTGACAGAGTGAGACTTCATCTTAAAAAAAACAACAACAAAAACAAAACAAAATAAAAATAAAATACTTTATAGCTTTAAAAAATACTAACAGTCATCTAAGCATTTGGTGAGTTCTAGTCTTTTTGCTGAGATTTTTGCCTTAATATTGACAATCAGAGTGGTGGATGCTGAAGGTTGGGGTAGCTGTGGCAACTTCTTAAAATAAGACAGCAATGAAGTTTGACACATTGATTGACCCTTTCTTTCATGAAAGATTTCTCTGTAACATGCAATGCTGTTTGACAGCATCTTACCCACAGCAAAACTTCTTTTGATATTGGAGTCAATCTTCTCAAACCCTGCTACTGCTTTATTGACGTAATATTCTAAATCTTATGTTGTCATTTCAACAATGTTCACACCATTTTTACTAGGAGTAGACTCCCTCTCAAGAAACTACTTTCTTCACTAGAGAAGCAACTTCTCATCTGGTCAGGCTTTGTCGTGAGATTGCAGCAATTCAGTTACACCTTCAGGTTCCACTT
Organism: Chlorocebus sabaeus; assembly: GCF_047675955.1. Classification (NCBI taxonomy): domain Eukaryota; kingdom Metazoa; phylum Chordata; class Mammalia; order Primates; family Cercopithecidae; genus Chlorocebus; species Chlorocebus sabaeus. The sequence continues at coordinate 45,944,747 of NC_132923.1, read as the reverse complement.
TTTTTTTTTTTTTTGAGACAGAACCCAGGCTGGAGTGCAGTGTTGCCATCTCAGCTCACGGCAACCTCCACCTCCCAGGTTCAAGTGATTCTCCTGGTTCAGCCTCCCAAATAGCTGGGATTACAGACTTGCGCAACCATGCCTGGCTAATTTTTTTATTTTTAGTAGAGATGGGGTTTCACCATGTTGGCCAGGCTGGTCTTGAACTCCTGACCTCAAGTGATCCACCTGCCTTGGCCTTCCAAAGTGCTAGGATTACAGGCGTGAGCCATGGCACCTGGTCTTCAGGTTCTACTTCTAATTCTAGTTTTCTTCCTATTTCTACCCCATCTACAGTTACTTGCTCCACTGTAGTCTTGCATCCCTCAAAGTCATACATGAGCATTGAAATCAACTTCTTCCAAACTCCTATTAATGTTGATATTCTGACCTCCTCCCATGAATCACAAATGTTTTAAGTTGCATCTAGAATAGCTAATCCTTTCCAAAAAGTTTTCAATTTACTTTGCTCAGATCCATCAGAGGAATGACTCTAGCTAAGGCAGCTGTAGCCTTATGAAATGCATTTAAATAGTAAGACTTCAAGATCAAAAGTATTCCTTGTTCCATGAGCTACACAATGGATGCTGTGTTGGCAGGCATGAAAACAACATTCGTCTTGTACATCTCCATCAGAGATCCTGGATGACCAGGTGCACTGTCAATGAGTATATTTCGAAAGTAGTCTTTTCTTGTAGGTCTCAACAGTAGGCTGAAAATAGTTCATAAACCATGCTGTAACAGATGCACTGTCATCCAGGCTTTGTTGATTCATTTATAGAGCACAGGTAGAAATTTAGCATAACACTGATGGGCCCTAAGATTTATGAAATTGTTCAATGAGCATTGGGCTTTAACTTAAAAGTTACCAGCTGCATTAGCCACTAACAAGAGGGTCTGCCTGTCTCTCAGGCTTCAGTTTTGAAGCCAGGCATTTACTTTTCTCTAGCTATGAAAGTGCTAGATGGCATCTTCTTCTAGTAGGAGGCTGTTTAATCTACACTGAAAAATCTGTTGGTTAGTGCAGCCATTTTCATGAATTGTCAGAGCTAGATCTTCTGGGTAGTTTGCTGCAGCTTCTACCATCAGCACTTGCTGCATCACCTTGCGCTTTTATGTTATAACATGGCTTTTTTCCTTAAACCTTGTGAATCCACCTCTGTTAGCTTCAAACTTTTCTTCCGAAACTTCCTCACCTCTCTTGGCCTTCAGAGAATTGAAGAGAGTTAGGGTTTTGATCTGGATTAAGCTTTTGCTTAAGGGAATGTTGTGGCTGGTTTGATCTTCTATCCAGACCATTCCAACTTTCTCCATATCAGTAATAAGGATGTTTTAATTTCTTACTATTTGTGTGCTCACTGGAGTAGCACTTTTAATTTCTTCCAAGAACTTTTCTTTTACATTCACAAACTTGGCTAAATGTTTGCTGCAAGAGGCCTACCTTTTGGCCTATCTCATCGTGTATAATGCCTTCCTCACTAATTAATTCTAGGTTTTGATTTAAAATGAGAGACACGTGACTCATCCTTTCACTCAAACACTAAGAGAGGCCATTGTAGGGTTATAAATTTGCCTAATTTCAATACTGTTGTGTCTCATGGAATAAGGAGGCCCAAGGAGAGGGAAAAAGACAGGCAAGGAAGGACCAGTTGGTGAAGCAATCACAACACACACAATATTAATCAATTAAGTTTACCATCTTGACTGGGCACGGTTTGTGGAGCCCTAAAACAATTACAATAGAAACATTGAAGATCACTGATCACAGATCACCCTAACAAAATAAAAAGTCTGAAACACTGTGAGGATTACCTAAATGTGATACAGAGATATGAATGAGCATATGTTGTTGAGAAAATGATACCTGTACACTTGCTTGATGCAGGGTTGCTGCAAAATTTCAGTTTATATAAAACACAATATATGAAAAGCACAATAAATCAAAACACAATAAAACAGGGTATGCCAGTGTAAGTTTGTCCCAGCTTCAGTCTGCATTCCCTATAGATGAGATTTAGTATGATGGCCAATCTTGAGACAAATGAAAATGAAAACACAACATACCAATACTTATAGGATGCAGCAAAAGCAGCATGCAGAGGAAACTTTACAGCTGTAAATATCTATATTAAAAAAGAAGATGTCAAATTAGCCATCTTACTTTATGCCTTAGGGAATTATTACCTTAGGGAAAAGAAGAGCAAACTAAACCCAAAGCCAGCAGAAGGAAGGAAATAATCAGTCTTTAGAACAGAGATGAGAGAATATTGGTTCTTTTAGTCACAAATACTCAGGAGGTTGAGGCAGGAGGATCACTTGAGCCCAGGAGTTCAAGTCCAGCCTGGGCAACACAGACTCTGTCTCGAAAACAAAAACAAGAAACCCCTACCTGAGCCTCCCTCTAATTAAAAAAATAAAGTTGGTTCCTTAAAAAGATCAACAAGGTTGACAAAGGAATTGACAACAACAACAACAACAACAAAAGAGAGAAGAACACAAGTGACAAATCAGAAATAAAAGTGGGAACACTGGTACCAACCTTAAAAATTAAAAGAATTGGCCGGGCGCGGTGGCTCAAGCCTGTAATCCCAGCACTTTGGGAGGCCGAGACGGGCAGATCACGAGGTCAGGAGATCGAGACCATCCTGGCTAACAGGTGAAACCCCGTCTCTACTAAAAAAATACAAAAAACTAGCCGGGCGAGGTGGCGGGCGCCTGTAGTCCCAGCTACTCGGAAGGCTGAGGCAGGAGAATGGCGTGAACTCGGGAGGCGGAGCTTGCAGTGAGCTGAGATCCGGCCACTGCACTCCAGCCTGGGTGACAGAGCGAGACTCCGTCTCAAAAAAAAAAAAAAAAAAATTAAAAGAATTATAAGAGAATACTATGAATAATTGGATGCCAAAAAATTAGATAATCTAGATGAAATAGAAAAATTCCTAGAAACACAGAAATTACCAAAATGAAGTCAAGAATGGAAAATCTGAATAGACCTAGAACAAGTAAAGAGAATTAACTAATAATCAAAAACCTCACCAAATGCAAAAATCCAGGACTATGCAGTTTCACTGGTAAATTCTATGAAACAAAATTAACACTAATTATTCTCAAACTGTTTCAGAAATGGAAGATGAGACAACACTTCCTAACACATCCTAAGCAGTCAGCATTTCCCTAATACCAAAGCCAAAGATACTGAAAGAAAACTACAAATATTCATTATGAAAACAGACACCAAAATCCTCAACAACATACTAGCAAACTAAACCAATAGTATATTAAAAGTATCATAAAACATAACCAAGTGGGATTTAGCCCAGGAACGCCAGGGCAGTTCAACATAAGAAATGCAATCAATACAACATATCACACTAATAGAACAAAGAAAAAACACTACACGATTATCTCAACAGATGCAGAAAAAGCATCTGACAAAATTCAGCACTGTTTCAGGATAAAAAAAAATACTCAGCAAATGAGTAATAAAAGGACATGACAAAGAGCATCTATGAAAAACCTGTAACAAACATCATAGCCAATGGTGAGAGACAAGTTTTTCTCCTAACATCAGTAAAGAGACAAGGCTACCACTTTTACCACTGTCATTCAACACTGTACTAAAAGTCAGAGCAATTATGTAAGAAAAAGAAATAAAAGGCATCCAAATTAGAAAAGAAGTCAAACTATATTTGTGGATGACATAATTCTATTCATAGAAAACCCCTTAGCATCCACAAAAAAACTACTAGAGCTAATAAACAAATAAAGCAAATCTGCAAGCACAACAGCAACATGCAAAAATCAGTTGTGCTTCTATATACCAGCAACGAATGATCCAAAAAGAAAATTAAGAAAATAAATCAATTTGCAATAGCATCAAAAACAAAAAAATAACCAAAGGAATAAGTGTAACCTCATGACCAGCTTAGCCAACATTGAAAAACCCTGTCTCTACTAAAAATAAAAACTAGCCGGGCGTGGTGGTAGGCACCTGTAATCCCAGCTACTGAGGAGGCTGACGTTGCAGTGAGCTGAGATCGCAACATTGCACCCCAACCTGGGCAACAAAAGCAAAACTCCTTCTAAAAAAAAAAAAAAAAAAAAAGAATAACTGTAACCAAGAAAGTAAAAGACTTGTGCACTAAAAACTACAAAACGTTGCTAGAAAAACTTAAAGGCCTAATTAAATGGAAATACATCTATGTTCATGGATTTCAAGACTCAGTATTGTTAAGATGACAAAATTCCCCCAAAGAGATCCCAGATTCAACTCAATCCCTATCAAAATTCTAAAGGCCTTTTTCCAGGATTGTTAAAGCTTATCCTCAAACGCATATGGAACTGAAAGGGTCCCTGAACAACAAAAAAATACTGAGAAATAAAAAGAAGGAGTACTCACACTCCCTGATTTCAGAACACTGATTACAAAACTATAGTAATCAATGTGGCAGTAGAAGAAGGGTAGACATACAGACCAATGGAATAGATTTTAAGAGTCCAGAAATAAGCCCACTCATCTATGGCCAATTCATTTCCAACAAAGTACCAAGATCATTCAATGGGGAAAAGAACACTCTTTTCAACAAATGATACTGGGACAACCGGATAACCACATGCAAAAGAATGAAGTTGGAAGCCTGTCTCACACCAGTTACATAAATTAAACCAAAATGAGCCAACAATCTGAATATAAAAGCTAAATCTGTAAAGCTCTCAGAAGGCATGGGTTGGATCTTCATGATTCTTGATTTGGCAATGGATTCTTTAACATCAAAAGCACAAACAGACAAAAAAAATAATAATAAAATAAAACCAGAAATTGAACTTTATCAAAGTAAAAATCCTGTGTATATCAACAGATATTATTGAAATATATTTGGTAAATGTTTAATATCTGGAACATATAAAAACCTCAACAACAAAAAGACAACCTAATTTTTTAAATGAGCAAAGGACCTGAATAGACACTTCTCAAAAAAAGATATATAAATGACCAAGCTCATAAAAAGATGTTCAACATCGTGGTCATTAAAGAAATGCAAATCAATACTACAATAATACCACTTCATATCCATTAGAATAGCTTTAATAAACAAACAAAAAAATGAAAACTAACAATTACTGACATTGATGTAGAGAAACAGAGACCCTCATACACTGCTGGTGGGAACAGTGAATCTGCTATGGATAATAAGTTTGGCAGTTCCTAAAAGAGTTGAGATAGATTACCATATGATCCAGCTATTCAATGCCTAGATATACATCCAGGAGAAATGTAAACTCATGTCCACAGAAAAACTTGTACGCATATGTTGATAGCACTGTATTCATAAAAGCCAAATAGTAAAAATAACTCAAATATTCATTAAGGAATAATATGTAAATTGCAGTATATCCATACAATGGAATATTATTTAGCCATATAAAGAAATGAAGCACATGCTACAACTTGTACGAACCCTGAAAACATTATGCCAAGTAAAAGAAGCCAGACACAAAAAGTCACATTTTCTATGGTTTCTTTCAATGAAATATCCAGAACAGGCAAATATACAGAGACAGAAAGTTAAGGTTACTTTACCAGGTGATGGAAGGGGGCAAATAGAAAGTGATTATGTAATGAATACACAGTGTTTTTATGGGGTGATGAAACACTTTAGAAACTAGTGGTTGCACAACAGTGTAAATACAGTAGTCCCTCCTTATCTACAGTTTTACTTTTCACAGTTTCAGTTACCTGTGGTCAACCACAGCCCAAAAATATTAAATGGAAAATTCAGAAAGAAGCAAGTTACAGGTTTTAAATTGCTAGTCTACGGAGCTTGATGACATCTTGCACCATCCCACTCTGAGGGATACAAATCATCCCTTTGTCGAGTGTATATGTTCTCCACCCATCAGTCACTTAGTAATCATCTTGGTTATCAGATTGACTGTCATGATATTGCAGTACTTTTGTTCAAGAACCTTTCTTTCACTTAATAATGGTCCCAAAGTACAAAAGTAGTGATTCTGGCAATTCAGATATGTCCAAGAGAAGCTGTAAACCATTTCCTTTACATGAAAAGGTGAAAGTTCTCAATAAGAAGAGAAAAAAAAAAAAATGCTAAGGTTGCTAAGATCTACAGTAAGAACAAATCTATTCGCTGAACTGCAAAGAAGGGAAAAGAAATTTGTGCAAGTTTTCCTGTCACACCTCAAACTGCAAAAGTTACAAACACGGTGCATTTTAAGAACTTAGGTAAAACAGAAAAGTCATTAAATGTATGGGTGAAAGACACGAACAGAAACGTGTCTGACTGACGGCAATAAGGTTTGGTACTACCTGCAGTTTCAGGCATCCTCTGGCAGTCTTGAAAGGTACACTCTATGGATAAGGAGGGACTACTGTTCACTAAACACCAAAGAATTGTACACTAAAAATGGTTAATCGTATGTAATGTGAATTTTACCACCGTTTAAAAAAGATAGCCAATCTTAAAATATCCCATGTCCTGACAACACCCAATCTAGGACAAACTTACACTTCCTTAGACCCTCTTCAAACTACTCAACCAAAGCCCAAATCTTGTAATAGGTTCCCTCTAATATCCTCTTAGTAAGACACCCCAAAGCTCCCTTTAGTGTGTGGTCTCCCTCATTGCAACAAGTAAAAAATGTGTTCAACTACGAGTGTTCCTGCTAGTCTTTTTGGATGGAGGACATTGACAAGACTAACAATTTCTCAACGGAAACAACAGAAGGCAGAGAAAACAAAGGAGTAACATCCTGGTTAAAAGAAAGTAACTGCCAACTCAGAATCCTAAAAAATAATCACCCAAAAGTGAGGGTGGAATACAGAACATGACCAGACAACAAAAACAAAGAGAATTTCTCACTACAGACCTACACTAAAGGGTACAATAGAAAGTGATCTTCAGAAATAGAAAATCACAGATGAAGAACTGAAGATGGAGGAAAGAATAAAAAGTGATACAAGTGGTAAATATGCAGGTAAAGCTACACAGCAAATGATGATGAGGTTTCATACTGGCTAAAATATATACGGAGTTTAAAATCACAACAGTATAGTAGCAAATAAGTTGAGTAAGGGGTACAGTATGTAAGGAAATGAATAGGATTAAAATGTTTTCAGTTTCTTGCATTGTCTGGAAAGATAAAACAAATTAACAAATTATCAATCTAATCTAATTTACTTAATTTATTAACAGTTTGATTAAGTTAGATCAAGGGTACATACTGTGATCTCTAGGACAGGAGATCTGAAAAGTGTGAGTTGGGGGCCCGGGGGCAACCCTAAGACCTTATTAGAAGATCTTCAATAAACAAAACTATTTTCATAATAATACTAAAACCTTATTTGCCTTTTCACTGCCATTCTTTCACAAGTGTACAATGGAGTTTTCCAGAGGCTATATAATGTACAATATCTGAACTGAAGCAAGTATAAGAACCCAACCGTTTTCTATTGAGACATTAAAGATATTTTTAAAACATGTAAAACAATGGTATTCTTCTCACTAAATTTTGTTCTGGAATGTGTATTTTTCTCAAAATGGTGTTACTCATGTTAACATGTAATGGAATATTATTATATTAAAATAAACTTATAAACATTTAAATTTAATTTCAAGAGCAGTAAAAATTGTTCTCAACTAGGATCAATACACTTGGAAATGTCTAGACTTTTTGACTGTCACACTGGGTGAATACTACTGGCATCTAGTGACTAGAGGCTAGGTAAAAATCTTATGATGCACAGATAGTATCCATCCACAGACGGTCCACTGAACAGAAAATTATCTGGCCCAAAATGTCAATTGTGCCAAGGCTGAGAAACAACCTTGATATAAGCAACAAATAACCTGATATAATCATATAAATAAAAGTTATTTTAAAAAGTTCAAAGAGATCCTGAGAACAAAGAATTTCAGTCTCACGGAGCTAAATAAATGGATAATTTGCCACTCATGAACTATAAGACCTAATATCATAAAGATGTTTACTCTCTCAATGTATAGATTCAATTTTATAAAACTGCTATGACTAAAAATTTGTGGAAAGCAATGAAACAAGAACAACAAGGTAGGAGGACTCGTCTTAGTGAAGATAAAGACTTATTATAATGCCATGTAATTAAAAGACCATAGTGTTGGTGCTTTGGATAGACAAAAGTAGACCAACAGGGGAAAAAAAACAGAGTCCATAAACAGACCCACATGCATATGATCACTTTATTTACGCCAAAGGTGATACCACAGAGCAGTAGGGAAGTGATCTTTTTAATAAATGATGTCATATGAAACGTACATTCACACATAAGAAAAGGTGATTCTATGCGTCACACATTATACAAAAATCAGTTCTAGATAGAAGGCAGATCTAAATACATAATAAACAATATACAAAATAATAATAATAAGTTCTAGGTGGATGGTAGAAAGCAAAATAATAAAGATCCTAGGATAACGTTTCTTAACCTCACCACTAGTGATACCCTGGTTAGATGTTTGTTTTGTGCATTGTAGGATGCTTAACATTCTGTACATTGTAGGATATTTAGCAGCATCACTAGCCCAACTCACTAGATGACCAGAGTACTCCACTCACTCAGTTATAAAAACTAAACATGTATTCACACTGCCAAATGTCTCACCCAGATGGTGGGAGATATGTGGTCAGAGAGGAGGGAACTGCCTCTAGTTGAGAAGCATAGTTTCAGAGCATTAGAGAGTATCTTCATGTCCTTGGAGCAAGGAAAGACTTCTTAAATGGGACATTAACTATAAGAGCAAACAATGATAAAATGGACTATACTAAAATTAAGACCTTCCTTTCATCAACAGATAATATTAAGAAGGTGAAAGTCAAGCCAAAGTGGAATATATATATATATATATTTTAAATGTAACTAACAAAGAGTCTGTATTTAGAGCATATAAAAATTCCTAAAAGCAAAACGAAAAGTACAGAAACTCCAAAAGGAAAAACAGGGCTGTATGCATAAACTATTTAATTCCTATAAACCAGTAAGATAGAAACAGAAAGCTCAACAGTAATTTTGTTAAGGTGGTGAGGAGAGAAGAGACTTTGCAAAAAAGGATACCGAAACAACCAGTACATTTATGAAAGGGTACTCAACTCCATTTGGATCAGGGAAATGCATCTTTCAGAAGACTAAAATTAGAGGATATTAATACTAAGTGTTAGGATACAGAGCAACAGGAATCCTCATATACTTGATGTGCTTGATACAACCATTTTGAAAACAATTCTTGTGTCATCTTCTAAATTTGAATATATACACACTGGTCAAACCAATGACCCAGATTCTAGTCTTGGTATACACCTAATATAAATGTTGCACATATGCACCCAGAAACATGCAAGAACGTTCACAGCAGCATTATTCAGCCCAAATGTCCTACAGTAATATGACAAATTGTGATAAAATTATACAAGTGAACCATAGCTATATCTGACAAAATTCCCAATTCTCAAATATAACATCGAACAAAATAAACTAGACAAAATAATACTTCTGTATAATTCTATTTCTGTAAAAGTTCAAAAACAAGTAAAAAAAAAAAAGTTATTTTCCTTGAAGTCAGGCAAGTGGTTAATCTGGGAAAGAAAAAACAGGGAAAGCGACTTAGAAAAGAAAGGGGGTTTCTGGGTTGCTGGCAGTATTCTATTTCTCGATCTGTGGTGGTCATGGAGTGTTTACTTTGTGATGACTCACTGAGCTGTACCCTACACTTCATGCATTTTCCTGTATGTATTGTATTCAAATTTTTAAAAAGACACAGAGCACCATCTTTTATATGCTGTATATGTGACCTAGAAAACAATATATTACACAAATACCTTAACAATTATGGTATTAGATGTCAATTGCTAGGGAGCAAAAATTATGTCTGGAACAAAGTAACTTTCTTCTTATATTTCAAGATCCTTTGTCTAATTAAATGAAACATACAGGATCTTTAAAAGGACTATTTGATTTTTCAATATGCTGCAGGAAGACATCATTCAATATATTTAATTTTTCTGTTTTCCTTTAAGTTTTACTTATCTTAATCATTTGAAAAAATTTCATTTTCTTAAGTTTATATAAGAGAAAATAAAATATATACCTTGGAAAACATTAATTACTATTAAAGTTGAAGATGTTTGTTTCTAATATTAAAAATCTATTTTCTCACATCTAGACAAAGAACAGGATTAAGACAGAATTTTAAATGACACCTGACCTAAAGGAGGTTTCTATCAAAAATTTATATACTTCCCTACCCACCAAACTAAGCCTTGGTTTATATTTTTATATTCCATGACATTTTAATAAAACTCTACAATACCAGTTATTATTTTATTTACAAAAGAATCAAACATTTATTATATTAAGTTGCTCTGTATCAGTTTCCCTCTGAATTTAATCATTTACGTAGAACAGTATAGTTAACTGCATACAATGTGATTCATTTTTAAGCCACATAGTGCCACCAAGTGGTAACAAATTCTTTTTCCAAAATACCACACTGAAGCAACAAAAAAAGCTATACTGGAATATTATACTGGAATGGAAAAATCAACCTTTTAACCAATTTAAATAAGATTGTGAAGTATCTTAGCATGAAACTTTAAAAATAAAAGAGGTATTTTTTTTGGAAAAGAGTAGTGTATATTATCTTGTGAGAGTTAGGTTTAGAGTTAAAAATTTTCTTGGAAGGCAAGGAACTATAATATAATGCTGTAGCATTTACTTCTTGTTGTTTGTTGTTTTTAAATTCCCCACATTCCCTTAGAAGATATAAGTTGCTTTACAAATTAATGAAACACACACACATACACACAAACACAATAAAAGACGTGGAAGGTTTCATAACAATCTGTTACCCTTGTTAAGTATGGGGAAGGAGTGAGGAGAGTAAATTTTAGTCTTTAGTTAATATCTGTATTAATTTGCTAGGATAAAAGAAAAACCCGGAATCGCCTTTTAACAAAGTCCTGCAACTGGTGGCTTAAACAACAAAAATTTATTGGCTCAAATATCTGGGAACTGGAAGTCCAAGACAAAAGTATCAGTAGGGTTGGTTCCTTCTCACAGCTGTGAGGAAAGATCTGTTTCCGATTTCTCCTTGGCCTGCAGAGAGCCACTTTTTCCTAGGTCTCTTCACATCGTCTTCCTTCTACTAGTGTCTCAGTATTCAAATTTCTCCTTTTTATAAGGATATCTGTGATAATTGGATAAGCCCACCCTAATGACCTCATTCAACCGGGTTACCTCTATAAAGACCCTATCTCCAAGTAAGGTTACTCTGAGGTAGAGGGGGATAGGATTTCAACATAAGAATTTGGAGGGGGATATAATTCACCCCTCAACACTACTCTTCTTTTCTGAAATTTTTGTTTATTTTTCTTATTTAAAAGGAGGGCAAAAAATAGTTCCTAAAAGGTGTAAAATAACAGAATACTATTTTAATTACATAAAATGTTATCAGCAAAAAAGGACTAAATTTTGATATAAGTAATGAGTCTTATAGTTCATATCCAATGCACTTTGTCCTAGACCCCATCTCCCACCAACTCTCTTTCTCTCTCTTTTTTTTTTTTTTTTTTTTTTGAGATAGAGTTTCACTCTTGTTGCCTAGGCTGGAATCCAATGGCATGATCTCAGCTCACTGAAACCTTCACCTCCTGGGTTCAAGCGATTCTCCTGCTTCAGCCTCCCAAGTATCTGGGATTACAGGCACCAGCCACCACGCCCAGCTAATTTTTTGTATTTTTAGCAGAGATGGGGTTTCATCATGCTGGCCACGCTGGTCTCAAACCCCTGACCTCAGGTGATTCACCCACCTCGACCTCCCAAAGTGTCTGGCTTACAGGCATGAGCCACCGCGCCCGGCCCCAACTCTCTTTCTCAATGTACTCATATTGGCCTTACTATGTCTCGACTATGCTCCAGTTATTCTGCACTTAATATTCTCCGCCTGAAGTTCTTCCTCCAAATATACACACGGATCAGTTCTTTCACATTTGTGTCCATCTCCTTCCTGGTTCTTCATATAACATCCAAAATAAAGTTACTGGAAGAGCACTCCTAGTAACTCTCTATGCCCCTCTCTGCTGATACTTTTCTTTATAGTACTAACACCTGATATATTATTATTTGATCATTCGTTTTTTCTCTGCACTATAAAGTAAGCTTCTTGAGAACAGAGTCATTTTGCTCACTGACGTACCCTTGACATCCAAAATAGTGCCTAGAGTGTGGAACACAATTTGTGACTACTTTTTTGTTCATTATCATAAGCAGAAAGTTTCTTAAAGTTAATGCATGTCTGACTTCTAAGTAGAATCTAGTGTTCCCTTTTCTAATCATTTTCTACACCAAAGGCAGAGTCATCTTTCCACTTCTCTGTAAAATACATTTTCCCTTCTCTCAGGATATAATCCCAAATCTTTTACACAGTTGAAATGGCTTTGCTGGGCCCTGCCTATCTCTCCACTGTAGTCTCAGACTCTCCTCCCATCAGTTCTCAGTGATCCAAAGTACTGGCCTTCTCTCAAATTCCCCAAACATGTTCCTCTTCACCATAGGGCCTCTATACAAGTAGTTCCCTTGGTCTGGAATCCTCAGCCCTCCATCACACAAATCTAGTTAACCTTAACTGATAATCTCCCTTCAGATCACAGCTCTTAAGGTCACTTACTCTGTGAAGCTCTCCTCAACCCACTCTGTGTCAAGCTCCTTTGACATATGCTCTTACAGAACTGTTCTTTTCAGAACTCTTTCAAATATTCAGTTGATGAGTATTGATATCTCTCTCCTAATGGACCTAAGTTCCAAAACACAAAAGCAAAAACCTTCCCTGTGATTGCGAGAGAATGGGAACCATGTCTTCTATTGCTTATGTTGTTTTGAACAACTAAAAGGTAGTAGTCAACCTAATGAAGAAACACAGCCAACACAGGCTGACTACAAATGAAAAAGGCCCTGAAATCAGTCAATTATAGGAATTAAACACAACAAAGTTTCCTTTTATTAACTTCAACTGGTTTCATCAGACACACTGCATATTTCTGGGTAGGCTGCCCCTAGCCACCAGGGAGTGCACAAAAAGAACCAAGCTTATGGCCGCGAGCGATGGCTCACGCCTGCAATCCCAGCACTTTGGGAGGTCGAGGCAAGTGGAGCACAAGATCAGGAGTTCGAGACCAGCTTGGCCAATATGGTGAAACCTCGTCTCTACTAAAAAAAAAATACAAAAAAAAAAAAATTAGCCAGGCGTGATGGCACATGCCTATAATCCCAACTACTCAGGAGGCTGAGGCAGGAGAACTGCTTGAATCTGGGAGGTGGAGATTGCCGTGAGCCGAGATCTCGTCACTGCACTCCAGCCTGGGTGACAGAGTGAGACTCCGTCTCAAAAAAAAAAAGATCCAAGCTTATTTTAATATTCGACCATGCAATCAATTTAAAAGTGCATGAAAAGTAATAGCAATTGTCATTGTACACCTTATCTCAATTAGTGATTTAACTAATTCACACGCCTCATCATCAGTTATTTTGCAGGAAATTGCAGGAAAATTTTAAAAATTCCCTCTGTATGTAAATGTACTGATATGCACTGAAAACTTAAAAGGCTGCATATGAGATATAATTTACAATAGGGTAATATCAAAATACAGTATTGCATAGGCAACTTTTTGCCCCCAAATTAAAAATTCATCAACTAGCTAATTTCCTTTCAAACTGTATATAAGCATTCTAATACAGTTCGGTTTTGGGGGGGAGCCTCTCATTTTAATGTGATGTGTGATAAACAGACTTTTTACAATGGTTCTAATACCTCTACTATTTCTCTGAATTGAGAAAATAAGTATAATTTAAATCTCTGTCACATTTATTGTTGTATCATTAGCTTTCTAGTGCCTAAACAATGACTATCTCCAGATTAAACTGTGTAATTTTAACAGACAATACAAATTTTTAGAGTTTCCTTAAATATCACAATAATATTTAAAGTGGGTTGAATAAATTTTTAAAATAACTTTGCATAATGACATAAAATAAGGTATACTGTAACTCCCTCTCAGATTTATAATTCTTTTCCTAAATACTTTAAGAATACCTTTCACTATATAGAGACAAATAGATATACTGATAGATACATTTATCAGTATATCTTGAAAGCATATATGCACATCTAGATGCATTTATCCTATTTACTTGCCACAGCAAACCAAAGTCACACATCTGACTCAATGCACCACATCTTGTTATTACGTTCTGAAAGTATGGTTAAATATTCATTACAAAAACAAAGTCATCATTTTTGGCAAATTTTCTTCAGTAAGCAGCACCCAATAATTCAAAATAATTCCACTCATTAATTCATTACCTATAAAGGAGAACACTTTAAATGCAACGTTACAGATTGAATTGTGTTCCCCCCAAAATTCATATGTTGAAGCCCTAGTACTAAGTTAAAATGAAGCCGTTAGGATAGGCCCTAATCCAATCTAACTGGGGTCCTTATAAGAAGACACCAAAGATGGGCATGCACTGAGAAAAGGCCATGTAAGGACACACCAAGAAGACAGTCATCTGCAAGCCAAGGAGAGAGGCCTCAGAAGAAGCCAAGCCTGTTAACATCTTGATCCTGGACTTCTAGCCTCCAGAAATGTGAGAAAATAAATTTCTATTGTTTAGGCTACCCAGTCTATGGTACAATAGTCACCCCTTATCTGCAGTTTCACTTTCTGAGGTTTCAATTACCCAGTCAACTATGGTCTGAAAATATTAAATCAAAAATTCCAAAAATAAACAATTCAACCCTTTTAAATTGCACACAGTTCTGTGTAGTGTGATGTAATCTCACACCGTCCTGCTCCATCCCACCCAGGTTATGTATGAACCATTCCTCTGTCCTGTGGATCCATGCTGTAGATGCTCCCTATCTATTAGCCACCTTAGTTATCGAATCAACTGTCTAGGTATCGTAGTACTTGTGCTAAGTAAACCTTACTTAACTGTTCTATTATTATTGTTTTAAATCTCTCATTGTGTCTAATTTATAAAGTAAACTTTATCACAGATATGTATATGTAGGAAAAAAACAGCGCATATAGAATTCTGTACTGAGGTTTCAGCATCCACTGGAGGTAATGGAATGTATCCCCCACGGATTAGGTAGGTCTACTGTAGTTTCCTATGGCAGCCCTAGCAGACTAATAAGTTCAACTTGGCAGAACAAATGAGATGTTTTAAATCACACTGCATTTAAGTTCTACTATGATACACATGAATATTTCTATCTTCTGAAAACACAAAACTAAGGTCACCTCGAACATGCTTTATGCTAAATGCTGAGTTGTGAGCAGAATACCAGTTTAGACATAAGAACAAGTTTGCCTAAGAAAATAATTGGTGGTCCTGCCTATTCATATTATTGCAACCCCATACAGCAATTAGATTAATATGAAGATAAGCACCTACGTCAATTTCCTTAAGTAAACAACTTAGCTCCTATATAATTGACAATATAAAACATATGGCTCTCCTTTCAGCCCATACAATAGAAAATCTGTATTTAGGGCCCTTGCAAATTACCTTAATCAAAATAAATTGCTAATTAACCTTTCTTGTGGCTGAGAAAATTCTAGACCAGTATTAAGAACCTAGCTGTGCTTCAGATAAACTTGGGAAACTTTTAAAAATGACAGATTGTGCAACTCCTCCCCTGGAATTTGATTCCACTTCACCAAGGCCTATAGACTTTTTAAAGCACCCCATACAACTTGGATGTGTAGCCAAAACAATCTAGGGAATTTTTAAATATTTCTGTACTTGAAGACTTTTTTAAAACTACTGATGTTCAGTCCCCTTCGGAAAAATTCCAATCTAAATGGCTGGCAATAGTGTGTGTGTGAATATCTCCTTTGGCATTGTGATGTGCAGCCATAATTGAAAACAATGGTCTAGCGTTCAGATATCATATGATTATCATGTGTTGTAATTAGTGTGAAGCATATACAACCAAATACCAGGGTATATAAGTGATTATCTATTAAAAAAATACATGGTTGAGGCGGGCAGATTACAAGGTCAAGAGATCTAGTCTATCCTGGCCAACATGGTGAAATCCTCTCTCTACTAAAAATACAAAAATCAGCTGGGCATGGTGACACGTGTTTGTAGTCCCAGCTACTCAGGAGGCTGAGGCAGGAGACTCACTTGAACCCGGGAGGCAGAGTTTACAGTGAGCAGAGACCACGCCACTACACTCCAGCCTAGCAACTAAGCAAGACTCCATCTCAAAAAAAAAAAAAAAACCAAAAAAAAACATTACTTACATTCCATTGAACTATAAATATACACTGTAGTATGGCTTTATTATGAAAATTATCTGTATGCCTTCATTTATCCAGGAAGAAAAGAGATTGAGAACCTCAAACAAAATACTAGCAAACAAAATTCAACAGCATATTGAAAGGATTATACACCATAACCAAGTGAGATTTATTTCTGGAATCCAAGGATAGTTCAACATAAAAAAAAAAAATCAATGTAACACAGCACATTAACAAAACAATGGACAAAACCCATGACCATCGCAATTGATGCAAAAAAAAAAAAAAGGACAAAATTCAATATCCTTTCCTTAATAACCAGATCCAACAAACTACGAATAGAAGGAAACTACTTCAATATAATAAAAGCAATACACAAAAAGCCCATTTCTTTCTTTTTTTCTTTCTTTTTGATGGGGGGTAAGAGTCTCACTATGTCACCCAGGTTGAAGTGCAATGGCCTGATCTCGGCTCACTGCAACCTCCGCCACAGGGTTCAAGCGATTCTCCTGCCTCAGCCTCCTGAGTAGCTGGGATTATAGGTGCATACAACAGCATCCAGCTAATTTTTGTATTTTTGGTAGAGATGGGGTTTCACCACGTTGACTAGGCTGGTCTCGAACTCCTGATCTCATGATCCATCCACCTCGGCTTCCCAAAGTGCTGGGATTACAGGTGTGAGCCACCACGCCAGGGCAAGAAAAGCCCACTTCTACATACATTGTACTAGAATTCCTAGCCAGAGCACTTAGGGGAGGGGATGAGAAGAGGTGGGAAGGACAGAGGGAGTCTGACTGCTCTCCCAAGTCTCATCTCTTTTCAATCAGATAGAAACCAGGCCCTTTTTTCATCATTTCTCAGAACATTTCCAAGTATTACTTCTCATTATTCTTATATTCTTATATTATTCCATTTGCATTTTAAGCATACAGCGTAAAGGCTGGAAAACAATGAAACATGCAAATAAGTGCTGTAGTCCCAGCTACTCAGGAGGCTGAGGCATGACAATCGCCTGAATCCAGAGGCAGAGGTTGCAGTGAACCAAGTCATTATACCACTGCACTCCAGCATGGGCAACACAATGAGACTCTGTCTAAAAAAACAAACAAACAAAAAAGACTAATTGAACTCTGTGAAAATGTAAAAATTTGTGTGCCACAAAAGATATACAGAGTAAACAGAACCAATGGAATGGGAGAAAATATCTCTGCAAATCATATAACTAGGGAGTAGTATCTAGAACATATACAGAACTACAACTCAACAGAAAAACAACATGATTAAAAAATGGGCAAAAGACTTGAATAGACATTTCTCCAAGGACAAACATATGGCCAATAAGCATATGAAAAGATGCTCAACATCACTAATTATTAGACAAATACAAATCAAAACCATAATAACACATAATAGCCACTATCAAAAAACAAAAACAAAATATCAAGTGTTGGCAAGGATGTAGAGAAATAGGAACATTTGTGCACTGTTGGTGGGAATGTCAAATGGTGCAGCCACTACAGAAAACTATGGTGGCTCCTCAAAAAACTAAAAATAGAATTACCATATGATCCAGCAATTCCACTTCTAGCTATATATCCCTGAAAATTGAAAGCAAGGTCTTGAAGAGATATTTGTACACCCATGTTCACTGCAACATTATTCACAATAGCTAAATGGTGGAAGCAACACAGGTGTCCACCATAAACAACATGTGTTACATACATACAATGCAATATTATGCAGACTTAAAATGGGAGGAAATTCTGCAAAATACTGTAACATGGATGAACTCTGAAAACAACACACTTGTGAAATAAGCCAGTCACAAAAAGACAAACACTATATGATTCTGCTTATGAGACACTTAGAGTAGTCAAATTTAGAGAGACAGAAAAATGGTGATTTCCAGGACCTCAGGAGCAGGAGAAATGGAGGAATTGTTGTTTAATGGGTATAGAGTTTCAGTTTTACAAGACAAGAAATTATGAAGATGGATGGTGGTGATGAGTGCACATTATAAATGTATACAGTAACACTGAACTGTACACTTAAAAATGGTTAAAATGGCAAATTTCATGTTACTTATAGTTTACCATAATAAAAAACTGGAAAAAAATTACCAATGGGGATGAAGTAGACATCAATAAAGAACAAATATCTCTGGATTTGCTCCAGAATAACCTGAGGAGCAGGAGAAAAATGGGTGAGATATAAATAAGAGTATACATGTAATTATGTATTTTCCTGTTTCTTACGTTATTTCACTGAATTATTTTAATATTTACTAAATTATTTTACCACTCTGTTGAGAGCAGTATAACATAAGGCTTTAATAGCACAGACTCTCAAGCTAGACTACTCCATTCAAATCCTAGCTCTTCCATTGCTAAACTCATATTTTAGTTTTGTTATCTGTAAAATGTGGATTGAGTTAATATTTAAAAAGTACTTATAACAGCGTCTGGCAGGTAGTAAGCACTATATAAATGTTAAATAAGTCTGCATTTATCATGGTTTTGATTTTTAATCCATCAGACAAAAAATATTTGTGATAAGCATAGAAAGAGTAAACATATAAACGTCTGTTAAAAAAAAATATATATATATATAAGGTAACCACAGTTTTTGTTTTTACCAGTTTAAAAAATAGAGGAGCCCGTCAACTATACAGGGTGTTGCAGGAGATGTCAATATTTAGCACTTCATTATCTTATCATACTTTAAAGTCATTCAATTAATAGGTAGCTCAGTTTACAATCATAAATATCAAGAGAAAGTGACTTCCCAGTAATGAGATTTAGGAAATGCTACCCCCAAAATATGGCACCTTGGCATTTAAGAAAACAGCAGAAGCAGGAAGGTCTCTCTTTCTCATTCTTTTCTCCCCTGAAGTAGGCCATAAAATCTAGGAAAGTCATTCTTTGACTTTTTCTCTCCCTTCTCTCCTAAAACTCTTATGGGATAGGTGTCCCTATAGATGTGTCACATAGAGATGCCAAGAAGAATCTGAACAAACAGGCTTTGCTAACTCCACCCCAGTTTATCACCATTAGATCATACCCTTTTGTCCTCTAATCATTCTCCTGCATGACTGTCCATAGTAGTACAGCTTTCTGTTGTTTTGCCAAGTCTTCATATCTGAAGTCTCTCATGTCATGCAAAATTTTTATTAATAAATTTATATGCACTTTTAAATTTATTAATTAAATTAATAAATTTGTATGCACTTCTCTTGTTAATCTGTCTTGGTTAGAGAGATCTCCACCATGAATCTAGGGATGGGTGAGGAAATATACCAGAACTACATCCCATATACCAGGGACTATGTCACCCCCTCAAGGCAGAGGCAGGATTTGAGCTAAGCTTTGTTGGATGAGTTAGATTTCAAGGGTAGAGATAAACTGAGGATGAGACTGGCAAAGAAGGTATGAGTAAAGATGAAAGTGAGGGTTTTTTCATATAACAATGATAATCAGGCTGCAGCAAAATGCTTACTAAAGAATAGCAGGAGATAAAACTATTGATTAGAACATAAATTTGGAAGCTCCTAGATATAATACCTAAGAATTAAAATTTATTCTTAAGGAGTAGTTAATGTTTTTGAACAAGTAATATAATTAAGGTAACTTCCTAAAGAGTTGAATTAAAATGGTCCTATCCAAATGAAATGAACACAGACACATCATCCAAGATGAGTGTAAAAGATGTGCAAACAACAATAGCAATGGGAATAGAAAGAAAAAGATAAATACATGCTATATCGCCGAAGTAATAGCAAAAAGACTTAATAACTGACCAAATCTTTATAACAGAAGGTAAGCACTATAAATATTTGGAGATTTTGAGCTCCATGACGAGAGAATGGTAATCCCATTAGCAAGAATAGGTTTTGAAAGCAAAGGTGACGAATCACCATTAGACATGGTGATGTCAGAAAACACAAGTGAAATGTCCAAACTGTTTTTACTAGAAGACTTGTTTCATAAATGTCAGTAAAAATGTTTTGATTAGAAACAGAAATGTGTCCGTTTGTTGGAAGCGAAGTATATAGAAAGAAGGTGACATAAATATGAATAAAGGGTAATTTAAGGGGGAAAATATTGCTCAAATAAAAATATAATTCCTTAAGTTGGGGATAAGACTCTTTTTAAGAACTAAAAAAGTCAGTCTGCCATTGCTGTAACCTGACCAAAAATAAAATTGTATTAGCTATTAAAGCATTGTATGTCAATATTGATTGATTACTCAACAAATATTGAGGACCTCTGTGCCAAGAACTGCTCTAGACAGTGAGTATATAATGGTTAACAAGGTAGGCAAGATCATACTGTTGTGTGTAACTTTTATCCTAATAGTTTGTTGAATCATGATTAATCTAAAGACCACAGGATCACTTTAACCTAAACTTTGCTATTCAGGGTGGAAAATATTTGCATTATCAAATATTGGGATTTATATTCAGCTACTTAGACACACTAATATAAATCTAAGATTTAATACATTCAATATACCCTTAGCCATTCAATATTTTAGGTAAGACTTTTGCCATCAGTAGCATAATTATTCATTAATGGTATTAAATCTTGTTCAGTTAACAATAAGCAGAGGCCAAAATCTCTAATAAAAACAGCAGCTCATAAGTCTACATGGAGCAATCTTTAGGTCAATAGAATATTTAATGTATAAACACGCTTTGTAATATCTTGCAGAAAGATATTAGAATTAAAAAATGAGTCAGGCGAGCTCACGCCTGTAATCCCAGCACTTTGGGAGGCTGAGGCGGGTAGATCACCTGAGGTCAGGAGTTCGAGACCAGCCTGGCCAACATGGTGAAACTCCATCTCTACTAAAAATACAAAAATTAGCTGGGCATGGTGGCAGGCACCGGTAATCCCAGGCTGAGGCATAAGCATCGTTTGAACCTGGGAGGCGAAGGTTGCAATGAGCCAAGATCACACCACTGCACTCCAGCCTGGAGGATACAGCAAGACTTGTCTCAAAAAAAAAAAAAAAAAGAATTCGAGAGACATTAAGATTTCATGCTGACGATTCTCACATCTCAAGTTACAGGTCTCATATCTAACTGCCACCTGACATTTCTAATCAGAAGTCCTGAGCTACTTAAAGCTTAATACATCTAAAATGTAGCTCTTGTTCTCTCCAAATGTTCTTCTTCACAGTACCCATCTGTGAATTATACAGCACTACTGCCCAGCTAGAAACATGAGTCATCCTTAACTCCTTCCTTATTCTCCCACTCCCAACTCCACTACAATTAACCACCAAAGCTGGTCTCTTTTGTCGTCTAAGTCTCAAATCCAACCACATCTTTCTATCCCCACTTCTACCACTCTCAAGTCAGGCTAGCATGCTCTCCATACTAACTAGTCATCCTGAATTCAATCTAGCTTTCCCTGTGATCTGTTCTCCTCATTTTAATTAGGTTCGTTTGCTAAAACAGATAGAATAAAATCATCTCCTCACATTTAAACTCCTTCAATGGTTTATAAAAGCCTCAATAAAATGGCCCAGTCTTACTCTCATCTTATCTCCTGACACTAGCCACTCCCCACATCCACACCCCACGGTGAGCTCTACATTCAAAACTTACATCTCTTTCAGTTCCAGCAATCTTCCCTTTCTGTTACCTCTCATCCTTTGTACATGCTATTTCTTCTGCTAACAGGCCTTCCCCATATTTTTCATCTACATTAATCACCAAATAGTTCCTCCAAGTTTCAGTTTAAGTGTCACTTCTGGGAGGCCTTGCCATATTTCCATCCAGTCATTAAATATATATTTATTAAATGTCTACTATGAGTAAAGTATTAGCTATATTAAAGTACTGAATATATATCTTAATAAATAAAACAGACATGGCCCTTGCCTTCCAGGAACAGAGACTATCACAATACTAATGATACTTGATTATAATTACTTATTTAGTCATCTTTTCTCCTCAGACTAGTAAAGTGTGATCTAAAACCAACTTAATTACAATTACCAATTCATAAAACATCAGACGAATCAATAAAATATTAAACAAAAATTTACTGAGCCCACAGGCTTCAGCCTAGTTAGAAGACTGTAAAAGTTTCAAATATCTACTTTTTTTTTTTTTTTTTTTGAGACAGAGTCTCATTCTGTCTCCCAGGCTGGAGTGCAATGGCGTGATCTCGGCTCACTGCAACCCTCTGTCTCCCAGGTTCAAGTGATTGATTCTCCTGCCTCAGCCTCCCAAGCAGCTGGGATTACAGGCGCCTGCCATCACACCCCGCTAATTTTTATATTTTTAGTAGAGACAAGATTTCACCATGTTGGCCAGGCTGGTCTTGAACTCCTGACCTCAGGCGATTCACCTGCCTCAGCCTCCCAAAGTGCTGGGATTACACGTGTGAGCCACCCCGCCTGGTCTCAAATATCTACTTTAATGGTCATCTCAAAAGAATAGTAAATCAGACATCAGAAGACTTAGGTTCCAATTCTGCCTCTGCAATTACCTGCCTAACCTCAAGCCAGTCATTTATTATTTCTGAATCTCTTACCCTTAAGTGTAATATTATAATAATCAAAATAATGAGGATGAAAGTTGTCACAGTATCATTTATTTCTTGGTAGATTCAAAAAATTAAACTTGTTTCCACAGTTTGAAAAAAATAGCACAAGGAAACAGTTCAAATAATAAATTCCTAAGCTGTGGTAAAATGTACACTTCAGTACATTTAAGAAACTCAGTAACTCTGGCAATATGGACATTCAGTTAAATGAAACTGGTTTTACGAAATAATGTCTAGAAACTAAAGTAAGAGCTTTAGTTCATGCCCCATCTGCCCATATTTTCCCAAGGTGAAAATTCTATTCTTTTTTTCAACTCTAAATGGTATCTTGCTCTATGAAGCCTTTCCTGACTTCTTCCTTAAAAACGTCCTCCTCAGGCCTACTACTACACTGTACTACTCAGACTTGGCAGTATTGTGTTCATCATTTGTACTATAATTAGTCGAGTGATACTGGGAATTCTAATGACTAATTATGCATCCCTAACATATAGCACAGTGCCTAGAATATTAGATTTCAGTAAAGGCTTACTGATTGCCTTGTTTTATTTAGCACTTTTATTTACAGTTTAGACCAATCATAGAAGGCTAAAGTATAGCCATGGCAAAATTCTTTGGTCTGAAGGAGCAGTTTTTATGGTTTCCTGTTCACACATTGGAATGATATTGGCCACTTAGTCTTTGTTAGGTTTAAAAACATTTCAGATTTGGATAGAAACTTTTATACTAAACCCAAGCATGGCTGAAACTTTCTTTGGAAAAACTACTGACAGCTCAACTTCAAAAGAGAACAATGTAGCCTCCCTTTAAACAAATTTAACAGCACAGTGAAACCAAGGGTGAGTTTTAAGAGATGTAGATCAAGAGAGACAGATATACAGTTGACCTTTCACATCTGAAGGGGATTGGTTCCAGGACAACCCCCCAGACACCAAAATCCACAGATGCTCAAATCCCTTATATAATATGGCAGAGTACTATAAACATATATAGGAATAAAGGCATCACACTAGAAAATACTATTTTAAAAATACCAAAAGATGCCAATTTGTAAAAATAACTTGGAGAAATCTATCATAGTAACACTAAGGATTTTCTCAGCTCTTTTTTTACAGTTGTAAATTTAAGTATTTAAGTTTTCTAGAATTAAATAATTCAAAAAAAAAAAAGGAGTTCACTCATATTAAAGCTGGAATTAAGACTAATAACTGTAGCTTATCATACATAATAAGAATAGTAAAAAATAACCACAAAGAAGCAAAGTATTCTAATGCTTGAGTTGTAAAAGACAATAGATTTTAAGCAGACTGCTATTAATCTAGACTTAATGAACCTAATATTTAGTAATGGCTTTTATTTTCTTTTTATTTACAGGCTATGCTGATGTTAGTTTGTAGCAAACTATAAAGAAATTTGCCATAAAGAAATATTTATCCTTAAAAAAAATAGTATGAAGGGGAAAAAAAGGCAAATAATCTGATTATTCAATATTAACTTTGACTGTAACACCTAAAACACAAAGGTATGTTAATTGATGGAACTGATGGACTTAACAGCAAAAAATAAAAATCTTCACATATATTCTCCAACAGAATTTAAGTTGTAATGAAGGTGATATTTCAAACCTTTGAGCACTCTCACAATTTAAAAAATGCACAGTAAAATAAATACTACTTTCTGCCAATTAAACTAGCAAGGATAAAACAAATATTTAGCAGAATGTGGGAAAAGATATTCTCATAAACTAGCAATAAGAATATTAAGTGGTACAACCTCATTGCAGTTTTATTATATCAGAAGTTAAAGGGCACATATCCTTGACCCAGCAATCTACTGCTACAAATTATCCTGACACTCTCACACACTCCCATTGACATAATCAAAAATATTTATTGCAGCAATACTTATATACAGGCAAAAAATCCTGAGATTTACCTAAATATTAATAAGGTAACAGTTATAATAAATGTGGTACATATATGGAAAAAGGTCCAAAATATATTGATAAGCAGAAAGAGAAAGATGTAGAATACATACCAGCTACTTTTGGTAACTCATGGGGAGTACAGTGCTGGGTGGGAGGTAAGAGTTTTACTTTTTACTTTAAACACTGCTGTACTATTTGCTCATAAAGTCACATGTGACTTTTATAAAAAATTTACATTTTGAAAATACTAAATGTGGCTGGGTGCAGTGGCTAACGCCTATCATCCCAGCACTTTGGGAGGCTGAGGCCGGTGGATCGCCTGAGGTCAGGAGTTAAGAGACCAGCGTGGTCAACACAGTGAAAACCCATCTCTACTAAAAATACTGAAATTAGCCAGGTGTGGTGGCATGCACCTGTAGTCCCAGCTACTTAGGAGGCTGAGGCAGGAGAATCGCATGAACTCAGGAGGCAAGGCTGCAGGGAGCCGAAATTGCGCCATTGTACTCCAGCCTGGGGGACAAGAGCAAAACTTTGTCTTAAAAAAAAAAAAAAAAAAAAAAAAGTGAAATACTAAATACTAACTGTTACTTGGCAATACAGCTGGAAAGGGTCAATGTATGTTGTATAATCTCATCTAGAACGAAGAACAAAGAACTGTATTAATTTAAAAGTTTTCTTTTTCATGCTACAACAAAGGGCAGCACATCTACAGTGCTACTAAAGAAACTGAAGTACAGAGAAGTTAAGTTAGAAACTAGATAAATTAATTTAAGACAAATATCCAAAAAGAATTTCAAATTCTTGGATTCGGGGATTCTGCAGTCTTAGCAGCAGCTGCCTATGTTAAATACTGAAGCACAAAATGAAGAGGAAGACTCTGCAATTGAGGTACAGCTAGCAGCCTCTGAGAAGAAAAATTAGTCTAAAATATTTGTGGAGACATGTAAATTAGGCAATCTCAAGGTTAAATTTCTCTGGCTGCTCAACCCTAACCAACAATAGGACTAAACACAGTTCACATCCAGGATTAAAAAGAAAAAAAAAAAAAAAACCAAGGTCTATATACGGTAAGAATCTATGTCTAAGAAAATCCTTGTGGGAAGACAGAAGGAACAGCATGAGAAAAGGTCAATGTCCAACTATGTGTTCAAGCATTATGGCAGAAACTACAGAAAGGAAAAGCAACAAATTGATCCCAGTGGGGAAGAACCTTTTCTTGCTTTGGACTTGCTAGAGGGCAATCAAGCTTCAGGCATAAAAATCTATAGATGATTACTATAGTCAACCAACTAGCCAAATCTCAAACACAGGAAAAAAAACAAAAAACAAAAAAACAAAAAAAACCCCACTAGTCAAAATGCTTTAAAATTTAAGAAGTGTGTTATTTCTTAAGAAAGTATATTGTTTAGGGTGGGTGCAGTGGCTCACACCTGTAATCCCAGAACACTGGGAGGCCAAGGAGGGTGGATCACCTGAGGTCAGGAGTTTGAGACTAGCCTGACGAACATGGTGAAACCCCATCTCTACTTAAAAACACAAATTTAGCTGGGTGTGGTATCACATGCCTGTAATCCCAGCTACTTGGGAAGCTGAGGCAGAAGAATTGCTTGAACCCAGGAGGCAGAGGTTGCAGTGAGCTGAGATTGCACCACTCTATTCCCACCTGGGCAACAAGAGCGAAACTCCGTCTCAAACACAAAACAAAAAAAGCATATTGTTCATATATATTATATTACATATCTACAATAAAAAAATTTAAATACCTTTCAACAAATAGCAAGCTTCCTCAGTTGTGGGAATCGAAAATGTTACCACAGTTCCAGGCTATGATTCTACAATTTCTTCTTCCATCCTAACAGTTTTTTACCTTCAGAGAAATGAGGAAAAGTTTTCTTCACTTCTTACATGTGTGACTAGTGTTCCCAATCTTCTACTTGTATTAGTCTAACCTTTCAAAATCTTTAAAGAAATAACTAGTACAAACCCAAAAAGAAAACACTCTTCATAGCAAACACTTCAAATTTCTGCAACATGGATTAATACCTCCACTTGGAAATACTAATCAAAATCAACAATGACAGTCTTACTTTAGGTCTGAACTAAGAATATTTTACTAGCCATTGAAAGAAGACTTGGGAAATAATTTATTTCTCTTTCTAAAATGTCTATAATGCTGTCTCTGGATTGTCCTCAGTGGCTCCTTCCTATGGCCCAACAGCAACTGAAGTGCCAATGCCCCCATCCCATTCCAGCTAGCATTCTGAATCTCTATTTGCCTGGGAGAAAAGAACACTTTTCATTGATCTATGTTTAACAAAACATTTACCGAATGCACACAGTATTCCCAGCACTGTGCTACTAAGATAAATGAGACATGGATGGTATCTACCTTCAAACTCATAGTCTAATAAAGAAGACAAACTATGCCCAGGCCTGGCTTAAAGGATCAGACAGATGCTTCAGATAGGCTATTTCAGATCAGCTGACAACTAGCAGAGAGGGCTCTGGCAACTGGGGAGGCACGGGGTTGAGGGAAAGTGACAACAAGCACCTAGGACTAGAACTAGGAATATGAAACATCATACTTAGTTTATTCATATAGTCCTCAGCATTCTGGCATAGCTACAGTGAGATAACTGCATGCCATGTTATAGGGTTTACTACATTTTATTTCGAAAGTGATGGGGGACAATTAAAGAGATAGGTAGAAGAAGGAAAAGAGTATAGAAAAGTTAGCAAGTAGGAACAGAAATATGGAGAATCCAATAACCAAATCACAGAGAAAACATAAATATTTTGTAGTGTGTTCATACAATGGAATATTACTAAAAATAAAACAGCAATAAAAAATAATGAACTGCTGATATAGTCACAACATAGATGAAGCTCAAGAACATTATGTTGAATGAAAAAGCCAGATACAAGAGTACATACTATATATAAAATCCAAGAACAGGCAAAACTAAATTATGCTGACAGAATTCAGAAAGATCATTACTTCAGGGGAAAAAAGCTACTGGATTGGAAGCGGGGAAAGCACAAGGAACTTTCTAAAGTAATGAAATGTTCTGTATCTTGATCTAGATGGCGGTTACATGTATGAATGTGTATGCGAAAAGTCATTCAGCTCTATACCTCAAATTTTATGTTACTATATATATGTAAACTATACCATAATAAAAAAGAAAAAAATACATATATAAGCATGGTGGAAAATAAGGTCAGAATAAGTTAAACCAGTGTCATCTCACAAGCAATATCAAACACAGAATATCAGAACAAAAGTTCTAACAGACACTGTATATTCAACTAGAAAACAAATCCCTAATAAGACCTTCAAGTACAAAAGTCTGGCTTCTTCTCCACTGTAAGAGGATATATAGGCAAGTGTTATTTCTAATAAATGCTACAAAAGTAAATTATTCTTCCTAAAGAAAAATAGTCCACTATAAAGCAAAAAATAAAATTTTTCTACACAATAGGAGGTACTATATTGATCAATAAGGTATGACAAGCACTTAATAGAATTTAGAGCACAATAAGTACTCTTCAAACTACCACTACTATTATTATTATATAATAGCAATAAAAGGAAAATTTTGCTTCAAAACATGCCCAAACCACTGACTGAGATTTCTTTCAGTGCGTATTACTGAACTACAGCACTTTTCATCCTAGACTTCTTTTTTTTTTCCTTTAACAAACACTGAGATCAGCAAATTTTTGACAGCTGAAACATCTGGTTAGAGAGAAAACCAAGTTAACTCCAATTTTTTCAGTGTTCGTTTTCCCCTGTTTCCATTTTGAAGCCATATTCACTTACCAATAAACAGTAAATGTATCTTTTTAAAACATGTCAACAGCTTATATTATTTAAAAGCATTCTTTCACATACCAGACCAAAAGTACATGATGCCAATTCAACTTTTTGAAAGTGAACAGCCTTAGAAAGCTAATCAGAATGCTGTATTAGAGAGGTCATTCAGTAGAGACACCCACTAAGAAAACATTAAAACAATAATTTACAATTTTGAATACTATATTAACAGAAAGAAATCACAATTTGGCAAATGTCCCATTTGGGAAAGTGTTTCCTTAACAGTAATAACGAAGCAAAATTCACAAAAGCAATGACTATTCATATACTTTATCAACAAAGGAGAAAACAATGAAGTGGCACAATAAATGTCTTACTGAAGTGGTGAGAGTTTAATTTGAAGAGTGGCTGAACCGAACACTAACTTGATTTTCTAACATGTTAGAATATTCACTGGAAACCTGAATGCTTTAGTTAACTTCAACACAAAAGAAGGAAACTAAAAATTTAGTTCCACAATTTGATAGCTGTAATTTTACTCCCATCAAATCAAGTGGATCAAGTGTGTCAAAAAGACAGTTATTTGCATTTCAAAATTTTATTTAAAAACTCCTTGGTTCTGAACTCAACACCACATTTTTAAGACATATTTTTTTTTGTATTATTCCTATCTCAATATGTACATTTAACAAAGCAGTCTTCTACTTACCTAGATTTTGTCTTATTAACATCTTGCTGCAAGAACAATCTCATCCAAAATTAAATCAAACCTGAAAGAATACATACAAAGACCAAGGTTTAATTTTTTGTGTCAAGCATGAATAACTACAGCTACAATACACTACGATTTTAAATGAAAAACCATAAATCAAATTATATTTCTTGATATAACATAAAAAAAAAGCATTCAACTAGAATACGATCATTTTAATCTTTAGGAAACTATTGCTAAGTGCCCCCCCAATCCCACTGTTTTTTTTTTGAGAAATAATAATCTATTCAAATGAGAAATCGAAACTTTCTAATTCTTTTTTTTAAAAAAAACTACAATAAATTTTTTTCATTAATTTTAATAGTATGGCAATGGCAATAATGAAAATAATTAACAAAACACACATCTTTCTAGATCAGTATTTATTTAATATTATGTACATATCAAGACGTACACCAAACAGCTGAAGACAAAAATGTTATAGTATTGGAACACATAAAAGTATATACTAATAGTAATTCTCATAATAGCCAACACTGATTAAGTACTTACTAAATGCAAAGCACCCTTATTCTAGAGAATAGAATGTATCAATACTTTCCATCTTCAACTTAATCCTTAATTTAGTATAAAAGTGACTTCTATTCCAACAATCCACTGAACATGCATTTGCCAAAAACACACCTACCATTACTAATTTTACCATATTTCAGAAGTTCTAAAAACTCAGTGTGTCCCAAACTCTATACATCCCCTCCTCCCCATACCTGAAACTAGCTTATGACTCTTCTAAATTCTATATTATTTAAAAAATAGCACTACCATACCTACCTCTGTTATCAAGCTAGATTACTTTAATTGTTTTATTTTCATACTCACTATCATCTCTGATTTGTCCTTCCCAGAACCACAGACCTAAAATTTTCTGCACAGTATCTAGAAAAGATGAGATACTTTCTCTGCCACCCAATGCCATCATCTCCCACCAACCCAGAACTGAACATGAGGGCCTGTTAAAAACTAAACTATAAAATCAAAGTAAGAACATTAAAAGTCTACTATAAACGACTGAGTGGGATAAGCTGAACAATCGCCCCACAAAAGATATCCACACCCTGATCCCTGAAACCTGAGAATGTTACCTCACATGGCCAAAAAAAAAAAAAAAAGGCTTTTCAGATATGATTACATTAAGGATCTTGAGAGGGGAGATTATTCTGAATTATCTGGGTGGGCCATAATGCAATCACATGTATCCTTGTAAGAACGAGACACACTCTGAAGGCAATGAGAAGACACAGCAGAGAGGCTGGGCACAGTGGCTCACACCTGTAATCCCAGCACTTTGGGAGGCCAAGGTGGGCAGATGACCTGAGGTCAGGAGTTCGAGACCAGCCTGGCCAATGTGGTGAAACCCCATCTCTACTAAAAATACAAAAATCAGTTGGGCATGGTGGCACACACCTGTAGTCCCAGCTACTCAGAAGGCTGAGGCAGGAGAATCTTGCTTGAATGAAGGAGGCGGAGGTTGCAATGAGCCCAGATCATGTCACTGCAATTCAGCCTGGGCAACACAGCAAGACTGTCTCCAAAAAAGACGACAACGACATGGCAGAGAGAAATGAAAATGCTGCCTTTGAAGACTGGAGGGACGTGGGCCACAGTCAGGAATGCCAGCACCCACTAGTATCAGGGAGAAGCAAGTAATGGATTCTCTTCTACAGCCTCCCTCCTGAAGGAACAAAGCCCGGCCATCACCTTGATTTTGGCCCAATAATACTGATTTAGAACTTCTGGCCTCCAGAACTGTAAGAGAATTAATTTCTATTGTTTTAAACCAACCAGTTTGTGGTAATTTGTTAGAGCAACCACAGGAAATTAATACATTGAAGATAGCGATAAACTGGAAGCACCTCTATATAAAAGATGTTATGAACTGAACTGTGTCTCCCCCCAAATTTCTTATATTGAACCCTCATCCCAAATATGACATTAGAGCAAGGACCTTTCAGGAATCCAGTTAAATAAGGTAACTTATGAGGATTTTACCCAATATGACTGGTGTCATTCTTTTTTTTTTTTTTTTGAGATGAAGGCTCACTGCAAACTCTGCCTCCTGGGTTCAAGCAATTCTCATGCCCCAGCTTCCCAAGTAGCTGGGACTACAGGCACACGCCACTATGCCCAGCTAATTTTTGTATTTTTTTTTTTTTTTTTTTTTTTTTTAGTAGAGACAGGGTTTCACCATATTGGCCAGGCTGGTCTCGAACTCCTGACCTCAAGTGATTCACCCGCTTTGGCCTCCCAAAGTTCTGGGATTACAAGCGTGTGTCACTGCACCCGGCCCAACTGGTATCATTCTAAGAGACACAAGGTATGTACACACAGAGGGCAGGCCATCTGCAAGAGAGAGATGCCTCAGGAGAAACAAAACCTGCCAACACCCTAATCTTGAATTTCCAGTCTCTAAAACTGTGAGAAAATAAATTTCTGTTGTGTAAGCCACCCAGTCTGTAGTATTTTATGACAGTCCTAGCAGACCAATGCATATTTTAAAAACTATATATGGTTGCACAAACAATATAAACATACTTAAATGCCACAGAACTGTACACTTGAAAATGGTAAATGTTGTTATGCATATTTTACCACAAAAAAAAATAAAGGCATATACAAACATCACACACAAACAAACTTCGACTTAAGTTGTTTAATTTTACCTTGCTTTGCTCGTACTCTCCAAAATCTGAAAAAAAAAAACCTTTTAACTGCATTTGTTCCCCACAAACCTAAACCAGCACATTTGAGACACTTTGTTTTTATTTTATTAATTTTTAATTGACAAATAATAGTTGTATATATTATCTATTTATGGGGTAAAATGTGATGTTTTGACATATGCTTACATAGCAGAATGATTAATTCACGCTAATTAACAAATCCATCACTTCACATACTTATTTTTTTGTGGTAAAACACTTAAAATCTACTCTTTCATCAATTTTAAAATATACATGCATTATTACTATATTTCATAATTCTGTGCAACAGATCACTAAAGCTTATTCCTCCTGACTAAAACTTTGTACCATTTGATCAACATCTCCTCTTGCCCCGTGCACTCCCAATCCAGCCTCAGGTAAACACCATTTCACTCTCTACTTCTAAGAGTTCAACTTTTTTAGATTCTACATGCAATTTAGATTACGTGGTGTTTGTCTTTCTGTGCCTGGTTTATTTCACTTAGCATAATGTCCTCCAGGTTCATCCATGTTCTTGCAAATAACAGAATTTTTTCTATCTTAAGACTGAATAGTATTCCATTGTGCATATATACCACATTTATCCTTTCATGCAATGATGGACACCTAGGGTGCTT
Source organism: Chlorocebus sabaeus (assembly GCF_047675955.1). NCBI lineage: Eukaryota > Metazoa > Chordata > Mammalia > Primates > Cercopithecidae > Chlorocebus > Chlorocebus sabaeus. Next base: position 45,911,963 of record NC_132923.1, on the reverse strand, counting down.
CCATATTTTAGCTATTGTGAATAATGCTGTAGTGAACATGGACATGCAGATACCGCTTCAGCACACTGATTTCAATTCCTTTAGATATATAACCAGAAGCGGGACTGCTATATCATATGGTAATTCTATTTTTAGTTTTCTAGAAACTGCCATATTGTTTTCCATAATGGCTGTTTATTGTGCATTCCTAGCAAGGTACACAAGGGCTCCCTTTCTCCACATCCTTGCCAACATGTGTTATCCTTTTGATAACAGCGAAGACACATATTTTTTAAAAAAAGATTTTACAAAGAAGTATGATAGAACGTATTTTAAAATCTATACCTAAGAAATACAATTGGAATATTACTTATATAAGGGGGGGGGTACAAAAAAAGAGGATAAAACTTAAAAGCAGTTGGCACAGATGGTTTTGCTTCAAGCAGTATTCTAAGAGAACACCTGAATACTAAAATGTCAGGTATAACACATCCTCCCAAAAACCCATAACCACAGTCTGATCATGAGAAAAATATCAGACAAATTCCAATAGAAGATCATACAGTATATCTGACCAATATTCTTCAAAACTGCTAAGGAAAAAAAAAAAACCTCATAAGCTCATCAAAAACAAAGTCTTCAGAAGCTTAAGAAGAAACGACAACTAAATGTAATATATCTTGGAACAGAAAAAGAATACTGGGTAAAAACTAAGAAAATCTGAATAAACTATGGTCTTTAGTTAATAATAATGTGTCAATATTGGTTCATTAACTGTAACAAGTGTACTGTACTAACGTAAGATGTTAATAACAGGGAAAAATGACAGTTGGAGGGGTGGTTAAGGAAAAAACATGGGAACACTATACTATCCTGCTCAAATTTTTTGTAAACCTAAAAACTTCTAAAAAAGAATGTCTATTAATTTTCAAAAATATTGTAAATATGCTGAAGAGGCGTGAACATATTTTAGAAAACTAAACACTGACAATTCAGAAAAGTCTTTACAATTAACTCTGAAAGTTCAGATACATATTAAAATTATATAAAACGTAGGTCACAAAAACAAGTCTGAATAAATTTAAGAAGACTGAAATCATACCAACTATCTTCTCTAATCACAGTGAAATGAAACTAAAAGCCAATAACAGAAGGAAAACAAGAAAATCCACATATGTGGAATTAAAAAACTCACTCTTAACCAACCAATGGGGCAAAGAAATTACAAAGAAATTTTTTAAATATCCGGAGACAAAAACAACAAACCACTAATTTATGAGATGCAGCAAAAGCAGTACTAACAGGGAGGTTTATGGCAGCAAAAGCTTACACGTTTAAAAAAAAAAAAAAAATCACAAATCAACAACCTAACTTTGTATCTCAAGGAATTAGAAAAAAGAGGAACAAACTAAACAATAGCAGAAGGGAGAAAAATAATACATATTAGGGCTGAGATCAACTAAATACAGAACTGAAGACAAGGAAAGAAAAAAACTCAGTGAAACCTAGAGTTCGTTTTTGGTTTTTATTTTTGTTTTTAAAAAAAAGATCAACAAAATCAATAAACTCCTTAGCTAGACTAAGAAAAAGACTTGAAAAATGAAAATCAGAAATGAAAGAGGGGACATTACAACTGATGCCAGAAGGATTATAACAGAATATTAGGAACAAATATACATCAACAATTGAATAACCTAGAATAAACTGGTATATTCCTAAAAATGTACACCTAGCAAAATGAGGACATGAAAAATAAAAACTCTAAATGGCCTATAACTAGTAAACAGAGATTCGATACAGTTATCAAAAACTTCCCAACTAAGAGAAGCCCAGGACCAGATGGCTCCGCTAGAGAATTCTACCAGACATTTAAACAAGAATTAACACCAAGCTTCCTCAAACTCATAAAGAATTCAAAAGAAGGGAATACTTCAAATTCATTCCATAAGGTCAACACTACCCTGACACCAAAACCAGAGAAAGACATAACAAGCAAGAACAAAAGTATAGACATATATCCGTGATTAATACTGATGCAAAAACCCACAACAAAATAGGAGCAAAACAAATTCAGCAGCACATTAAAAGGATTACACATCATGACCAAGTGGGCTTTACTCCTGGAATGCAAGGACAGTTCAACACATGAAAACAAAATAGAAACAGAAGGAAACTTTAACATAATAAAAGCCATACACAAAAAGCCCACAGCTAACATCACACTCGACAGTGAAAGACTGAAAGCATTTCCTTTAACATTGAGAACAAAGCAAGGATGTCTACTGTCACCATTTCTATTTAACACAGCAGTGGAAGTCCTAGCCAGAGCAATTAGACAAGAAAAAGGAATAAACTGCATTCAACCCGGAAAGGAAGAAATAAAATTACCCTGGTTCTCAGATGTGACCTTACATGCATAAAACTCTTAAATTTTCAAGAAAAAAAAAATGTTAGAAGTAATTATTTTGGCAATGTTGCAGGATACAAAAAATAAAAGCACACAAACACACAAACATCAGTTGTATTTCAATAAGCAATTTGAAAAAGAAATTAACACAATTCCATGTACAATAGTATCAAAAAGAATACAATATTTAGGAATTAACCAAGGATCCAACAGACTTGTACACTGCAAGCTATAACACACTGCTGAAAGAAACCACAAAATATACAAATAAATGGAAACACACTGTATCCATAGATTGGAAGATTTATTGTTAAAATGTCCATACTACCTACAGCAATCTACAGATTCAATGCAATCCCTGTCAACGTCCCAACGGCATTTTTTGCAGAAACGGGAAAACCTACCCTTAAGTTAATATAGAATCTCAAAGGACCCCATAGAGCCAAAACAAACTTGAAAAAGAACAACAAAGTTGGAGTCCTTACAAGTCCTGATTTCAAAACATACTAAATACATACTAAAAACTTGAAAAAGAACAACAAAGTTGGAGGCCTCACAAGTCCTGATTTCAAAACATACTAAATACAAATAGTAATCAAGACAGCAGTGGTGCCAGCATAAAAAGACATATAAATCAATGAAACAAAATAGACAGCCCAGAAATAAACCCATGCATTTCTAGTCAAACGGTGTTTGACAAGGGGGCCAAGACTATACAGTGAGGCAAGGACAGTCTTTTCAACAAATGGTACTGGGAAAATCCAATATCCACCTGAAAAAGAATGAAGTTGGACCCTTACTTTACACCACATACAAAAACTATAAAACTACTAAAAGAAAATATAGGAGAAAGCTTCGTGACATTGGATTTAGCTATGAATTCTTGAACATGACACCAAAAGCACAGGGAACAAAAAATGGAATTACATTAAAAGTTAAAAACTTCTGTACATCAAAAGAAGTAATCAATGGAGTGAAAAGACAACCTACAGAGTGGGAGAAAATATTTGCAAATCATGTATCTGGTAAGAGGTTAATATCCAAAATATGTAACATAATGAACTAGACAACAAAAAATTGACTGAATTTTAAAATGGGCCAAGTTTTTGAATGGACAATCCTCCAAAGACGGCATATAAAACAAGCACATGAAAAGATGCTCAGCCCAGTGTGGTGGCTCATGACTGTAATCCTAGCACTCTGAGAGGCTGAGGTGGGAGGATCGCTTGAGCTCAGGAGTTTGAGACCAGCCTGGGCAACATAGCAAGACCTTGTCTCTACTAAAAATTAAAAACAAATAAAAAATAAACAGGTGTGGTAGCACACATTTGTAGTACCAGCTGCTTGAGAGGTTGCGGTGGGAGAATCACTTGAGCCTGGAAAGTCAAAGCTGGAGTGAGCCATAATTGTGCCACTGCACTCCAGCCTGGGCAATATGGCAAGACCCTGTTTCAAAAAATATATAGTAAGAAAGAAAAGATACTCAACATCACCAGTCATCAGAGAATGCAAATCAAAACTACAAGTTATCACCTTACATCCACTAGAGGCTGTTATTTTTAAAAACCCAGGAAATAACAAGTGTTGGTGAGAATGTGGAGAAACTGGAACCCTTGGTGCACTGTTGGGGGAAATATAAAATGGTGCAGCCATTATGAAAAATATGACAGTTCCTCAAAATATTTGAAGTTAAATTACCATATGATCCAGCAATCCCACTTCTGGGCATATACACAAAGAATTTAAAGCAGAATCTCAAAAAGATATTTACATGCCCACGTTCACAACAGCATTATTCACAAGATCCAAGAGAAAGAAGAAACCCACTGTCCACCAATGTATAAACAGATCAACAGAATGTGTATACATACAATGGAATATCATGCAGCCTTAAAACAAGGAAATTGTATCACATGCTATAGCATGGATGAACCTCAATCTCCTCAAGGGCATTAAAACTGAAATATGCCAAACACAAAAGGACAAATACTTTATGATTCCATCCATGAGGTACCTAACATAGTCAAAATCACAGAAAGTGGAGTGGTTATAAAAGTCTATAACTTTTATAGTGAAATTAGTGTTTAACAGATACAGAGTTTCTCTTTTCCAAAATGAAAAATTTCTAGAGACCTGTTACACAATGTGAATACACTTAACACTACTAGACTGTACACTTAAAAACAGTTAAGATGGTAAATTACTGTTATGTGTTTTTTACCAAAATAAAAGATAAATATGAAGAGTAGAAAGTACACATAAGAGCCAAGATGGAGTAACAGGAATTGGGTTTGCCCTCCTCCCTGAAAACTCAAGAAATCAGAAAACATACGAAACAATAGTTTTCAGATATTAGACATTAGGCAACCCCTAAGGGTGAACCCTGAAAGGGAAATAAGGTGAGCAAACAACTGCCTGGAGGAAGTACAGATCCCCGCCCAAGGAAAGAGTATCTATGCAGAATCTGGTGGTAATCCTTGAGTTGAACAGACTGAGCTAAAAGCCTAAAAAAGTCAACAGTTAAAGATCACAGGGCAGAGTACTGAAGAGAAGATAACTCCACAAACAAAGAACACCCCCAAGTATCTAGCTACATAATGATTAGAGCAACTCTGTGTGGAAACTATCCAAGCAAGGAAGAGTCACCCAAAAGGATGAAAGGGAATTGCCCTAGTCTCACACAGCACAATAGTACCTGTTCTCTTAAGAGTGGAAAATCTCCTAATTCACCTAACACCGGATAAAAAGGAGTCTTGCCTCAGTGGGAAAAGAAAGTAATCCTAAGCTATATGCTGTTAAAGAGACAGACCCCCAAAAAGGAACGTGGCAGAAAAGGAAGAATTACAAAGTGGCACCAGGAGAACTTTCGGGGGTGATGAATATATTCATCATCTTGTTTGTGGCCTCCTAAGTATATATATGTGTCAAAACTTTTCTCACTGTATACTTTACATATGTGTACTTTATTACATGTCAATTATGTCTCAATAAACCTGCTTTTAACACCTTCAATAATAGAACAATCCAATTACAAAATAGGCAGATTTGAAGCAGCACTTCGGCAACAATATATGAATGACAAGCATATCAAAAGATGCTCAGTATCATTTGTTACTGGTGAAGTGCAAATTAAAGGCACAAAGAGGTATCACTACACAGTTGTAAGAATGGCTAAAATTAGTAAGACCAACCAAACCAAGTGTTGGTGAACAAGTGGAGGAACTAAAACTTTCATATATTCATATGAGAAGATAAAAAGGTACAATCACTTTGTAAAAGTTCCACCATTTCTTAAAACATCAAACATACATCTACTACAGGATCCAGTCACGGAGTGGAAACTCCTAAGTATTTGTCCAAATAAATGAAAGTATATGTCCACACAACGATGTATTAGTCCATTCTCATACTGCTATAAAGAACTACCTGAGACTGGGTAATTTATGAAGAAAAGAGGTTTAACTGACTCTCAGTTCCACAGGCTGTATAGGAAGCACAGCTGGGAGAGGCCTCAAGAAACTTGCTATCATGGCAGAAGATGAAGGGGAAGCAAGCACATCTATCTTACCATGGTGGAGCAAGAGAGTAAGAGTGAAGGGGGGAAGTGTTAAACATTTTTAAGCAACCACATCTCATGAGGACTCACTCACTACCACAAGAACAGCAAGGGGGAAATCTGTCCCCATGATCCAATCACCTATCTCCAGGTCCCTTCTCCAACACTGGGAATTACAATTCAACATGAGATTTGGTAGGGACACAGAGTCAAACCATATCAAACGATTTGTATACAAATGTCTATACCATCCTTATTTGTAATATTCAAACACTGGGGGGAAAATGTCCATCAACATGTGAATCCTTACATTATATACCTGCAACAGAATATGTAGGACTGAACTAATGATACATGCAACATGAATGAACCTCAAAAAAAATACGTTGAGTTAAAAAAAAAAAAAAAAAAAAAAACTCCAAACAAAAAGAGTACGTACTGCATGTGTTGATTTATGTAAAATTCCAGAATATGCAAATTACCTTATAAACTACCTAAAGCAGATAAGTCACTGTCTGGGCAAACAGGAGTACCACCAACAGGCATAAGCACACTTTTTGAAACTAAAGGGTATGTTCCTTATCTTGAATGATTTCATAGGTGTATACAGACGTCAAATCTGTTCAAATTGTTTACTTTAAATGTGATTTTTTAATGTGTCAATTGTACTTCAACAAAGCTGTTAAAAATTCACAGCATACAAGGAATAGAAAAAAAGTAAATCTCAAAGTTAGAATAATAAATGAACACCAAAATAAGTCATTTATGACCAAAAAAAAAGATATAAATGAATTACCTTTGAACAACTGCTAATTTACCAACATCTACTTACAATTGGTAATTCAGTGTATAAACAATGCTTCCAAAATCTCATCAGACCTGACTTATGAAACAAATACAGCAAAGAGTAATCTGGACTACTGGGCAGATTGATATACAAAATTTGTTCCTGCCCCAATTTCTATATGCAAACAATTCTTACTGAAATATAGTGAGTTCAGAACTAAACACTGAAAATTAATCTAATTTTACCAACTGAAACAAAAAGCCCAATTGTGAAAATAGCCCAATTCTGTTTCACCTCGTTATCCATGTATTTGGCAAGGAAGTTTTGTAGTTTCTCTCTTTAAGAGGTGGTCTGCCAGTTGCAGTGGCTCATGCCTATAATCCCAGCACTTTGGGAGGCCAAGGCAGGAGGATCACTTGAAGCCAGAAGTTCAAGACCAGCCTGAGCAACACAAGGAGACCCTGCCTCTACAAAAAATACAAAAATTAGCCAGGTGTGGTAGTGCACGTCTGTGGTCCTAGCTACTCAAGAGGCCAAGGCAGGAGGATTGCGTGAGCCCAGGAGTTTGAGGTTACAGTGAGCTACGACTGTGCCACTGCATTCCAGCCTGGGCGACAGAGCAAGACCCTGTCTCTTAAAAAATAAAAAGAAAAAAGAAGCAGTGTCCTCTCCTTGACCTCTTAAATCTGGGATTGACCTTATAAGAAACACCAGTGGAATCCAGCAGATGTCACAGTTTGCCAGTTTTGAGCTTAAGCCTCAAGAGACATTGTATACTTCTGCTCTCTTTTTCAAAACCTTGCCACCACCATGATAACAAGCTAACTCTCATCTGCTTCAGGATAGGGGGATAACCCAGATGTCACAGCACACCCTAGACCAAACTACAGCCAACTCAATATAGGCCATCCTAGATCAACCTTATGGCCAGTCAATGCTCAAATACATGAGAGAATCCAGCCAAGAGAAGCAGAGCCACCTTCCTGACCTGTTGGTAAATGCAGATTCATAAATGAGCCCAGTCAAGACCAGAAATGCCGCCTAGCTGACGCACAGACTTTTTCTAACAATATATGTTTATTGATTTAAACCACACCAAGTTTCAAAGTAATTTGTTACACAATAATAGTTAACTGACAGGGCAACTCTATCTTAACAATACTGTAATAAATTTTTCTTAGCCCTAGGAGTTACTTTATATTAACATTTGATTTAGGTCTCTTAACTTTTGAAGACAAGGGGGGAATAAAGGACCAAATCTATTTCATTCTTTTATTAGCAGTAACTCTACAAGACATTCTGTCACAAAATTTTTCAAACTTTAATGTAAGTAATGTCACCACTCAATTATAACTTTTTTGTGAAATATTGTTCCTACACAACTTTACTGGATCCAGCAATACAGTGAAATTTTTCAGGACACTCCAAAATCTATAAAAACTGTTATAGAGCAATCTTCTATCTCTAACATTACCTCTATTTTTACTTAATAGTAACCTTAATTTCCCTATAGGGACACATTCTTACTCAACTATTACAGTGGCCCCAATCCTAGGCACCTGAATGGAAGGATAAACAAGTGACTCTCAGGCTGATCAGATTACCCTGTTCTCCTAGCACAGTAATTTGTTCATGGATGGGACTATATCCAGAAATGGGAGATACAGAATGCTTCTTAGTACATTTGCAAAAACTATTGGGAAAGTGTCGCTTGAATCCTCAGCAGAAACAGCTACAAGAATGATGTAAGTTATAGCAGCCAGTGGCTATCTTTGCCACACTTCATGGAGAGAACATGTTTAGGAATGAAACTACTATGGAAGAAATCCAAGCCAAAAATAGAGACATCATCCTATAGATAACATATGCACCCATCCATCCTTCAATCACTACAATTTAATTAAAGTAATCACAGAATGCTAGAGACCCCACAAGAACACAAAAATTATCTCTGGAGAAAGATAGTATCACCCTAGGGCTCGGTCTTTAGGCCTGAGAAAACAGCGGAAATTTAAATGGGAAAAACACGGCAGTCAGAGAACCAGAGGGGTGAAACAAAAATTCTGGGTATAAACTTTGCCCAAATCACTGGATGACTGATAAACCAGTAGGCACAGAGAAGACCTGAAGGGACTGAGGAAAAAGTAGGCAGAAACTAGAAAGAATGATGCTACACTTGAAAATAGCACTGTTATTACTGAGTTTGTTGCCTTTCAACAGAGTGCATTCCCCAACTATGCAGTGTAGGTGGCAGGAAGCTGCAGCTCTACAAGGTTGAAGTGTTAGTGAAGGTTAGAAGCTCTGCAGAACAGCTGGAAATTAGTAAAATTCCAAGAAGCAAGAAAACCACAGCGCAAAATCAGACTATAATCTCCACAAATTTTTGGGTAACAACCAACTTACTCACTGGGAGACCCCCAAGAAGCCAGGCCAAAAAAGCAGCAATGGAAAGCTAGAACAGAGCAGAGATGGCCACAGCTGCATACATCAGGGGAGACCAAGTTTGCAGTATGGGCCGAGGTAAGTTAACTACCTACCTAAAAAAAAAAGACCAGCAGTTCTAAGAACATTAACAGAATCTAAAACATATCCATAACGTGCAGGCAAAAAATAACATGATAGGCAAAGAAAGAGGAAAATGTGACCCAGACTCAGGAAAAAAGAAAAGTAAATCAACAGATACTGATTCTACATCTACCTGAATTAATTCAAAGCAGTTATTCTAAGTATGTTACAAAAATTAAAATAAAATATGTTCAAACAATTGACAGAAACTTAAAAAAAAGAAAAAACTGAAAAATACAATAACCAGAATAAAAAATTCACCCGATGACTCAACACAAGATTAGAGATAGCAGAAGAAAGAACTGGTGAGTCTGAAGACAGGGAAACAAAACCGTCTAATCCAAAGAACAGAAAGTAAAATGACTAAAGAAAAATAAACAGATCCTAAGAGACCAGTAGGACACTATCAGGCAGTCCAACATATGTAACTCAAGTCCCAAAAAGAAAGGAATGAAACGAGCATAAAAAAAATTTTGTTGAAGAAACAATGGCAGAAACATTTCAAATTCAGTAGAAAATACTGACTTAACAAATCCAAGAATCTCAACAAACCCAAGCAGAATATACACAGAGCCACATATGCATACATATCATAGTCAAGCTGCTGAAAGCCTAAGAGAAAACCTTGACAGCAGCCAAAGAAAAATGACTGGTTACATATCAAAAACAACAATACTATTAATGGTTGACCTATCAGAAAAAATGGAGACACTGAAACAACATCTTCTATATCCAATGATACTATCCTCCAAAAATGAGGTGAAAAAAAGTTATTTTCAGAAAACAAAAATTGGGTTTGTGGCCGGCAAAGAAAACTAACAACTAGAGTTTTAAAAGGGGGAGGGGAAGGAAAGTAGTAACAACACTAAATCAAAAATATGACATCAGAGGCTCAGAACCTCATCAGAACCTGACCATGTTGGCACTCTGATCTCAGACTTCCAATCTCTAGAACTGTGAGAAACAAATTTCTGTTGTTTGTAAGCCACCCAGTCTATAGTACGTGTTACAGTAGCCCAAACTAAGACACAGACAAGAATACTGCACCCAAAAAATTGCAGCATACACATTCTTTCCAAAGACACACAAAACATTTATAAAACTTGGCAATAAACATAGTAAAAGGTACTCAGTCACACTGGGAATCAGGGAAACGTAAAATAAAAATCACTATGAGATAACCCTACATACTCTCTAGAATAACAGAAAATATTTGCCAACTATATACTTAACAAAAGACTCATATCTAAAATATTTTAAAACTCCCAAAATTCAACAGTAGAATATAAGCAAAAATTTCAGAACAAGGACCTTCGAAAATCATCTCCTCCATAAAACCAGCAAGATCACTGGCAAAGCTGTGAAAATCAACATTCTGTGAACTCTGGAAATTAGCCAAAGGCTTGGAGCAATCTAGGAAGAGTGATAAATGGCTGAATCTTACTTGGGAAGACCAGTGCACTTTAAGGCATTTCATCTTCCCTTATTCCCATCCTCCCCCATAGCTGGGTAGTAGCTTTGAAAATTAGCAGCCTGGGGGATCAGGCCCAGTGGCTTATGCCTATAATCCCAACTACTTAAGAGGCTGAGGTGGGGAGAACTGCTTGAGCCCAAGTGCTTGAAACCAGTCTGGGCAACATGGTAGTACCCCACCTCTAAATAATGTTTAAAAATTAGTCAGGCATGTTGGCATGCATCTGTAGTCCCTGCTACTCACAAGGCCGAAGCCAGAGGATCAGTTGAGCCCACGACTTTGAGGCTGCAGTGAGCTATGACCACGCCACTGCACTCCAGCCTGAGCACAGAGCCAGACCCCACTGCTTTACAATTAAAAACAAAAAACCCAACAGCCTGGCAGGCACTAGGGAAGACAGAAGAGGTTTGGTGCTCCTTTAGTACCTCATTCCCAGAGAATTGTCATTATTTAACATGTCTGGTGGTCTCCTGGAAGGCTCTACTCCCAAAGCTAGTTTAATTTGACCTGACTCAGCACTTACCTAGTATAAAAAGCTTCCCCAATACCCTAGGACAACCAAAGGACATTTGTCAAAAAGAGGTAACTGTTTCATATCGCAGCTGGCTGAGGGAGAGAAGAACAGCTGAGGCAAACAATAGACTAAAATCTTAAAAAAGCTGGGGGCTTTATAAAGCTCCATCATATTCCTGAGACTACAGAAAGCCACATGTACAGAAAGGGCTGTACACATGCCCAGTAAAGACCTAAGTGCTCACCTCTAGCTAAACTTGAGGCTCTGCACAAGCAGGAACTAAAGAGTAAGGCAGAGTTGTAAACTGCCTGGTTAAGTGTTGAAGGAGTGTCCCAAAACACACATAACTTCAACAAAAAGATGTATAACTCCCAGGCATTTAAGGAAATCTCTGTCCAATCATTAGCTGACCACTAAGCCAACTGAGCACAGATTTCAGTGCCTACGTGTGACAAAGAATACAGATAAATTTATAGAATTAGGTTCGAAAAAAAATCACTAAAATAACAACACTGGGGCAGAGAGGAGAGGAGAATCTGATTATCAGAGTTGTGACATTATTTTAAATGTGCAGTATTCAACAAAAAATTACAAGATATAAAAAAAAAGGAGGAGGAAGTGCGGTTCATATACATGGAGAGAGAAGCAGTCCACAAAACTGTCCCTGAGGAAACCCAGACATAGCACTGACTATACCAGACAATGTTTTAAAATCAGCTACTTTAAGCATATTCAAAGAACTAAAAGAAACCCATGTCTAAAGAACTGAAAGGAAGTATGAGAATATCAATAAAAGATAAAAAATTATGACAAAAAAAATTGTGGAATTGAAAAGCACAATAACTAAAATGAACAATTCACTAGAAAAGTCAGCAAACCTGAAAATAGATCAACTGAGATTATCCAGTGTGAGGAGCAGAAAGAAAACCAATTTTAAAAATGCATAGGGCCTACAATACCTGTGAGACAACATTAAACATACCATTGTATACATAATAGGAGTTTCAGAAGAGAGGAGAGATAAGAATGAGGCAGAAAGAGCATTTGAAGAAATGTGACTAAAAATTCCCCCAGTTAGTTTAACCTAAACATCCAAAAAAGCTCAAGGAATTACACAGAGGATAAACTCAAAGAGATCTACACCTTAGACACATCATCCTAAAACTGCTGAAAAAGGAAGAGAGAATCCTAAAAGAAGCAAGAAACAACTTGTCACAGACAAACATCTTTAGTAACATTAACAACTAATTTTTAATGAGAAACGATGGAGGCCAGATGGCAATGGTGTCAAAGTACTGAAAGAAAAAGACTCTCAACCATGAATTCTACAACTATTTTTCATAACAGAAGGAGAAATTAAGACATTTACAGATTTAAACAAATACTGAAGAGTATCCCTCAGGCTGAAATGAAAGAGCACTAGATAGCAGCCTGAATCCATCTGAAGAAATAAGGAGTGTGGTGAAGGTAACTACATAGGTAAATATAAAAGCCAATATAATTGTTTTCTCTCTGTGACTTTTTCTTCTCCCGATTTAAAAGGTATAAAAGGATGTATGTATGGCAATAATAGCACGAAGGAAGGAGAGGGAACAGAGCTATATAGGAGCAAACTTTTTGTATATTATTAACAGTATTAATTTCAACTAGAATAAAATTAAGTTGTTAATTATAATTCCCAGAGCAACCACTACAAAAATGAATTAAAAATATGCAGTACAAAACAAGTGATTCAAGTGATACACTTGAAAACATCTATTTAACACAAAAGGCAGTACTAGAGGACTAGAGGAATAACCACCCCAAAAAACAATGAGATATATAGAAAACAAAGAGCAAAACAGCAGATGTAAATTCCACTTTATTGGTAATTATGTTAAATGCAAATTAATCAGGCACTCCAATCAAAAAGCACATATTGGCAGAATGGGTAAAAAACATAATCCAACTATATACTGGCTATAAGAGACACACTTGAGATTAAATAGATACAAATAAACTGAAAGTAAAAGATCAAAAATGTTATAGCATGCAGAAAGTAACCAAAAGAGAGCTGAGGCAGCTATTCTCGCAGCAGAAACAATAGACATTAAGACAAAAAATTTTTATTAGAAACAGAGAATGTTTTGTAATAACAAAAAGGTCAATCCATCAAAATTACATGCCACTTATAATCATGTGCACAGCTAATAAGAGAACCCCAAAATATATGAAGTAGAAACTGACAAAATTGAAAGGCAGAATTCAAAAATAATAGTTAGAAACCTTAGTACTTCACATTCAATAACGGATAGTATAGACAGAAGATCAAGGAAATAGAAGACTTGAACACTATAAACTCTACAAAACGCTCCACCTAACGACAGCAGAATAAGGAATGTTCTTTAGTATGTACTATGTGTTAGGCCATCAGACAAGTGTCAATAAATTTTAAAGGAATAAAAACCACAGAGACTATGTTCTCTGACCACAATGGAATGAAACTAGAAATCAATACCAGAAGGAAATTTGGTAAATTAATATGTGGAAATTAAGCAACAAATATCTAAGTAACCAGTAAGCCAAAGAAGAAATTGCACTGGAAATCAGAAAATATGTTGAGATAAATAAAAACAAAAACACAACATACTAAAACTTATGGGATGAAGTAAATGCAATGCTTATTATAGGGAAATTCACAGCTATATATGCCTACATTAAAAAAGAAGGTCTTAAATCCACAACCTAACTTTCTATCTTAAGAAATTAGGAAAAGACAAACTAAACCCAAAGCAGACAAAAGAAAAAAGAAAAATAAAGAACACAGCAGAAATAGAGAACAGAAAAAAAGTAGAGGGGGAAAAAAAAAATCAATGAACCCAAAAGTTAGTTCTTTGAAAAGAACAAAATTGACAAACCTTCAGCTAAACTAAGAAAGAAAAGATTCAAATCACTACAGTGAGGAATGGAAAACGAGTCATTACTACCAACCTTATATTAATAAAATGGATTATAGAAGAACACTATGCAACTGTATGCCAACAAATTACATAGTGTAGATGAAATGGACAAATTCCTAGAAAAACCCAAACTGTTGAAACTGACTGAAGATGACACAGGAAATCTGAATAGACCTAAATCAAGTGGAAAGAACTTCCCACAAAGAAAAGTCCAGGACCTAGCCAACCACGGTGGAGAGCACCTGTAGTCCTAGCTACCTGAGAGGCTAAGGCAGGAGGATAGATCATTTGAGACCCGGAGTTCGAGGTTGCAGTGAGCCAAGATTGTGCATTGTACTCCAGCCTGGGCTACAGAGCAAGACTCTGTCTCATAAAAACAAACAAACAATCCATGACCAGACTGCTTCCCTGGAATCTGGGGAACATTTCAAGAATTAACACTATTCCTTCTCAAACTCTTTCAAAAAATAGGAGGGAACACTTCCTAACTCATTCCTATGAGGCCAATATTGCCCTCATACCAAAATCAGACAAAGTTATCATAAGAAAACTACCAACAAATATCCCTTATAAATTAAATCAGAAAAGTCCTTTTTTTTTTTTTTCCTCTAAAGACACACCATCTAGATCCCTTCATCCTCCTGTCCCAAGCTGAACTGGTTACTCTTCAGACTTCCTGTACAGCACTATCCTTGAATCTCCCTTCATAATCATCCTAGAAATTCTCTTTACTCTTCTCCTGTACTGCATCCTATTTCCCGGATCCCCCTCTTTTTAGTTATCCCATCACTTTGACGGAGGCTGTGCCTTTTAGTAACTTCCTGATATGGTACTTTTGAAGTAAAGATTCTAACAACCTCATACGTTTCATATTTTTAGCCTCCTACCACACTTGATAGATTGGTATAGAATGAAGAGTTTGGAAATAACTTTCCTTCAGGATTTTGAAGGTATTATTCCGTTACTGATTACTCTCCAATGCTACCTATTTCTAATCCCTCCTTTGTGCTCCATTCCCGAAAGCTTTCTTGATCTTCCCTTTATTTCTGGTGTCTGAAATTTCACCATGATATATCTTGATGTTCTTTTTTTCAGTCACCATGTTGAGCATTCATGAGCCCTTTCACTGTGGAAATTCACATAATTTCTTCCATTTTCTCCCTTTTTTTTTTTTTTTTTTTTTAAAGACAGTGTCTCCCACTGTTGCACAGGCTGGAGTGCAGGAGCGCCACCTCAGCTCACTGCAACCTCTGCCTCCCAGGTTCAAGCGATTTGCTCAGATTACAGGTGCATACCAACACGCCCGGCTAACTTTTGTATTTTAGTAGAGACAGGGTTTCACCATGTTGGCCAGGCTGGTCTTGAACTCCTGACCTCAGGTGATCCGCCCACCTCGACCACCCAAAGGGCTGAGATTACAGGCATGAGCCACCGCATCCAGCCAATTCTTACTTTTCATATGTTGAACGTGCATACAAGTGTGATCCTCTAGTTTTCTTATTTTCTCCCACTTTACAACTCTTTTTGTCCTCCTCTGTGGGCGTTTTCTCAACTTTATCTTCCAACCTTCTAATAAGAATTTAATATTCTGAATTTCCAATTATTCTATGAAGTGTTTCATATTCTGAATTTCTAGAAGCTCTTCTTTTCTGGGCACTGCTTTTTCATAGCATCCTTTCTTGTTTCAAAGATGCAGTATCTACTTCTGAAGAAATCAGTAACTTTTTATAAAAACTTGTCTTCTTCTTAAAGTATTTCCATTTCCCTCTTCTCTTTCATATTAAGGTTATCCTCAAATATTTGGTGATCCTTAATCTCATATTTAAGGCTGAGGCATTTAAAAGTTGCCTAGAGATTCTGTCTTAATGAGGAGACATACTGTAGGATTATCCATCTGGGCCACATCTGTTATCAGTTAGACATTTTTCCTGATCTCATCAGTTTGCTGTCACAGGATGAATCTTTTAATCTCACAGCTAGATGGGGCAAGAACTTGTCAGCCAGTATTCTCCGAACTGGGAGGGAAAAAGAGATTGGGAATAACTCTCAGATCAACATGTAGATTTTCATGTAATTCTCCCTGTTTTCCAGTATGATGCTCTTAACCTGAACTGTGCCTACTGTTCTCAAGTACAGAGATCCTCAGGTTGAACGTCAAAGAAAGCTTGGATGAGGCAGGAGTCCCTTTCCTGGAACCATCAGTGTTGCTTACTTGTTACACAGACTTTTAGACAGTTCCTTCAGAGGTCTCTGCAGACACCAAATCCTGAAGCATTCCATGGCCCTACAGCACCAGTTCTAGACTAATTCTAGGCCTTCTCCACTGACAGCAGAAGGTTCAGCTTTCTCTCATCTACAAACAAATGGAGATAGGGCTATTCTCAATAACTATGGAGCCATACACAGGTATTAAAAAGCGACTACTTAAGCAAGCAACTCAGAGCAGCATTTTCAGAAAAGCTTCCTATACCACTAGTTCATCAGGATAATCAGAAAACAGCTGCTAGTTCTGCTGACATTCCTTTTCACCCATACTATCATACAGAAACCTCATTTTTCAGAGATGTAGATGAAATCTCTAGGTCCCAGTGATAGTAGGGAGCAACCCACTGTATTTTGCTTTAGCTGATCTGCCTCATCAGATAACTTGGACAAAGTGAAACATACCTCCTGATTTTACCACGTTCCCAAAAACCTCACTATTAATGTCTTTACTTGCTGCAGTTAAATGGTAAGTAATAATTGTGCAGATGAAGGTGATTCATAAATAACCAAGGTTGAAAAGCACAGTAGAAAGACAAAAAACTGACGGCAGAAATAATGAAGGCTGTGTGCCCAAAGCTGGAAAGGACTTTATCAGTACTGACCATCAGAATAAAAAGGCTGGTCTCAGTAGCTCACAACTGTAATCACAGCACCTTGGGAGGCCAAGAGCACTGCTTGAGCCCAAGAGTTCAAGACCAGCCTGGGCAACAAAGTGCGACCCATCTCTACAAAATAGTAATAATAATAGAAAGAAAAGAATGGCTTATGAGAGCTTGGACAACACCTGTTGGAAAGGAGCAAAGGGGAAAGACTTAGTGCCAGCAGAGAACTACTACATACTAAATCCTAAAAGCTTAATTTAACTGTGAGAATGTTTAAAATGTAAATGTTAAGCTAAAACATGGTATCTTAAAACTCTAAAACTATTAGTTTCCAAGCTTCTGTTCTATTTCCTAACTCTTAAAAAAAAAAACCACGAGGATTTAAAAAATTGTATTACTTTTATAAGTTTTCCTGTTTTTCTAATTCTATTTTAAAAATGACCTTTACCCATTATAAAACATAATGTACATTCAATTTAGGAATTATTAAAAACTCTACATCTTAAGAACATTATTTTCCTATAAAAGCAGAGTATTCCCAAATGTTCCTGTATTTTAAAACAAGTGTCTACTTAAAAACAAATATAAATACGTAGTACTCTTTGTTAATTTTTATTATTTCCTGTTTTCCCACCAGCTCCAATGCAAATTATAATGTCTCTTAAGCCATGAATAAAATAGAGAATTTTAACTCAAAATTCAGCATGCAAGTTCTTACCAGTTACCTTAAATATTCTTTACTTAGGAAAACACCATTATAGCATAACTTTCTTGGTTTTCAAAATAAACTTAACAGAAAAAGAAGTCCAGGCCAGTTTTTTTTTTAAGAGAAAGGCCTACCTCAATTAGTGCTAGTAAGTCATATGCAAACTCTATCTCCATTTATTTTGAATATCAGAAGATAATAAAATTCTCATTCTTATTTTAGCTCTGTACTACAAACTGAGGAGACACAATATTTGATTTGACTTATTTAAAACTACATATCCTTACTCTTAATATATCCTTCCCACTCACCAAGATAATAAACACTAACTGGCCTTCCTCACTTCAATCTCCTCTCCAATCATGCTGTATCTGGCTGCTAATCATATTTCTTCATGTAATTCTGTTCAATGATCTTCAGTAGAACTCCTTATTTCCAATTTCTAATCCAAACTTCTTTAGATCCCTCCAGCTCATGCCACAATCTTATTTTTTACTATATTCGTTTAAAATGGACTCTAACCAAGGAAAATGCTTGCATTCCACAACTCTCATGTCTGTGCTTTTTTTTTTTTTCCCTGAGCCGCAGTCTCACTCTGTCACCCAGGCTGAGTGTGGTGGCACAATCTCAGCTCACTGCAACCTCTACCTCCCAGGTTCAAGTGATTCTCCTGTCTCAGCCTCCCGAGTAGCTGGGATTGCAGGCACCCACCACCACACTTGGCTAATTTTTTTTTTTTTTTTGTATTTTTAGTAGAGACTGGGTTTCACTATGTTGGCCAAGCTGGTCTCAAACTCCTGACCTCAGGTGCTCCACCTGCCTCAGCATCCCAAAATATCTGCACTTTTTTAACATGCTCTTCCCCCTAGCTGTTATTTCCTTCCTTTTACACCAACCTATACATACCACTTCTTCAAAATCTAGGTTAAAAAATTATTTTTGTCAAGAAGCTTTATTAATTAATCTTATTGCAGATTTTATTTTGTCAGCTCAGTAATTTAAATGTCTCAGAGTTAAGTACTCTTCAAGTTATATCTTAGATCATGAGCTCTTTGGAGTAGACGCCATATCCTGTGCTCTGTATATGTGCATCCCTACTCCTAGTGAAGCATTAGCTGAATTTTGTATGACAACTAACTCAGTTAAATAAAACATGTGAAAACTGGGGGAAATACAACCAGACAAACAAGACTTTTCTGAATACAAAAAAAACTGAAATCTCCAAAAACTAAATTCAAATGTAACATTCATTTTTGTCAAAACAACATGTAAACATAGAACACAAACTTGAGTGTATTTTTTCCTACATACATTAGTTCTGAAGATGATAATTAAGAAAATTCTAATTGTTTTATGTTAGTGATTTTCTAAATCTAGCCCCCAAAAGCTGTTATGTATAAAGTCTCAATATTTTGGAGATAATAATCATATAGTTTTTTTAATGTCTAATTTAACCAATTTGCTTTAGCCTTTTATACTTCACAAAAGCTACAATAAGAAAAGTTGACAGGCGAGATTTTATTATTTCTTCAAGACAAATACTAAAATCCTTGGAGCAAGAGTATATTAAACAAATTTATTACAAATTCCAAAAAACTTCTTTATATAAATATTTTCATTTATAAACTCAAGAGCATTCGCAATCCAAATGTTAAAGAGAAAGTCTTTTCATATCCATTTCTGCACAATTTACATATTCATTCTTCAAAACTAGATATACTAGAATGTGAAGACATTTTTATTATTATGTACTTCTAACAACTTTATTATAATACACATTTCAGAAAAAAATCTTTATCTGCAAAGCACCAATTTAATATTTCTATACTACAATAAGGTTTCTACTGTTCAGTATTTACAAAAAATAATGCTACAACTATTAATTCCATTTGGGGAAAAAAACTGATTCAAGCACTAAAAGTAAAAACCATGATGAACAATTCTATTTCAGTTTTCCATTTATAAAGTCTCCTACATGGGCTTTAACCATTCACACTTGTAAGCAACTGTCCATAAGGTAACATTCTAGTTATATTCTACTTTTCTGTTGGACAGGTTAGATACTTACCTATAAAAAAAAAGTACACCTACTTATTCCTACTTCTAAAACTAAAATCAGAAATACCTATATACCTTAATAAGCAACCTAAAATGCCTAATAGCTAACTGATAAAATGCCTGGAAGCTACTATCAAAGAGGCTCCAAAAACCGTTATATAAGGAGGCAATCCACAACCTCCTCCACCTACTTCCTGGCTATATGCCTAGAGAACACTGTAATGACAGCAAGTCAGGCAACTATATTATCAGTGGAGGCAACTCAAATCTCTGCATTCTAAACAAAATATCAAGTCATAAAACTGATGTCTAAAGGAGTACTATTATGAACACTAAGAAGCACCTCTCTGATTTTGTCACTGGGGGGAAAAAAGGGCCAAAGTACCAAATTTCATCTGATTTACCTCCCAATTCATAACAACGCCAAACAAGGACAGAAGAAAAGAGAGATGGATTCAAGCATCAATTCTCACTAACCTTGGGAAGGAGAACAAATATGCCATAAGAAGTTCAGAAACAAAAACTCCAGCCTGGGCAACATGGTAAAACCCCGTCTCTACTACAAAAAAAAAAAAAAAAAAAAAAATCAGCCAGGCATGATGGCGCGCACCTGTAGTTCCAGGTACTCAGGAAGCTGAAGTGGGAGGATCGTTTGAGCCTGGGAGGTGAAGGTTGCAGTGAGCTGAGATTGCGCCAATGCACTCCAGCTAGGATGACAGAGTGAGACCCTGTCTCAAAAGAAAAAAAAAGGAAGGAAAATAAAAAGAAACAAGCAAAAACTAATTTATGGTGATAGAGGTCAGAGGCTAAAATAGTGGTTACTTCTGTAGGGAGAAATTAATAGGAGGGAGCACAAGGCGCCTTTAATCAGTGAAGAAAAACATTCTTCTACATCTCAATCTGGGTAATTCATTTAAAATAGATAGGCTCTAACCAGGGAAAATGCTTGCATTCCACAACTCTCATGTCTATGCTTTTTTTACATCCTCTTCTCCCCAGGCGTAACCCAGTACCTCCCAGTACCTGGGAGTTACCTGGGTATACTTACATGTATAAATTTACTGAGTTGTACTTAAGATTTGTGCCCCTCACTGTAAGTGCACTGTAAGTTATACCTAAATAAAACACTTAAAAACAAGTAACCAATAATAGCTAAATCTAAAAACCTTTTCTCAATTCTCATCCTTCTTTATCAATCCATCGTATTGTTAATTACAGAACATAATATTTCCTAAACGAAACTCTTCCCCTTTTGAAGATCCACAAGGCTTTGTTAGGATGTTTTTTCCAGCATTTTCTGTGGTGTCACATTAATTCTCTCTAAATATTAATTCAATATTTATCTTTTTTTTTTTTTTTTTTTTGGAGACAGAGTCTTACTCTGTCACCCACGCGGGATGCAGTGGCAGGATCTTGACTACTGCAACCTCCATCTCTCAGGTTTAAGCAATTCTCCTGCCTCAGCCTCCCAAGTAGCTGGGACTACAGGTGCACGCCATCATGCCCAGCTAATTTTTGTATTTTTAGTAGAGATGGGATTTCATCATGTTGGCCAGGCTGGTCTCGAATTCCTGACCTCAGGTGATCTGCCTGCCTCAGCCTCCCACAGTGCTGGGATTACAGGCGTGAGCCAATGCACCCAGCTAATTCAGTAAGTATCAAGTGCTCATGTATGAGACATGAATTAGGCACCCTCCAATACATATTCGCAGTCACACACACACACAAACACATACCCTAAACTATATTCCCTAAACTGGATTCAAGCCACTCTATTACCTGGTATCAAACTGTATTTGCTTAATTTTAATTCCCATCACTTCTTTATGGGAATATTATTCTCAAGCATTTTCTGTTTTCAGCCATTCTTTACTGTTCCGTTCAATTTCTATATTATTCTTTCTCTGTACCCCTATAGGACTTACTATCTGTAATTGCACTGTCCAACACAGTAACTGTATGTGGCTACTGAATACCTGAAGTCTGGCTAGTCTGAATTGAGATGTGCTTTAAGTATGTAATACCAACAGATTTGTAAGACTTAATATGGTTAAAAAAAAGAAAAAATGTAAAATAGTTCAATCATGTTTATATGTTGAAATAATAGTACTTGAGATATGCTGTGTTAAATAAAAATCCATTAATAAAATTTCACCTATTTATTTTTATTTTTTGATGTAGCTATAGAAAATCTAAAATTGCATTTGTGACTCAACTTATATTTCTATTGTGCAGTGTTGACCTATACAATCTATTTATAAATGCCCACAAATTATCTTTTTCTTCTTCTTAAACTAATACAAATTGTATATATTTATGGTGTACAACACATTTTGAAAAACATATAAATTATGCAATGGTTAAATTTAGCTAATTAACATACGGATTACCTCACATAGTTATATTTTGTGGTATGAACACTTAAAATGTACTCTCCCAGCAACTCTGAAGTATGCAATATTAACTATAGTCACTATGTCCCACAAATTATATCAACATATAATGCCATCTTCCCAATGAGTGCCAGAATTTGCTTTTTTCTTTTATGAATTAAATAAAATTATATTATATTAGGAATTACTAATAGTAACTAGATAAGTTTTAAGTGCCCATTTAATTTTAATATCCCTTTAAAATTTTTCACAAGGAAGCGCAAGGCATTTCAAAGTGTTAAAATATATTTTAAAAAGTTGTTTTCAGATAGCTATAAATTATTCAATTTCTCATCTGTATTTTACTTATATCCAATTCTAAGTTCAAATGCCCCACCAGCAAGGATAGATGGCATGATTAAACCTGTAGCAATCCAAATCCCATAAAGTATTAGTTCTGATTAAGTCTGATATTTTTCAACTTAGTCACTCAGTAAAGGGCAGCATCCATTTTGGTCAATATCATTGTATCAATGTCCAGCAGCCAAGACAAAGAGCCTTTATATGGTGGTATGAATAG
The DNA here is from genome assembly GCF_047675955.1 of Chlorocebus sabaeus. Taxonomy (NCBI): domain Eukaryota; kingdom Metazoa; phylum Chordata; class Mammalia; order Primates; family Cercopithecidae; genus Chlorocebus; species Chlorocebus sabaeus. The sequence goes on along the minus strand of NC_132923.1, from coordinate 45,889,159 downwards.
ACAATGTGAGCAATACGACACCACTTGAAATAAGGGCAGGGAGAAAAATGTTTTTATAATGCTAAGTCTTAAAACTAGGAGATGAAACTTACAAATTGTATAACAACTAGGTAAAAGGATATATATAAAAGAAGAACAGGAAGGTAGAACAGAAAGGTCTCCTCTCCAGACCTTTCTCAAGATGTACCTAGGTTCAAACTTGGCTGCTACACTATTAAGTGGATGTGTTTCCTCACATGTAAAGTGGGAATATATACATCACAGGATTATTAAAAGAATATAGTAGATGCTTACTTAATGTCATCTGTCTTTAATACTAATAATTATATAATGGTAATAAGATTATGGGTGACTTCCCCCCTCACTTTCCAAATTGCTGTAAATATTTTCTAAGCATAAATGAAAAACTTACAATTTCATACTAGCACCCCTCCTCAAGTGAACATAAAATTATTTTTATCAGCTGTCTTTGACAAATTTGCTTATAAGCTTAAAATCTGTGTTTGTGCTAGGAGGTTGGTGGTACAAAGAAAATTAAAGAGGGGGAACTGATAACTTTAACACCATACCAGCACAGACATATACAAAACAAAGTGTGGAGAGGAAAACAGCAAAAGGAAATGCTGTTTGGGAAATTCCCAACTCAGACTATCCAATGAAAAGATTAGATTCCACCCTCCTCAATCTAGCTACCTACCAGTCACTCCTCACTCTCATCTTGGGTTTATATGTACATTACAAATATGCATAGTCACTGACCTTCTTCTCTCTACTAATGGTCACCACATGGCCTCACAGTCAAAAATTGAAAGAGTGAAGAAATTCAGGATGTGTAACAAAGACAAACCAATGCACTGGTTGGGAAATAACTTCATTAAAATGTACTCATTCCCAAGTGCATCTACTCATCTGCTGACAGTGCTGGGAATGCCATTCCTGAAATATTTAACCTGGTTATAAGATTCTACTGCTAGAATCAGAGAAGGTACACTTTGATGCCTACTTCTCACTTCCTCTGTAACAACCTTGTCTTTATAGGCATGGCTTAAAATGGTACATTAGCAAAAGTGTACAACTCCAAATCACTCACAGGTGAAAATTTCAAGTTAATGTAGAAAGAATAATTAAACAATGGTAACAATAACTATATTACTCTAACAACTAACACTTACTTTACTCAGTATTGTGTGCCAGAAAGCTAAGGACTTTACACGAATTAGGTAATATCAACCCTAAACCTCTTTGAAGATGGTAATTACTAATTTCACTTGCTTAGTGCTCACACAGTAAATCTGAACCCTGCCAATTTTACTTCAAGGCTTACACTTTTAAAACTTATCACATCCTGCCTCTTTATATATGCATAATTACAATTGCAATTGTGATTCTGTATTTGTGTGTGTGTATATATATATATGCACACAGGTGTGTGTCTGTGTGTAAAGTATTTAGTGAGTCAGTAGCAAACAAAAGGCAATTCCAACTCTGTGAAGGCTTTTACCCACCTTCACAAACCAACAATAAATTGGGAATCACCCCTCTCCTCCCCACTAAGTGGTGCTCTGAAAGTACTAGTTTTACAATCATACATCACTTAAGCATGGATGTACATTCTGAAAGATGCGTTCTTAGGCAATTTGGTCACTGTGCAAACATCACAAAGTGTACTCAAACCTACATGGTAGAGGCTGCTTACACACCTAGGCTACTTGGTATAGCCTATTGTTCCTAGGTCACAACATGCTCTTGTAAAGCATGTTACTGTACTGAATACCATACACAATTGTAACATAACTGTTAAGTATTTGTGTATCTAAACACAGAACATAAAATACAGTAAAAATACAGTATTATAATCTTACGGGACCACCATCGTAAATGAAGTCCACTACTGACCAAAAAACACCATTACGCTGCACATGACTGCACTTAACATCTTTCTCTAGAAACTAAGGAAAGAGATACCTGTAAGTAAAATATTAATCTTTTCAAAAAATTAGATAGAAAATTGATTGACTACAGGTAAACATGCTTTGTAAAGTGTAAAGAATTTTAATCTTAACACTTTATTAGGTATTTTTATTTTCAATTGTCTATTTGGCTCAAAACATATTGATGTTTCTAGAGTTTGTACAAAGTCTTTTTTTTTTGAGACAGGGTTTCACTCTGTCACCCAGGCTAGAGTGCAGTGGCACAGTATGTGCTCACTGAAGCCTCTGCCTCCCAAGTTCAAGCGATTCTCCTGCCTCTGCCTACCAAGTAGCTGGGACTACAGGCACATGCCACCACGCCCAACTAATTTTTGTATTTTTGGTAGAGACGGGGTTTCATCATGTTGGCCAGGCTGGTCTCAAACTCCTGACCTCAAGTGATCCACCCATCTCGGTCTCCCAAAGTGCTGGGATTAGAGGTGTGAGCCACCACACCGGGCCTGTATAAAGTATTTTAAAAGCTGTATTTCCAACTTAAAAGAAGATATACATATCAAAAGGCTTAACACATAAAATCTGCATTCATCACTCTAACCCAACTTCAATTCTACCAAAATCTAGGCTAGCAGAATTAAGTTTGATGTAACAAATCACTTATCTTTATTTTTACTTACAAGATCTGTTTCAAGGATTCCAAACGAAATGGAAAGACTAGCAGACAGAAGGGGTAGGGCCAAGATTAGTAGAAGGAGAGTGGAAAGAAAATCTCTCAGAAATGCTAACCTTAATCCAGTCTCACTTTCGCCCAACCAAGAGAAGTGTGCACTGCTGCTGGTCTGCCCTGGCAGGCTCCTCGTCCTCTTCCTCTTGAAATCCTCTGCTTTTTCCCTCCTGGAAAGTTAGTCTCACAGGGCTGTTTTCCTAACATTTCTCAACTGTCAAAGGATTTCTTATCTTGAAATTAGAAGAAAAAAAATCTACTAACTCTCCATAATCACATAAGAGTTCCCAGGAAGTTCAAAAACAACAGTAACTCCTGCCAGGCACGGTGGTTCACACCTGTAATCCCAGCACTTTGGGAGGCCAAGGCGGGTGGATCACTTGAGGTCAGGAGTTCGAGACCAGCCTGGCCAACATGGTGAAACCCCACCTCTACTGAAAACACAAAAATTAGTCAGGCACGGTGGCAGGCGCCGTAATCCCAGCTACTTGAGAGACTGAGGCAGGAGAATCACCTGAACATGGGAGGTGGAGGTGGCAGAGAGCCAACATTGCACCACTGCACCCCTGCCTTGGCAACAAACTGTGACTCTGTCCCCCCACCAAAAAGAAAGAAAAAGAAAGGATAGTAACTCTATGGTTCAACTTGGCAGATCTGCAAAAAAAAATAGAATGCAGCAACTAAGACCTTGGAGAAGAGAAAACACCTTTTTCATGGGAACTTCCTCTCCTTGAAGAAAGACAGAATTTAATTTAGAGTTCTACTACCCTCGGGGTCTCCTGTAATCTTCATGTTTGTTTCTTAAGGAGAAGAGGAGATATCTTTTAGCCAACCAGCAGGGTGAGCTAGTGCTAGCATCAGTTCCATGATTCTCAAATCTCCCAAAACTCAATGGTGTAAATGGCTTGCACTATTAATAGCAATTTATTTCCCTGTAATAAACCTGAATCAAAAACACCATGTCTAGAACTGCTTCAGTCAATGCTATACCTGACAACTTTACTCAATACTTACAGATTCTCCGTTTATGACACATTCTCTTCACCAGAAAAATAACAAGTGTAAATAAAAGCTCATCTGAATATGTATCCATAGTATCCACGTTTCATTCTCTTAATTTTACAAGGTTATTAATTTAAAACATTTAGAAAACACTTTTAAAAAATGGCTAAAACAAGTGCTCTATAAAATTAGGGTTAGATAACTCAACATGCCAATTTCTCCATTTGCTACAAGCTACAATCGTCTTAGGACCTGACTGAAAAGCCTTCCCACAAGAATAAGATTCACTTTTCCTTCCAGAATCATCACATCCTAAGAAAATGGTCAAAATAAGTAACCCTAAAGAACAGTATTTAGGATGACAGAAAAAAATGGACCTGACCTTTCTCTAAATTGCAGATATCCCACCACTTCTATTCTCCTTGAAACTTTCTTTTCTCCTCCTGCTACCCATTAACAGTCTCAATTCACCCAAAACACTCTTATAACTTGAAGGACAAATTAAAACTGGAAAATGTTTAAGGTTGGCAGGTGACAGACCACTTTATAACTACAAATAACCTGAAAGTGACTCTAATTTTCACAAAATGAAAGTGTAAGTAAATCCACTCACATAATATTGAAAATTGTAAAACAGCTTATCAACTTACAAATATCAGTAATTTAAAAGCACCTGAAATGACTCATAAAAACTTTTAAAACCTTAAAACAAGTTAACTTTTTGCTAAATTTGACATTCAAAGAAGTTAAAGAGCACTGTAGGGTCCCACCATAAATGACAGTCACTACTTGTTCAATTTCCTGACAGACCTTAAGAGATACCACTCAGTAGAAGCAGTAGTCTTAAAAAGTTGTTTTAAAAAAAAGGAACATTCTGAGTGGCACATTTGTTTATCCAACTAAAACACTATTACAAAATGAAAGACACCATTATTTTCAGCATTGATCTCATTTCTTTTCTTATGTAATAACTGGCAATAACAGCAGTTATTTCAAACTTTCAAAGAAATTTATCAAGTACCTGATTGTTTTTTAATTTTTCAATTTCTGGGTCACAACTGCATTTGGAAAACCTTAAAATTCAAAAGCAACATTGCTCTGAAACTATCCGATATTTCTGTATTTTGTACCTGATTTTGTTTCACTGAAAGTCACTTTAAAAACTAAGTTACCATATAATATGAAAGTTTTTTGTTTTTTGTTTTGAGACGTAGTCTCACTGTGTCGCCAGGCTGGAGTGCAGCGGCACGATCTCAGCTCACTGCAACCTCTGCCTCCTGGGTTCAAGTGATTCTCCTGCCTCTGCCTCCCGAGTAGCTGGGACTACAGGCGCGCGCCACTACGCCCAGCTAATTTTTGCATTTTTAGTAGAGACAGGGCTTCACCATGTTAGCCAAGATGGTTGGTCTCCATCTCTTCACCTCGTGATCTGCCCGCCTCGGCCTCCCAAAGTGCTGGGATTACAGGCGTGAGCCACCGTGCCCGGCCAATACGAGAGTTTTAAACTTATTCTCACAGAAGTTCTCATGAACCTAATAATATTTAATTAGCAAGTATTCTCAATAACATCCCTTTTTTAACCATTATTAGTTGTAGATATTCACCTTCTCATCCCAGCAATATGACAAATACAAACAGCAATGGGTAGAGGCTGAAAGGCAATTTTCCATTATGCCACTAACTTAATCATCTCTGGACCTCAATATATTGTAAAAGAGGAGGGTAAGAGCAGTTGTTCTTTGATATTCCTTCCACAGTAAAACTACATGATCCAGGAAAACATTTGCTAATGTTAATGCATCTCCTACTCGTTAATACAAGACTGTTCTGTATTAGAAGAAAAGCTAAAAAAAAAGAGAAAATATATATCTGAAAAGAACAAGGAAATGAAAGTTAAGTAATGCTGAAAAATTCAAATTTCAATTTGAACACAGAGATCTAAACACCGATGTGTTTAAATATCCCTCCAATCAAGGAATTCTGTTAATGGCCAACACAAAACATTACGTGTCTCAAAGTCTTGTACTTCATTAGTTAATACCAACACAAAGTATGATATAATTGCAGTACAACTTTGTTAGAAATTGTAAGGCTTTTAAAAGCAATACATACCACTGCATTAATACTAATCAAGCTTTATGTTTCACCAATTCAAAAGTCTTAAGCTAGATTATAGCCTTATTATAAAACCGAGTTTCTTCTTAGCAAACCTACTAAAATGCAGTATTACTGCCACCAAGTTCCCTACATACTTACACATGCCACTGAAGGCAAACATCCAGGTTTCCTTTCTTTGAGAAACTTTAGTTGTCTATTTTTTGAAACGTTTTCCTTCTTATGGGACCAAAAACTGTTTACAACTAAAACAAACTACTGCAGGGAGGGAATACACAATTAAAACAAATCTGCCATCCAGATGCAACAAGCGTGGAATTAGTCAGGACTGGACAGGATAGACAGTGGTGTTTTGATACTTCTGTTGAAAGTATTAACAAGACAGGACCATCATTCGCCCCCAATTATGTTTATCCCCTCGTTGAGTTTGATGATCACACAAAATCTGAAGTCTAAATGTAAACGTTTTTATATTCAAAGTCAATATTACTTATACAGTTCAAGAAAACTTTTCCACTAATGTTGCTAAACCACAGATGGATCCCAACAAGAGTTGTCTGTAGAAGTCTCGTAACAAGTAACCTTTAGCTCCACCACCTAAGCTTCCAATCACTGAGAAGAGTCTGGGACAACTCATCTTCAGGTTCACGGGAGAAGTGGAGCACACCTGCTTTCCTCTGGCAGAGTAACTTCCCAGGGACACAAAGGCCAGAGAATCAGACCTGGAGAGGCAAAAAGCTTTAGCTGGACACCCACCAAGCCCTGGCAACCCAAACACTTCGAGCGATTTACCTCTTGCTGTTACTTCCCAGGCACCTAGTCGCATAAGATCTTGCAGGACGGGCGGAGGGAAGGGCTATGCGGTCTTGTCCCAAGTAAGGGGAGGGGTGTGTACAGTAAATGCCGGAGCCGGCGTTTCTGGCCACAACCGAGCAGCCTCAACGAGAGGGGTTGGTGACCGCTCTCGGCCCGCCCCGTTACTCAGTGCATTGCAATGGCGACCGCCAGGCTCCCCAAGCCGCCTGATCTCGGCCCCTTCCCCCTACTGCTCACTGGCTGCTCGGCTTCATGTGACTAAACAAAACCCCCAACTCTAGTGCCCAGCTCAGCCCCTTTGTGTCCGCTACCGGATCCTCCGACGCCGCAGCGGAAAGGCCCCCCCATCCCTCCGCCGAGTCCCGCCCCGCGGCGGCGGCCGCCGCTCACCTCAGGCTCCGTGGCCCCCAGCGACCGCTGCGGCCGCCGCCTCCCCGAACCCGGGGCCCGGGCTCCTTGTGTAGCACCAACTCCGCCTCCTCGGCCGCCGCCGCCATCTTAGCCTGTGCGGCAAAATGCGTCCTTTTGGATGGTTGGGACCCAGCCTAGGGCGTAGCTCCCCGGGCCCAAGAGCCGGAGGCCGGGTCCCCCAAGTTCTTCCGCCACCCTCAGTCCCGCCGCTGCCACAGCCCAGAGGCCCGAAACCCACTCGGGTCCCGGCGAATCTGACCAAATAACCCCTGAAACTCACAGTTTGGTGCCGTGTGCGTCAAACCGGGGCGACGTTGGGAGCGCGCGGCGTCCCCGCGTCACACGCCGTTCTGTACGCTACTCGGCTCCAGCGGCCCCCCTCCGCTCCCCGCTTTTCGCCTCCAGCCCCGGTTCCCACGGCGCAGGCGCGCTGCTTTCCCGCCTCTGCCGGGCTGCCGGCCGCGGGGGTGGCCAGCGAGGAGCTCCCGGAAAGCTTCGCACTGGTGGAGCGTCTGGGCCAATTAGACAAACGGGGGCAGCGGAAACAGTGCACCACTGTTCTCGGGTGCCAGAAACCAAACAAGGTCACCTCCCCCAGCGCTGACCTAATCACTCCCAAGGAGGTTCCCGCCCCAAAGTAGGCACGCTCCAAATATGGTGGTGCCCAAACTCTGCAAGACCCAAGCACTAGGCATGCCTAGGCCCTTTAAGGTGGAACAGGCCCAGGTTTGAGTTCCATGATCACGAGCTTGCAAAAATCTCTGTTATTTCTTCCTGTTGAGGAAAACAGCCGAAGAATGCAATATTTGCCAATCACAACTGTGGAGTAATGGCAGAGGGAAGGTTTTAGGATCTTAAGGGGGCAGTTGTTGGGAGTTGGCCAGGCAGAGCATCAAGTGTGACATCTCAGTTACCCGGACAGCCTGCCCTAAAAGGTGGCCGAGGTTTGCTCCAGTTTGACTCTCTGAGGACACTCTCTCCCTGCCTTACTGAAAGTGTCATGGTTCTACGAATTAAAGTTATATAAGAAGCACCTAAGATGCTGGTTAACCCTTCAGAGAATCAGTCCTGAGAGGGTTCTGGAAATTTTCATTTTTAACAAGCCTTCACCACAGGATCCTGGGGGCAGAGAAACACTGAGTGGGCTATTATTTTGGTTTTCGACTGAGCCAACAAGAAACTGCTAACGTGTTTAAGATTAACCAAGAGTTCTTGAGAAATCTACTGGTCCCGCCTTAATTATTTGGCTTCTCTGAACCTCTGTTTACTCATCTAAAAAATTAAAAATAAAAAAGTTTTCTTTACTTGTACAGTTGTCATTACTGTGGCCCTCCAAACCCTCAAGATGTTATTGGCATTCAGAAGAATATACCATAACTGCATTTATTTGAGAAGAATGAGAAACATTCTCTTTCCTATAGAATGATGCCTTCGGCAACAGCAAACAGATTCCAAACAACAAATATTTGACTAAACACATTAATTGCTTTATTACTTAATAGCTAACACTTGAGCGCTTGCTGTGTACCAGGCATTGTTCTAACTTGTTTGATTTCATTATAACCCAATGAGACAAAGAGAAGTAAGGTGATTTTCTCAAAGTCACACAGTTCTTTGGGTTCTTTATCCCAGCTACTCAGAAGGCTGAGGCAGGAGAAGGGCGTGAACCGGCGAGGTGGAGCTTGCAGTGAGCCGAGATCTCGCTGCAGCACTCCAGCCTGGGAGACAGAGAGAGACTCCATCTCAAAAAAAAAAAAAAAAGAAAAAAAGAAAATGCAAATCTTCCTTTTTTATTTATATGAATGTATAAACAATAAAATATAAATACGTATACATTTGCAGTCAATGGGGTAGGGGTGCACTTTGGATCATTTCATTTGCAGAATCCATTAAAATGCAGTTTACTATTAGTAAATCCAGTTTAATAGTAAATCCAGTTTACTATTGGACTTAGAACAAAAATATTATGCACTATGGAAATTCTCACATTATATCACTGTAAAAGCAGTTACTAAGAAAGTAACTGTCATAAATGTGCACCACTGACTAACGTGCAGACAAAACACACAAGCAAATAGAACCACTCAGAACTCAGCCATGATCAGGAACTTGTCTCACTAATGAAGCTGCTTTTTACGCTAGAACTCAGCAACTGAAGTGTAATACTGTGGAAGTCATAATAGCAGTAAAAGTAATCACAGTAATTATAATAGTAGAAGTAGTAATAGTTGATGAAACGCTGTATAAACAAAATAGATCTCAAAAGCTGTCTATGAATGGGAGAAACATAATGACAGAAAACTTGAATAAAGTAATGCAAAAAGAAAAAAAAATACACGTAAGGTCTCTGTTGAGCCGCAGACGCGGGTCTCTGTTCTGCAGGATGTGGTTTGTAAAAGTTATTAAGAATAAGGCCTACTTTAAGAGATACCAAGTGAAATTTAGAAGATGACAAGAGGGTAAAACTGATTACTATGCTCAGAAACGCTTGGTGATACAGGATAAAAATAAATACAACACACCCAAATACAGGATGATAGTTTGTGTAACAAACAGAGATATCATTTGTCAGATTGCTTATGCCCGTATAGAGGGAGATATGATAGTCTGCACGGCATATGCACACGAACTGCCAAAATACGGTGTGAAGGTTGACCTGACAAATTATGCTGCAGCGTATTGTACCGACCTGCTGCTGGACCACAGGCTTCTCAATAGGTTTGGCATGGACAAGATCTATGAAGGCCAAGTGGAGGCGACTGGTGATGACTACAATGTGGTAAGCATTGATGGTCAGCCAGGTGCCTTTACCTGCAATTAGGATGCAGGCCTTGCCAGAACTACCACTGGCAATAAAGTTTTTGGTGCCCTGAAGGGAGCTGTGCATGAAGGCTTGTCTATCCCTCACAGTACTAAATGATTCCCTGGTTATGATTCTGAAAGCAAGAAATGTAATGCAGAAGTACACCGGAAGCACATCATGGGCCAGAATGTTTCAGATTACATGTGCTGCTTAATGGAATAAGATGAAGATGCTTCAAGAAACAGTTCTCTCAATACATAAAGAACAGCATAACTCCAGACATGATGGAGGAGTTGTATGAGAAAGCTCATGCTGCTATATGAAAGAGTCTAGTCTATGAAAAGAAGCCCAAGAAAGAAGTTAAAAAGAAGAGGTGGAACCGTCCCAAAATGTCCCTTGCTCAGAAGAAAGATTGGGTAGCTCAATGAAGGCAAACTTCCTCAGAGCTCAGGAGTGAGCTGCTGAGAGCTAAACCAAACAATTTTCTATGAGAATTTTTCGGATAAAGACAATAAACTTATGGACAGAAAAAAACAAAAAAACAAAAAACAGGCAACTGGAAAAATCCAAAGACCAGTTATGTGGCTCAATGCCAAAATATTTAAGGAAATCACAGTTGAGAATGAAAGTCAAGATGTGGAAAACAGTTTGACTCTGGGAGAAAATTCATAATATATTGTGAATAAAATGATGCTCCAATGAATACACCTGGTAAATGTTTTGAAGAAAGAAAAAGCAAGATGCTGCTACTGGTTTTTGTTGTTACTGTTGTTTTGAAACTTTTATTTTAGGTTCAGGAGTACATATGCAGGTTTGTTATACAGGTAAACTCATGTCACAGGGGTTTTGAACAGATTATCTCGTGACCCAGTTACTTAGCCTAGTACCCAGTAGTTATTTTTTTCTGATCCTCGCCCTCCTCCCACCTTCCACCCTCAGGTGGGCCCTAGTGTGTGTTGTTCCCTCCCTTGTGTCCCTGTGTTCTTATCATTTAGTTCCCACTTATAAAAGAACATGCAGCATTTGGTTTTCTATTCCTGAATTAGTTTGCTAAGGATAATGGCCTCCAGCTCCATCTGTATTCCTGCAAAGGATGTGATCTCATTCTTTTCATGGCTGCATAGTATTCTGTGGTGTATACATACCACATTTTCTTTATCCAGTCTACCACTGATGGGCATTTAGGTTGATTCCAAGTCTTGGCTATTGTGAGGGGTACTTCAATGAGCATACATATGCGTGTGTCTTTATGATGGAATGATTTATATTCCTTTGGGCACATACCTAGTGATAGGATTGCTGGGTTGAATGGTAGTTCTGTTTTCAGCTTTTTGAGAAATTGTCACACTGTTTTCCACAACAGTTGAACCAATTTATACTCCCACCAACAGTGCATTAGTGTTCTCTTTTCTCTGCAACCTCACCAGCATCTGTTATTTTTTGACTTTTTAATAATGTGGTTACTGTTAATATGTTAAAATCTGACCATATGAACACAGTATATGAATCCATTAGTTATTACCAGATTACCAGTGAATGGAATTACCTGATAAAAAACGTAAAGTAAGTTGTAGTCTCAAATGACTTGCTCAAAAACAAAATGCAATTCAGTGTTGAATAAAAACAAATAATTCTTCTCATTCCAATACTTCATAATTCCAACCAAAAAGAAAGAAATGAAACATTAATCTACTAGTAATAAAGTCAAATCAAGTGTGGATTTTGCTCAGTATCCCACTAGTTCTGGATCAACCTCCTAATAGCAAAACTGTAAAGCAAGTCACTCTTGTGGAACTGCAAATAGTTCAGTATGTTTGTTCATTGGAGTGGGGGTAGGGAGGATGTGTGGAGTAGAAAGAGAGATGATGTAAACAGCAACCAAGTTTTGTACTTATTTTTGTCCCATGCTGACCTGAGCACAGAGCTTTACACATAGCAGGTATGCAATAAATAATTCCATTCAGTTCAACTAACATTCATTGTTTGTTTACTCTATGCAAGGTACCATACCAGGCACTGTCAGAAAAAGATGAGTAAAACAGTTCCTTGAAGCTATTCAATAGCTTTTATACTTCAAGGAAAGAGCTAGACAAAAAGGTACAATCAACTCTCAATTTACCAGGGAATGGAGGAGATAAGGTAATAGATAATAAAGTTCTCCAAATCTTAATTAAAACAAAGCCTCGTAAAACATAGTACAAAATAGATTTAGTATACATATATTTAATGAAAATTATATCTAATATTCAAGAACACATTTGCTATGCTACTCAGCATATCATTATGCATGCCCCCCGGAGGATGTGAAGGTAAATAGAACACACTCAGCTCTCAAATATTTTATGGTGGAATGGATCAAAAGTTGCGAGTTCACGTGCACATGAAACTTGCATGTTAAAACTGACAAAGAAAGAGATCAGCTCATTGTTCAACTGGTGCCTCACCTAGTGTTGATGATGCTGTGGTATCATTTTCCTCCAGAGTTTGGCTCTTAGCTTTGCAGGCTGAGAATCAGTTGAACTGGAGTTGATCAAGCTCAGTTAGATGAAACGTATAAGAGATTAATGAGTAAATCAAATGCTGATATATTAATTTACAATAAAAGTTTTGACTGCCAAGCATAATGGAATACCTAAGCAGACCGGTCAGCACATTCCCTCTTTGTGGAGAAGGATGCTAGGAACACCAATTTATTTGCTTGACGAGCATAGAATTAGATAAATATGATCTCAGCAGATGGGATCATGAAACTTTGATAGCAAACTGTACTCCGCCGTGATGATGTACCTCTCAAGGGAATTTGGACTCTTTAGTCTGCTTTCACCAGGACAATAACTCTTTTAAAAGTTAAAATATTTCTTTTAAGATGTATAACATACAAACCACAAGAAGATGAAGTATTTATAATTCATATTTCATCAATTCAATGACACTTTCTAAAAAATGTTGTAACATTTCAAATTGTGTCTTACAATCATAATTTGTAATTAGCAGTTTTTTCTTTCGTGGGGGTTCATAAAATAATGGCACACCTTTCAGTGGTATCTTAGAATCTAATGGAATACGATAATTGCATGACATTTCTTTAAACTCCCTTACTTCTGTTTTGGTAAATTGACTTTCATCAAGTTAGTAGTTGCCCCACTACATCATTACTTAGAGAGTTTAAGTTCAAAAACTATGTCAAGCTTTATTTTCCTCAATTCGTATTCTGATCAGACTGTCGTAATTGAGCTAAGTTCCCAAGGGATAAAGGACACTGGAGGATACTTCATCCGCAAATGTATTCTTAGCTTCTAAAGTAACCCAGACTTGGCTGTGTGCAGTGGCTCACACCTGTAATCCCAGCACTTTGGGAAGCCGAGGCAGGCAGATCACCTGAGGTCAGGAGTTCAAGACCAGCCTGGCCAACATGGTGAAACCCTGTCTCTACTAAAAATACAAAAATTAGCCAGGTGTGGTAGCGGGCGCCTGTAATCCCAGCTACTCAGGAGGCTGAGGCAGGAGACTCCCTGGAACCCGGAAGGCAGAGGTTGCAGTGAGCTGAGATTGTACCACTGTACTGCAGCCTGGGCAACAGAGTAAGACTCCATCTCCAAAAATAAAAAATAAAGTAACTCAGATTTCACTGGGTTTTGTCATCCCTTTTTACTGCAGGACCCTTAAAATGCCTACAAAGTGTCTTAAGGGGGCATTTGTACTTAGGAACAGGTCCTGTTAGCTACCTCGTTCCCTGTCTGATTTGGCAAGCCGTCTGCTGTGGCTACTGATGAGCCTTCTGCTGGCAACAACTGCGTTCCACATGGCAGCACCATTTTATTGCCAGGCACCAATATGGCCATAGGTTACAATCTAGAATACATACGGTACTAAGTAAGCCATTATTGGAGTCTGTAGTCAAGGCTTTTAGTTTTATGGACTATTTTCTAAATATTTACTTAATATGTGTTGGGCTCTATAATAGTCACTGTAGAGACTACAGAGAAAAATCCACAGGGTCACTATGTATAGTTGTGGAGTTTGTGCACAGTACAAAGGTGCCAAGTAGGTGAATGGAGGCTGAAACTCAACCTGTTCCTTACCCACCAGCTCATGCCCCCTAGTGCAGGGCTGAATCCATCTGCAAGAAAGAGTGCCATTTTCTTCTGACAAAGATACTTCTTCTTTAAAGCAATCCTTGACCCCATGAGTCTGTATCAGCCTGTTTCTAATTCTTCTGCGTAGTCACCTTTCCCAATCCCTCTGCCCAGAGACAGTCTTTCCCTAGTCCCTCTGCTCTACTTCACATGGAGAGAATTGATATGCTACTGGGCCCTAATTACTCATTCTGTATCTTCAAGGAGCTTACAGTCTAATGAGGGGAGATAAAGAAAAAAACATTGTGACACATGTGATAAGGGTGGGCTAAAAGTAAGCATCCAGTAGGACCTTGGGAACACTAAGAGGGAGTCCTAACCCAGTCTAGTGGACCAGGCAAGGCTTCTGGAGGATGCCTTCTCTGCCTAGAACCATCTTCCCACTCCTTCACCTGGACTAATTCCTACTCATTCTTCAAGTTTCAGTTAAATATACCTTTGCTTAATTTCCTTAGTTTTGGATAACTAATATCAACAATCCTTTGCTCAATTTTATAGGTTACCCAAATGTAGGTCAATTTGTGATTATCTATTATGTATACATATTATATATGTATATAGAGATGATTTTTATATAAATGCATATATTTGTCTATGCATATATAATCTACACGTATGTGTATGTAAATAGATAACCACAATATATGCATGTATAAATGCAAATATTTATATATACATATATGACGTGTGTATATAATATATATAAATTATATATACACACATATTTATATTATGTATATATATTTATATATAAATATACATAAGTGTGTGTACATATATTTACATATATACTTTCCTTCTTGGCACGTGCCTGCCTGTACATTCATTTTTTTATTTTTTATTTTTATATTTTTGAGATGGAGTCTCACTCTGTCGCCCAGGCTAGAGTGCAATGGCGCAATCTCGGCTCACTGCAACCTCCGTCTCCTGGGTTCAAGCAATTCTCCTGCCTCAGCCTCCAGATTAGCTAGGATTACAGGTGTGCACCACCATGCCCAGGTAATTTTTGTATTTTCAGTAGAGACAGGGTTTCACCGTGTTGGCCAGGCTCGTCTCGAACTCCTGACCTCAAGTGATCCACCCGCCTCAGCCTCCCAAAGTGCTGGGATTACAGGAGTGAGCCACCATGCCCAGCCCCGCCTGCATTTGAAATTCACCATTGTGGGCCTGCCTTGATCCTTCAGCAGTCCTAATTAATGTAATTGGCTGATTGGATTCTCCTGGGCTTCTGTCAGAGCTACTTTCCCTCACCCTCTTACCTCATACTCACAAAGCACTCAGTGCTTCCTCTTTTGTTATACTTATCTCACGTGTACATAAACCCCACTATAATGGAACAAATAGAATCTAAAAATTCATTTTCACAAATTACAAGGTCATATTATGAGGAGATTAATGAAATGACTGGAGTGATCCCGCATAGTTTGCTGGAGAGCACCGTGTCTGGCTGTGTGACCAAAATCCATCCTGGTCTCAGCTAGAGTTTGGAGTAGTCTGCTGGTACTTGACTTCTCCAGCTTAAATAAATATACCGGGGATAATTCTAGGCTCCATGACTAGCTGGGAATTCCAGAATCGTAGCACTGATTCCAGGAATCCCTAGGATTCTTGACAGCCATTTGATCTAATACAAGCAGATTGGGTTGGGAGAATACTGGGAATTCAGGGGCCCACTTCACCTTGTCTTCCCCTCCAAGATCGGAACTTTAGCCCACCACATTGAAAATGGGAATTGGGGAGAGGGCAGGATTAATAGCCAGATGTATTAAAATTGGTTTTGCATTGTCAGGGAACATAATTTCACCATGTTATTTCTACATGATTGTACATGTGGATTTTACTATAATTACTTGTGTAATGACTACCTCCTCCTTCTAGACTCTATACTACATGATGATAAGGGCCCTATTAATCTTGCTTCTTACAGTGCAGTGCATTTCTTAGCTCATATTAGTTGCTTAATAAAAATTTGTTAAATTAAATTGATGTCATATCTAAGAGAAAACATAAAATACTTTTTCCCCTTTTTTAAAAGGTAGCTTCTATCTCTGTTACCCAGGCTGGAGTGCAGTGGCATGATCACAGCTCAGTGCAGCTTCGACCTCCCAGGTTCAATCAATCCTCATGATAGCCTCCTGAGTCACTGGGACTATAGGCACACACCACCACACCCAGCTAATTTTTAAATTTTTCTGTAGGGTTGGGGTTTTGCCATGTTGCCTAGGCTGGACTTGAACTCCTGGGCTCAACTGATCTACTCACCTAGACCTCCCAAAGTGCTGGGATTACAGGTGTGAACCAATGAGCCTGGTGAAGATCTAAAAGACTTTTAAAAGCTAGTTGGGGGGAAAGAGTAGTGGTAAATACATTCTTTGCAGAGAGAAACATGAAA
Source organism: Chlorocebus sabaeus (assembly GCF_047675955.1). Taxonomy (NCBI): domain Eukaryota; kingdom Metazoa; phylum Chordata; class Mammalia; order Primates; family Cercopithecidae; genus Chlorocebus; species Chlorocebus sabaeus. The sequence continues at coordinate 45,872,832 of NC_132923.1, read as the reverse complement.
AAAGTCTAAGAAGTACAAGACAGTATGCCATGTTTAGGGAATGGTAAGTAATTCACAAAACTAGAGCATATAGGCAAGAAGTGGTAAGAGTAAGCATAGTAAGAAATGAAACTGGAAAGAGAAGCAGAAGTTGGATTGCTAAGAACAAGGAACTTGGACTTGATCCTAAGGGCAATGGGAATCCATTGAGGGATCTTAAAAGGAAATTAAATGAAAAAATTTGCCCTTTTGAGATATATACAATTTATTGAAGAGGTAAAACTGGATGCAGAGAGAAGAGTAGGTTATTTATGCAGCTTGTACCTGCATAATCATGGCATATGTTACAGGAAGCTGCCCTGCCCTCAGCTTGCATAGAGAGGTAGTGCTCAGCAGTCCTGCTTTGCACTCCACAAAACTTCTCTTCCCAACACTTAGCTGCAGCTGACTGGACACTGGATGGGCACCTGATCCAAAGGAAACTAATCCATAGTCTGGCAGGTGATCTATGACATGGCCAGCATGGAAAATAGGATCAAGATAGTGTGGTATTGACATTAAGATAGGCAAATAGATCAATAAAAGAAAATAGAGGGTCCAGAAACAGACCCACAATTACGTGGTCAATTAAACTTCAGTAAAGGTGCAAAGGCAATTCAGTAGAGAAAGGATAGTCTTTTCAACAAATGATACTGGAAAAATTAAATATCCATATGTAAGAAATTGAAATTTGATTCATATACTAAAATTAACTCGAAACGACTTATAGACCTAATCTAAAACCTAGACCAAAAAATATTTAGGAGCAAATCTTTGTGAGCTTGGGCTACACAAAAATTTTTGAGAAATGACACCAAAAGCACAATTCATGAAAGAAAAGGTTGATAAAATCAACTTCGAAATTTAGAATTTTTGCTCCTTGAAAGAGTTAGAGAGTGAAAGGACAACCCCAGATTAGGAAAAAATATTTGCAAATTACACAACTGATAAGGGACTTGTATCCATAATATATAAAGAATTCTCAAAACACAATAAGTAAATGTATAACCTGATTAAAAAAATGGACAAAAGCATGAACAGGCACTTCGCCAAAAAAGATATAATGATGTCAAAAAAAGCACATGAAAAATACTCATTAGTCATTAGAGAAGTGTAAATTGAAACTCCAAATGAGATCTCATTACACATTTGAATGAGAATGGCTAAAAATAATAAGACCAACGATACCAAGTGTCGGCAAGGATGTATAACAACTAGAACTCTATCATACTGCTTATGGGAATGTAAAATAGTACAACCACTTTAGGAAAAATCTTGGCAGTTTCTTTACAAGTTAAAAATACACACCCTATAATGAACGTGATTCATCCCTTTTACTGCTAAGTATTAACTCAAGATAAAAGAAATACACATGCACACAAAGACTTCTACAGGAATTTTTATAGCAGCTTTATTGGTAACAGTCAAAAACTGGAAACAACATGAATGCCCATCAATAGATTAACGTGTAAAGCCAGCCTACCAAACAGAATACATGCTGTGTGGTTGTCTTTAAATAAAACCCTAGAAAATGCAACTAATCTGCAGTGACAGACGACAAATCAGTGGTTGCCTGTTGTGGAGGAAGAAGAGGCAGGTATGAGGGTAAGGGTTTTATATTAGGAAATAAGGAATTGTTTGGGCGTGATATGTTTATTTTCTTGATTGTGGTGATGGATTCACTGCTGGTACTTGATTTCTCCAGCTTAAATATACAGGGAATAATTCTAGGCTCTGTGACTAGCTGGAAATTCTAGAATCGTAGCACTGATTCCAGGAATCTCTGGGATTCTTGACAGCCATTTGATCTGTCTAATACAGGCAGATATATGTGCAGATACATATATATGTGTACATATATGTATACACATATACAAGTGTAGCTACATGTCCAAACTTATGAAATTGTACACTTTAAATAGTACTATTTATGGTTACAATATACAATAGTTTGAATAAAATTCTTTAAAATTTTTTTACAGAGAGAGAATGGAATGAGAGAGTTTCTTGTAGTGGTGGAATAGGAAGAATATTCAGAGTACACTTGGACAGACAGATAACACTCCCATTTTACATATTTCAACATGGGGTATCAGGCAGATGAGCTATTTCTTTGCTCAAATGCTGTCTATTTTATTGGTAAGATTGGCAGCAAAGCTTTCCACACAAATGACCTAAAATAGATTGGCAGAAGGCTTGAAGAAGGTGGAGTAGGTTTGAAATAGCTGCTGGAGAACCCAGACCCAGAACTCTTGGCATTTGAATAGAGCTGGAGGTTTTGTTGATATTGGGGACCAAGAATCTATGGTAATACAACTTCCATATCATTGTGTAATTTTTCTCTAGCACATGTCAATAGTACAGGCAGACAGACACAGTCCTCTTTTTTCTCTGAACACATCTCATCTCCCAGAAGTTTCTTTAATCTCTTGAGCACTCAGATTTCTATGGCATCTGCTCCACCATTTTGTCAGACATGCCAAGACATTTTTCACCCATTCGTTCAACAGCTATCTATTGAGACCCTTTAACTCAGGTGTGAGGTGTCAAATGGCACTGAATATACAATAGTCCAAATATACATGATCCATGCTTTCAGGCTTACATGTCTGAATATGCAACGTCCTCCCACAGGCTCTAACACTGATCACTTGCAGACCTCAGAGGACTGTGCACTTCCCAAGCATAGGTGTCCCCCAGGACTCATATCAGCCACACACCACTTGACCATTAATAATCAAGGTGGCCTCACTGCAAGTGTCCATTTTCAAGCTTGACCCATGTCACGTTCCTCCTTTTTATTGTGGATATATATATATATATATATGTACACATATAATTTTTTTCCAAGACAGAAAACTGTTTTTCCAAGACAAGAAACTCCAACTGTTGCCCAAGTTGGAGTGCAGTGGTGCAATCTCGGCTCACTGCAACATCTGCCTCCCGAGTTCAAGCGATTCTCCTTACTCAGCCTCCCAAGTAACTGGGACTACAACCATGCACCACCACACATGGCTAATTTTTGTATTTTTAGTAGAGACGGGGTTTCACCATTTTGGCCAGGTTAGTCTCAAACTCCTGACCTCGTCATCTGCCCACCTCAGCCTCCCAAAATGCTGGGATTACAGGCTTGAGCCACTGCATCCAGCCTACTGTGGTTATTAAAAGTTGGGAGAGGTGTGTGGCAAACACTGAATTCGTAGGATCTATAACTAGAGACCTGAGGGCCCAAGGAAATGTTCACAGTTATCTAGTATGCTGTCAGATAATAGGTTTAGGTATTTTCTTTCTTTGAAATTCAATAAACTTTCACAATGATTTTCATTAAAGATGAATGGTAAATTGCTATCTCACCCACAGTTTGGATAACAGATTATTAGAAAATCTGTACATATTAAATAATGCATCACTGTTGCATCAAATGGAAGTGTATCTCTTTATCCTCTTTAAAGAGATATATCAGATACATAATACTCAAATATCTGCAGTTGTGTGCTTACACACACACACACACACACATACACACACCCCAGGCAGGGGAAGAAAGAGAGAATGTAAAAATAGGAATCACATTTGCTTTAAGGGGAGATAGAAACGTAAAAGTTTCTTTCTACCATTATGTCAGTTTTGACTATACTAGGAAATCCCATATGAAATTATGATTCTGGGATAGAATATTCTGTCTTTGAGGGCACCACCAGAAGAGAATACTAAACAGTAATAAAGAGGAAAAGACAGACATATACATGTTCTTTTCTCTTCTGTTGTTAGCCTAAAAAAAATTTAAAATGTGCACGAATGCATACGGGATATTTCTTTTAGTGAAAAGGCAAAAAAACCAAATGCCTAAAGGTTGGGAATAGAAATTGATGAGTTTGGCAGTAGGCTTTGGAAATGAGCAGTGATAACCAATCTGACTAATGTGAAAAAAATGTTGCAAAGAAGCACTAGAAACAAAAAAAGCAGAGGGGTGGAGCAAGATGGCCGAATAGGAACAGCTCCAGTCTCCAGCTCCCAGCGCGAGCGACACAGAAGACAGGTGATTTCTGCATTATCAACTGAGACACTGGGTTCATCTCACTGGGGAGTGCCGGGCAATTGGTGCTGGTCAGCTATTGCAGCCTGTCCAGCGAGAGCTGAAGCAGGGCGAGGCATTGCCTCACCTGGGAAGCCCAAGGGGGAAGGGAATCGCTTTTCCTAGCCAGGGGAACTGAGACACACAACACCTGGAAAATCAGGTAACTCCCACCCCAATACTGCGATTTAAGCAAACGGGCACACCGGGAGATTATATCCCACACCTGGCCGGGAGGGTCCCACGCCCAGGGAGCCTTCCTCATTGCTAGCATAGCAGTCTGCGATCTAACCTCAAGGCAGCAGCGAGGCTGGTGGAGGGGTGCCCGCCATTGCTGAGGCTTAAGTAGGTAAACAAAGCCCTGGGAATATCTAACTGGGTGGAGCTCACAGCAGCTCAAGGAGGCCTGCCAGTCTCTGTAGACTCCACCTCTGGGGACAGGGCACAGCTAAACAACAACAACAACAACAACAACAAAAAGCAGCAGAAACCTCTGCAGACGCAAACAACTCTGTCTGACAGCTTTGAAGAGAACAGTGGATCTCCCAACACGGAGGTTGAGATCTGAGAACAGATAGACGCCTGCTGAAGTGGGTCCCTGAGCCCTGAGTAGCCTAACTGGGAGACATTCTCCACTAGGGGCAGACCGACACCCCACACCTCACACGGTGGAGTACACCCCTGAGAGGAAGCTTCCAAAGTAAGAATCAGACAGGTACACTCGCTGTTCAGCAGCATTCTATCTTCTGCAGCCTCTGCTGCTGACACCCAGGAAAACAGGGTCTGGAGTGGACCTCAAGCAATCTCCAACAGACCTACAGCTGAGGGTCCTGACTGTTAGAAGGAAAACTAACAACCAGGAAGGACACCTACACCAAAACCCCATCAGTACGTCACCATCATCAAAGACCAGAGGCAGATAAAACCACAAAGATGGAGAAAAAGCAGGACAGAAAAGCTGGAAATTCAAAAAATAAGAGCGCATCTCCCCCTTCAAAGGAACGCAGCTCATCGCCAGCAACGGATCAAAGCTGGATGGAGAATGACTTTGACGAGATGAGAGAAGAAGCCTCCAGTCCATCAAACTTCTCAGAGCTAAAGGAGGAATTACGTAACCAGCACAAAAAAACTAAAAAGCTTGAAAAAAGTGGAAGAATTGATAACCAGAATAATTAATGCAGAGAAGGCCATAAACGAACTGACAGAGATGAAAACCATGACATGAGAAATATGTGACAAATGCACAAGCTTCAGTAACTGACTCGATCAACTGGAAGAAAAAGTATCAGCGATTGAGGATAAAATGAATGAAATGAAGTGAGAAGAGAAATCTAAAGAAAAAAGAAGAAAAAGAAATGAACAAAGCCTGCAAGAAGTATGGGATTATGTAAAAAGACCAAATCTACGTCTGATCGGGGTGCCTGAAAGTGAGGGGAAAAATGGAACCAAGTTGGAAAATACTCTTCAGGATATCATCCAGGAGAGCTTCCCCAACCTAATAGGGCAGGCCAACATTCAAATTCAGGAAATACAGAGAACGCCGCAAAGATACTCCTCGAGAAGAGCAACTCCAAGACACATAATTGCCAGATTCACCAAAGTTGAAATGAAGGAAAAAATTTTAAGGGCAGCCAGAGAGAAAGGTTGGGTTACCCACAAAGGGAAGCCCATCAGACTAACAGCAGATCTCTCGGCAGAAACTCTCCAAGCCAGAAGAGAGTGGGAGCCAATATTCAACATTCTTAAAGAAAAGAATTTTAAACCCAGAATTTCATATCCAGCCAAACTAAGTTTCATAAGTGAAGGAGAAATAAAATCCTTTACAGATAAGCAAATGCTTAGAGATTTTGTCACCACCAGGCCTGCCTTACAAGAGACCCTGAAGGAAGCACTAAACATGGAAAGGAACAACCAGTACCAGCCATTGCAAAAACATACCAAAATGTAAAGACCATTGAGGCTAGGAAGAAACTACATCAACTAATGTGCAAAATAACCAGTTAATATCATAATGGCAGGATCAAGTTCACACATAATAATATTAACCTTAAATGTAAATGGACTAAATGCTCCAATTAAAAGACACAGACTGGCAAACTGGATAAAGAGTCAAGACCCATCAGTCTGCTGTATTCAGGAGACCCATCTCACATGCAGAGACATACATAGGCTCAAAATAAAGTGATGGAGGAAGATCTACCAAGCAAATGGAGAACAGAAAAAAGCAGGGTTTGTAATACTAGTCTCTGATAAAACAGACTTTAAACCATCAAAGATCAAAAGAGACAAAGAAGGCCATTACATAATGGTAAAGGGATCAATTCAACAGGAAGAGCTAACTATCCTAAATATATATGCACCAATACAGGAGCACCCAGATTCATAAAGCAAGTCCTTAGAGACTTACAAAGAGACTTAGACTCCCATACAATAATAACGGGAGACTTCAACACTCCACTGTCAACATTAGACAGATCAACGAGACAGAAAGTTAACAAGGATATCCAGGAATTGAACTCATCTCTGCAGCAAGCAGACCTAATAGACATCTACAGAACTCTCCACCCCAAATCAACAGAATATACATTCTTCTCAGCACCACATCACACTCATTCCAAAATTGACCACATAATTGGATGTAAAGCACTCCTCAGCATATGTACAAGAACAGAAATTATAACAAACTGTCTCTCAGACCACAGTGCAATCAAACTAGAACTCAGGACTAAGAAACTCAATCAAAACTGCTCAACTACATGGAAACTGAATAACCTGCTCCTGAATGACTACTGGGTACACAATGAAATGAAGGCAGAAATAAAGATGTTCTTTGAAACCAATGAGAACAAAGATACAACATACCAGAATCTCTGGGACACATTAAAGCAGTGTGTAGAGGGAAATTTATAGCACTAAATGCCCACAAGAGAAAGCTGGAAAGATCTAAAATTGGCACTCTAACATCACAATTAAAAGAGCTAGAGAAGCAAGAGCAAACACATTCAAAAGCTAGCAGAAGGCAAGAAATAACTAAGATCAGAGCAGAACTGAAGGAGATAGAGACACAAAAAACCCTCCAAAAAATCAATGAATCCAGGAGTTGGTTTTTTGAAAAGATCAACAAAATTGATAGACCACTAGCAAGACTAATAAAGAAGAAAAGAGAGAAGAATCAAATAGACGCAATAAAAAACGATAAAGGGGATATCACCACCGACCCCACAGAAATACAAACTACCATCAGAGAATACTATAAACACCTCTATGCAAATAAACTAGAAAATCTAGAAGAAATGGATAATTTCCTGGACACTTACACTCTCCCAAGACTAAACCAGGAAGAAGCTGAATCCCTGAATAGACCAATAACAGGCTCTGTAATTGAGGCAATAATTAATAGCCTACCAACCAAAAAAAGTTGAGGACAGATGGATTCACAGCTGAATTCTACCAGAGGTACAAGGAGGAGCTGGTACCATTCCTTCTGAAACTATTCCAATCAATAGAAAAAGAGGGAATCCTCCCTAACTCATTTTATGAGGCCAACATCATCCTGATACCAAAGCCTGGCAGAGACACAACAACAAAAAAAAGAATTTTAGACCAACATCCCTAATGAACATCGATGTAAAAATCCTCAATAAAATACTGGCAAACCGGATCCAGCAGCACATCAAAAAGCTTATCCACCATGATCAAGTGGGCTTCATCCCTGGGATGCAAGGCTGGTTCAACATATGCAAATCAATAAACGTAATCCAGCATATAAACAGAACCAAACACAAAAACCACATGATTATCTCAATAGATGCAGAAAAGGCCTTTGACAAAATTCAACAGCCCTTCATGCTAAAAACTCTCAATAAATTCGGTATTGATGGAACGTATCTCAAAATAATAAGAGCTATTTATGACAAACCCACAGTCAATATCATACTGAATGGGCAAAAACTGGAAGCCTTGCCTTTGAAAACTGGCACAAGACAGGGATGCCCTCTCTCACCACTCCTATTCAACATAGTGTTGGAAGTTCTGGCTAGGGCAATCAGGCAAGAGAAAGAAATAAAGGGTATTCAGTTAGGAAAAGAAGTCAAATTGTCCCTGTTTGCAGATGACATGATTGTATATTTAGAAAACCCCATCCTTTCAGCCCAAAATCTCCTTAAGCTGATAAGAAACTTCAGCAAAGTCTCAGGATACAAAATTAATGTGCAAAAATCACAAGCATTCTTATACACCAGTAACAGACAAACAGAGAGCAAAATCATGAATGAACTTCCTTTCACAATTGCTTCAAAGAGAATAAAATACCTAGGAATCCAACTCACAAGGGATGTAAAGGACCTCTTCAAGGAGAACTACAAACCACTGCTCAGTGAAATAAAGGAGGACACAAACAAATGGAAGAACACACCATGCTCATGGGTAGGAAGAATCAATATCGTGAAAATGGCCATACTGCCCAAGGTAATTTATAGATTCAATGCCATCTCCATCAACCTACCAATGAGTTTCTTCACAGAATTGGAAAAAACTGCTTTAAAGTTCATATGGAACCAAAAAAGAGCCCGCATCTCCAAGACAATCCTAAGTCAAAAGAACAAAGCTGGAGGCATCATGCTACCTGACTTCAAACTATACTACAAGGCTACAGTAACCAAAACAGCATGGTACTGGTACCAAAACAGAGATATAGACCAATGGAACAGAACAGAGTCCTCAGAAATAATACCACACATCTACAGACATCTATCTGATCTTTGACAAACCTCAGAAAAACAAGAAATGGGGAAAGGATTCCCTATTTAATAAATGGTGCTGGGAAAATTGACTAGCCATAAGTAGAAAGCTGAAACTGGATCCATTCCTTACTCCTTATATGAAAATTAATTCAAGATGGATTAGAGGCTTAAATATTAGACCTAATACCATAAAAACCCTAGAAGAAAGCCTAGATAATACCATTCAGGACATAGGCATGGGCAAGGACTTCATGTCTAAAACACCAAAAGCAATGGCAACAAAAGCCAAAATTGACAAATGGGATCTAATTAAACTAAAGAGCTTCTGCACAGCAAAAGAAACTACCATCAGAGTGAACAGGCAACCTACAGAATGGGAGAAAATTTTTGCAATCTACTCATCTGACAAAGGGCTAATATCCAGAACCTACAAAGAACTCAAACAAATTTATAAGAAAAAAACAAACAACCCCATCAAAAAGTAGGCAAAGGATATGAACAGACATTTCTCAAAAGAGGACATTCATACAGCCAACAGACACATGAAAAAATGCTCATCATCACTGGCCATCAGAGAAATGCAAATCAAAACCACAATGAGATACCATCTCACACCAGTTAGAATGGCAATCATTAAAAAGTCAAGAAACAACAGGTGCTGGAGAGGATGTGGAGAAATAGGAACACTTTTACACTGTTAGTGGGACTGTAAACTAGTTCAACCATTATGGAAAACAGTATGGCAATTCCTCAAGGATCTAGAACTAGAAGTACCATATGACCCAGCCATCCCATTACTGGGTATATACCCAAAGGATTATAAATCATGCTGCTATAAAGACACATGCACATGTATGTTTATTGCGGCACTATTCACAATAACAAAGACTTGGAATCAACCCAAATGTCCATCAGTGACAGACTGGATTAAGAAAATGTGGCACATATACACTATAGAATACTATGCAGCCATAAAAAAGGATGAGTTTGTGTCCTTTGCAGGGACATGGATGCAGCTGGAAAACATCATTCTCAGCAAACTATCGCAAGAACAGAAAACCAAACACCGCATGTTCTCAGTCATAGGTGGGAACTGAACAATGAGATCACTCGGACTGGGGAAGGGGAACATCACACACTGGGGCCTATCATGGGGAGGGGGGAGGGGGGAGAGGGGAGGGATTGCATTGGGAGTTTTACCTGATGTAAATTACAAGTTGATGGGTGCTGACGAGGTGATGGGTGCAGCACACCAACATGGCACAAGTATACATATGTAACAAACCTGCACGTTATGCACATGTACCCTAGAACTTAAAGTATAATAAAAAAAATTTTTAAAAAGCAACAATTTTTTGCATCGTGCATAAAAATGAAATGGTCATGTAATAGCCCCTGATAGAAGTTTTCTTGTGACAAGGAGACTTTCCCAAAAACGAACAAAATGGAATTAGGAGCTCTGCCTGCAATATCCCTAAAGAGACAAAGTGTTAATCTTTCTATCACTATAAAAATAGAGAATTTTTTGTTTGTTTGTTTGAGATGGAGTCTCTCTCTGTCGCCCAGGCTGGAGTGCAGTAGTACAATCTCAGTTTACTGCAACTTCCACTGCCTGTGTTCAAGAAACTCTTCTGCCTCAGCCTCCCAAGTAGCTGGGATTATAAGCACCCACCATCAGGCCTGGCTAATTTTTGTATTTTTAGTAGAGACAAGGTTTCACCATGTTGTCCAGGCTGGTCTCGAACTCCTGGCCTCAAGTGGTTCACCCACCTTAGCCTCCCGAAATGCTGGGATTAGAGGTGTGAGCCACCAAACCTGGCCAAAAATAGTGAATTTTTTTTTTTTTTTTTTTTTGAAACAGAGTTTCTCTCTGCTGTTGCCAGGCTGGGGTGCAGTGGTGTGATCTCAGTTCACTGCAACCTCCACCTCCCGGGTTTAAGCGATTCTCCTGCCTCAGTCTCCTGAGTAGTTGGGACTACAGACACACACCATCACACCCAGCTAATTTTTGTAGTTTTAATAAAGATGGGGTTTCACCATGTTGGCCAGGATGGTCTCGATCTCTTGACCTCGTGATCTGCCGGCCTCGGCCTCCCAAAGTGCTGGGATTACAGGCGGGAGCCACTGCGCCTGGCCATGACTTTTTAATAGGAAAAGAAATCGTGTGCCAGATACTTCCCTAAACTAGGTCAATGCACAGATTCTCTATATAGCCATCATAAGTAATCTGGCCAGAAATCCCACGATAATCATTATCCCTAAGTGTAAATTATACATGTAGCCAAATATCAGTATCGTGCCTGCAAGTATACTTGCTAGGATGAATAGTTGAAATAGTAACAGAAAATAAGAGCAGATTCATGAATCAGCCTCTTAAAAGTGAAGAAGGTTTGATGCTGTAATTCACCATTTACCCTAGTTTTTGGAAGCTTAACTATTGAGATAAGGAATTTTTAGGCTTGTTATTATTATAAGTGTGCTCTCTTTTTATTTTGATAAATAATTGGAGAATACTTACACAAATAACCCTTAAGACAGATTGCTTTGTGAATTATCTATGGTGACTTGTGAAGAATTTCCCCTCTTCCCCAAGGCAACCTACTCTGCCTCCCCTCACCCACCCTTAGGTTTGCATGTATCTTGAAAGATTGGCCTGCAGAGCCTTCAGGCAAACCATCGTGGAAATAGTTTTTCTCTGGCATTTATGAGTTTATGATTTCTCTCTGCAAAGTGCCAGAGTACAAGATACCTAAATTGCTGTAGAGCCAAGTTTGTGATTCCATCACTGACATACTAATTCAGTCAGCCATTATCTATTGTGTGCCTATTGGGTCCCAGGAATCACACTGTTTAGGATCCTCGGCACAATACTATAAACAAAATTGACAAGGTCCCTGTCCCTGTGAAGCTTCCATTCTATTATGCTGACTATAGCTCAACACTAAGAGTTGATAAATAAGAAACCACTATGGGCACTTCAAGCAAAGGATTCTTAAGTAATCCTATGAATCAATTGGGACAAAGAAATGTTAGGAAGGGAAAAATGGAATTGGAGTACTGATCTGAAGAGAGACCTCCTGGTTAGGAAGCCAGAATCTGCTCAGGCAGGCAGCTTAGGTGAGTGGATAAATGAAAAATCTATTATTTTGCTAGTAGGGAAGGCAGCACAGTAGGGGCTCAGTCAGACCCAGAATAAAGCATTCTTGGAATGAGAGCAGGCTGTTGCTTATGTGCTATGATTTGAGATGAATTGGGAAAGCTGCCAGTTCAAAAATGTCTCTTCCACAGATGTCTGGAAAATGTGAATGTTTACTTCTCTTGGGAGAGGTGGTGGTTAAAAGCACGGACTTTGGAATCAGGCAGTCTTGTTTGTGAATTGCAGCTCTGCAACTTACTGTGACTTTAGAGAAGTTGCTTTTCTTTCTTAGCCTCAGCGTCCTCATCTATAAAATGGGGATAATCATACCCCTCACAGGTTTTTTATAAGACTTTTAAAAAGCTATTATAAACCCAATAGTAGCACAGGTACCCAGAAACAGTAAACATTTAATAAATAACAGATATTCTTAATATTATATATAATGAATGTTCCAACTAACTTTCATTGAATTCCACCTGTGTGCCTGGCATTGTACTGGTCATGATGCAAAAAGGAAGACAGTCTTGAAAACAGCTGAATACAGTAAAATGTGAAAGATGCTCTCAGAGATAGTTATGGAATAAAACTTTGGTTTCTTTTTCTCAAAGCAGAGAAAGGAGGGCGGACATTTCAGGAAAATGGAATAAATAAGGCTCAGTAGGTGAAAAATATTTTAGGTGAGCTTCCTCCAAGAAACTAAGATGTAGATGGTAGAAATGGAATGCCAATATAAGAGGATACTTCCTCCTAAAAATGCTATATTCCTTTGACTTCTGCAGCACAGCACTCTCCCCGTTTCTCTGCACTTTCTCTCTTAAGTTCTTCCCAGTCTCCTTTGTGGTGTCCTTCACCTGACTGTTATATGTTGAAATTGCTCAAGACTGCCTGAGGTGTTTTCCTACTCTATATACTCTCCTTAGACATCTCATCTATTACCAAGTGTCCTAGGGTTTCAATTACCACTTAAATGCTAAATTCCAAATTTTTATTTCCATGTCAGATCTCTCGTGAACTACTCCTATTTCTGACAGACTCATATTTCCAGTTATTTTGTGAATATCTTCATTTGGGTGCCTTAAGAATATTTCAAAATTAAATTGTCCAAAACTAACTAATTTTCTTTCCAAGCCCTTTCCAGTGTTCCCGGTCTCAGTAGCACACCATCCACTCTAGTGCTGTCCAAGTTAAAACCCAGCAGTCATTCCTGACTCCAATCTCTCCCTCAATCATCACATTTAATCAGTCATGAAGTCTATTCCTTCCACCTCTTAGACATGAATGTCTCAAGTCTGTTCATTTCCCTATCCTCATTGCCACTACCATAATCTACCTGGGCTATGGTAACGTCTCCCCACATTTAGGCCTCTTCTCTCCCATACAATCCAGTCTTTATACAGCAGCCAGAAAATGCAGATCTGTCCATGTCAACACTTTGTTTAAAACCCTCCAAAGGCTTCTCTTTCCCCTTAGGATAAATTCCACATTATTTCCCAAGCTGTCTCTCTTTCAGCTCCAGTCATTGTGAAACTTTCCTTTCCTGGGATTCACTATACAGGCTATTGCTTATCTCATAAGTTTCCCCATGTGTTTCCTCTGCCTGAAATGCTTTGCTCTCCTCTTAGCCTAACTACTTCTAGTCATGCTTTAATTATCACTTAAAGATCACTTCCTCAGTGAAACCTTCACAACCCATCACTCTAGGTCTAACCCCCCTCTAATCCCTGTGTTTCAATATTACAGACATTTATCAAGAACCTACCTTGGAGACCGGGCCCGGTGGCTCGTGCCTGTAATCAGAACACTTTGGGAGGCAAAGGCAGGTGGATTTCTTGAGTTCAGGAGTTCAAGACCAGCCTGAGCAACATAGTGAAACCCCATCTCTACAAAAAATACAACAATCAGTCGGGGGTGGTGGTATGTTCCTGTAGTCCCGGCTATTCAGGAGGCAGAGGTGGGAGGATTGCTTGAGCCTGGGAAATCAAGTCTGCAGTGAGCTGTGATCATGCCACTGCACTCCAGACTGGATAACAGAGTGACATACTGAAAAAATAAATAAATAAATAACCTAATATGGGCGAGGTACTGTATCTGGAACTAGGGATATGTATTAGTGAAGAAAGAGAGACATAATGCCTTCCCTCACATAGCTTAGAGCCAAATGGAAGAGACAGAAATTATCAAATAATCACACAAGTAAATACAAATTTTAAGTATAAAAAGTGCCATGAAATAGAAGTACATGACGCTTTGAAAGGACTTGGTAGCACAGAAAAGTCATCCCCAAGGAAATGATGATCGACCTAGACCAGAAGGGTGAGCAGGAGTTAATGATAAATTGGGAGAAGGAAATTAGTTTCTTTCTTTCTCTCTCTCTCTTTTTTTTTTTTTTTTTTTTGGTGGAGTCTCGCTCTGTCACCCAGGCTGAAGAGAAGTGGCGCAATCTTGGCTCACTGCAGCCTCCGCCTCCCGGGTAGCTGGGATTACAGGCATGCGCCACCACGCCTGGCTAATTTTTGTGTTTTTAGTAGAGACGGGGTGTCACCATGTTGGCTAGGCTGATCCTGAACTCCTGACCTCAGGTGATCTGCCTGCCTTGGCCTCCCAAAGTGCTGGGCTGACAGGCATGAGCCACTGTGCCTGGTCAGGTAATTAGTTTCTGTAAGGGGCCAGCATATTACAGGTCCTGGGTCAGGAGAGATTTAGATGCACTCAAAACCTGAAAGAAGGCCAGTGTAACTGGAGATCAAAAAGCAAGGGACCCTGTGATGGTTAATACTGAGTGTCAATTTGATTGAAGGATGCAAAGTATTGTTTCTGAGTGTCTGTGAGAGTGTTGCCAAAGGAGATTAACATTTCAATCAGTGGGCTGGGGAAGGCAGACCCACCCTTAATCAGTGGGTACAATCTAATCAGCTGCCAGCAAATATAGAGCAGGCAGAGAAACGTGAAAAGCTGAGACTGGCCCAGCCTCCCAGCCTACGTCTTTCTCCTGCGCTGGATGCTTCCTGCCCTCGAACATCAGACTCCAAGTTCTTCAGTTTTGAGACACAAACTGGCTCTCCTTGCTCCTCAAACTTGCAGACAGCCTATTGTGGGACCTTGTGATTGTGTAAGTTAACACTTAATAAACTCCTATATACATATAGGAGTTTATTATATATATCTCATATGTATATCCTATTAGTTCTGTCCCTCTAGGGAACTCTGATTAATACAGATTTTGGTACCAGGAGTGGGTTTTGAGAGAAACAGAATATTAAGGATGGAGTTCTTTCATTGGTTTGGGGGTTTCTGGAGTTAGCTGCTTAATATGGTTAGACCTGAAAATGCTAAGGACTCTAAATCTAATAGTATGGAGAACACTGATAGTCCTTGGCATGAACTGCTTATAGAGTTATGCAAAATAAATGCATTTGACACTCCTGATTCACTGCTCATGAGAGGCAAGGAGATTAGTGACCCTATATATAATACCTTTGAACCAAGGAACATAATGGAGCTGGTTGATTACTCCTAAGTTCAGTGGACAAAGTGATGAAAGAAAATGATGAACTCAGGGATTCTGTATCCTTGCTTTAGAGGCAGATACTGAGCTTCAAATCTGCTAAGATTGCCCTAAGTGAGAGTCTTATCTCCTGTAGAGAAAGAACTGAAATTGTGGAAAAACAGACACAAGCTTTTATCATGCGAGTGGCTGACCTGCAATGAAAGGTGCGTACACAGCCTGGCCAGGTGTCTACTATTGAAGTGAAGGCATTGATTGGAAAATAATGGGACCCTGAAACTTGGAATGGAGACGTGTGGGAGGTCCCTGATGGAGCTGGGGACACTGAGTTTGTAAACTCTGATGAACTTTGTTTGCCAGAAGAAACAGCTTCCCCATCCCAGTAGTGGCAACATCCCCTTGCTGACCCATGCTGCCCTCAGCCTTTCCACCTTTGTCTGAGGAGATAAACCTTGTATTGCCCGAGGGAACAGTGATGGCCTCCCCTGAGACAGTTGCCAGGCAAAATAATGTCGATTTTCCTCAGAAGCCACCCCCAACAGCCCCGTTTGCTTTTAGGACCTATGACTAGACTAAAGTGCCTGCAGGCCCCTAGCCCCTAGCAGTGAGGTTGAGAGTGTGACCCATGAGGAGGTGCACCACCCTTGAAAAGAACTGCGTGAGTTCTCTAATTCATATCAACAGAAATCCAAAGAACAGGCATGGGAATGGATATCAAGGATATGGGATAATGGTAGAAGGAAAAAAGAATTGGATCAGGCTGAATTTATTGATCTGGGCCCACCTAATTAGGGACTCTGCATTTAATATTGCAGCTCAGGGAGTTAAAAAAGGTTCTGGCAGTCTGGGCATGGTGGCTCACGCCTGTAATCACAGCACTTTGGGAGGCTGAGGCGGGCGGATCATCTGAGGCCGGGAGTTCAAGACCAGCCTGGCCAACAGGGTGAAACCCCGTCTCTACTAAAAATACAAAAATTCGCTGGACATGGTGGCAGGTGCCTGTAATCCCAACTACTTGGGAGGCTGAGGCAGGATAATCGCTTGAACCTGGGAGGCAGAGGTTGCAGTGAGCCGAGATTGTGCCATTGCACTCTAGCCTGGGCAACAAGAGTGAAACTCCGTTTCAAAAAAAAAAAAAAAAAAAAGGTTCTGGCTGGGCGTGGTGGCTCATGCCTGTAATCCCAGCACTCTGGGAGGCGGAGGCGGGTGGATTACCTGAGGTCAGGAGTTGGAGAGCAGCCTGACCAATATCATGAAACCCCATCGCTACAAAAGATAAAAAAATTAGTCACACGTGCTGGCATGCACCTGTAGTCCCAGCTACTTGGGAGGCTGAGAGATGAGAATTGCTTAAACCCAGGAGGTGGAGATTGAAGTGAGCCATCTCGAAGAAAAAAAATTTAAGCATTTATTTGGGCCAGGTGCAGTGGCTCACACCTATAACCCCAGCACTTTGGGAGGCCAAGGCAGGTGAATCACTTGAGGTCAGGAGTTCAAGACCAGCCTGGCCAACATGATGAAACCCTGTTTCTACTAAAAATACAAAAATTAGCTAGGCATGGTGGCAGGCACCTGTAATCCCAGCTACTTGGGAGGCTGAGGCAGGAGAATGGCTAGAACCCGAGAGGTGGAGGTTGCAGTGAGCTGAGATCATGCTATTGTACTCCAGCCTGGGCAAGAAGAGTGAAACTCTGTTTCAAAAAAAAAAAAACAAAATAAAAAAACAAAAAAAGGCTCTTATAGTTTATTTGCTTGGTTAGCTGAAACATGGATTGAAAGATGGCCCACTGTGAGTGAGCTGGAAATGCCTGATCTCCCTTGGTTTAATGTAGAAGAAGGGATCCAAAGGCTTGAGGAGATTGGGATGGTGGAGTGGATTAGTCACTTTAGACCTACTCATTCCAGCTGGAAGCGTTCAGAAGATATACCCTTGACCAATGCCTTGTGAAATAGATTTGTGAGAGCAGCACCTGTATCTTTGAAGAGCCCTGTAATTGCTCTTCTCTGTATGTCAGATCTAACAGTGGGAACCACAGTTTAAATTTAAATATAAATAATTGGATTCTGAGGTGGCAGGGGCCAAGTTGTAGCACCCCACCATCAAAGGCAAGGAGGGCGTAGCTACCATAATGGACAGCAGAGGCAAAGCAGCAATCAGAATAGTCTGACTCGTGTAGAGTTCTGTCGTTAGCTAATTAATCACGGTGTTCCTAGAAGTGAAATTGATAGGAAGCCTACTGCATTCCTACTTAATTTATATAAGGAGAAAACTTCTAGGTAGAATGGACAAAAGACTAATTTGAATTATAAAAACAGAGAATTATGGTCTCTCAATCAATTTCCAGACTTCAGCCAGTTTACAGATCCAGAACCCCTAAAATGAAGGAGAGGCTGGGTCCCCTTGAGGAAAGACTCTGCTACATTACTGACAATTTATGTAGTGAATCTTTCTCCCATCCTTCCCCAAGGAGACCTCTGGCTTTTTACCAGTGTAACTGTGCACTGGGGAAAGGGAAATGATCAGAGATTTTGGGGACTACTGGACACCGACTCTGAGCTGATGTTGATTCCAGCGGACCCAAAATGTCATTGTTGTCCTCCAATTAAAATAGGGACTTATGGAGGTCAAATAATTAATGGAGTTTTAGCTCAGGTCTGACTTACAGTGGGTCCAGTGGGTCCCTGGACTCATCCTGTGGTCATTTCCCCAGTGCCAGAATGCATAATTGGCATAGACATACTTAGCAGCTGGCAGAACCCTCACATTGGCTCCCTGACTGGTAGAGTGAGGGCTACTATGGTGGGAAAGGCCAAATGGAACCCATTAGAGCTGCCTTGACCTAAAAAAATAGTAAATCAAAAACAATATCATATCCCCAGAGGCACTGCGGAGATTGGTGCCACCATCAAGGACTTGAAAGATGCAGGGGTGATGATTCCCACCACATCCTCATTCAACTCTTCCATTTGGCCTGTGCAGAAGACAGATGGATCTTGGAGAATGACAATGGGTTATTGTAAGCTTAACCAAGTGATGACCCCAATTGCAGCTGCTGTACTGGATGTGGTTTGATTGCTTGAGGAAATTAACATATCTCCTGGTACCTGGCATGCAGCCATTGACTTGGCAAGTGCCTTTTTCTCCATTCCTGTCCATAAGGCCCACCAGAAGTAATTTCTTCCTTCTTCAGCTGGCGAGGCTAGCAATATACCTTTACTGTCCTACCTCAGGGGTATATCAATGCTCAGGCTTTGTGTCGCAATGTTATTAAGAGAGGCCTTGATTGTTTCTTGCTTCCGCAAGATATCCACACTGATCCATTACATTGATGACAGTATGCTGATCTGATCAAGTGAGCAAGAAGTAGCAAACACACTGGACCTATTGGTGAGACATTTGCATACCAAGGATGGGAAATAAAATTGACTAAAATTCAGGGATCTTCTACCTCAGTAAAATTTCTAGGAGTCCAGTGGTGTGGGGCCTGTCAAGATATTCCTTCTAAAGTAAAGGATAATTTGCTGCATTTGGCCCCTCCCACAACCAAGAAAGAGGCACAACACCTAGTGGGTCTGTTTGGATTTCGGAGGCAACACATTCCTCATTTGGGTGTGTAACTCCAGCCCATTTGTCGAGTGACCCAAAAGGCTTCCAGTTTTGAGTGGGGTCCAGAAAAGAAGAAGACTCTGCAACAGGTCCAGCCTGCTGTGCAAGCTGCTCTGCCACTTGGGCCATATGACCCAGCAGATCAGATGGTACCTGAGGTGTCAGTGGCAGATAGGGATGCTGTTTGGAACCTTTGGCGGGTCCCCATAAGTGAATCACAGGGAGACCTCTAGGATTTTGGAGCAAGGCTCTGCCATCTTTTGCAGACAACTACTCTCCTTTTGAGAGACAGCTGTTGGCCTGTTAGTGGGCTTTGGTGGAAACTGAACCTTGACTATGGGTAATTAAGTCACCATGTGACTGGAATTTCCTATCATGAACTGGGTGTTTTCTGACCCATCTAGCTATAAAGTGGGTTGTGCACAGCAGTATTCCATCATGAAATGGAAGTGGCATATATATGATCGGGCTCAAGCAAATCCTGAAGGCACAAGTAAGTTACATGAGGAAGTGACTCAAATGCCTATGGTCTCCTCTCCTGCCACCATACCTTCTCTTCCCTACCCTGCATAGATGGCCTCATGGGGAGTTCCCTATGGTGAGTTGACAGAGGAAGAGAAGACTAGGGCCTGGTTCACATGGTTCTGCAAAATATGCAGGGACCACCCAAAAGTGGACAGCTGCAGCACTACAGCCCCCTTCTAGGACATCCCTGAAGGACAGTGGTGAAGGCAAATCTTCCCAGTGGGCAGAAATTCGAACAATGCTCCTGGTTGTGCCCTTTGCATGGAAGGAGAAATGGCCAGATATGCAATAATACACTAATTCATGGACTGTAACCAATAGTTTGGCTGGATGGTCAGGGACTTGGAAGAAGCACAATTGGGAAATTGGTGACAAAGAAATTTGGGGAAGAAGCATGTGGATGGATCTCTCTGAGTGGTCAAAAACTGTGAAGATGTATGTATCCCATGTAAGTGCTCACCAACAGGTGACCTCAGCAGAGGAGAGTTTTAATAATAAAGTAGATAGGATGACCCATTCTATGGACGCCACTCAGCCTCTTTCCCCAACCACCCCTGTCATCACCCAATGGGCCCATGAACAAAGTGGCCATGGTGGCAGGGATGGAGGTTACACTTGGGCTCAGCAACATGGACTTCCACTCACCAAGGCATTTACTTTATGCTAAAGAAGTGTGGCAGTGGGCTCATGTTCATGGAATTCACTGGTCTTACCATGTTCCCCCAACATCCTGAAGCAGCTGGATTGATAGAACAATGGAATGGCCTTTTGAAGTCACAATTACAATGCCAATTAGGTGACAATTCTTTGCAGGGCTGGGGCAAAGTTCTCCAGAAGGCCGTGTATGCTCTGAATCAGCGTCCAATATATGGTACTGTTTCTCCCATAGCCAGGATTCACAGGTCCAGGAATCAAGGGGTGGAAGTGGAAGTGGCACCACTCACCATCACCCCTGGTGACCTACTAGCAACATTTTTGCTTCCTGTTCCCGTGACATTACTTTCTGCTGGCCTAGAGGTCTTAGTTCCAGAGGGAGGAACGCTGCCACCAGGAGACACAATAACAATTCCATTAAACTGGAAGTTAAGATTGCCACCTGGATGCTCTGGGCTCCTCCTACCTTTAAGTCAACAGGCTAAAAAGGGAGTTACAGTGTTGGCTGGGGTGATTGACCCAGACTCTCAAGATAAAGTCACTCTATTACTCCACAATGGAGTTAAGGAAGAGTATGCATGGAATACAGGAGATCGTTAGGGCATCTCTTAGTATTACTATGCCCTGTGATAAAGGTCAATGGGAAACAACAACAGCCCAATCCAGGTGGGACTACAAATAACCCACATCCCTCAGGAATGAAGGTTTGTGTCACTCCACCAGGAAAAAAACCACTACGTGCTCAGGTGCTTGTTGAAGCCAAAGGGAATACAGAATGGATAGTAAAAGGCTGTAGTCATCAATACCAGCTATGACCATGTGACCAGCTGCAGAAACAGGGACTATAACTGTCATGAGTATCTCCTCCTTCTTTTGTTAAAAAGATGGTTGTGCATGTATACACTTGTACTAAGAAAATATCTTCATTTTATTTCCTCTCTGCTTTATCCTGTGACATAAGATGCATTCACTTTATTTCAGTCTTTAAGTATTGTTAACTTTATGTAATAGTATTTGGGTTGGGGATTGGTGCATTTTCGGTTGTGCAAAGGATAGCTGTATTATGTTAGGCATAAATATGATGTTACCATTGTCTTATTGAAGATTATATATGATCTCAGGAGTTGTGTATGGGTTGAAGTTGACAAAGGATGGACTTGTGATGGTTAATGTGAGTGTCAACTTGATTGGATTGAAGGATGCAAAGTATTGTTCCTGGGTGTGTCTGTGAGAGTGTTACCAAAGGAGATTAACATTTGAGTCAGTGGGTTGGGGAAGGCAGACCCACCCTTAATCTGGTAGGCACCATCTAATAAGCTGCCAGCGAATACAGAGCAGGCAGAAAAACGTGAAAAGGCAAGACTGGCCTAGCCTCCCAGCCTACATCTTTCTCCTGTGCTGGATGTTTCCTGTCCTCAAACATTGGACTCCAAGTTCTTCAGTTTTGAGACTCGGATTGACTCTCCTTACTCTTCAAGCTTGCAGACAGCCTATTGTGGGACCATGTGATCGTGTAAGTTAATACTTAGTAAATATATATATTTATATACACACTATTAGTTCTGTCCCTCTAGGGAACCCTGACTAAAACATACACATATAAAATGAGGCTGCAACAGTAGATGGAGCCAGGCTTTACAAGGCATTGAGGACTTTGCAAATAATTTGGGTCTTTATGCTAAGAACCATGCTTAAGAGAGGAAGTAGAAAAGATGAAAAGAAAAAATATGATCAGATTAGCATTGTGAGAATATCACTGTGGATGATGCATGGAAAAAAGATTGAAAGGAGGTAAAAATGGATGTTTTCATAGTTAAAATGGCGAGAAGTCTATTGCAGAGGGTTAGGTGAGAGATGATGTTAGCTTGAATCAGGGAAGTAGTAATAGAAAAGGAGAGAAGGTAATGTTGTCAGAGATATTTTGGACATAAAATCAATAGGCTTTAGTACTGCATTGCATTGGGAGGGGATTCCTCTGGTTTCCATGAAGAGAAATTTTCTTTATATTTTTCTGGCTTCCTGCTCCTTCCATGTGATTAATGACTTTGGGACAGTAACTGAGTTTGAGAGGCTCAGGTCTTCCTGCCTTTTCTTTAGCACTGGCCTGTCTGCAGGGAGCCTGTGTTTTCAGTCTGCATAGAGGTCAGACTTTTTAATGAAGAGCCTGTTTTTGTGGGGAGAGGGCTGTAGTATTTCAGTGCCATCAGGGACTGGGTAGGTTAACCTTCCTAAAGCTGGAGTTCAGAGTTAGGAAGATGAT
The DNA here is from genome assembly GCF_047675955.1 of Chlorocebus sabaeus. Lineage (NCBI taxonomy): Eukaryota > Metazoa > Chordata > Mammalia > Primates > Cercopithecidae > Chlorocebus > Chlorocebus sabaeus. The sequence goes on along the minus strand of NC_132923.1, from coordinate 45,850,307 downwards.
TTTTACCACACACCTAAGTCACATTCTTCAACCTGGACTTTTTTCAGTAGCTAAGCTGACATATTGATTCCTATCTTCCTGACTCTTAATGTACTTATTAATTTATTTCAATCTTGAATGAGGGTTGGAGGAGGAAAGAGAGAATGAGCAATGATGATTCCTGTGTTTCTAGCTTATAAACTGAATGGATTATGGTATCATTTTTTTCCCTTCCTTCTTTCTTCCTGTTTGTTTGTTTGGTTTGTTTTTGGATGGGGCAGTTGAAACTCACAAATTGAATTTGGGAAATGTTGAATTTAAGATAACTATGTGTAGAAATGTCAAGTAGGCAATTGTGTATACAGGTCTGAGGCTCAAGGGCTGAAGATAGAAAATAGAAAATTGGGAGCTGTAAGGATGTAGATCACAACTACGGACATGAATGAGCTCACTCAGGGAGAGCTTTTAGAAAGGGAAGGGGGCTAGGCCTGAGTGTCAATGAACTACAATATTAAATCATCAGTTTGAGAAGGATAAGTATGAGAATGTAGGCCAATTTACTGATGTTGGAGTAAATACAGAAGTCAGATAGAAAGGTCTTAAAAGATGGATGATGGAGGAAGGTCTGAACTGGGGACCAGGAAATACAGAACATTATAGGGATAATGGTACATACAAGATATAATGCTTACATTTAAGTAGGCTTACATTTTAGACATTAACTATTGAAAACAGGGTTCACATTTAGTCTCAGGTCTTGTAGTGATTTAATTACTTATTCAATTATGTACTATTTAATTATTATAAATAAATTATTTATTATATATAATGCCTAACTTCCCCTCCAGATAGAGATTCTGTAAGGCTGTCATTTTTTGGTCACCGCTAAATGCCCACCCATACCAGCACAATTCCTTGAGCAAAGTAAGGATCCAGGATCTTTTGACTTCTTAGCTCTATATTAACTGATAATAAAAGACCTGACAAAGAGGAGCCTGGGAGCATTTCTTAGGTGAAGTGCTAATTATGGACACAAAGGGAAAGGAGTAGTGGTGAAAAGAAATACGTATTTGTTATTCACTGCATTTCATATGGAAGAAATGTATCCTTTTACTCATTATTATTAGCCAGAAGTCTTTTCCTTTCATGTTATAATTAAGCATTTGATTTTTTTTGACGGAGTTTCACTCTGTCACCCAGGCTGGAGTGCAGTGGTGCAATCTTGGCTCACTGCCTTCTCTACTTGCCGGGTTCAAATGATTTTCCTGCCTCAGCCTCCCAAGTAGCTGGGATTACAGGCGCCTGCCACCATGCCCTGCTAATTTTTGTGTTTTTAGTGGAGACAGAGTTTCATCATGTTGGCTGGACTGGTCTCAAACTCCTGACCTCAAGTGATCCGCCCACCTCAGCCTCCCAAAATGCTGCGATTACAGGTGTGAGCCACCTAGCCTAGCCAAGCATTGGATTTTATACAGCCTTTCATCAAATAATTCAAAAAAATCTTCAGGCTCATAATATTATTATTTCAACTATGTTAAAATATGTGTTAAAACAAGACTAGAAGGGAATGTGATAATGTGCTCCTAGCAGTATGTGAGTGATTTTGTGCCCTTTAGAAATTTATCTAGTTTCTAAATATTTTAGTTATTCTATTATTATTTTAAATGTGCTTTTAAAAACACTGTGGATATTAATCTTTGTCATTGATTATATGTTGTAAATATTTTCTCACAATATGGTACTTTTTAAAACGGTGTTTGTAATTGCAATAGTAATGTGTTATTATTATTATTTGTGCAAGAAGGCCCTCAACTGATGCGATTGCTTTATTCTTGTACTTCCCAGCCTCCAGAAATGTGAGAAAACAAATTTCTCTTATTTATAAATTAACCCAGAATTGGATATTCTGCTGTAGCAGTACAAATGGACTAACATGGTGTCCTTATAACAAATACTTTAATTTTTGTATGGAGTTAAATTTCTCAATTTTAAACGTTGTCTGTGCTTTTTAAAACCATATCTAAGGAATTGCCTAACTCAAGATCACAAAGATTTTTCCCATTTTCTTCTGGAAGTTCTATCATTTTTAGATTCTTACATTTGGGTCTATTGTATATTTTGAGTGAATTTTTGTGTATGGGTGAGATAAGAAACAACTTGTTGTTTTGTTTTGTTTGCATAAAGATGCCAATTATGCCAGCACCATTTTTTGGAAAAAAAAAATTATTTTTCTACTGATTTAGCTCAGCAACTTTGTCAAAAACAATTAATTAGTCATATATTTATTTTTGGTCTCCATATTCTGTTTCATGGATCTATATGTTTACCTTTAAGGCAAAATCATATTATTTTGAGTATGGTACCTTTTTTTTTTGAGACTGAGTCTCACTCTTGGCTGGAGGGCAATCACACTATCTTGGATCATTGCAACCTCCACCTCCCGGATTCAAGAGATTCTCCTGCCTTAGCCTGCCGAGTAGCTGGGATTACAGGTGCTAGCCACCACACCCAGCCAATTTTTGTAGTTTTAATAGAGATGGGGTTTCACCATTTTGGCCAGGCTGGTCTCAAACTCCTGACTTCAAGTGATCTACCCATCTTGGCCTCCCAAAATGCTGGGATTACAGGCGTGAGCCAATGTGCCCAGCTGATTACTGTATCTTTATAGCATGTTTTAAAATAACATATAAAAGTCCTCTAACACTTTTCATCTTTTTCAAAATTGTTTTGTCTATTCTAGGTTTTTTTATTGTATTTTTGTACAAATTTTAGGGTCAGCTTCAATTTCTACCAAAAAAAGAGAAAAATCTGCTGAGATTTTGTTAAGGATTTCATTGAATCTGTTGATCAGTTTAGGGAGATTTGCCATCTTAACAATGTTTACTTTTCTAGTTCTTGAACATGATATTGCTCTCCATTTATTTAAGTGTCTTATGTGCATTTTTATTATTAGGAAAAAAAATCAACAATACATCTCCCCTTTCCTCCAATCATTTTCTGTTGGTACCATGTATCCTTAAATGAGAACGGATTTCTCCTGTAGCTGCTAGTTACAGCTGAATTTCAGTGTCCCAGAGCAGGTCTCAGGGAATTGCTCTGAACTATTCAGAACATCCCTGACACTGGTAGTTTACTATGGAAAAAGAAAGTGAGGCATGAGACTTTGGCCAATGGGTTGCAGAGGTCAATAGGTTAAAATCATTCTGTGCTGTGCTTCTTTCCTACTTGTTTAGGATACTTGTAAGAAAGGATCATTCAGTTTGTCCATCTCCATCAATACTAAACATATAACCTTATAGAAAATAAGTACTCCATTGGGCGTGGTGGCTCATCCCTGTAATCCCAGCACTTTGGGAGGCCGAGGCAGGTGGATCACCTGAGGTCAGGAGTTTGAGACAAGCCTGGCCAACATGGTGAAACCCCATCTCTACTAAAAATACAAAAATTAGCCAGGCATGGTGGCACGCACCTGTAATCCCAGCTACTCAGGAGGCTGAGGCAGGAGACTCCCCTAAACCCAGGAGGTGGAGGTTGCAGTGAGCTGAGATCATGCCACTGCACTCCAACCTGGGCAACAGAGAGATTCTGTTTCAAAAAAAAAAGAAAAAGAAAAGAAGTACTCATCAAGTATTGAACAGTTTTCCGTTATTAAAAGATTATTTAAAAAATTCTGGAATGATTGTTTTCAACAGCACTTTCAACACATAAAGAATAACAGGTGAAAATATTGCTGTTTTTTAGAGGTTATTGTTTATCCTAAGACTTGCTTCATTTTACTGATAAAGTAAATTATCTTGAGATGGGTATTCTTACCCAAACCAGACAGTTTCCATGCATTAAAGAGTGTCACTCAAATATCAATTCCAATATAAGTACATTGTAACTATAATAAACCTACTGGAAGGTATTTTAAAATACTGTTATCTGTTAATATATTGTAAAATATTAAATGTATAAAGTAGCTTTTTTTTTTTTTGACGGAGTCTAGCTCTGTCGCCCAGGCTGGAATGCAGTGGCGCGATCTCAGCTCACTGGAAGCTCCGCCTCCTGGGTTCATGCCATTCTCAGCCTCCCGAGTAGCTAGGACTACAGGTGCCCACCACCAAGCCTGGCTAATTTTTTTGTATTTTTAGTATTGACGGGGTTTCACCATGTTAGCCAGGATGATCTCGATCTCCTGACCTCATGATCTGCCCGCCTCGGCCTCCCAAAGTGCTGGGATTACAGGCATGAGCCACTGGACCCGGCCTAAAGTAGCTTTAGTAAGTGAAATAGCTACAACAATAAACTTTCCTTCATATGAAGTGAAAAAATTTTGTTTTAAAATTTTCGATTTGAGGAAGTGATACATTTACACTAAGACAGAGTAAGCAAAAGAAAAAGTGTTAGCAATAACCTGCAGAAAATAAAATGTAACATTCTGTAGCTCCAATTACAGAACTGCTAATAAGAAAGAAATGGCCGGGCGTGGTCGCTCACGCCTGTAATCCCAGCACTTGGGAAGCCGAGGTGGGCAGATCACCTGAGGTCAGGAGTTCGAGACCAGCCTGGCCAACATGGTGAAACCCCACCTCTACTAAAAATACAAAATTAGCTTGGTGTCGTGGTAGGAGCCTGTAATCCCAACTACTCAGGAGGCTGAGGCACGAGAATTGCTTGAACCCAGGAGGCAGAGTTTGCGGTGAGCCGAGATTGCGCCATTGGACTGCTGCCCGGGCAACACGAGCGGAAGTCTTCGAAAAATAAAAAAAAGAAATAAATAAATTAGACACAATAAATATAAATATAGCTCTTATATTCATGCTTCTTGTTATCAGCTTCAATTACAAAAAAAGAACATAGAGTTTGTAGTAAAAAAGAAAAAATATAAAGCTAACACAATTGCATTTATAAATCTATAACATTTCCTCAACTTTAAAAGGATACATTTCAAAAACATCAACAATGATAATGCCACCAATAACAGAACATATTAGAATTCAAATATTCTCACATATTTAATAATTTGCCCAACATTAAAACATTAAAGGTCTTTATTAATAGCCCAATAATCACTAATAATTATAGGTAGAAAAAAATTTTATAGATAGAAAATAGATGGATAGTTATAAATAAGCATAAACATATTTAACACTTCTAGTACAGATTTCTTTTTTTACTGTAGTTTGTCTCTCTGAAGGGAACTACAGACCATTTAGTAGGAAAATAAAAATGTTTTGAATGAATAAATAAATTAATCTGCCTTGATTACTTCATTTTAGAGATCACAGACTTGAGGTGCAAAGAAGTTAAATGACATTCACTGATTAACTCATGCATGCATCTATTTACTGAACAAATTATTTTTGAGCATCTACTATGTGCCAAGCCCTATGCTAAGAACTGAGAATTCAAGGATAAACCAGAGGCCATGGAGTAACTAGTCTATGATATTTTGAGCCTAGTGAGAAGAGACACACTTTACCTGCACAAGTAAATTACACCTGTGGGTAAGTACCCAAAAGGAGCTATGTGGAGGTGTGCAGAAGAGAAGAAAATGATGTAGTCAGAGAGATCAAGAAACAGTCTGCAAGGTAAAGGCATCTAAGTGGAAGTCTGGAAGTTCCTTTCCTCCTCTGGTCTTCAAGAGTAAGGTCCTGTAGCCCTAGGTAAAGAGCATAGTGTTTGGAATCAGACAATCCTGGTTTGAATTCTACCTCTACTACTTACTCTTTATGGGATTTAGGGCAAGTTACGTAACCTCCTCTAGGCTTAGTTTCCTTTTCTGGAACATGAGAATAAAAATAATTCCCTCTTGTTTATTATAAAGATGAAGTTAGATGTTTAAAAGTAAATACTCAATACAAGATTTTTCTTTCCTTAAAATTCTTAAGAACAAACAAACAAGTACCTACATGCCAGTACCTACATGTCTTAATTCGCTAGACAGGCATTACTTCCACATCAAGTACAAGAAAGGATTTTACATATCTTATCTGCACTGCATGCAAAGAAAGATTTAGGTCTGTTTGTTAGTCTGGAAAGGAGTGAGTACGTACAATTAATTTTGTTTTAAAATAATATCCTCTAAATTTGTTAAGAACCCTTATAAAGAATACTATGTTGAAAATGATCAACATAACTATTTGAGTAATTTTCTAATTATGAATAACTCTTCAACAAAATGTAGAGTTATCTTCAATACCTCAGGAAATGTATCATTTTTCCCTCAAACCTGCTCTTTCTTACCCTATCTCACCAAATGACACTACTTGGGAGTCATCCCTGAGTCTTCCTGGCCACAATCCCCACATCTAATCAGTTACCAAATCTGAAAACAAAAATCTATTAAATGTTTCTTAGTTCAGCCCTTCTTGATTTGATTTCAGTCCTTCATTGTTATTGACCTAGAGTAGTCACCATATTACTAGTCTTGTGCCCCTTCAGTTCTGGTTCGATTACCTCACACAGCCTGCTGAGTTATCTAATCAGAAAATGTGATCACAGAATGTGAAGATAAAGTACTCCCGCACACACCTCAAAAGGCACCCTAATCCCTGGAGCCTTTGAATATGTTGCATTGCATGCCAAAGTGATTAAGGCGTTTGATTTTAAGATACAGAAATTATTCTGGGATATCCAAATGGGCCCAGTGTAATCACGTGAGTCCTTAAAAACAGAGGACTATCTCTAACTGAAGTCGGACAGAGATGAAGAGGAGGAAGAGGGATGCAGTAGAAGAAGTCAGAGAGATAGCAAGTGAGAGAAGGGCAGTATGCTGTTCCTGGCTCTGAGATGGAGGAGTTGGAGTGCAAGGACCGAAACAGGCTCTAGGAGCTAAGAGCAGCACCCTGTTGGCAGTCAGGGAGAAAACAAGGCCTCAGTCCTATAACCACAGGGAACTGGAATCTGCCTACAACCTGAATAGGCTTGGGAGCAGATTTCGCCCTAGAGCTCCAGAGAGAAACACAGCCCTGCTGACATGTTTATTTTAGCCCACTGAGACCCACATCAGGCTTCTAACCTGCAGGTGTTGGTTTAAGTGGTGGTAATTTGTTATGACAACAATAGAAAGCTAACACAGAAGGCCTCACAGCTCAAAATTAACCACTGGCTCCAGTCACTCTGGGATAAAATCTGAACTCCTTAGCACAGTGTAAAACTCTTATCATTCTCTGTTCCCAACTTACTCATCTATCTTGCTCTCTGATGTCACCTGCCTCCTACTCCTCTCCTTTCCATTCTCTTTATATCCCAATTCTCAGAATGTGTAGTGTTCTCTTACCCGAATGTCAACCTGGCCGATTTTAGTTCATTATTCATGCCTTCACCCAAAAGATACCTTCCCTGTAAAGACTTCATTAACTCTCCCAGACAATTTTTGTTTCATTTACTCCATAAATATTGATTGAGCACCTACTATGTGCCAGGTTCTCTTCTAGGTGCTGTGACAAGACAGTAAAAGTCCAACCTCTCAGGGAGCTTCCATTCCAGTCTGGGGGTGGGAAGGTGAGGGGAGAATAGTGACATTAAATAAATAAGCAGTTAATATATATAATTAGGATCATTTTGCATTGTGATAAGTGCTGTGAAGGAATGAACAGGGTGACATGATTGAGAGAGTTTTGATGCAGGAGAAGCTACTTTAGGTAGGGTGGTCAGAAAAAGCTTTGAAAGCAGATCTGTAGGATGGGAATGAGCTGGCCACATAGACCAGCTGTGGAAGGGGACTTCCATTGGAGGAATCTCCATGAAAGGGTCCTGGAGCTTAGAATGCTCCAAGTCAAGAAAAGATGTTGGAATAGCAGGAGAGCAGCTCTGCAGAGGGGACTTGTAGACCAAGCTGAGCCATATGGGTAGTGGCCAGATGGTGCAGGGCTTTGCAGGCTGTGGGAAAAAGTTAGGATTTTATGCTAAATTCTAAAAGAAGGCTGTGAGCAAGATGGGAAGATGACTTGATTGGCATGGAAGAGTCTCACTCTAGCTGCTCTGTGGAAAGTGGACTATAGAAGAAATAGCACAGGAGCAGGAAGGATTGCGAGGTTACTCCAGCAGTTTAGAACGAGAAGGCAGAGGCGGGCTGAGAGTGGTAGCAGCCAAGATGAAGCCAAGCAGACAAACTGGAAGTGAAACCAAGAACATTTCCTGATGAATACAAGATTAGCCAGGAGATAAAACCCATTAGATATTCCTCAGTTTCAGCTCTTTTTCTTGATTTCTTGATTTCTTCCTTTCCTTGGAGCTGACTGCGAGGTTTTAGCTCAAGCTACTGGGTGGATGGTGCCATTTATCAAGTGAGGGAAGTCAGAGGGAGGAGCAGGTTTAGGGTGAAAAATCAAGAGCTCTGTTTATATTGTATTAAGTTTATGCCTGTTAGACATCAATGAGAAAGTGTCACAGTTTTCTGTATGTGTCTGGAGTAGGAGAGGGGTTGTATTAGTCAGGGTTCTCTAGAGGGACAGAACTAATAGGATAGATGTATATATAAAGGGGAGTTTATTAAGGAGTATTGATTCACATGATCACCAGGTGAGGTCCCACAATAGACCATCTGCAAGCTGAGGAGCCAGGAAGCAAGTCTGAGTCTCAGAGTCGGAGAACTTGGGAGTCCGATGTTTGAGGGCAGGAAGCATCCAGTGTGGGAGAAATATATAAGCTCAGAGGTTAAGCAGTCTAATCTTTGCATGTTCTTCTGTCCGCTTTTATTTTGGCCTCACTGGCAACTGATTAGATTGTGCCCACTCAGATTGAGGGTAGATCTGCCTTCCCCAATCCACTGACTCAGTTTATCTTTGGCAACACCCTCACAGACACACTCAGGATCAATACTTTGCATCTTTCAATCCAATCACGTTGACACTCCATATTAACTATCACAAGTCCACCCTTCGTCAACCTGAACCCATACACAACTCCTGAGATCATACATAATCTTCAAATGAGGACAATAACAAGGTCATAATTATACTTAGCATAATACAACTATCTTTTGTATAACCAGAAATGCACCAATCCCCAACCCAAATACTATTACATAAAGTTAACAATACTTAAATGCTGATATGAAGTCTATACATCTTATGTCACATGATAAAGGAAAAAGAAAATAAAATGAAGATAATTTCTTAGTACAAGTGTATACATGCACAGTCATGTTCTTAACAAAATGGGGAGGAAATACTCATCACAATTATAGTCCTCGATTTTGCAAATGGTCACGTGGTCATAGCTGGTATTGATGACTACCTTCTTCTACTATCCATTCTGTACTCCCTTTGCCTTCAGCAAACACCTCAGCAGGTTGTGATTTTTTTGCTGGTGGAGTGACTCAAATCTTCATTCCTGAAGGGTCTAAGTCATTTGTAGTCCTGCCCGGATTGGGCTGCTGTAGTTTCCCACTGACCTTAATCACAGGGCATGGTAATACTAAGATGCCCTGATGGATCTCCTGTATTCCATGCATCCTGTTTCTTACCTCCATTGTAGTAGACTGGTTTCATCTTGATAGTCCGGGTCAATCACCCCAGCCTGTAACTCCCTTCTTAGCCTGCTGACTTAAAGGTAGGAGGAGCCCAAAGTTACCAGGTGGCAATCTTAACTTTCAGTTTAATGGAATCGTTGTGTGTCCTGGTGGCAGCTTTCCTGCCCTGGAACTAAGACCTCTAGGCCAGCAGAACGTAATGTCGTGGAACAGGAAGCAAAAATTTTGCTAGTAGGTCACTAGGGGTGATGGTGAGTGGTGCCACTTCCACTTCCATCCCTTGATTCCTGGACCCGTAAATCCTGGCTATGGGAGAAACCGTACCATATATTGGACTCTGATTCAGAGCATACACGGCCTTCTGGAGAACTTTGCACCAGCCCTGCAAAGTATTGTCACCTAGTTGGCATTGTAATTGTGACTTCAAAAGGCCATTCCACCCCTCTATCAACCCAGCTGCTTCAGGATAATGGGGAGCATGGTAAGACCAGTGAATTTCATGAGCATGAGCCCACTGCCACACTTCTTTAGAAGTAAAGTGAGTGCCTTGGTCAGAGGCAATGCTATGTGGAATAGGGGTCAAGGTTAGAAATGTGAAACCTCATCAGCACATAAATGGTATTAGACCTAGATGCTCTTTTTAAGTTTTTTTATTTTTTATTTTTTTAAGATAAGTCTTGCTTTGTTGTCCATGCTGGAGTGCAGTGGTGCAGTCTCGGCTCACTGCAACCTCTGCCTCCTGTGTTCAAGTGATTCTCCTGCCTCAGCCTCCCCAGTAACTGGGATTACAGGTGCATGCCAGCACACTTAGCTAATTTTTGTATTTTTAGTAGATATGGGATTTCACCATTTTGTCCAGGCTGGTCTCAAACTCCTGTCCTCAGATGATCCACCTGCCTTGGCCTTGCAAAGTGCTGGGATTACAGGCGTGAGCCACCACCCCGGCCTCTTTTCGTGTTCTAACTGTACTTTGTAGAGACCTTCAATTCAGTATTATCATGCTGTCTCATAATTGAACCTTGCATGACTAACTTCCCACTAGATTTGTAATCCTTTGAGGCAAGAATTGTGTTGTATATGTATCCTCCCTGATTTATACCCAGTGTCTATTATATGGTAATGCTCAGTAAATAATTGTTGAAAAATAATGACAATGGCAGCCAGCATATGTTCAGAAGTTCCAATGTATTAGATTGTGAAGTATGATCCTATTTCTAATGATATATATGTGCGTGTGTGTATATGTACATATGCACACACACATGTACTTACATATATACATATAAAAAGGTCTGGAAGGCACACACCAACTCTCATCAGTGGTTGCCCCTGGGGAGTAGGAGCAGTAGGATGAGAGAGGTTCACTTTGTATTTTCTATTGTTTAAATTTTTTCAGAGAGCAGTTCATCTTTTTTTGTACAACATTTATAATTTTTAAACCAATGAAAATAAATAAAAGGAAATAAAAAACAAAACCGAAGCATTCTTTCTTTGTCAAAGGAGGAGAACTTTGATACTCCACTTCGTGTAACAAAGGAACACGGAAAGCAGAAACAGATGTCTCTCATTCAAGCATAGAGAAGGAAGTGAAAATAGGAGAACAGTTTAAGAAGTTTTAAAACAAGTCATCTCTTAGAATATAATCTACACAAGCATATATGGCTGCCACTGGTTTTTTAAAAAATGTTATAAATGTAAAGAAATAGAAATAACTTGTTCATTTAACCACTATGAACAAAAAATACATTTGATAGCTATGAACATTTTGCCCAATAGAAAGTGTCCAAGAAAAGATAAAGGAAGCAAAATAATAGACAGCATTTCTCAGATAGATCAATATTTTATGTGATTAAAATGAGAAACCTTTGAGAGTGAACAACATAAAATTGCCAATTTTCTAAGTCAAAAATATGGGAAAGTCAGTAGTTTTATATGGTTCAACCAAATATATAGGAGAGTTTCTACATTGTATAAGCCTTTGAGAAAATAGCAAAAGTGAAAAAAAAAAAAAACCTCAAGTTTTGTTTGTTATTACTGTTTTACATCCCACAAAGCTTTATGCGATGAATCTGAGACCCCCACTTTATTTTTCAGACAAGGAAACTCATTTTTTTCTTAATAAATTACAAGTATAAAGGTTAGTATTTCATAGGGTCATTTAGATATTCTTTGTGCCTAATTAGTGTTCAAAGCAGAAAAGAAGAAAACAACTCAAAAATTTATCTTTCATGAAATATGGGTGTTCAAACAGTGAGGAGATAAAATTTAGAGAAAGCTTTTCTGCTGACAGCTAAATTTGAAATAATCTCTAGACAAAGGGAAATCATCACAATGCAGATTGTTCCAAATCTAAATCCATTTTTTAAAAGCAAAGGAAAACAAAGACTTACTTAGCTGTGCACAAATGGATTAAGTCTCAACAGCATAACCTATAGGTAACTGGTTCAGAATTAAAAATATAAAACAATAATGAAATAAAATAAAAGTAGAGAAAAGAATTTTTCCATAAATTAGGATCCTTAATTTGTTCCTCAAAATATGCAGCAATTCCACTTAGAAACTCATTGTAAAACAGTTTTACCCTCAAAAAAGAGAAAAACTTCAAAAACAGATTAGTTTGTTTAATTAAAGCTAAGAAACTCCATGTACAAGAAATTTCTATATCTCGAAGCACAAATTCACAACTGTTGTTCCTGTCATATCAGAATAATGTCATCACCAAAGACTCCATCCTATCTTAATAGAAGATATTTTTAATTGCAAATAATAGATACATACTCAAAATAGCTAAAACAATAGGCAAAGAAAAAGAGAAAGAATGAAAGGGAGAAGGAACGAAGAAAGGAGGGAGGAAGGAAGAGAAAAGGCAGAGGGAGGTTTTCTAACACTATAAGGCTATCTCAGGAAGCTGGTGAGTCAAATGCACCCTTGAACTTCGTGATGAATGGGAACCTAGAAAGACCTCAAAGCCATGTGCTCTACCCACTTCTTTCTCTGCAGGAGAACATGCTCTCTCATCTCTTTCTTTGCACATTCGTTCTTTTCTTTCTGCAGACCACTTTTCTCTGTTTTTTCAGAAGTATGGCAAGAGATTATTACCTGACTTTAGGTGCTAAGCAATACTGATTAGCATTCACATCTCTGAAAGCAAAATTCCAAATTCCTAGCAAGAACTAATCCAATTAGGCTAGCTTGATGTATTATTCCTCATTCAGTCAATGTGGATGAAATCCCATAGACTAAAATATGTCTGCTCCCGTCAGTGGGAGGGTAAGATATAGATGTGTTTGGGCGAAGGAGGTGGTTGTGGACTGGTGAAACCCTCCCTAAACTCCCTAATACACACCCTGATCCTAACATTCTGTCTGCACTTCCAGGCTGACAATAGTCACATATACAAAATATTCTAAAATAAGTGTAAAATAAGTGTATTAAATAACCTTTAATCGAGTCCATATTTGCAATATCTGTATTACTTGTTCATATTACAAATATACTCATCAAAAAAATTAGTATTGAAAACTAGGAATGCTGTAAATTTTATAACAAATTAATCTGATTTTTTTTTCTTTCAGACAGGGTCTCACTCTGTCACACCTCAGCCTCCCAAGTAGCTGGGACTACAATCACATGCCCCCACACCCAGCTAATTTTTGTGTATTTTGTAGAGAGGGTTTTTCCATGTTTGCCCATGTTGGTCTTGAACTACTGGTCTCAAGTGATCCTCCTGCCTCAGCCTCCCAAAGTGCTGGGACTACACCTCCCAAAGTGCTGGGACTACAGGTGTGAGCCACCATGCCCAGCCTGAATTTTTTGGTTTTATGACAAATCAATGTGGTAGGCTAAATAATGGCTCCCAAAGATATCCACATCTTAATCCACCAAACCTGTGAATGCTACCTTATATGGAACTTTGCAGATGTGACCAAATTAAGGACCTGGGGATGGGATGATTATCCTGGATTATCTGTGTAGCACCTAAATGTCATAATCATAAGTGTTCTTACAAGAAGGAGAGAGCAAGAGATTATACTACAAAGAGGAGCAGGCCATGTGATGCTGGCAGCAGCAATTGGAGTGATCCACGTGGGAAAGGAGGAAGGGGTCACACGCCAAGGAACATGGGAGCCACTCGAAGCTAAAAACGTCAAGGAAATGGATTTTCTTGGAGGCTTCAGAAGGAATCAGCACTGCCAATACCTTGATTTAGGTCCAGTGAAACTCATTTTGGACTTCTGACCTCAAGAATTATAAGAGAGGCCCAGGCAGGTGGATCACTTGAGGTCAGGAGTTCGAGACCATCCTGGCCAATATGGTGAAACCCCGTTTCTACTAAAAATACAAAAATTAACCGGACATGGTGGCAAGTACCTGTAATCTCTGCTACTCAGGAGGCTGAGGCACGAGAATCACTTGAACCCAGGAGGCAGAAGATGCAGTGAGCCAAGATTGTGCCACTGCACTCCAGCCTGGGTGACAGAGCAAGACTCCGTTTTTTTTTGTTTTTGTTTTTGTTTTGTTTTAAAGACAAAAATGGATACTGATGCAGTTTCCTTTCCTTTAATACAGGATAGCTTTTCTTTTGAGAAAATTTAATGTTATGTCCTTTATAACCATTAGTTGTGTGCAGGCTTTACAATACATTTTGTTGTCTAATCTCCTCTTGATGACAACACTCATTCATTGATGTATTTTAAAAATGTATACTAAACACTTACTCTGTGTTAAACATTCAATTAACAAATATTTATGGAATATCAAGTGTGTGGTGAGCTTCATGTTGGGATACTATGGATGAATGGCAGGCATGGTCCATGTCCTCATGGAGCCTATAGTCTAGCAGGGAAGAAAGACAGTTAAACCAATGATTATCATAAAGTATAAGGCATGTTACGATTTTAAGAAGTACAGGATATTATGAACATGTATAGTGGGCAACTCACTTAGCTTGGACAGGAAGGGAAGGCCTCTCAAGAGAGATCGTAATTGAGTTGAGATCTGATTTGAGACCTAAGAACACAGGGATGAAATGTGTCCAGAATTGGTGGGTTCTTGGTCTCGCTGACTTCAAGAATGAAGCTGTGGACCATCGCGGTGAGTGTTACAGCTCTTAAAGACAGCGCGTCCAGAGTTGTTCCTTCTGATGTTCGGAGGTGCTTCGAGTTTCTTCCTTCTGGTGGGTTCGTGGACTTGCTGGCTTCAGGAGTGAAGCTGCAGACCTTCACGGTGAGTGTTACAGCTCATGAAGGCAACGAGGACCCAAAGAGTGAGCAGCAGCAAGGTTTATTGTAAAGAGTGAAATAACAAAGCTTTCACAGTGGGGAAGGGGACCCGTGTTGCCTCTGGCTGACTCTGGCAGCTTGCTTTTATTCCTTTATCTGACCCCACCCACATCCTGCTGATTGGTCCATTTTACAGAGTGCTGATTGGTGCATTTACAATCCTCTAGCTGGACACAGAGTAATGGAAAAGTTCTCCAAGTCCCCACTAAGTTAGCTAGATACAGAGTACTGATTGGTGTATTTACAAACCTTGAGCTAGACACAGAGTACTGATTGGTGCATCCACAATTCCTTAGCCAGACATAAAAGTTCTTCCAAGTTCCCAGGAGACCCAGGAGCCCGGCTGGCTTCACCCAGTGGATCCCGCACCAGGGCTGCAGGCGGAGCTGCCTGCCAGTCCCACACCATGGGCCCACACTCCTCAGCCCTTGGGTGGTCCATGGGACCGACCCCACGGGGCAGGGGGCAGCCGCTTATCAGGGAGGCTTGGGCCGCACAGGAGCCCCCTGCGGGGGCGGGAGGTGGGGGGAAGGCTCAGGTATGGCAGGCTGCAGGTCTCTGAGCCCTGACCCGCAGGGAGGCAGCTGAGGCCTGGTGAGAATTCTAGCACAGCTCCCGCAGGCCGGCACTGCTGGGGGACCTGGTGCACCCTCTGCAGCTGCTGGCCCAGGTGCTAAGCCCCTCACTGCCAGGGCGGCAGCGCCACCCGGCCACTCTGAGTGCTGGGCCCACTGAGCCCATGCCCACCCGGAACTTGCGCTGGCCCGCCAGCCCTGCGCGCAACCCTGGTTCCCGACCGCGCCACTGCCTCCACACCTCCCTGCAAGCAGAGGGAGCAGGCTCCGGCCTCAGCTAGCCCAGAGAGGGGCTCCCACAGTGCCATGGTGGGAGGATGGGCTCCTCGAGCGCTGCAGGAGTGGACGCCAAGGCCTAGGAGGCACTGAGAGTGAGGGCTGCTAGCATGTTGTCACCTCTCAAAATGACAGCCCCTGTCCTCAGGAAGCTTACAGTTGAGTAGGAATCTAAGCTCTATAAACTAACACCCTCAACACTACATGATAAAAACTACAAAGGTGGAGTATACAAGGCACAGTACAGAAGAAAAAGGCCCTGATCATATCTGTGTTGGGGTGGGGTATCAGAAAAGATCTGATTTTCGAATGGCATCTCAAAGGAAGTGCGAACCTTAGGTGGTCAAGGGCATAAAGGCATGTCTGAGGCTGAGGGTGCACTGTGGCACTGCAGAGCATGTTGTTGAGCTGTGCTGTCTAATATGCAGGCATTCACCATATGTAGCTATTGATCCATGAAAATGTTCACACATACACAAGTTGAAAGAATATTTTGGTGAATACTCATATACTGCTTTCCAGATCTTACTATTAATATTTCTATGCTATTTTTTTATATCTATCTGTCCAAATTTTCAAATATTAAAAAGAAAGAAAAAAATGATGTGCTATTAAGGATACTTTTAGGCTATCATAAATTATCACGTTCTTGTGGCTATTTTCAAAGTTGAACTTCCACTAGAATTAGAGGTTATATGAATATAAAATTTTTATAAGACCTCAAATAAAGAAGTTAAGGGTTTAAAATAAATAAAAGAAAATACTATTATGGAAAAATATAATCCGTTGACTACAAAATGCCTTAATCAAGAAGGTATTTTTGTTTGTTTTAGTTTTGGCAACTGTAAAAGGGTTTATGCTGATTAGGAATACGGTACTAGGTTTGTGATTTAAATTACAATTGGCAGTCTAAATTCCTCCATTCAACTGATAACTGGATTTCCAGTTTCTAGATTTTTATGAAGGTTATGCTGTCAAGCAGTCTTGGGATTTTTAAAGTTTTATACACTCCTTATGGTAATTTAAGTATGCTAGTAAGAATCTGCTATGAATACTTAATTATAAATATGATGAAAATGAAAAGATATGCTGAGCAATAATCTTACTCATAAATGAGTGCTTTGCTAATGCATATTCCAGGTGAGAAGGATTTAGAAAAAGTGGAATTTCTGGGAATGTAGGAGATCTAATTTGAAACCATGTCTTAGTTCAGTTGTTCCAAACTTTGGTGCTCATGAGTTATCTACAGAGCTTATCAATGTGGATCTGGATTGATTCCCAAAATTCTAACCAGCAGGCCTAGGGTGGGGCTCCAGAATCTACCAAAGGATGAAGACAGGGCAAGAGCACACTTTTAGAGATGCAACTGAGCAAGTCCCCATTCTTTATTTTATTTTTATTTTTTGAAACGGAGTCTTGCTCTGTTGCTCAGGCTGGAGTGCAGTTGAGTGATCTCGGCTCACTGCAAACCTCTGCCTCCCAGGTTCAAGCGATTCTCCTGCCTCAGCCTCCCCAAGTCCTCATTCTGTGTACATATTAGTTTATCTGTCTGGTCATTTGTGCAAGATATTAGTGATCTTTTATTGAGGACTTATCATATGTTAATATTAGTACTATGGGGACAGGTTATTTGAACTAATCCTCTTGCTAAAAACAACGAAGAATTGCTGGACAAAAATATATTTAAAATATCTTCTTAAAAGCATCTTACCTTTAGGTAATAAATTATCAGGCCAAACTCTAAGTGAAGGCAGGACTGCTGAGGGTAGCTGAGAACCAAAGCTACTTTTGCCCTGAGGTTGTTTGCTGAAAGGAGGAAAATTGTAGCACACAGTTTTCATAATTTTGGCTTACAGGACACCCATAATAGGAAACCCTCTCTGAAGAAAACTGAGACTTTATAAAGGCCTAGACCCCAGGATAGAATAATTCAGAACTAAGTCCCCTCCCCCACCAACCCTCATCCCCAAAGTAAATAAAGAAAACTCCCTTGGTTCTGGTGCTAAGAAGGAAGAGAGGACCACTCTATGAGAAGTTCAACCACAACTGGTATTTGTGCTGGTTTTCAGCCCAAATCTATCTTACCTGGTGATATGGTTTGGCTGTGCCCACACTCAGATCTCAACTTGAATTGTATCTCCCAGAATTCCCATGTGTTGTGGGAGGGACCCAGGGGGAGGTTAATTGAATCATGTGGGCCAGTCTTTCCCATGCTATTCTCATGATAGTGAATAAGTCTCACAGGATCTGATGGGTTTATCAGGGGTTTCTGTTTTTGCCTCTTCCTCATTTTTCTCTTGCTGCCACCATATAAGAAGTGCCTTTCGCCTCTCACCATGATTCTAAGGCCTCCCCAGCCATGTGGAACTATAAGTCCAATTAAACCTCTTTTTGTTTCCAGTTTCAGGTATGTCTTTGTCAGCAGTGTGAAAACAAACTAATACACCTGGGTGGTACCAGAAATCTCAAGGCATGAATTTAGTTTAGAATAGTACTGGACTAGCACATCCTTTAGTTACCTGGCAAAGACCACATTAAGTCCTTTCTAGTGGACTATCACTTCATCCTAGGCCTCAAAAAATGTCCTATAAATAATTTTCCAAGGAAAATGAGTGTGATAGATTGCAACAATGGCCCCAAGTCTTTACTCCTCTTCAGAGTCATGCCTTTTACTATATAACTTTGCAGTGCACTCCTACACCTCCCCTTGACATTGGCCTTAATCGTGTGATTTGCCTTTGCAAAGGGAGTTTTTTAGATAAGACACAAGGAGAGGCTTGAAATGGGCTCCTTAGAATTTGCTTTTTGCACCTTTGCCAAAGCCATGAGAATATGCCCGGGCAATCTTGCCACCAGGTCTGAAAAAAATTAAGGTAGACCCAAATGGATCTTTGTAACTGGACAAAAAAGACTTCTGAGTCTTAAGGGGTATTTGTCCCACAGTTAACTTAACGTGTTCAAAGTAATAATGATTAAGTCTAAAGACAGAGGCATGTCTCAAGAAAACACTATAGTTGTGTTTTTTTGGTAAGTGGAGGGATTTGGAATTGAAAACACAAAAAACCCACAGAGTTTTTGAGAGAGTTGTATTGACAGAATCACTGTTGGCTTGGACTGAAACTGTTCAAAATGATGAGGGCAGGGAAAGGCTTATGGGCTCTCAACTTTCTTTGGGAAAGAAGTAGGGTGAGAAAGTTGCCAAAAGCTATTTTCCAAAGCTCTCCATAGAAATAGCCAAGGAGAATGAAGGAAAAGGAGAGACATCTCAGAGGGAGAGCCAAGACGCATGGAAACTTGAGGGACCCAGGAAGCCAAACCAGGGCCTAATCAAGGAGTACTCTCCACTCCAGAGTATGGGACATTTGCCTAGCAGGGTTTCAGAATTATTATGGACCAGGGACTGTTGTATACCTCCTGTTCTTTCCCATTTTTTGAATGTGAGTTTTTGTTGTAGTTACCCTGTACCTGTTCAGCAATTATTGGGTGGGTAGGGGACAGATAACGTTGTTAGCTCATGGGACTCCAGATTCAGAGGAGCTGCATTTGATCTGAATCTGATGTAGATCATAAGATCTTGGACTTTGAGCCTGTGGCTGTGACTGGATAAGACTTTTTTTTTTTTTTTTTTTTGAGACAGAGTCTCACTGTGGTGCAATCTCGGCTCACTGAAACTTCCACCTCCCGGGTTCAAGTGATTTTCCTGACTCAGCCTCCCGAGTGGCTAGGATTACAGGCACGGACCACCACGCCTGGCTAATTTTTGTATTTTTAGTAGAGACAGGGTTTCACCACGTTGGCCAGGCTGGTCTCGAACTCCTGACCTCGGGTGAACCACCTGCCTCAGCCTCCCAAAGTGCTGGGACTACAGGCGCGAGCCACCGGGCCTGGATAAGACTTTAAGGGAATGGTGTGAACTGGAATGGGTGTGAACATGTTTTTCACTGAGAGGAACATGAATAATTTTGATTATGAGAGAAGCCTCTGGCAGACTGAGAAAATAGTCCTAATTTTTTTTACTTCTCCCTGTATCCATACTCTTTGCCAAGTAATTTTATGATGCCTTCCCACCATAAGAAGAGAGAACTGCCTCATTCATCAAAAGAAGTCTCACTATGAGATGTACTTTGGCCAACATCCTGGCCAGATGTACTTTGGCCAGCATGTTGGCAGACATGAAAAAAGCAGAGGCTTAAAATGGACTTGCTTTCTTGTGCCTCAGCCATTATTGTGAGAAAATGCCCAGACTCACCTGATAGTCCCGTGAATGAGATTATGACAAACAAATGGAGCAGAGTCCCACGCAGCCAGGTGAGTGTATTTCAGCACACATCCTGCCGACTCCCAAAGTGTGAATGAGCCTTGCTGCAGTCAGTGGAGCCACCTAGCTGATCTGCAGTTGACCCCAGATGTGTGAACAACTAATGCTTATTGTAATTTTGGTTCTCCTCTGTAGAAACCACCCCCTTTATTTTAACACAGATGTTTTCTCAAGTTGTTAAATGTGAAGTAAGTTTCTTTTAAAACACTACTCTCCGAACATGGGAAATGGAGGCCTCCTAAGTACCTAAAGCTCTGTGTCCCATACAGGAACAGAAAACCTCCTCTCATGTTGGGCAATACCCAGAGTGATAGAAGATATTTGACATCAAGAGACTATGATATGGTGTGAAAGACATTAAAATCTGCAAAGAAACCCACACTGTAAACAAGTGGTTTTTAATGTGAAAGACAATCAGGTTCAGTGTCTTGACTGAAACCTTTGAGAAGTAAGTCAAATATTTCATTGTTCCCTGACTCTTTCCCAAAATAGCACTGACTTTTTATTTTTTTAGTCTCTCTCTATTGCCCAGGCTGGTGTGCAGTGGCACAATCTCAGTCAGTGCAACCTCCACCTCCTGGGTTCAAGCGATTCTCCTGCCTCAGCCTCCTAAGTAGCTGGGATTACAGGCGCCTGTCACCATGCCTGGGTAATTTTTGTATTTTTAGTAGAGATGGGGTTTCACCATGTTGGTCAGGCTGGTCTCGAACTCCTGACCTCAAGTGATCTGTCTGCCTCGGCCTCCCAAAGTGCTGGGATTACAGGTGTGAGCCACAGCACCCAGCCTTATCTTTTTTTTTTTGTCTTGAAAAACATATATAACAGAGATTATTACTGTCTCTGTGATGCATTTCCTCTTTTTCTCTGTTGGTAATAGAATCCCTGTGAGTTTTAGCAAGGCACATAGACACCCAGCTAGCAGCTACATTTCTCAGCCTCTTTTGCAGCTAAGTATGTGGCCTTGTGATTAATCTCTCACCAATGAAATCTGAATGGCAATGATTTGTGTGATGTCTATGTCACCACCTTGAAAAAAAATAGATTTCCCTCTACTTCCTTTCTTCCGCTTTCTCATACACTGGATGCAAATGTGGTGTTAAACCAGTTTCAACCATGCTGTCAAGAGCAACACCCCAGGGCAGTGCTTCTCAAACTTTAATGTGCACAAGAACCACCTGGGGATCTGCTAAAATGCAGATTCTGATTCAGTAGGTCTGGAGCTGATGGAGATTCTGCATTTCTAACAAGCTCCCAGGTATTGCTCATGTTGCTATTCTGAACATTGCACTTTGAAGTCTTAGGGGACAGTTGATCAGCAAGATTGAAGAAATCTGAGTTCCTGGAGGACTTTGAGGTGCAGAGCTCCACATTCACTTCAGTCTGCCCCTCTACCCCCATTACATTTGAATCACAATATTTTATGCTCTCTTTGCTAGCAGCTTGGCATGTGCCCCAACTAACACATCATATAAGCAGAATGGGGGTGCATGGCCAACCTGGAGACTTATAGAGTAGGAACTTGCCAGGGGGTCTCTAGCCTAATCCGGGGTTAAGGGTACCTGACATTTTGTTCCCCACTCCTCCTTTTGTTGGCAAAGATGATAGTTTAACTGCTCCAGCAAGAAAGACCACCAGTGTAACTCCCTGGTTCTTATTTCCTTGTTTAATGTATTGCCTAGTTGCCTGCTGATTAAAAAATATCTCACAGAGATATTTCCATAGGCTCAGAATATATCAGTGAGTGAATACCAGAATTTTGATAGTTGTATAAATTGGCATTCTGCTTTATATACCAGTCTTTTGAATTCAGATGTGTCTGCCCCTAGACACTGTTTGCTTCTGGGTGTTCTGGCAAGAATGAAGTTTCTCAGTCTGCAGAGCTAAAAACCACACCCTGGTCTGTAATGTCCTCCACAACATATTGCTGTGCTTGGAAGTCTTGCCTGGAGGTCAGCCAGCCAGGCCAACAACCCATTACTTCTGAACAACTATAGGACACTTCTCTCCCAACTCAGAACATTCAACAGAAGCATTTAATGTTTTCCACAGAACCCTTATAAACCAGAAGCAGGTCAGGTATGCTACCACTGAAAAGAGCATTACCCTAGGAGTCCGAGGGGTGGGTTTAAATTCCGCCTCTGCTACTTGATAGCTTGATGGTTGTGTGCTGTTTAGACAATTTCATCATCTGTAAAATACGGTTGATAATATTTAACTCATGATCATGAAGATTAAATGGAATAACATATATGAACGTATCTGACATTTAATAATAAATGTTAGTTTTTTTCCTTGCTTCCGCTACCTTACCTTATTTTGTTTATATATATATTCTTTTGAAACAGAGTTTTGCTCTTCTCACCCAGGCTGGAGGGCAATGGTGCGATCTCAGCTCACTGCAACCTACACTTTTGGGTTCAAGTGATTCTCCTACCTCAGCCTCCCAAGTAGCTGAAACTATAGGCAGCTGTCACCATGCCTGGCTAATTTTTGTATTGTTAGTAGAGACGGGGTTTCACCATATTGGCCAGGCTGGTCTTGAACTCCTGACCTCAGGTGATCTACCCATCTCAGCCTCCCAAAGTGCTGGAATTACAGGCATAAGCCACCACACCCGGCCTCTACTTTATAATAATACAGACACATTTTAGAAATCTCCCCCCTCATCCTATCAGGTTTGTGTCTGAGGGGTTGGTGGTCAGAATGTTGCTGATGATAATCACAGTAAAGACAGCAGTGGTACAGAAAAATCAGTGCCAGCTTTTGTCAAGAACATTTGGTTTTCTACATTCTACATACTCCTAAGGAAAGAGAAAAGGAAACTGCACAGAAGATTGAGAAGCAGAGGTCACAGAAGTATGAGGAAAAGCAGCAGAGAGCAATATCCCAGAGGGCAAAGAAGAAAGAATTTCAGAGACAGAGAGTGATGGAAATCTTGTAGAAGGTCAAATCAGCTCAAATATTGGAGAGAAATCAACTAAAATAAAGATTGAGAACTGTCCATTGGAGTTAGTAACATGGAAGCCATTGATGGCATTAGCAAGAGTTTTTGGTGGAATTGGGTGGGAAACCAGTGTGAAGAGAGAGTGGGAGAAAAGAAAGTAGAAAAGAAAGTAGACCTGAAGAGTTTGGACAAGTGTTCTCAAGTGTGGCTATGAAGAGAAGGGAAGAGGTAGGTCTGTAGGTATAGGAGGACACTGAATTGAGAAAACTCATTTGCTTAAATACGAGGGCACAATACAAGTTAAAATACTGGATAAGGAGGCGACAACAGAGAAGACAGAGGATAATGGAGAAAGGGAAGTTCTTGAAGAGGCAGAAGAGGCTAGGACCAGGGCTGAAGCGGAAAGACAAGTCTTAGAAGCAGGGACACCTCCTTCACTGTAGCAGGAAAAGGCAGGGTGCACACACATGTCCATTGATAGATTTGGAGCCAGAAAGTTAAGGGAACAATTCTTGAATGGTTTCCATTTTCTTTGTGAAATAGAAATTTAGTTTGTTTTCTGAGAGTAAGGAGGAAAGAGAAAGATGGCTAGATAGTGGAGGGAAATGAAGAAAATCAGAAAAAAAAAAAAAAAAAAAAAAAAAAAAAGCATCTGGAGCAGGAAGAGAAAACTGGCCAGAGCAGCATAAAAGACTGCAGAGCAGCACGGAGGGCCCAGCTGAAGCTGAAGGGATTTCTTTTTTTTTTTTTTTTTTTTTTTTTTTGGAGACGGAGTCTTGCTCTGTTGCCCGGGCTGGAGTGCAGTGGCCGGTTCTCAGCTCACTGCAAGCTCCGCCTCCCGGGTTCACGCCATTCTCCTGCCTCAGCCTCCCGAGTAGCTGGGACTACAGGCGCCCGCTGCCTCGCCCGGCTAGTTTTTTGTATTTTTTAGTAGAGACGGGGTTTCACCATGTTAGCCAGGATGGTCTCGATCTCCTGACCTCGTGATCCGCCCGTCTCGGCCTCCCAAAGCACTGGGATTACAGGCTTGAGCCACCGCACCCGGCCAGCTGAAGGGATTTCTATTGGTGTTGATATGTCAGTGTATTAGTCCATTCTCATCCTGCTATAAAGACAGACTCGAGACTGTGTTATTTATAAAGGAAAGAGGTTTAATTTTAATGGACTCACAGTTCCACAGGGCTGGGGAGGCCTCAGGAAACTTACAATCACAGTGGAAGGGGAAGAGACACATCTTACATGGTGGCAGGCAAGAGTGTGTGAGAGCACAGGAAAAACCACTATTTATAAAACCACCAGATCTCACAAGAATTCACTCGCTATCGTGATAACAGAATGGAGGAACTGCCCCCATAATCCAATTATTTCCCACCAGCTCTCTCCCTAAACACCTGAGGATTACAATTCAAGATGAGATTTGGGTGCGGGACACAAAGCCTAACCACATCATTAGGGCTCTGCTTTCTTTGGCTCTGTAGACTAAATAGCTGGGCCTTCCCATTGTGTTGCATGAAGATGTGCTGGTAAATACTTTACAACTGGCCTTAGGCAGTGTGATGGGAGGAAGTCTGATTTGTTTGAGACAGGGTCTCATTCTGTGCCCTACACTGGAGTGCAGTGACAAGATCACAGCTTACTGCAGCGTGACCTCCCTAGACTCAGATAATCCTCCCACCTTCAGCCTTTCAAGCAGCTGGGACTACAGGCATGCGCCACCATACCCAGCTAATTTTTTTTTTTTTTTTTTTTTTTTTTTTGTAGAGACGGTTTTGCCATGTTGCCCAGGCTAGTCTTGAAATCCTGGGCCCAAGCCATCTGCTCACCTTGGCCTCCCAAAGTGCTGGGATTACAGGCGTGAGCCACTGTGCCAGGCCAGAACCCTGATTTGCAGCAGTGGTGTAAACCATGACAGATTTCAAGCTACCGATATGATGCCACTGAACTCAGGCTGGGAAAGAGATGCCCACACTATTATATACCATTTCCATCACATAGATACAATGGACATAAATAACTTCCAATGCATAAAAAATAATAACACATAGTAAAATAATTAGGCAGTGATGAGTTTGGACTATTTATAATGTTTGTTTTTATATACTTTTCTTGATTTTCAGTTTATATTAATTCTTAATAATAACTGTTTTAACATCCAGCTTGCAAAATTCCTGAAAATGTTATAATCAGCTCTCTTGAGACAGCATGAGCTGGCTCCAGCATTCCACCCATTGTATAAAGCCAGGTTGAAGTGGCCTACACTAAGGGAAAGAGGGTGTGGGAGGGAGCTGAAACATAAATGGCAAGATTGCTTTCCAGTGGAGGAAGCTTGAGTTCACTATGAAGGAGAGCGGCAAAGGATTGAAAAAACGTCTGAGTTTGTGGCAGGAAGAGGGGTGTAAGGTGGGATGTGGATCTAGAGTCAAACAATTCAGTACTGGGATAGTTTCCAAGTTTGTATTTATTGTATTTTATGTGTGATCCTGAGTTTCGCTCACTGTATTAAAAACAGTTTATGAAAGTCTTATGAAGTGGAGCAGGAGGCACGATGGAGAGGGGAAGGGATACTTAAAGGAGAAAGGCAGGGAAAGGGGTTGTGAGCTCCGGGGCAGAGCACCTGGACCCCAGATAAGGTTAGAGGAAAGTCACCCTGCAAAGGCAAAACAACCTGGGAATCCTGCTGTTGGCAGTTTCCCTGCTTTGTGTTTTGTTATAGGTTGGCAAGGAGATATCTGGAGGATGGAAACTCTTTTTGGTTTTGAAATTACACTATAGGAATGAATGACTATATCTGAGGATCTTATTTTAAGAAGCTTACTAAATAATCTTAGAAAAAAATTATATTTTGCTTAAAGTTATCTATATATGGCATAAGAATAATTTTGCCTCAATTCTATTCAATACACTCTTCTGATATCAGAAAGTCACTTCCCACAAAACAGCTAATATGTTATGGAGTCAGTTTCACTTTTATAATCATGACTGTGTGTAGTTCAGAATCATGTTTGGTGTAAGAGACCTCAGCAGGCAGCACTGTCACTCTTTTCAGAGAAAATATTTCAGAGAATAACTGTATTGTCAATATCTCTCTGTTTGCAAAAATCCTGCCTGTTCAGGATACAGTTGCAAGCACAAAGACATTGAGAAATTTCATTTATATTTCATCAGATATTAGAAGCAATAACAAGAAGAGGAGGAGAATCTAGGGCAAAAATAGACAAACTTTTTACACACACACACACACACACACACACACATTAACATGCATTCATGCAGCAGTTCCTAGAGAGATAACAATAACATTTTGCAGGAGGTAGGAAGGTTGACAGGGGGAGGTTTGGAGGGGGCAGGGCAAACACATAATTGCCAGGTTAAGACATTAAAAGGAAATTACTGGTTGCTGTCATCATTTCATAAAATAAAGGTATTTTAACACCAGGTAGGTAGGAGGAAAAAAATCTTAGAATAAAAGTCCTTTTATTATTATTAAAAAGTCAAAAAGCAGATGCTGGTGAGGCTGGGGAAAAAAGGGAATGTTTATACACTGCTGGTGGGAATGTAAATTAGTTCAGTCACTGGGCAAAGCGGATTGGAGATTTCTCAAAGAACTTAAAACAAAACTACCATTCGACCCAATAATCCCATTACTGGGTATATATCCAAAAGAAAATAATTCATTCTACCAAAAAGATACATGCACTTGTATGTTCATTTTGGCACTAAGCAAAGACATGGAATCAACCTAGTGCCCATCAAAAGTAAATTGGCTAAAGAAAATTTGGTATATATACACCATGGAATACTACACACCCATAAAAAAGAATGAAATCATGTTCTTTGCAGCAACATGGATGCAGCTGGAGGCCATTATCCTAAGCAAATTCACACAGGAACAGAAAACCAAATACCTCATGTTCTCACTTATAAGTGGGAGCTAAACTTTAGGTACACATGGACATGAAGATGGTAACAATAGACATTGGGGACTACTAGATGGAGATAAGAGGGAGGGGGCAAGGGCTGAAAAACTATTGGAAACTATGTTCACTATCTGTTTGATGGGATCAATCGTACCCCAGACCTCAGCATCACATAGTATACCCAAGTAACAAACCTGCACATGTACCCCCAAATATAAACTAAAAGTTGAAATTATTTTTTTTAAAGTCATTTTTAAAGAATACATTTAGTTTATGGGAAAACAGAGCATATTGTTTTTATTTTTCTCATTTAAGCCAAAGTGGTGAAAGTATCCTTATTAACCATTGCGGGACAATGATATTTGAGCGTTTGTTTGTTTTTTAGACAGAGTTTCAGTCTTGTCGCCCAGGCTGGAGTGCAATGGCGTGATCTCGGCTCACTGCAACCTCCACCTCCTAGGTTCAAGCAATTCTCCTGCCTCAGCCTCCCGAGTAGCTGGGATTACAGGCATGCCACCATGCCTGGTTAATTTTTTTTTTGTATTATTAACAGAGACAGGGTTTCTCTATGTTGGTCAGGCTGGTCTCGAACTCCTGACCTCAGGTGATCTGCCTGCCTCAGCCTCCCACAGTGCTGGGATTACAAGCATGAGCCACAGTGCCTGGCCTGAGCCACTGCACCCAGAAGGGTTTTTTAATTTAGTGATTTTGTTCTTTTACCCTTTTTATAAGTCCCTAATATTCTGCTACCAAAAAAAAAAGGAACAAAAGGAGTAATGTAATATTCTTTGAAAAGTAAGTACTACAGGGGTTTCCCATTGCTCTGATAGGAAGAAGAAAAATGTGACTGGGAGGAAAGTTTGGTTACCTGTAGTCTGGCATCAGGGGGAGAATGTAGTTCTCAGAACTGGGCTGGCCTAGGTTCAAATCTCAGTCCTGCCACTTACAAACTAGGAAGCTATGGGCAAGTCATTGAACCTTAGTTTTCTTCTCTTCAAAAGCAGGATAATGATAGGTACTTCCCAAGTGACCACAATGATTTTATGAGCTAAAATATGTTAAGAACGCAGTGGAGTGCCTAGCATTCAGTAATTTCTCTCACCTTTTCTCTTCTCCATATCTTTCTTTTAAAAATGATAATGACAGAAACTGGCAATCACTTCTTTTTAATGTCCTGAACTTGACTTTATGTTTGGTGACTCTGCTCCCTTTAGACACACACACACCCTTTACCAGCCATGCCAATGTTTCTGATTTAGAAACTGCTGCACTAGCACAGACTTCCCACAGGTGAATGTTTTAAACCAGTTTGATTTCCTCTGTCCTACAGTCCAACCCGCACTTTTTGCTTTGGTAAACAACATGACTTCCCTATGGCTGTGTATTTTACAGGTACCAAATGGTCACAGGTTCTCTTGTGTAAACACTATCATCTTGTTTCAAATGAAATAGCTAAACTGACTTTACCTACAGTGGAATAGGGGATTTGGTCACCTTCTAATGTAATGGTTAAGAGTCTGGACTCTAGAATTGGATGACGTGGCTTCACATCTCAATTTTACCACCTACCAAGTTACTGAGGCAATTTATTTATATTCATCCCATTGTCACTTGGTTTCTCCTCCATAAAATGATCATAAGAATAGAAATAGTTAATATGGACCAGGTGCAGTGGCTCACACCCGTAATCCCAGCGCTTTGGGAAGCCAAGGCGGGCAGATCAGCTGAGGCAGATCAGCGGGCAGGCCAGCTGACACCAGCCTGGCCAACATGGTGAAACTCCATCTCTACTAAAAATACAAAAAATTAGCTTGGCGTGGTGGTGCGCGCCTCTAGTCCCAACTACTTGGGAGGCTGAGGCAGGAGAATAGCTTGAACCTGGGAGGCAGAGATTGCAGTGAGCTGAGATGGTGCCACTGTACTCTAGCCTGGGCAACAGAGCAAGTCTCTGTCTCAAAAAAAAAAAAAAAAAAAAAGCTAACATGTACATAGTGCTTACTATATGCTAATATATTTTACTCACTCCTTAAATGTTAACTCACTTAAAAATAATCTCATGGAGCTATTGTGAAAATTAAATGTGTTAATATTTGTAAAGAGCATATTGTAGTGAGCCTCTAGCACATAGTAAGTCCTCACTAAAGGTTAGCTATTATGGTTTTCCATATTTTAGTATTTTCCCTATATGTTTCAAAATAAAATTCTCAGGCTTATTAATTGGTTTTGCACTCTCATTCATCGTGGCATTTTCCAAATTTGATCCACGTAAACCAGTGAGTTACTGAGCGTGCTGCTCACGGTGACAAAACAAGCAAGAACCCAGAGTGGTCCTGGCTGCTTAGCTAATGCTTTCCATCACATGATGTCCAAGCCTGCCCCGGGCTACTTTGCGTTTCCATACCTCTAACGTTTTATTGTATTTTATTGTGTTATGGAAGAAATACAAGGTTGAATGTCAGTTAAGTCAAATTTAGCACAGTGGGGTGGAGGATGTGCTTTATTTTTTTCATTAACATTGTCCACAGCAATGTATTGTGTGGGTTAGATGCTGGGGTTGTGTTAAAACAAAACAAAACAAAACAAAACAAGGCTGGGTGTGGTGGCTCATGCCTGTAATCCCACCGCTTTAGAAGGCCGAGGTAGTCGGATCACCTGAGGTCAAGAGTTCAAGACCAGCCTGGTCAATATGGTGAAACCCCATCTCTACAAAAATACAAAAAATTAGCTGGGTGTGGTGGCATGCACCTGTAATCCCAGCTACTTTGGTGGCTGAGGCTGGAGAATCACTTGAACCCAGAAGGCAGAGCTTGCAGTGAGCCAAGACCCCGTCATTGCACTCCAGCCTGGGCAAGAAAGCGAGACTCCATCTCAAAAAAAAACAAACAAACCCCACGATTCCTGTCTTCATGAATCTGACAATCTAGTGCAGGTGACAGCCACATAAACAATTAGACATTTAGCAGAGTGTCGGTAGGGGTCTTCATGGGGATATATTGCTCACAGTGCTGTGTGAGCAGCGTGTGGGGCCGGTGATGGAGTGCGATGAGCTTCTCAGTGAGGACCTAGGCTTAGACTCAGCCCTAGGGGCCGAGTAAGGGTAAACCAGAAGGAGGGGCAGGTGGCATGCAAAGCAGAGGAATGGTATGAATAAAGGCAGGGACACTAGAAGCTTGGTGTGTGTGTATGTGTGTGTGTTCATGTGTGAAAAGCTACAAAGAGTTCTGATCTGCTGGAATACAAAGCACCTTCTAGAAGGGGAGGGGTAGGAAGGTGAGTGTGGGCTGTAGGGTAGGAGTGGGGGGTGAGTGTGGGCTGCAGGCAGAGGCCCAAGCATTAAAGACTCCAGAATCCTTGTACCAGCAACCAGGAGCTCTTGGGGAACCAATGGCAAGATCAGATTTGTCATCTCAGTGTCCTGCGCTCATGCAACTCCCTCTGCCTGAAATGCCTGCTCACTCACACCACAAGAATATAGTCCTTCTCACTCAAATCCACTTCTCCTCTGACTCCCTCAGGCCAGAGCAATCTCTGCCTCCTCTAAACTCTTACGATGGTCACCGTATACATGTTATGTCAGTTAATATTCACGGCCCTGCCCTGAGAGTTATTTCTCTTTCAAAATATTTCCCGGCTCTTCCATAAGTTCCTTGAATAGGACTTGCTTCTTCAGCTGCTCCCTGTCCTCCACGGAGGAAATACTAGAGCTGGGACACACCAACTGCCCAACCGACATCTGTTCAATAATCACAGTTCTGGCCTTGGGGAGGGATAGAACCATAGCCAGATCCAGAAGTCTGACATTCAGGGGAACTTCCTGCTTGCCAGGCCATGAGAAGGGAAATGGGATAACGCTCTTTTTCCTTCAGTTCCCAAGTTACTATGCTTCTCTGGTTTCTTCCCAGATCTCTGGCTGTTCCATCTTAATCCCCTTTGCCGGCTTTTCCTCCTCTACCCTAAGTTTAGATCCTAGAGAGACCCTCCTTTCTTTGGAGTTCTCTCTCCCTGGATGATTTCAGCTCACTCCTGAAGCTTCAAGTTGGCAATTTTATACCAATAGCCATCAAATCAGGAGCTCCAGCCCAGGCCTCCTCTCTGAGCTCCAAAGCCCCTCCCACTCCCATTCCTGATGACACCTTAACCTCTCTGCTTGGGTGAGTGTTATGGACTGTTTGCTCCCATCTCCCTCCAGATTCCTCTACTGAGGCCCTAACCCCTGTGTGGCTATATTTGGAAACGCGGCTTCCAAGGAAGTAATTAAGGCTAACGAGGTCATAAGGGTAGGGTCCTGATCCAACAGAATTAGTGTCTTTATAAAAAGAGGACACCAAGGCGCTCTTTCTTTTTCTCTCTGCCCTCTCCAAAGGCACAAAGAAGTCATGTGAGCACACAGCAAGATGGTGGCCCCCGACAAATCAAGAGAAGAGGCCTCAGAATGAAATGTACCTGGTCAGCACCTTGATCATGACCTTTCCAGTCCCCAGAGCTATAAGAAATAAGTTTCTGTTGTTTGAGCCACCAAGTCTGTGGTATTTTGTTATGACAGCCCAAGCTGACTAATACAATGTTGTCATAGGCACCCCAAATTCAGTGGGTCCAAAACTGAATTCATCACCCTCTCCCCTATTTTTTAAAAGAAACAATAACAGCAAAACAAACAAAAACCCCTGCCTTTACTCCAGTGTTGCCCTGCTTTGTAAATAGCCCAGACTCTCAGCTGCTCAAGTCAAAAGCCTGGGAGTCTTCCTTGCCTCCTTCTTCTACTTCCTACCTACTCTCCTGACCTCTGGTCTCCATCCTGCAGCTAGACAAAAACTTATTAAAATGCAGATCGAATCATGGGACTTCCTTGTTTAACACTCTTCAGTGGTTTCCCACTGTCCTTAGAATGAGCCAAAGACTCCTGCAGACTTTGGCCCTTATGCCTCCTCATCACTCTTCCCCTTAGTCCGCATATCCCAGCACTCCTAGACCTATTTCCATGAGCATCCCAGGCTCTCTCTCATTTTTAGCATGCTGCTGTCTTTTCCTGAAATGCTTTACACTCTCAGTCTCACCCTGACTAACGAATAAACTAGGAATCCCTTGGTGCTGCTATGATTGCCAACATGAACAAGGCAAGCAGTGGTAGGATCTAGAATATTGAATGGTTCGGTCTTGGCTTTAGTCAAATTTCATGTTTTTTATTTACAAAAGTTAGTGATATATCTGCATGTTCTTGTCCTGCATTCTGGCATATGTTCTCACTGGATCCATGATCCTCAGGATAACTAATTTCACAAGTGTGTGCTAAACTGTCTTCTAGGTATAGTTTGGAGGCCCATGCTGGACCCTCTCTAGTGTGTAAGTGTTTTAACCTATGTAATGTTCATGAATATTCTATTTGTTCTAGAGAAATGTGTATCCCAGAGATAAGATACGATAATAGGGAATGCATGCCCCAAGAAAAGAAATATCACAATATATGTTTTTAAAAATTGGGGTTGCTGCTAAGGTCTATGCCATCTTTAATAATTCCTCCAAGAAACTAATTAAATCTGGGTATCAACTTATTGTGCAACACTGTATTTCACCAACAATTGAACCAGAGTGCTGGGAGGACATTAAAATTAAATAAATAACTTTATCTCCTCTGTAAAATTAGCATATGATTCTAATTCACACTTATCAAAAAAGAATTTATTTCTATCCAAATTAACCAATCAATAAATATAATGTAAGGCAATTATATTAGACAATCTTTCCAAGAGATTGAATTACATCAAATTAATCCCATGTTGGCTTAGATTTCCAGGCCAGGTAATTTCCAGGGGCCATGTGTGATGAATATTTGTGCCATATCTGGGTTTCCGTGAGCCAAAAGGCCTACTCATAATCATAACATGTATTACACATATACATAAGAACTCTACTATAATGAACAGTAGTAAACCATTTTGGAACAATCAATTAGGAAAGGTTACAGAGGCTAATGGCTATGTTGAGAAAGGAAAAAATTCAACTGCCAGCAATGAAACAGTAAAAAAAAAAAATCTTATTTCTAGAACAACTTGTACACTATAAATGAATATTTGTAACGGCCAGCACTGTGTCCAGAATGCCTTTCAAAGCTCAATAACTCAATAGTTGTATATCTTTACCAACATCCTATCACATGTATACACATAAATCCAAATCAAAAAAAATTTTCTTCTCATTAGGCACAATTTAGTATATTTAAAATGGCTGGGCATGCCATTTAAAACATATTAAGGCTCACACCTGTAATTCCAGCACTTTGGGAGGTTGAGGCAGGTGGATCACCTGAGGTCAGGAGTTCAAGACCAGCCTGGCCAACACGGTAAAACCCCGTCTCTACTAATAATACAAAAATTAGCTGGACATAGTGGTGCATGCCTGTAATCCCAGCTACTCTGGAGGCTGAGGTGGGAGAATCGCTTGAACCAGGGAGGTGGAGACTGCAGTGAGCCAAGATCATGCCATTGCACTCCAGCCTGGGTGATAAGAGCAAACCTTTGCCTCAAAAAATATATACATATAATATATATTTTATACATCTCAAAATATATATATAAATATATATACATACATATATACATATAAATATGGATATATAT
The DNA here is from genome assembly GCF_047675955.1 of Chlorocebus sabaeus. Taxonomy (NCBI): domain Eukaryota; kingdom Metazoa; phylum Chordata; class Mammalia; order Primates; family Cercopithecidae; genus Chlorocebus; species Chlorocebus sabaeus. The sequence continues at coordinate 45,816,942 of NC_132923.1, read as the reverse complement.
GTATGAATACATATATACATATAAACAAGAGAACCCAGGCTCTTCAAGCCATCCAAGCACATTTCATATATGTATGTGTATATATCTATGTATATATTTTTTAAAAAATAATTTTTTGGCAACTTGATAGAAACAGAGAAAAGTTCTGTCCACCTGAGAAAATGGTAATGAAGAACTGCATACCATATTTCTGAGTCAGAATTTGCTTCTTTAACTATTTTATGCCAGGTGTATCAGTGGGCATTACAGACTCTCTTTGGTTGTCAGTATCCCGAGGCCTGCCATAATGTAATTCCTTCTCAGGAAGGAAAGAAACTGACATCATTTCAGTGTTTAATATGAGCCAGCTAGTCAGTTATATGCTATCTAGTTTAATCTCTCTCCAACAGCTTTATTGGTAGAGAGGCATTGACATCCCGGTTTTGCCAGTGAGAAAACTGAAGCCCAGCAAACTGAAAGGGTTTGCCTTAAGTTTCATGACTAACTTTGTCAGAGCCAGGGTTAGAACCCAGGCTCTTCAAGCCATCCAAGCACGTTTCATTTTCCTCCAGCTGCCTCTCCTAGCACAAATCTATGATGTAAGAAACTCCTCTAATATGTGATTCCATTGAAGGTCAGAGACCAAGCCCAGATGATCAGGAGACGATTGCTGATTGGAGGAGCCACAACATAAAACGTCAACCCAAATAGAAACTTCTCTTTCAGATTCAAGAAAGATTTGGATTTAAATTCAGCAATTATTTATTGACTACCTTCTATGACCAGATCCTATGCTATGTATTTATATGTATCTTTTAAAATCATCTCAACAAATGATTTTATTGTTTTGTTTTAAGGTAATAGAAGCTTAATATCAAAAAAACAATGGAGCACACCCTGTGATTAAGAAGAGACAGTTTTGGCAGGGTGTGGTGGCTCACACCTGTAATCCCAGCACTTTGGGAGGCCGAAGGGGGTGGATCACCTGAAGTCAGGAGTTTGAGACCACTCTGACCAACATGGTGAAACCCCATCTTTACTAAAAATACAAAAACTAGCTGGGCGTGGTGGTGGGCACCTGTAATCCCAGCTACTTGGGAGGCTGAGGCAGGAGAATTGCTTGAACCTGGGAGGCGGAGGTTGCAGTGAGCCGAGACCGCACCACTGCACTCCAGCCTAGGCAACAAGTGTGAAAATCTGACTCAAAAAAAAAAAAAAAAAAAAAAAGACATAGTTTTGGAAATTTCTCTGCATCTGCTACTCTTGGGAAGGGATGTGATTTCTGTCTTAAAAGGATGCTCATTTCTCAGATCGTGCCACTGCACTCCAGCCTGGGCAACAGAGGGAGACTCCATCTCAGAAAACAAACAAACAAACAAGTTCATTTAAATGCCCAAACATCACTTTATAGACTTGTATGTTGTTCTTTCCTTTAATCAAGCTTGGTGTTCTTCAATCCCTAGTGTGACTAAGAATTAGGGATGTGTAACCAATTTAGAGATTTTTAAGGATGATTTTAAAATATGTAATGGTTCTCCTTCAGGCTGACCCTAGAACCTAATCCCTACTTCAGATACGACCTTTGGTTGACTGGGGCTAGGGAGGCTGCCACAGTAATGCCCCATGTCAGTGTCATTTCCTTCTTTGGGGAAACCACCCGTCTTTCCTGCATTCTAGTCCTGTAGTCAGAACGGGAATGGACATCCTCTTGTATATCTCTGCCTCCCTGGCCTTAGTGAGTGGTCCAAGAGATTGGCACATAACCCAAGTTGGAACGACACAACTCTTTCCCAGCATTTTTCAAAGTGGAGCTGCTCAGATTCACAGGCACACTTCCTCCTTTCAAGTTGCCACCCTCTGAGAGTATGAGCCTGGAGCCACCAGTGCTCCCATAAAGAGGGAAAGAGATAAACCTGATGGTACCCAGTCCTCTGCATTCCGTCTTTTCTCAGACCAGCTCTGTTCCTGCCTTCTCACAATTTAGCTATGTAAGTTGATAGATTTATCTGTTTTGTTTAGGCAAAAGTTGAGGCATTGTCTCATTCAGCCAGAATTCTAAAAAACTACTTCAATAAAACCTTTTTTGTTTATGTATTTACTCAAAGAGGAGTATGCTGTAAGAGAAGGCATATAGACTTGAAATGCTATCAAAAAGAGCTTTGAATGTTATGAGGCACTGTATGGTATCGGGGTAGAGTGTGAAAGAGAGTTTGCCCAACTCAAGATTGGTCTGTCTGCTGCTGGGACCCATCACAGCTCTCTTCGCAGCCTAGGTACAATGACTGCCTCAAGCTGCCTGTTGTCCATCAAGTTATAAGGCTCCATCCTCTGTTAGCCTTAGGCCCACAGACAAGGCAGAGTCCTTACTGTCCTTCCAAGGACTGAGCTAACCCTAATCACAAGTGTGGTGAAGACAACGTGAGCACTGGCTGCAGTTACAAATACAGTTACTCACAAGAAATGCTAAACTATTGAACCACAGAAGCAGGAATAAAGAGTGAGGGAATTTTTTTTTTTTTTTTTTTGAGATGGAGTCTCACTCTGTGGCCCAGGCGGGAGTGCAGGCACGTACTCTGCTCACTGCAACCTCTGCCTCCCAGGTTCAAGCAACTCTCCTGCCTCAGCCTCCGAGTAGCTGGGACTACAGGCGCATGCCACCATGCCTGGCTAATTTTTGTATTTTTAGTAGAGATGGGGTTTCACCATGTTGGCCAGGCTGGTCTCAAACTCCTGACCTCAGGTGATCCGCCCACCTTGGCCTCCCAAAGTGCTGGGATTACGGGTGTGAACCACCATGCCCAGCACAGAACTAGGTTTTAACTTAACTATTTTGCTTATTAACTCTGTGAATTATCTGAGCACCAGATTTTTCATCTGTAAAGTGGGAATAATAATACTTTAATCTTTGGTGCTTTTATATGAATTAATTTAAGTAACTGTGAACCGGGCACAGTAGCTCATGCTTGTAATCCTAGCACTTTGGGAGGCTGAGGTGGGTGGATTGCCTGAGCTCAGGAGTTCAAGACTAGCCTGGGCAACATGGCAAAACCGCATCTCTACTAAAAATACAAAAAATTAGCCAGGTGTGGTAGCCGGCACCTGTAATCCCAGCTACTCGGGAGGCTGTTAAGAGAATCTCATGAATCCGGGAGGCGAAGGTTTCAGTGAGCTGAGATTGCGCCACTGCACTCCAGCCTGGGCGACAAAGTGAGAATCTGTCTCAATAAACAAATAAATAAACTATGGACAGTGCACGGTACAATGCCCATACTAGGTGGCAGCTAATACATGGTAGTTTGTGGTGATGACAATGGTGGTTGGTGATGATAATGATGGTGTGCATTTTGGCTGTAAAGCATTCTCATACTTCCCAGTTGAGAAACACAACAGAGGAGAGTGGTTCTTCTTCTTCAGGACCATGTGATGAGTCACTGACAAAGACGAGACTCAAATAACAGACTCATTCTGGAGATTTCTGTGTTCTTAGGAGCCAAAGGACTTACATGATGGAAGTGCTTAGTTATTTTCATGGCAGTGAGTGTGAATAGTATCTTGCTTTTGGTTTGTTTCTACATTTCAGTTTACAAAATAAAGTTTAATGGATGTGTACTTTTAAAATGTCTTTGACTCCAATTTAGAGTAACAGTTTCCTATCTCTTAGATTATTCTAAAAGTATACTTCTAAATTCTTCCTTCTTTGTTCTAATTTTTTACTAACTTTTCATTTTAAAATTTTCTTTGCGTGTCCTATCTTAGTTAAAAAAAATGAAATCCTATTGCATTTTTCCCCAGAGTGATGTCTTGAGGAAAGGCAGATCCCTGAGAGGATATTATTAACTGCATACTTCTTATAATTGAGGCCTCTTCTCAGACAACTCTGCTGTTTAATCTCAGCTCTCACCAATAACCCTTTCCTCTTTTTGATCAAGTGTTTAATTTCCTTGAAAGATTTTCTCAGATTTCAACTATTACTGAGAGGATTTTCATTTTACCCTAACCCTTTAATGGCTAAATCTTGAATATCCATTATTTCAAAAAAGGATATTTCTGTTCATCTAAGTAAATAGTTCAAGGATTTGATCTTCTTTTCTTGCCTATTACTGCTGAAATGAGGAATTATTTGGAAATTTCTTTTGCTAAATGACTATCTTGTAAAAGCAGGTAAAATTAAACATTTACAAAAACCGATCTCAGACAACTCTCAGTTATCTAGAGCAATGTAGAACAATGCACAGATTACTGAAAATAGATAAACTCCCGAACCTGACTGTGGTCATTCTTTTGCTTTCTTCTTTGAAAGGCAAAATGTATGTGTTTAACATTCGGTTCAGTTTTTCTAATAATCTTTAAAATCTTTCTAATTTTAGGACAACATGAGCTTTTCATAAAGAGGTAACAAGAAAAAAAAGAATAGCCAGGATAAAACTAAAATATAGGGGTAAGAATTATTGCTATTAATATTTAAGTATAAAAGGAATATAATTTTTTTTTAAGAAATTTTTTTGAGACAGGGTCTTACTGTCACCCAGGCTGGAGTACAGTAGCTTGATCATGGCTCACTGCAGCCTGGACCTCTGGGGCTCAAGCAGTCCTCTCACCTCAGTCCCCCAAGTTGCTGGGATTACAGGCACATAACAAACCCAGCTAATTTTTGTATTTTTTTGTAGAGACAGTTTACCCATGTTGGTCAGGCTGGTCTTGAACTCCTGAGTGCAAGCGATTCACCCACCTTGGCCTCCCAAAGTGCTGGGATTGAAATTGCCTTTACAAAATTATGACTGAGACAGTGAAAAAGATCTAACTTAACTGACTCCATCTTGCAAGCTGTCTTTGTTCATTCCTGGGCCCAGGCTGAACTAACTTTGGGAGAAACTTAGTTTATGGTTTAAACAAACATGGTAACAGCCCTTTCCCAAGGCAGATCTCCTTCTTGCCTGGGGACTAGCTTGTCTTTGTAGGACTAACATTAGCCACAAGATTAGAAATTATGGTTTAGGAGTCATGCAGCTGGAGGACAGATTCTGAGCCTCTCTAAACTGCTGCTGAGATCAGTGCTTGAGATATTTTGCAGACCCAGCACTTGACGGATCAGCTGGCACCACCCAGATTAATAAACTGGCTCATCTGATCTTGCGGCCCCCACCCAGGAACTGACAGAGGGCAAGAAGACAGCTTGGACTCTCTGTGATTTCATCTCTGACCAATCAGCACTCCTGGCTCACTGGCTTCCCCCCACCCACCAAGTTATCCTTAAGAACTCTGCTCCCTGAATGCGTGGAGAAACTGATCTGAGTAAAAATAAAGCTCCAGGCCGGGCGCGGTGGCTCAAGCCTGTAATCCCAGCACTTTGGGAGGCCGAGACGGGCGGATCACGAGGTCAGGAGATCGAGACCATCCTGGCTAACACGGTGAAACCCCGTCTCTACTAAAAACACAAAAAACTAGCCGGGCGAGGTGGCGGGCGCCTGTAGTCCCCGCTACTCGGGAGGCTGAGGCAGGAGAATGGCGTAAACCCGGGAGGCGGAGCTTGCAGTGAGCTGAGATCCGGCCACTGCACTCCAGCCCGGGCGACAGAGCAAGACTCCGTCTCAAAAAAAAAAAAAAAAAAAAAAAAATCTCCAGTCTCTTGCATAGCCGGCTCTGTGCAAATTACTCTTTCTCTACTGCAATTCCTCGTGATGAATTGGCTTTGTCTAGGCAGTAGGCAAGGTGAACTCCTTGGGCGGTTACAGGATTAGAGGCATGAGCCGCTACTCCCAGCCCTGATTCTTTTTTACATAAAAATATCAGTAACAAATCAATCCATCATGGTTTTTGTCAGATCCTTCTGCTGACTTCAATTAGACTTCAACCTATCTCAACTCTAACCATAAAGCTTGGCTCCCAAATTCTTTGTAGTTAAGAATTTGGCCTTACCCAGAGAAAATATCTGGCTTTTACTCTAAACTTCTAGGAGGTAATCTGTCATACCTGACAGGACAGTCTTTGGTTAAGATGGCGGATGACCACACCAGATTTCAGGGTGGGGTTTATCACACCTAACAGTCTTAGGGTGGGAACTAGCCACACCAGAAAGGCCAACCACGTGACCTAGGATCAAGGCTTTGGGTCTTGCAGTATCATAGGAACTGAAGTCTGAATTCAACCACATGACAATCAATCAATCAATCAATCAATCCTGCTTATATAATGAAGCCCCAATAAAAATTCTGGACACTGATGGGTGCAGTGACACATGTCTAAAGTCCCAGCTACTCAGGAGGCTGAGGCAGGGGTATCACTTGAGCCAAGGCATTCAAGACCAGCCCGAGCAACATATCAAGACCCTAAGAAGTAAAAAATAATTAAAAAAAAAATTTAAAACCCCCACAGGTCAGGCAAAATGGCTCACACCTATAATCCCAGCACTTTGGGAGGCCGAGGCAGGTGGATCACCTGAGGTCAGGAGTTCGAGACTAGCCTGGTCAACATGGTGGAACCCCATCTCTACTAAAAATACAAAAAACTAGCCGGGGGTGGTGGATCACACCTGTAATCCCAGCTACTTGGGAGGCTGAGACAGGAGAATCGCTTGAACCTGGGAGGCAGGGGTTGCCGTGAGCCGACATCGTGCTACTGCACTCCAGCCTGGGTGACAGAGTGAGACTCCATCTCAAATAAATAAGTAAATAAAACCACAAAACTCTGGACACTGAAGCTCAGGTGAGTTTCCTGGTTGGCAATATTCCATGCACATTGTCTGGCATTGATGCTGGGAGGGTAACACTTCCTGACTCCGGGGGGATGGGATGATGGACGCTTCACAGTTGAAACCCTCTCAGACTCTGCTCTGTGTGCCTCTTCCTTTGGCTGATTTTTATCTGTATCCTTTCCCTGTAATTAAACTGTCACTGGGAGAATAATAGCTTTCTGTAAGTTCTGTGTCTTTATAGAATCCTAGCATCTGAGGGTAGTTCGGGGAACTCCTGAACTTGGAGTTGATGAGGGCCGTCTTGAGGATTAGCCCTCAGCCTTTGAAGTCTGACTGATGCAGTAGTGCTTCTCTTCAGCTGTCCCAAAGCACTTGGTCACCATCTCTATCACAGCATCTAACATGTGCTTTTTGTTGTTTGCTTTTTAAATATTTAATTATGTAATGAAAAAAATGCTCAAGGAGTGGAAAAGAGTTTACAGTGTGTGGTTATTTCATTAGTAGTGGTAGTGCAGTAATGAGGGGGAAACTGAGGCTCAAAGGGATAAGTAAATTGCCCAAAGCCACACAGTTAACAGAGCCAAGATTCATTGAAACTTAATCATTCTAGTTCCAGAGTCAAGCTTCTAATCACCACATCACTCTGCCTCAGCATTTGTTGCCAATAATAGAAACCAAACACAAAGGTTAAGCTTAAATCCCACCTCCCACAAAAAAATAACAAACAAGGAATTCATGGTTGTCAGTTTCCCTCCCCTGCCCCTTCCTCCTCTCTCTTTTTTCTCCACTCTGCTCTGCTTTTGCCTCTGCAAGACCAATGGAAACAATAGACTTACAGTACTGGGGCTAAGGTAGGAATGAATGTATAGATTTTAAAGGGAAAATCCACTGGACCTGTGGCTAAAGGGATTTGAAAGATAAAGAAGGAAAAATCAACCAAACCTTCAAAGTTTTTGACCTGGTTAACTTGGAGGGTGTTATCGTCCATGATAGTGGTGATTTGGAGAGAAGATAATAAATGTTTTTAATTTGAACTCAAATACAGTAATTCATGTACAATAACATTTATACAAGGTAAGCAGATTGATGAAACAGGTTGATGCCTTTTGGCAAAGGTATGTATTGTGTACCCACCACCTTAAAATCAAGATACAAAATTAGCTGGGCATGGTGGCATGCGCCTGTAGTCCCACGTATTTGGAAGGCTGAGGCAGAAGAATTCTTTGAGCGCAGCAGTTCAAGGCCACAGTGTATTTGTATAATTGTGCTGGTAAATAGCCACTGCACTCCAGCCTGGGCAACATAGTGAGATGCTGTCTCACTATGTTTCTCTGAAAAGAAATATGCGTGTGTGTGTGTGTGTGTGTGTGTGTTTGCCAGTCCCCAGAAAGTTCCCATGTGGCCTTTCCTGCCCTTATCATGCCTCATAACCATTAATTTGATTTCTATTACTCTAGATCAATTTTATCTGCTCTAAAACTTTATATAAACAATCATGTTATGTACTCCTTTGTATCTGGTTTCTTTTGCTCAGCATAATATCTGTGAGATTCATCTATGTTACTTCATATATCAGTAACATTTTTTTGGCCAAGAGTATTTCATTGTATGAATATATCACAATTGGGTTATCACTTTACCTGTTGAAGAACATTTGGGTAATTTGCAAATTAGAGTAATTATAAATGAAGCTGTCACAAACACTAAAGTACAGCGCTTTCATGGACAGACAGATGTTTTCATTTCTTGTGTGTAAATACCTAGGAAGCTGAATTGCTGGCTCATAGGGTTGATGTATGTTACCTTTTCAAGAAACTACCAATTGGAGTTTCTGGAGGGGTTGCCCCATTTCGTGTTCACACCAGCAATGCATGAATATTCTTGCTGCTCTCCATCCCTCGCCAACCCATACTATTGCATCTTTTCCATTTTAGCTATTCCAGTGAGTATGAAGTAGTGTTTTACTGTGTTTGTGTTTTTGTTTTTGTTTTGAGACGGAGTCTCACTCTGTCGCCCAGGCTGGAGTGCGGTGGCTGCAATCTCTGCTCACAGCAAGCTCCGCCTCCTGGGTTCACGCCATTCTCCTGCCTCAGCCTACCATGTAACTGGGACTACAGGCGCCCACCACCACGCCCGGCTAATTTTTTGTATTTTTAGTAGAGACGGGGTTTCACCATGTTAGCCAGGATGGTCTCGATCTCCTGACCTCGTGATCCGCCCGTCTCGGCCTCCCAAAGTGCTGGGGTTACAGGCGTGAGCCACCGCGCCTGGCCTTACAGTGTTTTTAAACAGCTTTATTGAGGTGTAGTTTACATACCATAAAAATTCACCATTGTAAGGGTACAGCTTAATTATATTTTTATTAAGTTTAGAGATTTGTGTAAACATCATCACAAACCAGTTTTCAAATATTTCTATCACTCCAAAAAGCTTCTTTATGTCCATTTGCAATCAGTCTCTGGTCCCATTCTCAGCCCAAGGGAACCACTCATCTGCATTCTGTCTCTATAAATTTACCTTTTCTGGATATTTCATGTAAATAGAATAATACAATAGGTAGTCTTTTGCTTCTGGCTCCTTTTACTTATCATAATATTTTTGAGGCTCATTCATGTTTAGTTTGTATATCAAGAACTACGGAAGTTCTGAGATTTTACCTACTTGCAAGCTAATCAGGTAGCCTGCCACAGTTTCATGTGTACTGACAGAAACCATGAGACTCCTGCATCATGGGCAAAGGACTTCATTACTCACAGCTCAGCAGGCAGCTCTGTGTTTATGCTGTTTCCCCATGCCCCTCAGGTTCCAGGGAGTGGTACAGGGGGCCTTGATGGATAGTGCACAGGCAGTGGATATAGTCATGTCAAAGTGGAGAGACTCCAGGCTAAGGAAACCTTTATTTATTTATTTATTTTTTTTATTTTTTATTTTTTATTTTTTTTTGAGACGGAGTCTTGCTCTGTCACCCGGGCTGGTGCAGTGGCCGGATCTCAGCTCACTGCAAGCTCTGCCTCCCGGGTTTACGCCATTCTCCTGCCTCAGCCTCCCGAGTAGCGGGGACTACAGGCGCCCGCCACCTCGCCCGGCTAGTTTTTTTTGTGTGTGTTTTTAGTAGAGACGGGGTTTCACTGTGTTAGCCAGGATGGTCTCGATCTCCTGACCTCGTGATCCGCCCGTCTCGGCCTCCCAAAGTGCTGGGATTACAGGCTTGAGCCACCGCGCCCGGCCTATTTATTTATTTATTTATTTATTTATGACAGGGTCTTGCACTGTCACTAAGGCTGAAGTGCAGTGCCATGATCGCAGCTCACTGCAGCCTTAACCTCCCAAGCTTAAACAATCCTCCTACCTCAGCCTCTCAAGTAGCTGCGACTACAGGCATGTACTCAGCTAATTTTGGTTTTGTTTGCTTTTTGGAGAGAGAAGGTCCCACTATATTGCCCAGGCTGGTCTCGAATTCCTGGGCTCAAGTGATATGCCCCCCTTGTCCTCCCAGAGTGCTGAAATTACAGACATAAGCCACCATGCCTGGCCCTAATTTTTTATAAGAGGCTTCAAGCAAACCTACTTAACCTTTGCCTTGGAGAGATATATTGTCTTTAGTAAACTGGATATCACACAAGCCATCTCTCTGCTTTAGAAGGAGGTATTATCTCAGTCTTCAAAGCTGAAGCTGTCTGCTATACAATCATCCTTGAAAGGATGGTCTGGAACAGGCAATCGGTGCCTCAGACCATGGAGAATTTTTTTTTTTTTGAGGTGGAGTTTTTGCTCTTGTTGCCCAGGCTGGAGTGCAATGGCGCGATCTCAGCTCACCGCAACCTCAGCTCACCACAACCTCCACCTCCCAGGTTCAAGCCATTCTCCTGCCTCAGCCTCCCAAGTAGCTGGGATTACAGGCATGCGCCTCCATGCCCAGCTAATTCTGTATTTTTAGTATCGACAGGGTTTCTTCATGTTGGTCAGGCTGGTCTTGAACTCCCGACCTCAGGTGATCTGCCTGCCTCAGCCTCCCAAAGTGCTGGGATTAGAGGTGTGAGCCACCACGCCCGGCTGGAGAGTTGTCTTCTAACAACATATCCTTCTTTCCTTCCTTCCTTTCCTTCCCTTCCTTCCTTCCTTCCTTCCTTCCTTCCTTCCTTCCTTCCTTCCTTCCTTCCTTCCTTCCTTCCTTCCTCTCTGTTTCTTTCTTTCTTTTCTTTCTTCCTTTCTTTGTTTTTGTTTTTTGCTGAATCGTAACATAAAGAAAATATCTTTGTAGATCTATCACATTTTATCTATCCGTTGATGGATATCTGCATTGTTTCCAGTTTTGGGCCATGACAAAGCTGTTATGAAAATTCACAAACATGCCTTGTATGAATATGTGTTTTCATTTCTCTAGATTCTTAGGAGTAGAATTGCTGGGTTGCATGGTTACTTAATGTGAAACTTTTTAAGAAATTGCCAAACTGTTTTCCAAATGGGCTGTACCATTTTATATTCCCATAGCAAAGTATTATTACAGGTATCTGTCTTCTTGATAGTAGCCATTCCAGTAGATATAAAGTGATATAACATTGTAGTTGTAATTTGGATTTCTTGGCCGGGTGTGGTGGCTCACGCCTGTAATCTCGTCACTTTGGGAGGCGGAGGTGGGCAGATCCCTTGAGGTCAGTAGTTCGAGACCAGCCTGACTAACACAGTGAAACCCTGTCTCTACTAAAAATACAAAAATTAGCCAGGCGTGGTGGTGGACACCTGTAATCCCAGGTACTTGAGAGGCTGAGGCAGGAGAATCACTTGAACCTGGGAGGCAGAGGTTGCAGCGAGCCGAGATCGCGCCACTGCACTCTAGCCTGGGCGACAGAGTAAGATTCCGTCTCAAAAAAATAAAAACTAAAAAAAATTAATTTGGATTTATCTAATGACTAATGGCTGATAATGTTATTGAGCATCTTTTCACATGTTTGTTAGCCATTGTATCTTTTCTTTGGTGAATTGTCTATTTAAATATTTTTCCTATTTTATAATTGGATCATCTGTCTTATTGAGTTGCAAATGTTCTTTATATATTCTGGATACAGTTCTATATTGTATATATAATTTGCAAATATTTTCTTCCAGTCAGTCTTATCTTTTCCTTTCCTTCATGATGTGTTTTTTGTTTGTTTTAGTTTTCTTTTTAACAACAATGAAAAAACAGTTTTATTGATATACAACTTACATGCCATGAAGTTCACCTGTTAAAGTGTACAATTCAATGGTTTTTATTATTTTTTGGTATTATCATCATACTCTTATTTTAGAATATTTTCATCATCTGCAAGAGAAACATCATATCCATTAGTAGGCATTCCTCATTCTCCCTCCTCCTAGCCCTTGGTAATCAATAATCTACTTTATGTCTCTATAAACTTGCCTGTTCTGGACATTTCATATTAATGGAATTATATAATATGTGGTCTTTTGTGACTGGCTTTATTTGCATGGCATAATGTTTTTGAGGTTCATCCATGTTTGTAGCATATATCAGTACTTCATTCTTTTCTTACTGATGATAATATTCCGTTGTATGGATATGCCATATTTTGTTTATCCATTCATTAGTTGATGGACATTTGAGTTGTTTTCACATTTTGGCTACTATAAATAATGCTGCTATGAACATTCATGAACAAGTTTTTGCATGGACATATATTTTCATTTATTTTGGTTAGATATCTAGGAATGGAATTGCTGGGTCATGTAATAACTCTGTTTGGCATTTCGAAAAACTGCCAGCCAGGCGTGCTGGCTCATCCTTGTAATCCTAGCACTTTGAGAGGCAGAGGCAGGTGGATCACCTGAGGTCAGGAGTTCGAGACCAACCTGGCCAACATGGGGAAATCCCATCTCTATTAAAATTACAAAAAAATGGCCAGGCACAGTGGCTCACGCCTGTAATCCCAGCACTTTGGGAGGCCAAGGTGGGCAGATCACGAGGTCAGGAGATCGAGACCATCCTGGCTAACACAGTGAAACCCTGTCTCTCCTAATAATACAAAAAAATTAGCCTGGCGTGGTGGCGGGCGCCTGTAGTCCCAGCTACATGGGAGGCTGAGGCAGGAAAATGGCTGGAAGCCAGGAGTCGGAGCTTGCAGTCAGCTGACATTGCGCCACTGCACTCCAGCCTGGGCCACAGAGCGAGACTCCGTCTCAGAAAAAATAAACAAACAAACAAAAACATTAGTCGGACATGGTGGTGCGCGCATGTAGTCCCAGCTACTTGGGAGGCTGAGGCAGGAGAATCGCTTGAACCCAGGAGGCGGAGCTTGCAGTGAGCTGAGATCACACCACTGCACTCCACCCTGGGTGATAGAGTGAGACAACGTCTCAAAAGAAAGAAAGAAAAACTGCCAAACTGTTTTCTAAAGTGTATACATCTTTTACATTCCCGCCAGCAGTGGAAGAGAATCAGTCTAGTAGATGTGAATTGGTATCTTATTGTGGTTTTCATTCACATTTCCCTAATAACTAAATGATGTTGAGTACATTTTTATGTGGATATTCACCAGCTGTATATCTTTGGGAAAAAGTTCATTTGAATCATTTGCCCATTTTCTAATTCATTATTGTTTTAATTGTTGAGTTACAATGAGATACCATCTCACACCAGTTAGAATGGCGATCATTAAAAAGTCAGGAAACAACAGGTGCTGGAGAGGATGTGGACAAATAGGAACACTTTTACACTGTTGGTGGGATTGTAAACTAGTTCAACCATTATGGAAAACAGTATGGCGATTCCTCAAGGATCTAGAACTAGATGTACCATATGACCCAGCCATCCCATTACTGGGTATATACCCAAAGGATTATAAATTATGCTGCTATAAAGACACATGCACACATATGTTTATTGCAGCACTTTTCACAATAGCAAAGACTTGGAATCAACCCAAATGTCCATCAGTGACAGATTGGATTAAGAAAATGTGGCACATATACACCATGGAATACTATGCAGCCATAAAAAAGGATGAGTTTGTGTCCTTTGTAGGGACATGGATGCAGCTGGAAACCATCATTCTTAGCAAACTATCACAAGGACAGAAAACCAAACACCGCATGTTCTCACTCATAGGTGGGAACTGAACAATGAGATCACTTGGACTCGGGAAGGGGAGCATCACACACCGGGGACTATCATGGGGAGGGGGGAGGGGGGAGGGATTGCATTGGGAGTTATACCTGATGTAAATGACGAGTTGATGGGTGCAGCACACCAACATGGCACAAGTATACATATGTAACAAACCTGCACGTTATGCACATGTACCCTACAACTTAAAGTATAATAATAATAAATAAATTAAAAAAAAAAAAAAAGAATTCTTTTATATTCTAAATACAAGTGCCTTATCAGATTAGTGGTATTTTTTGAAGTACCAATGTTTTAAATTTTGATAAAATGCAATTTATCAGGTTTTCAAAAAATGGGTTTACTTTTGATAAATCTAAGAAACCTTTGCCTAATCTGAAGTCACAAATATTTTCTGCTATATTTTCTTTTTCTTTTTCTTTTTTTTTTTTTTGAGACGGAGTTTTGTTCTTGTTGTCCAGACTGAAGTGCAATGGCATGATCTTGGCTCACTGGAACCCCTCCCTCCTGTGTTCAAGCAATTCTCCTGCCTCAGCCTCCCAAGTAGCTGGGATTACAGGCATTCGCCACCACGCCTGGCTAATTTTGTGTTTTTAGTAGAGACGAGGTTTCTCCATGTTGGTGAGGCTGGTCTCGAACTCCCGACCTCAGGTGATCTGCATGCCTCAGCCTCCCAAAGTGCTGGGATTACAGGCATGAGCCACCGCACCTGGCCTACGCTATATTTTCTTCTAGGAGTTTTATCATTTTAGCTATTACATTTAAGTCTATGATTCTACATTTAGGTCTATGAGATAATCTCTGTGTATTTTATGAGGGAAGTTCACTTTTCTGTATATGGATATCTATTAATAATTGTCCCAGCACCATTGCTGAAAAGGCTACAATTTCCTCATTGAATTTTTTGACACCTTTGTTGAAAATCAATTCACCATAAATGTAAGGTTTATTTCTGGACTCTCAATTCTGTTTCATTGATCTATATGCCTATCCTTACACTAATACTACACTGTCTTGACTACTGTGGCCTTATAGTAAATTTTAACATTTAGTAGTATAAATCCCCCACCTTTGTTCTCTTTTTTAAAAATTATTTTGACTTTTCTAGGTCTTTTACATTTTCATATAAATTGTAAAATTCATTTGTGAATTATACCAAAAAAAAAGCTGCTATGATTTTGATAGGGATGCATTAAATTTATAAATCAATTTGGGAAAAATTACCATCTTGACAATATTGAGTCTTTGAATATGAACATAGAATGTCTTTTCACTTATTTAGATCTTCTTCAATGTGTCTCATGTATGTTTTGTAGTTTTTAGTGTGCATTTTCTACTTCTTTTTATTAAATTTATTGCTACATATATTTTTGGTGCTATTATAAATGAAATTGTTTTCCTAATTTTATTTTTGGATTGTTTGTTGTTAATATATAGAAATATAATTGGTTTTTTGTGTGTATTATTCTTGTGTCTTATAACCTCACAACTTGTTCATTAGTTCCCTAGTTTTTTGTGGATTCCTTGGGATTTTCTACATACAATATTGTGTTATTAGTGAATAAAGATGGTTTTACATATTTCTGTTTAATCAGAAAGCATTTATTTATTTATTTAACTTATAGAAGGGTAAGAGTAAACATCCTTGCCCTGTTCCTGACTTAAGGGGAAAACATTTAGTTCTTCATTATTACGTATAATGTTAGTTGCATGAAATTACTCTCCAAGAATTTTCAGAAACACAGCAAGTAAGACTGTTCCTCTTGATGACAGTGTTCTTTGTCCCCATAATTGGCTCAGATAAATCACAAGTACAATACTGGAACCAAATATTTTGCAAGCTGGGAAATATCAGAGGCTGGAAGGAGGAGAGAGACAGAGACAGAGACAGAGATAGAGATAGAGATAGAGATAGAGATAGAGATAGAGATAGAGATAGAGATAGAGAAAGATACAGAGATGATACAGAGGGAGAATGGTAAAGGCCCGAGTGACTCATCTAAATGACATCAGCCAAGTGGATTCTACCAGTGGGTTGTAACCAAGATGGGTTGGCGGGCCAGGACAGGAAATGGTAAAAATCAAAAGAATGCCCAGTAGCTTTCCATCAGCATGAAGGATCTTATCTCAAAATAAGAGTAAGTGCTAGTTTACTCTGAGGACTGGGAAATAGAGGCCCTCTGAACTGGCATTATCTGTGTGGGAAATGCTGTTGGAAGGACTGGGACAGGATGTAGACATGCATTAAGGGAGGGCAAATCCCTTCAGTGTGAAAGCAGAGTTTGAAATATTACATTAGTCAAGTGTACCAGCTGCCCTGCCCATTAAATATTAATGCTAAAATCCCTGTCAATCAACAGAAACAACCTTGTCCCACTCAGACCTGCTAAAGAAGAGCTGTGCAGGTTATTCAGCAAATAATAAGGGGAAAGGGACTTGGCTTTTGTTGTCCATAATGATGTCAAAGAAGCATTCAGTATTGAAGGTCACGCTGTTCCCTTCCTTGTCTGTCTTTTGATTGAATGCTTCTGGGAGGCTGGGGAGTGTGGCTGTGGTTCTCAAACTTGGATGTCTATGGGACTGAACTGTAAGCCTTGTGAAATGCAGATTTCTGGGCTCCCATTCTTGCTCCCACTCCTTGTCTGATTCGATAGGTGAGGTTAGGGGAGGGAGTATGCATCAGATGATTTTGATATATGTAGCCTGCAGGCCATTCCTTGAGAAACACTGGGCTAGCACAGTGGCTCATGCCTCTAATCCTAGCATTTTGGGAGGCAGAGGTGTTCACGAGCTCAGGAGTTCGAGACCAGCCTGACCAACATGGAGAAACCCTGTCTCTACTAAAAATACAAAAATTAGCCAGGCCTGGTGGTACACGCCTGTAATCCCAGCTACTCCGGAGGCTGAGGCAGGAGAATCGCTTGAACCCGGGAGGCGGAGGTTGCAGTGAGCCAAAATTGTGCCACTGCACTCCAGCCTGGGCGACAGAGGGAGAAAAAAAAAAAAGATAGAGTGAGTTAAACGGTCAATTTGTTACAGGAAAGAGGTCCCAATCCAGACCCCAAGAGAGAGTTCTTGGATCTAGCACGAGAAAGACCCCAAGAGAGGGTTCTTGGATCTAGAACAAGAAAGAATTTAGGGCGAGTCCACAGTGCAAAGTGAAAGCAAGTTTTAGAAAGTAAAGAAATAAAAGAATTGCTACTCCATAGAGCAGCCCCGTGGCCTGCTGGTTGCCCCATATCTTGACGATATGCTGAACAAGGGATAGATTATTCATGCCTCCCATTTTTTAGACCATATAGGGTAACTTCCTGATGTTGCCATGGCATTTTTGTAAACTGTCATGCAATGGTGAAAGTATAGCAGTGAGGACAACCAGAGGTCACTGTCGTTGCTATTTTGCTTTTGGTGGGTTTGACCAGCTCCTTTACTGCAATCTGTTTTATCAACAAGGTCTTTATGACCTGTATTTGGTGCTGATCTCCTATATCATCCTGTGACTCAGAATGCCTTAACTGTCTGGGAATGCAGCCCAGTAGGTTTCAGCCTCATTTTACCCAGCTCCTATTTAAGATGGAGTTGCTCTGGGTCACATGCCTCTGACAAATTCATGATGGCTCCAAGTTCATCAGCAGAGACCTTAAACCCAGCGCCCCCTCACTTTCACTCTGCCTCTCATGACCCTAGTACAAATTGAGACGTCGCAAAGAGTTAAACACCCGCAAAGGGCTTTGGTTTGGCACACAGCCTGATAGAGGAAGCTGTGTTTCCCACAGAGAGGTGGTGGCCTGACCTGTGGGGACAGGGTGCAGTGATCTACTGGCCAGGTCTGCTCTGCAAAATTCTGACCGCAGGGGTCTGTGTGACCTGCGTCTTTCTCTTACTTTGCCTCTGCAGTGAAGGGCCTGCAGGGAATGTCAGCGGTTCAGGAAGCAGTGCTGTGTGAAGGAAGGCACACTGACCCAATTTCCTATTCTGCCTCTCCCCCTTGTAAGCTGAGAGGTTTTGCACATGTCAGGTCATTTCTGTCAATTTTAGTTTCCTTATGTTCCAAAACAAGGGCAGATCAGATCTTTGTATGTGGGCAGGGTGGCTTAGCACTTTCACATATGGTCTCCCTTTGATTCCCACAAGACTGTGGATTCCACAAAACAGGAATTCTATCTCAATTCACAAGTGAGCAAATGGAGACTAAATGGTGAAAGGACTTGTTCAAAGTCACAGGGCGAGTGTGGAACTCCAGCCTGACTCGTGTCCAGTGGTCTGCACTACATTGCTATGCCCTCATTCTCTACCTTGAAGGTCAGCTGCAAGGAGTAAAAAAGATTATGGATGTGAAAGTTCTTGGTACATTTTGTGGCACCATGCCACATCCTCATCAGCCATAACAGGACATAAAGGTGGATGTCTATTTATGGAGAGTTACCATTTGGCTTTGGACTAACATACCATCGTATTTTATAGAGAATACTCAACCATATGTGCTTAGCCTACTGAGAGCTCTTCAGTGTATCACATGGAAAATGTATATTTTCATCATCATGTTATTATCATCATCTTCCTTATCAGTAACAACATCGTTTATAACATACTGGCATACTACATACAGGGCCCTTGTGGAGTGCTTTAAATATAACATGACATTTATTCCCACCAATGTCAAGTGAGGAATTAAAAATACCTATGAGAAAGACACTATTATTATCCTCATTATATAGGAGGAAGAGTTTAAGCATTTGGCCTCTACTTTACCTGAATCTAGTCTTCCTGTTAACAGCATGCTGCTCTGCAGCTTCTGTTTAGAGTTGACGGGGATAATGTAGGAGTCAGGAGATATTTTTCTTCCCCTGTGAAGCTTCACGTCTAAGTCTGTTGAAATGAACTGACAACAGATAAATAGGAAAAAAGTGTAAGAATTTATTAATGTGGAATTTATTAAACATGGGAGTTCTGCAAAGAGGAGACTGAAAGAGCCAGATGGCTGAAGCATCACTGAGGCATGTTGGCACAGAAGCACTGAAGAGTTTTGGTTGGACTAAGGAGTTTGGGGATAGGTGGGAGGAAGACAGAGAAGAGCAAAATGGAAGTAAGATTTACTGAGCATTTGCATATTGAAGGAAGGAGCTTTCTGTGTATTCCATTATAAATACTCACAACCCTGTGAGAAAGATGTTGTTATTTCTATTACATAAATAAAGATACTTAGATTTAGAGAACATAAAAACTTTGTCCCAGGACAAAACATAAATAAGTAACAGGACTGGGAGTAGAATCCACACTTTGGAGTTGGCTGCAAAACCCATTGCTCTTTCCGTAATTCCTGATACTACTATGATATTCCAGATTATTCCGTTAAAGGAATGCAGGGAACCCAAAATATGGCTCCCTAGTATAATGAGTATTTTCAGTTAAAGGCCTTTAGAGAACAACAACAGATGCTGGAAGAGACTTTTCTCCTATCTACATAAAGTCCTGACAGATCTAACAAGGAAAACAATTGTTTTTTCTCCTCCCTTCCTGTCTCTCAGTCCTCTACTTCTCCCAAAGACAGGATGAAGCTGTTCTTTGAAATTTCGTTATCTGAAAGAATTCAGACCTCCCTGTATTAGGGTTCTCTAGAGGGACAGAATTAATAGGATAGATGGACATATAAAGAGGAGTTTATTAAGAAGTATTAACTCACATGATCACAAGGTGAGGTCCCACAATAGGCTGTCTGCAGACTGAGAAGCAAGGAAGCCAGTCCGAGTCCCAAAGCTGGAGAACTTGGAGTCTGATGTTCGAGGGCAGGAAGCATCCAGCATAGGAGAAAGATGTAGGCTCAGACGCTAAGCCAGTCTAATCTTTTCATATTCTTCTGCCTGCTTTTATTCTGGCCTCACTGGCAACTAATTAGATTGTGCCCACCCAGACTGAGGTGGGTCTGCCTTTCCCAGTCCACTCACTGAAATGTTAATCTCCTTTGGCAACACCCTCACACACACACCCAGGAACAATACTTTACATACTCAACTAATCAAGTTGACATTCAGTATTAACTGTCACACTCCCCAAAAGGAAAACAATTATCTCTGGTCCCTTCCCTGAGTTCCATTAACTGAACACATATTACAGGAAGAAAGACTGAAGTCGGTCAACACACCTGGACAGACTTGTCACAAACCACTGTCCACTCTGCAGGCCCAACAGAGCTTATGCCAGGCCATTTTTATGTTCCTCAAACACACTAAATTGCCTGGCTTACATGGCAAAACCCTGTCTCTACTGAAAATACAAAAATTAGCTGAGCTGGGCATGGTGGCACTTGCCTATAATCCCAGCTACTCAGATTGTAATTGCCCAAGGGATTTGCCTTGCCTGCAGCCTAGACAGAGCTGATTAATCAAGACAGGGGAATTGCAATAGAGAAAGAGTAATTCACAGAGAGCCGCCTGTGAGGGACACTGGAGTTTTATTATTACTCAAATCAGTCTCTCGGAGCATTTGAGCATTCGGGGAGCAGTGTTTTTAAGGATGACTTGGTGGGTGGGGGAAAGCCAGTGAGCCAGGAGTGCTGATTGGTCAGAGATGAAATCACAGAGAGTCCAAGCTGTTCTTGCGCTCTGTCAGTTCCTGGGTGGAGGCCTCAAGATCAGATGAGCCAGTTTATTAATCTGGGTGGTGCCAGCTGATCCGTCAAGTGCTGGGTCTGCAAAATATCTCAAGCACTGATCTCAGGAACAGTTTAGAGAGGGTCAGAATCTTGTATCCTCCAGCTGCATGACTCCTAAACCGTAATTTCTAATCTTGTGGCTAATGTTAGTCCTACAAAGACAATCTAGTCCCCAGGCAAGGAGGAGGTCTGCTTTGGGAAAGGGCTGTTACCAACTTTGTTTAAACTATAAACTAAGTTTCTCCCAAAGTTAGTTTAGCCTGGGCCCAGGAATGAACAAGGACAGCTTGAAGATTAGAAGCAAGATGGAGTCGGTTAAGTTAGATCTCTTTCACTGTCTCAGTCATAATTTTGCAAAGGCGGTTTCAGGGTGGCTGAGACACAAGAATGGCTTGAACCCAGGACGTGGAGGTTGCAATAAGCTGAGGTTGCACCACTGCACTCCAGCCTGGGTGACAGAGTGAGGCCCTGTCTCAAAAAAAAAAGTAAGAATTATTTACTATTCCCCTGAAATTATCCATATTTTTCCCATCTCCCCCTACCCCTCTGTGAAATAAAGTTATGTAAGTATTTTGATTCCATTGGTATATTGGGTAATCACTTTGTGATTCTCCCTTGAGTACACATTAATAAATTTGTATGCCTTTTCTCAAATTAGTCTGCCTTTTGTAAGTTGATTTTTTCAGGGAAACTTCCAAAGGCAAAGGGGAAGCCCTATACCATATATCCAGACTATCCCATATGTCTAGAATCCCCAAACTGAATTTATAGAGGCTAAATCTTACCTATGCTGGGCTTCGGCTTAAAATTTCTTTTTCTTCTGTCTCCACAAAGCCCAAGGAAAGACTCTTCCTTTGGAAATGCAGGTAATTTGTGATGTTTGAGAGGCAAAGTGCATAAACATGTGTGATCGGCCGGGCGCGGTGGCTCAAGCCTGTAATCTCAGCACTTTGGGAGGTCGAGACGGGCAGATCACGAGGTCAGGAGATCGAGACCATCCTGGCTAACACAGTGAAACCCCGTCTCTACTAAAAAATACAAAAAACTAGCCGGGCGAGGTGGCGGGCGCCTGTAGTCCCAGCTACTCGGGAGGCTGAGGCAGGAGAATGGCGTAAATCCGGGAGACAGAGCTTGCAGTGAGCTGAGATCTGGCCACTGCACTCCAGCCTGGGCCACAGAGCGAGACTCCGCCTCAAAAAAAAAAAAAAAAAAAAAAAAAAAAAACATGTGTGACCTAAAACCTGCAGAGATCACGTGGTGGAATGAAAGGGTAGCACTTTCTACTGATGCCTGGGTTCCGGCCCACATTCTGCCACTAACTGGCTTTACTGAGCTTCAGCAGCTCAATGCTTTAAGACACTGCAGTTGGTTGAAAAGCTTTTTATGGATCTACTGTTTAATGCATTTAATTGGCCTTTTTGATTTTATAAAGGTGGAATTTGACAGTAAAATCCATAGTGAAGGTTGATTGTATAGCACCTTCCATTTATCAGGAAAACTTTTTTTGCATGCTGGGTTTGTCAGCTATTAGCCAAATGAAAATCATGGAAGAGACAGAAGATTTTAAATGAGAGAAAAGGAAGGGTGAGTCAAAAAGTAACACTAGACTGAGACTGGGCTCTTGCTTTTAGCAGGTAATCCCCAATAATCCACATAAAGTAAGAATAAAACACCACAGTTATTAAAAGCCCTGAGGTTCTTGCTTTTAATCCCCCTTTTCTTAAAAAGTTATCTGTTCCATATGCACAAGGCACTTCCCATCCTCCCCTGACTCTCTCCATCACCACCCTCCCCAGTGCCTGAGAGATTCATTTATTCAACGATTTATTTAGTATTGATCAACAGCCCATCTGCCTTACATAAAAAAAAAATTAAAAAGCAAAATATGGTCCTTTTCTGTTCTTTTAACACAAGAATGAGTGCCCTTCCCCCACACTTCTCACTGATACACCTCCTTTTTCAATTATTTTGTATGTAAAGCAAAGAAATTCCTTGCTTCAGCTATCCTCCTAAGCTTACCAAATCTAGGCTTTGTTCCTAGGCCTCTAAAATTCACTCCTCCAGAAACTCAAGTCTTTGAAGAGTATGGTTGGCCCCTAGCTGGCATTTTGTAAATCAATCTCTTTGAGAGCTTTACCCACCTGTGAAGTCTTTTCAAAAGTCTTTATGATTCTGGATAAACACCAGGATGCAAACTCCAATAGGGGGAGTCTCAGGAAAGGTTGTTTTTCCTTTTTTGGGGGGCTACTTGCATGAATCTTGGTCAAGATTTTTGCAAAGAATGATTAAAATATGGCAGCAACACTAACTGGTGATTAGAACAAGAAAATGGACAAATGTCATGAGCATAGGCTGAAGGTGAAGTCAGTGAAATTAAGTGATTTTGGTAAAACAAAAGAGTCAATTTCCACATTTAGGTCTATCTTTGCTTTTTCTAGATCAGCCACATTCAGAATTTTCTTTTCTTTCTTTCTTTCTTTCTTTCTTTCTTTCTTTCTTTCTTTCTTTCTTTCTTTCTTTCTTTCTTTCTTTCTTTCTTTCTTTCTTTCTTTCTTCCTTCCTTCCTTTCTTTTTTCTTTCTCTCTTTCTCTCTTTCTTTTCTCTCTCCTTCCTTCCTTCCTTCCTTCCTTCCTTCCTTCCTTCCTTCCTTCCTTCCTTCCTTCCTTCCTTCCTTCTTTCCTTCCTTCCTTTCTCTTTCTTTCTTTCTTTCCTTTCTTTCTTCTTTTGTCTTTCTCTCTCTCCCTTTCTCTCTTTCTTTCTTTCTTTCAGATGGAGTCTCGCTCTGTTGCCCAGGTTGGAGTGCAGTGGTGCGATCTTGGCCTACCGCAACCTTGGTCTAGGTTCAAGCAATTCTTCTGCCTCGGTCTCCTGAGTAGCTGGAACTACTGCCACCTGCCACCACGCCCAGCCAACTTAGAGTAGGTAATTTTTTAAGCTATATTTTTTCTCCTGTGGCATCTGAAAACCTGTGGTACTAAACTCAGATAGTTGATCATGAACAAACACCTAAGCATCTGCTCTAAGAAACAGAATGCTGTGGCTTCTTGCACAATATAGTCATGTAAAAGAAAAACATTTGCCTCTTGCTAGAGATGGATTGGATGCAGTGATGGGGAGGTAGAAGGTGTGCTGCTTTGTCTTAGAACCCCCAGATATTCACAATACTTGTGACTTTTAAATAAGCTGCCAAAAACTGACATGGACTTCATTTTGATCCAGGAGAAGTTAGCCATCTAGAGTCTTTTGATTACTAAGGCCCCCCAACAAAAAAATTTTTATGGACACCTTAGGGTTGCACATCTGTGAAAGCAGATGCAATATCAGACAGAAGCTGGTAAAGGTAGAAGCTTGGAGTGAGTGAACCTTTGGATACATAGGAGAGAGCCAATTGGTCAATATTTGGCTTTCAGCACAGTGTTTTCAATGTCTGGCTGGCCTGGGGACCACCTACATCAGCAATTCTCAGGAGGATTGTTTAAAATGCAGATGCACCAGATCTATTGAATCAGAGTCTCTGTGGGTGGGCTCTGGACTCTAGAGTTTAACTAACTTTTCAGGTGCTTCTTCTGCATGTTGGAGTTTAAAAAGCATTGTTTTAAAACTGGTGTAGCCAGGCTTACCTGTTGCTACTTGGAGTTAGAAAGAGATGATCATTGACAAAAATACCAAACTCAGTAAAATATTTGAAGAGATTTATTTTGAGCCAAATATGACCGACCATGGCCTGAGGCACAGTCTAAAGAGGTCTTGAGAATATGTGCCCAAGGCAGTTGGGTTACAGCTTGGCTTTATACATTTTAGGGAGACATAAGACATCAGTTAATACATGTGAGGTATACATTGGTTCAGCCCAAAAAGGCAGGACAACTCAAAGGGAGGGCATACAGATCATAGGCAGATTCAAAGATTTTCTGATGGCAATTGTTTGAAAGAGTTGTTATCTAAATATCCAGAATCAATATAAAGGAGTGTCTGGGTTAAGATAAGTAGTTGTGGGTTGGGCACAGTGGCTCACGCCTGTAATCCCAGCACTTTGGGAGGCCGAGGTGGGCAGATCACTTGAGCTCAGGAGTTCAAGACCAGCCTGACCAACATGGTGAATCCCCATCTCTACAAAAAATACTAAAGTTAGTTGGGCGTGGTGGTGGGCACCCATAATCCCAGCTACTTGGGAGGCTGAGGCAGGAGAATCGCTTGAAACTGGGAGCTGGAGGTTGCAGTGAGCCGAGATCACACCTCTGCACTCCAGCCTGGGCTACAGAGTGAGACTCCTCTGTCAAAAAAAAAAAAAAAAAAAAAAAAAGATAAGTAGTTGTGAAGACCAAGGTTCTTATCACATACATGAAGTCTCATAAGTGGCTACTCTTAGAGACAATAGATCGTAAATGTTTCCCACAGAATGCAATTTTCTCCCATAAGAGACAGCTGTGCAGGGCCATTCTAAAATATTTTAAAGAAATATATTTTGGAGTAGGGAAGCCGAGGAGGGCGGATGACGAGGTCAGGAGATCAAGACCATCCTGGCTAACCCAGTGAAACCCCGTCTCTACTAAAAATACAAAAAATTAGCCGGGCGTGGTGGCGGGCGCCTGTAGTCCCAGCTACTGGAAGAGGCTGAGGCAGAAGAATGGCGTGAACCCGGGAGGCAGAGCTTGCAGTGAGCTGAGATTGCGCCACTGCACTCCAGCCTGGGCAACAGAGCGAGACTCTGTCTCAAATTAAAAAAAAGAAAGAAAGAAAGAAAGAAATATATTTTGGAGTAAAACACTTTTTTTTTAGGGTCTGTTATTTGTCATATGATGCTACATTACAGTCAGGTTAAAATTTAGTATCTTATTGCTAGAAAGTCTGTTTTTTCAGTCTTAAGAGCTCTGTTTTAATGTTAATGCTACTCAGTTATGCCTGAACTCCAAAGGGAGGAGAGTATAATGAGGCATGTCTTAACCTCTCTTCTTATTATGGCCTGAACCACTTATTTAGGTTTCTTTGGGTCTCCTCAGCTGAGAGATGGGTCTATTCAGTTGTTCCTGGGCTTCGATTTTTATTTTTGGTTTACATGATTATTCATTGGTTCTAGCAAATAAATGTACTTTTAACTGTGGCCTGTTTTATGTGGGTGCCTGATTAGCACCTGAACAGAACCTTTGGGGTCCCATTCTGCCTGCAGAAAGTCACTACACTGAGACTTGATATTCTGACCAGCTCCTATTAATCTCAACTCCTCCATCCTTTTATCTCCTTTTTCTATACTGTACACTATAAAGGAGTAGTTTCCAGACTGTTTCGTTGTTTTGTAAATCAGTAAAAGAGCAAAATAAATGAAACCAAAAACATTTTGGTGATCAACTTAGGGCCACTTCTCTTTTTCCAAGTAATATTGAAAAATAATAACTATCACATGGCAGTAGTAAGTTCTTACTTATCAATAATAACAGTAAAAGTAAATGCACTAAACTCTTCTATAAAAAGGCATACAGTGGCTGATTGGATAAAAAACAATATCCAAGGATCTGCTGCCTATAAGAAACACACTTCACCTATAAAGACATATACAGACTGAAAATAAAGAAATGGAAAAAAATATTCCATGCAAATGGAAACCAAAAAAGAACAGAAGTAGCTTTACTTCTATCAGATAAAATAGATTTCAAGACAAAGAAAGTCATTATATAGTGATAAAAAGGTTAATTCAGCAAGAGAATATAACAATTGTAAATATATATATATGCACCCAACACTGGAGCACCCAGATATATAAAGCAAATATTGTTAGAGCTAAGGAGATAGATAGACCTCAATACAATAATAGATAGAGACTTGAGCATCCCACTGTCAGCATTCAACAGGTCTTTCAAACACAAAATCAATGAAAAAACATTGGACTTAATTTGCACTATAGACCAAATGAACCTAATAGACACCTACAGAATATTTCATCCAATGGCTGCAGAATACACATTCTTCTCCTCAGCACATACATTATTATCAAGGATAGATCGTAAGTTAGGCCACAAAACAAGTCCTAAAAATTTCAAAAATGTTGAAATCACATCAAGAATCTCATCTGACTACAATGGAATAAAACCAGAAATCAATTACGAGAGAAACTTTTGAAATTATACAAGCACATGGAAATTAAATGATATGTTCCTGAATGACCAGTGAGGCAATGAAGAAACTAAGAAAAAATTTGAAAAATTTCTTAAAACAAATGAAAATGGAAATACAACATACAAAAACCTATGGGATACAGCAAAAGCACTACTAAGAGGAAAGTTTATAGCAATAAGTGCCTACATTAAAAAAGTAGAAAACTTCAAATAAACAACCTAATGATGCATCTTAAAGAACTAGAAAAGCAAGAGCAAAACAAGCTCAAAATTGTTAGAAGAAAAGAAATAAAGATCAGAGCAGAAACAAATGAAATTGAAACAAAAAAATCAATGTGATATATATCATATCACAAAAATCAACAAAATGAAAAGTTGGTTTTTTGAAAAGATAAGCAAAAGAAACTTTTACCCAGCCTAAGAAAAAAAAAAGAGAAGACCCAAATACATAAAATCAGAGATGAGAAAGGAGACATAACAACTTATACCACAGAAATTCAAAGGATCATTGAGGCCTACTATGAGCAACCATATGCCAATAAATTGAAAAACCTAGAAGAAATGAATAAATTCTGAGACTTCTGAGACACATACAACCTACCAAGATCAAACCATTAAGACACTGGAAACCTGAATAGACAAATAACGAGTAGAGAGAGTGAAGCCATAATTAAATGTCTCCCAGAAAAGAAAAAAAAAAAAAAAGCCTGAGACCTAATGGCTTCACTGCTGAATTTTACCAAACATTTAAATAACTAATATCAATCCTACTCAAACTATTCTGAAAAAAAGAGCGGAGGTGTACTTCCAAACTCATTCTACAAGACTAGTATTACCCTGATACCAAAATCAGACAAAGATACATCAAAAAAATAAAAAGAAAGAAAACTACAGGCCAATATTTCTCATGAACGTTGATGCAAATATTCTCAACAAAATACCAACAAACCAAATTCAACAACACATTAAAAGATCATTCATCATGACCAAGTGAGGTTTATCCCAGGGATGCAAGGATGGCATAACATAAGCAAATCAATATGATACATCATATCAACAGAATGAAGGACAAAAGCCCTATGACCATTTCAATTGATTCAGAAAAGGCATTTAAGAAAATCCAACATCTCTTTATAATAAAAACCCTAAAAAAAAAAAGCAGGAACATATCTCAACACAGTAAAAGGCATATATGACAGATCCACAGCTAGTACTGAATGGGGAAGAACTAAAAGCCTTTCCTCTAAGAGCTGAAACATGACAAGGATGTCCACTTTTACCACTTTTATTCAACATAGTACTTGAATTCCTAGCTAAAGCAATCAGATAAGAGAAAAACAAGTAAGAATTCAAATTATCCTTGTTTACAGATGATATGGCCTTATATTTGGAAAAACCTAAGGACTACACTAAAAAACTATTAGAACTGGTAAACAGATTCAGTAAAGTTGCAGGATACAAAATTTACATATGAAAACCAGTAGCATTTATATGCCAACAACAATCTGAAAAAAAAATTTTTTTAAATCTCATTTACGCCAGGTGCCTGTAATCCCAGCACTTTGGGAGGCCGAGGCAGGCGGATCATGAGGTCAGGAGGTCGAGACCATCCTGGTTAACATGGTGAAACCCTGTCTCTACTAAAAATACAAAAAATTAGCTGGGTGTGGTGGCGGGCACCTGTAGTCCCAGCTACTTAGGAGGCTGAGGTAGGAGGATGGCATGAACCCGGGAGGTGGAGCTTGCAGTAAGCTGAGATTGTGCCACTGCACACTCCAGCCTGGGCGACAAGCCAAGACTCCATCTCAAAAAAAAAAAAAAAAAAAAATAATAATAATAATAATAATAATCTCACTTACAAGTAAAAGATCAACAAAAACTGAAAAACACTGATGCAATAAATTGAAAAGAACACACAAAAAATGGGAATATATTCCTTGTTCATGGATTAAAAGAATCAATATTATTAAAATGTCCATACTACCCAAAGCAATCTATAGATTTATGCAATCTCTATCAAAATATCAATGGCATTCTTCACAGAAATAGACAAAATAGTTCTAAAGTTTATATGGAACCACAAAAGACTCAGAATAGCCAAAGTCATCTTGAGCAAAAAGAAGAAAACTGGGGGAATCACATTACCTAACTTCAGATTATACCACAGAGTTATAGTAATGCCAGCATGGTACTGGCATAAAAACAGACACATAAACCAATGGAACACAATAGAAAGCCCAGAAATAAATCCATACATCTACAGTGAACTCATTTTCAGCAAAGGTGCCAAGAACATACACTGGGGAAAGAATACGTTCATCAATAAACGGTACTGGGAAAACTGTAAATCCATATGGAAAAGAATAAAACTAGACCCCTCTCTGTCTCCATATACAAAAATCAAGTCAAAATGGATTAAATATTTAAAATCTAAGGCCAGCCGGGCGCGGTGGCTCAAGCCTGTAATCTCAGCACTTTGGGAGGCCGAGACGGGCGGATCACGAGGTCAGGAGATCGAGACCATCCTGGCTAACACGGTGAAACCCTGTCTCTACTAAAAAATACAAAAAAAAAAAAAAAAAAAAAAAAAAAAAACTAGCCGGGCGAGGTGGCAGGTGCCTGTAGTCCCAGCTACTCGGGAGGCTGAGGCAGGAGAATGGCGTAAACCTCAGAGGCGGAGCTTGCAGTGAGCTGAGATCCGGCCACTGCACTCCAGCCCGGGCGACAGAGCGAGACTCCGTCTCAAAAAAAAAATAAAATAAATAAAATAAAATAAAATAAAATCTAAGGCCAAAAATTATGAAACTACTAAAAGGAAATATTGGAGAAACTCTCTAAGACATTGGTCTGGGCAAAGATTTCTTGCATCATACCCCAAAAGCACAGGTAACCAAAGGTGAAATGTAACAAATGGGATCACATCAAGTTAAAAAGCATCTGCACAGCAAAGGAAATAATAAAGTAAAGAGACAACAGGCAGAATTGGAGAAAATATTTGCAAACTATCTGACAGGGGATTACTAATTATTATTATAATAGTATTAGAGCTTAAACAATTCAATATGAAAAAAATCTAATAATCTGATTTTAAAATGGACAAAATGGACAGAATACATTGGGTGTGGTGGCTCAGGTTTTTAGTCCCAGCACTTTGGGAGACTCAGGTAGGTAGACTGCTTGAGCTCAGGAGTTTGAGACCAGCCTGGGCAATATAGTGAAACTCCATCTATACAAAACAGAACAAAAATTAGCTGGGTGTGGTGGCATATGCATGTAGTCCCAGCTAGACATTTCTCAAAAGAAGATATACAAATGACAAACAGGCATATGAAAAGGTGCCCAAAGGCTGGAAACAGTGGCTCACACCTATAATCCCAGCACTTTGGGAGGCCGAGGTGGGCGGATCACCTGAGGTCAGGAGTTCAAAACCATCCTGGCCAACATGGTTAAACCCCATCTCTACTAAAAATACAAAATTAGCCAGGTGTGGTGGAACATGCCTGTTATCCCAGCTACTCAGGAGGCTGAGGCAGGAGAATTGCTTGAGACGGGAAGACGGAGGTTGCAGTGAGCCGAGATCGTGCCACTCCACTCCAGCCTGGGCAACAGAAAGATTCCATCTCAACAACAACAAAAAAGGGCTAAACATCATTGATCATCAGAGAAATGAAATTAAAAGTTACAGTGAGATGTCATCTCACCCCAGTTAATTGGCTTTTATCCCAACAACAGGCAATAATAAATGCTGGTGAGGATGTAGAGAAAAGGGAACTATTGGTGAGAATGTAAATTAGTACAGGTGCTATGGAGAACAGTATGGAGGTGCCTCAAAAAACTCAAAACTATCATGTGATCCAGCAATCCCACTGCTGGGTATATATCCAAAAGAAAGGAAATCAGTATATCAAAGAGATACCTGCACTCCCATGTTTATTGCAGCACTATTTATGATAGCCGATATTTGGAATTAACCTAAGTGTCCATCAACAGATGAATGGATAAAGAAAATGTGATACATATGCACAATGGAGTACTCTTCAACCATAAAAAGGAGATCCAGTCATTTGCAACAGCATGAACAGAACTGGAGGACATTATGCTACGTAAAATAAGCCAGGCACTGAAAGATAAACCTCACATGTTCTCACTCAGTTGTGGGAGCTGAAAATTAAAACAATCGAACTCATAGAGATAGAGAGTAGAATGATGGTTAACAGAGGCTGGGATGAATAGTGGGGTTGGCGGGGGGAGTGAAGATGGTTAATGGGTGCAAAGATATAGTTAGAATGAATAAGATCTAGTATTTGATAGCACAACAGGGTGACTACAGTAAACGATAATTTATAGTACATTTAAAAATAACTGAAAGAGTATAATTGGAATGTTTGCAACACAAAGAAATAATAAATGCTTGAGGTGATGCATACCCCATTTACCTCGATGTGATTATTATCCATTGTATGCCTGTATTAAAATATCTCATGTATCCCATAAATATATACACCTATGTATTAATCTGTTCTAACATTACTATAAAGATACTATCAGAGGCCGGGCACAGCAGCTCATGCTTGTAATCCCAGCACTTTGGGAGGCCAAGACAGGTGGATCACCTGAGATCAGGAGTTTGAGACCAGCCTGGCCAACATAGTGAAACCCCATCTCTACTAAAAATACAAAAAATTAGCCAGGTGTGGTGATGGGCACCTGTAATCTCAGCTACTCGGGAGACTTGAGACAGGAGAATAGCTTGAACCCGGGAGGTGGAGGTTACAGTGAGCTGAGATGGCACCATTGCACTCCAGCCTGGGCGACAAGAGTAAAACTCCGTCTCGAAACAAAAACAAAAACAAAAAAAAACAAAAAAAAAGATACTACCAGAGACAGGGTAATTTATAAACAAAGGAAATTTAGTTGACTCACAGTTCCTGATGGCTGGGGAGGCCTCAGGAAATTCACAATCATGGTGGAAGCAGAAGCAGGCATCTTCTTCACAAGATGCAGGAGAGAGTGTGAGTATGTGAAGGAGGAACTTCCGAACACTTATAAAACTGTCAGATCTCATGAGAACTCATTCACTATCACAAGAACAGCATGGGGGAAACCACCCCCATGATCCAGTCACCTCCCTCCCTCAACATGTGGGGATTATAGGTCCTTCTCTTGACCATGGGGATTACAATTCAAGATGAGATTTGGTGGGGATTCAGTGCCAAACTATATCATACTCTGTACCCCTAAAAATAAAATATAAAACAAGAGATGAAAGCCACTAAAAAAAAAGGTAACTATCATCTATCATTACCATGATTATATAAAATAAAGAAGATTCTAGCACTGATTTTAAAAAGGAGAAAGATATGTGAATTGGTTTATAAAACTCACTATGTTATTATCATTTTTCTCTATGTTGCCTTTTCTTTTTTTTTTTTTTTTTGAGAGGGAGTCTCGCTGTGTCACCCAGGCTGGAGTGCAGTGGCGTGATCTCAGCTTACTGCAACCTCCGCCTCCTGGGTTCAAGTGATTCTCCTGCCTCCGCCTCAAGAGTAGCTGGGATTACAGGTGCCCACCACCACGCCCAGCTAATTTTTGTATTTTTGTAGAGATGGGGTTTCACTATGTAGGTGAAGCCACCGCGCCGGGCCTCTGTGTTGCGTTTTTTAAAGAACTACTGGTGTAGAAGGCAGAATTTATCCAAGGGCAACACAACCTGGCTCATTGGAATTGATTAAATGAGGGACTAATTAGCAAAGGAGAGCCACCTTCTCTGTCTGGGGAGAGGAAAGGACACTTAAGGAAGTAGGTTTAAGCAGGATTTTGAATCGTAGGGGGATTTTAATATATCGTGGTCAGTTTTTACAGGTGAGAGAGCAGGAACCCAGCCATGGAAGCTTGGTGTGTGGGGTGCACTGGGTGCTGGGAGGTAGTAAATCTGGTAGGTCTCTCAGGCTAAAATTGGAGAGATCTTAATAGCAATAATCATAGCTGACCCTCATGTGCATATTTAGAATGTCCCCTTTAATTTTCATAACAAGCCTACAAGGTGGAGTTCTACCTTGCCAGTGTGTAAACTGAAGCACAGAAAGATTAAGTTACTTTTCTGAGATCACAAATATATAAATTAGAGCCAACGGTTTTCCAGATCTGACACCAAAGCACACGTTCTCTCTTTTTTTTTTTTTTTTGACACAGAGTTTCGCTCTTTTTGTCCAGGCCAGAGTGCAATGGCGCAATCTCGGCTCACTGCAACCTCCGCTTCCCAGGTTCAATGGATTCTCCTGATTCAGCCTCCAAAGCAGCTGGGATTACAGGCGTGAACCCCACCTGTTGTTTTTTGTACCACCTTTCTCCTTTGACCTTGACTAACAGGATAAATGATTATGTTTGCCGCTTTACATCTAATACTTCCTGTGTGCCAGGAACCTCGTGAAGCGCTTCACATACATCAGCTCATAATGGTAGAAAGGTGTGAGACCTTTCCTCACCCATCATAAGGGTCACAACTGGCATTCCTAAAGCAAAAGACAGGTTAACAACATAAAAGAGTAGCAAATTTATTTAATCAAAGTTCTGTAGGCATTGTGTGCACCAGTACTGTCTAATAGAAATACAATGAAAGCCACACATGCAATAAGAAAATTTTTAGTAGCCCCATTAAAAAAAATAAACAGAAACAGGTGAAATTAATTTTAATAGTATGTTTAACCAATATATTGAAATATTCTTCTTCTTTTCT
The DNA here is from genome assembly GCF_047675955.1 of Chlorocebus sabaeus. Lineage (NCBI taxonomy): Eukaryota > Metazoa > Chordata > Mammalia > Primates > Cercopithecidae > Chlorocebus > Chlorocebus sabaeus. The sequence goes on along the minus strand of NC_132923.1, from coordinate 45,783,651 downwards.
TTTTTTTTGAGATGGAGTTTCGCTCTTGTTGCCCAGGCTGGAGTGCAATGGCGCAATCTCAGCTCGCCTCAACCTCTGACTACCAGGTTCAAGAGATTCTCCTGCCTCAGCCTCTCGAGTAGCTGGGATTACAGGTGTGCGCCACCACCACGCCTGGCTAATATTTTTTTTTTTGAGACAGAGTCTCACACTGTCACCTGGGCTGGAGTGCAGTGGCGTGATCTTAGCTCACGGCAACCTCTGCCTCCTGGGTTCAAGTGATTCTCCTGTCTCAGCCTCCAGAGTAGCTGGGACTACAGGCACCCACCACCATGCCTGGCTAGTTTTTGTATTTTTTACTAAAAAAAATACAAAATACTACAGGTGCCCGCCACTGCGCCCAGCCACACCTGGCTAATTTTGTATTTTTAGTAGAGATGGAATTTCTTCATGTTGGTCAGGCTGGTCTCGAACTCCTGACCTCAGGTGATCCACCTGCCTCGGTGGCGGATCAAAGTGCTGGGATTACAGGCATGAGCCACCATGCCTGGTCTGAAATATTATATTTTAATATGTGATCAATGCTAAAAATTACTGAGATATTTTACATTTTGTTTTTGTAGTAAGTCTTCAAAATTCAGACAAGCCGCATTTCAAGTACTCAGTAGCCGTAAATGATCAGTGGTTACCATACTGGACCACACAGACCTACGTAAAACCAAATAAAGGACAGAAACATGGCTGGGCGCGGTGGCTCACACCAGTAATCCCAGCACTTTGGGAGGCCGAGGCGGGTGGATCATGAGGTCAAGAGATCGATACCATCCTGGCCAACACGGTGAAACCCCGACTCTACTAAAAATACAAAAATTAGCTGGGTGTGGTGGTGGGCGCCTGTAGCCTGTAATCCCAGCTACTCGGGAGGCTAAGGCAGGAGAATGGCTTGAACTCAGGAGGCAGAGTTTGCAGTTGTGCCACTGCACTCCATTCTGGCGACAGAGGGAGACTGCATCCCCCCCAACCCCGCCAAACAAACAAAGAATAGAAACACATTGGGCATGGTGGCTTACGCCTGTAATCCCAGCACTTTGGGAGTTCAAGGCAAGAGAATCTCTTGAGGCCAAGAGTTTGAGACTAGCCTGGGCAACATAGCAAGACCACCGTCTCTACAAAAAATGTAAAAATTAGCCAGCCATGGTGGTGTGCACCTGCAGTCCTAGCAACTCAAGAGGCCAAGGTGGGAAGATTGCTTGAGGCCAGGAGTGTAAGGCTGCAGGGAGCTCTGATCATGCTGCCACTGGACACCAGCCTAGGTGACAGAATGATATCTTGTCTCTAAAATAACTCACTAAATAAATAAGTAAAAGAATAGAAACAGTATGATAACTCAAGTGAAAAATCTATGCCTAAGTGGGGACACCGTGGCTCATGTCTGTAATCCCAACACTTTGAGAGGCCAAGGTGGGTGGATTGCCTGAGCTCAGGAGTTGGAGATGAGCCTAGGCAACATGGCCAAACCCCATCTCTGCAACAAATACAAAAATTAGCTGGGTATGGTGGCCACACTTTAATTCCAGCTACTTGGAGGACTGGGGCGGGAGGATCACTTGAACCCAGGAGGTCCAGGCTGCAGTGAGCCGTGACGGTGTCCCTACACTCCAGCCTAAGTGACAGAGCGAGACTACATCTCTAAAAAAATAAAATAAAAATAAAACTCCGTGCCTAAATTAATAGCCTATTTTGGAGGAAAGTGCTTATTGCTGCTTAGATTTTTGGCTCCTCAATAATTTGGACTATGCTGCCACTTTCTCCTGGGTTCCAGCTGAGTTGAACATGGAGAGTTCTGAGCATAGGCACAGATACACATATAAAGAAGAAAACTACAAACAAGAAACTGCATGTTCTTTCTCCACTGTGGAGCCCTGCTAAGCACATTGTGAAGAGGCCATTCCTAGGCCTGCTTTCACAAGATCCCCAGGTGTTTCCAGTTATCTCAAAGGGGTGTCGTGAAGTTTGCAAAACAAAATACAATTTAAATTCTTAGATATGTAAAAAGCAGTTACTGTATATGCTTTGTGGAAGGGAACATTGTGAAACCCAGTAAACAATGAACGGATGATGTTGTAATTCTCAAAAGGCTGCAAATCACAAACAAAAGTAATGTGACAGAGGTAATAAAGGCATTATGAGAAAACATTGGGTTGGGGTTTGGAAAACCCAGTTTTCCCTGAGCATGGTTACCAAATGACTTATCTATTCAATAATGTTGAATGAACATTCCACTTTTCCCTCTGTTAAAAGATTTTTGACCCTACCCTTTTCATTTGCTATAAGAGTTTCAGCTAGTTTTGCTCATTGACTCTCAAAATAACTGCACCCATGCTCTATTTTTTTTCATTATTTATTCATTTTGTAAACATTTGCTGAGCTCTCTTCTGTTTCCAGGGCTGAGCTCGGCACTGGGTTGGGAGGGGAATTTTAAAAATGCTCACCATCTAGTGGGTGAGACACAGAAGCAAACGAATGTGCTACAGAGATCATTGCTGGAAGCAAGTTCTGAACAAAGGGTTAAGTGAGCCCAGCTAGAGAACTATGAAGTCACTTCTGGGTCTGGCTAAGTAAGGATTAGCCTGGTGAGGATGACCTTTTAGGCTAGTATTACTTGATTCATTGGAAGGTGGGACAGAGGTGGAGGAAGCCTATCAAAGCAAATGCGCTGAGCCAGGGGAGCAAATGTGTTCAACCTCTATCAGTGAACAATGGCATGGTCAGTTAATATCTCTGTAGCTTGTGGTTGGACTGGGGACCCAATAGGTGACAAAGCAGGCAGGGCAGGGATGACTCTGGATAAGAGGCAACCTTTATTGACTTTCAACACATTTTTCTCCTTCCTCCTCTCTGTTGCCTAAGAGCCCACTCAGCTTTGTTCTGATGCTGGGTCTGGGAGCTTTGGGAGCGTCCAGGGTTCACTCCTTTGGTGAACTTTGACATTGGCTCACCGCTGAGTCAAATGGCCCATGGTCCTGTGGGGCCAGATCCACGGCAGCAGGAGCCACAGTAGAGCAGGTATTGTGGTGACAGCAGCTGACCAACTGGGCGTAAAATGTGTCCCCTCTGGGGACACTTGCAGGTGTGGACTTAGGTCATACTATTAAAAAAATGGAGGCAATCAAGCAGTAGATGTAGACCTATGATAATTATAATTACCATTTAGTGACTGCTTGCTATAGGGTACCACGCCCTACATGAATTACAGACAGTTTCTCATTTCACCTATGAATAAGAACTCCTCAAAAGCAAGTAGCTTTGGCTGGCACAGTGTGTGTTTTGCTGGGAGCTGGTGGAAGTGGATGACACTGGGGGAAGAAAATGAAGGAAATGAGTCTTGCTTGGTTCCCAGATCGTGTGTAGCTAAAAACAAGAAATGCCATATAAACCAAATTAGAATTTTAAAAAATAAAGAAAAGAAAAATGCCGATTTCTACATTTAGCGGGAGAAAATGTCCTTAGGATTTCATTGGTCATTATCATTGCTTTAGCTTGTCAATCTAGGAGAAGTTCTCAAGACTATTTTATCCAGATCCTTCCCACGCATGGATGAAGAAACTGTAACTTGGGTGGAGAGTGTAGTGACGTGCCCAGCTCACAGTCAGCTACTGCGTCACCTGCAGAGAATACCTGCTGGAGAACCATTTGCTTGGCAGGTGGAGGGTCCATCCTTGGTCACAGCCAGACAGAATGTTCTCTACAGCCCTGTCAGTGCTCATCAGCATGTTTGTTGCCTTTGAATTCTAGGGCTGCAAAGTCAGGTTTCTCAAGTCTAAAAATCCCACAGTCTATTCTTCATTTCCCCAGCTCTGCCTCAGGAAATAGGCTTCCGACACCTGAACTCTGTTGAGACTGATTTGTAAACAACAAAGCTAATAATTTACAACCAGATGCAGACTATTTCGGAATCTCTTTACCTGCTAGTAGGTGTACTTGTGAAATCAAAAACATGATTGGAAGATTACCTGATGGGCAGAGAATTATACAACAGGAAGAATAGGCTTATATTCAGTACTGAGGCTGGGAAAATCCACTGTTACCATTTTTATTTCCCCATGGAAAGAGTTGCATCTTGGGTTGAATTCTAACTCTGATGTTATTAGTGATGTGGTGTTGGGCAAGTTGTTTAATCCCTCTGATACTTTATTTCTCCATAGATCTAATGAGAATACCTGCCAAATATAGTGTCTCTCCCTTAGATGTGGCTGAATGCACTGAGATTTGGATTCTCAAATGCTGCTAAAAGGACCATAATTTTCACCATTCCTTTGCCAGGTGAAAAAGGATAATGTAGAGAGTTTTCTTCCTGCTAAATTCATTAAAATATTTGATGTTTAAATATCCTTTATTTCATTACATGATGGTGATAAAAATATATTTTTTAAAAAGTATCTTTACCTTGTAATATAAGAAGTCGGCCTCTTAATCCGTTCACTCAGGATTTCTGCCAGCATAGCCAGGAATATTTGGATTAGGTGACTCCAGCAAAATTAGAGGTGTATTCTCTTTGGTTTTCAGCTCTTCTATTTGGTTTGTGGTTTCAGTTAATTTAGGAACAAGAACTGAAATGTGTAAAACAGAATATTAAAGTCAATGCTATTCAATCTTGTTCTTATAATTTGTTTCAAGAGAGAACATTAGCATTTGATGGCATCCAGGTTTTTGTGGATTTTCTTCCTCATCTGCCCACCACATCTACCTTTGTTGCCCTTTGATTACTTGGGTGTCTGCTGACATGGGTTACAGGAGACCTTTGATTGAGGATGCAGTTACAACAACTAAACCTGGTTAGAGTCCCTTTTTTTCTGTTTAGAGGTTTGTCCAACAGGCAGAGCCAGGAGAAGGGAACTTTGGAGCCAGCACATCAATGTCCCACTCTGCCCAAGGGTCAGTGACTTCCAGAATCAGCAGGAGGAATGGGTGAGGCAGCTGAGAAAGACTACTTTATATGAAGAGAAAAGCAAAAAGAAAAGAGAAAGTGAGAGGAAGGAAGGGAGGAGGGAAGGAAGGAAAGGAGGGAAAAGAAGGAAGGAGAGAAAAAAGAAGGGATAATTATCTGAGCCAGACAAGCCATTTTTTAAAAATTCCTATGGCTCTCTGGAGAAAAATACAAAACAGTTAAAATTTGGGAGCTACATTGTAGAGACACCTGTTGTTGTATTTAGAGGCAGAATTATTTAAATAGCAGCACCCCAGGCACCACTTCAGGTATATACAAGCTGTTATTTTGCACTGGAAACTTGAGCCATGGGGAGGAAGAAGGAAAAAGAGCCTGGGTAAACTAGCTAAGTCTAAGGTCGGGTAGACAAAGGGAATGGCTGTCTGCTGCTGCGAGTCTCGGATACCTGGTAACTTCAGCAAAAGGGCCCTGAGTAGGCACTCTCGCTCAGTCTCTCATCCCTGCCAGACAGTCATCTGGTTCCATTTTGAGCCAGCTAGCAAAAGCCGAGGTTTCACTGCTTCATAAGTTTGCAAAGTCTTTAGTAGAACCTGTAGTTGTAGAGCCTGTAACTATTTTGATTCTTGTGAATCTTTTCATGTAAATCAGGAATGGCTAAAAACCCAAGCAGGGCCTTTGTAGCAGCTTTCTGGGCTGCCCGCTTCTTGGAAGAGTTGAGAAGAAATATTATGCCAGAATATCTGAGGTGTTTGCAAACGTGGCACTAGGAAGATGAGCTAATTGTGGAAGAGAATCTCTTTGCCTATCCTTGCGGGAAATAGGCCCATGTTTTTTGGACTGGAAGCAAGACTGTGGATGGAAGAGGGGAGATAGCCAGACCTCTCACCCTCATATATTATAGTAATAGCAGGAAAAATCTTGATGATATGCAGTGTTGGTGGTAGTTGTATTTGTGGTGTAGGCAGGAGGTTTTAGTCACTGAAATGCAGTTTGTGACTAAATGTTGGAGTTAGCTCCAGCTGTATGCTCAAAGGAGAGGAAAGTTTAAGCTACAAATGCCTTATGTCTGGAGTAGCCTCCCAAATAGTTTTCTTGCCTCCGGGCAAGAAAGGCTGAAGGCTGCTTTAATGGCTCCTAATAGCCAATTGTGCATGCCTCTTCATAACTGTGTTCAGTGACATCAAATTTGCAAGCTTGAAATTGGCCATGGTGGAAATATTTGCACTACAGAAATTGGCAAGCACCATGAGTCAAGGCATTTGGTTTTCCCTGAAGATCTGATTTGTCAGCACAGCACTTCACTATGTGCACTCCCACCCCACTACATTTTATTCCACAGCTGCAGTGATCTATCCAAAGATAAAGCTGATCGTTGTCACCAATTGTTTAAACCGTTCATTGTCTTCCCATTGCTCTGAAAAAGCCCACAATCTTTACCACAGCTTATGAGACCAGCCTACACGATCTGGCCCTATAAGTCTCCTCAGCCTATATCTGCATTACATTTTTTTTTAAATTACACTTTAAGTTCTAGGGTACATGTGCACAACATGCAGTTTCGTTACATATGTATACATGTGCCATGTTGGTGTGCTGCACCCGTTAACTCATCATTTACATTAGGTATATCTCCTAATGCTATCCCTCCCCCCGCCACACCCCACGACAGGCCCTGGTGTGTGATGTTCCCCTTCCCGTGTCCAAGTGTTCTCACTGTTCAATTCCCACCTATGAGTGAGAACATGAGGTGTTTGGTTTTCTGTCCTTGTGATAGCATGCTGAGAATGATGTTTTCCAGCTGCATCCATGTCCTTACAAAGGACATGAACTCATCCTTTTTTATGGCTGCATAGTATTCCATGGTGTATATGTGCCACATTTTCTTAATCCAGTCTGTCACTGATGGACATTTGGGTTGGTTCCAAGTCTTTGCTATTGTGAATAGTGCCGCGATAAACAAACGTGTGCATGTGTCTTTATAGCAGCATGATTTATAATCCTTTGGGTATATACCCAGTAATGGGATGGCTGGGTCAAATGGTATTTCTAGTTCTAGATCCTTGAAGAATCGCCACACTGTCTTCCACAACGGTTGAACTAGTTTACAGTCCCACCAACAGTGTAAAAGTGTTCCTATTTGTCCACATCCACTCCAGCACCTGTTGTTTCCTGACTTTTTAATGATCGCCATTCTAACTGGTGTGAGATGGTATCTTATTGTGGTTTTGATTTGCATTTCTCTGATGGCGAGTGATGATGAGCATTTTTTCATGTGTCTGTTGGCTGCATAAATGTCTTCTTTTGAGAAGTGTATGTTCATATCCTTTGCCCACTTTTTGATGGGGTTGTTTGATTTTTTCTTGTAAATCTGCATTACATCTTATCTCACTATATGTGCTCCATCAGTTCATTCAATGGAACTACAGTTTCTCACCACACATTCTTTGCACATAGTGTTTACAGCCATTTGTGGCTCACCAAATATTTGTCTCACATTTTCTAGCCCACTTGCAGTTGGGTGGGGCCATGTGACCAGTTCTGCCAAGTGAGCAGTGAGTGGCAGTGACACACAGAAGAATATTGAGTCTTGTGCCATCTTCCAGCTTTGTCTTCTGCAGCTGTAATCATGAAGGCCATGTGTTCAGACAGCAGAACTGCACAGTGGAGTAACCCGGATTGCTGACTCAGCACGTGGAAGGCAGCTGAAAGTTGCCTGATGGTGTATGAGTGGGAAATAAACATTTGTGGTGTTAAACCACTGAAATTTAAGACACCTTTGTTACTGCAAAACAATTTATCCCAGTAGTTCTCAAACATTTTCGTCTCAGGATCCCCTTAAACCCTTAAAAATTGTTGATGATCCCAAAGAGCTTTTGTTTATGTGGGTTACATGTATCAATATTTCCATATCAGAAATCAAAACTGAGAAAATTTTAAGATGTGTATATATTAATTTTAAAATAACAATAATAAAACAATTACAGTTTAACCTAAATATTTTTATGAAAAACAGCTAGCTGCCATAACAAACCCATGGCAGTGTTTTAGATTTTTGCAAATCTCCGGATTAATTGAAGACAGCTGAATTCTGATATCTGCTTCTGCATTTAATCAATTGCAGTCTGTTTTGTTGTTGTTTTTGTTGTTGAGCTATATGAAGAAAATCTGGCCTCACACAGATAACAAAGTTGAAAAGAAGTGTATTTTAATAGCCTCTTCTGATAATCATGGATATTCTTTTCAGATACTGCATCAAAACTCTTTAAGTGGTAGTTTCTTTTTTTTTCTTTCTGTCTTTTTTTTTTTTGTCTTGTCTTTTTTTTTTTTTAATTGAGACAGAGTCTCACTAGGTTGCCCAGGCCGGAGTGTAATGGTGCAATCTCGGCTCACTGCAACCTCTGCCACTTGGGTTCCATTGATTCTCATGCCTCACCTCCTGAGTAGCTGGGATTACAGGCGCCCACCACCATGCCCGGCTAATTTTTTTGTATTTTTAGTAGAGACAGGATTTCACCATGTTGGCCAGGCTGTTCTCGAACTCCTGTCCTCAGGTGATCCTCCTACCTCGGCCTCCCAAAGTCCTGGGATTACAAGTATGAGCCACCATGCCTGGCCAAAGTGGTAGTTTCTTAAAAGTTAGTTACAACGTAGAATCTGAAATCATGTCAATGAACTTTTCATGCTCTGCTACATTAAAATCTGTTAGGCTGTCTTGCACTTTGAAAGGATCCTTTATCCATACATGGTCTTATAACCTCATGATGGGTTATTTGGAAAAGATTAGTTCACTGAGTTACACAGATCTTCCAAATGTTAACATATTTCCTTATACAATATTTTTAAAAATCACATTAATTAATATCACCATCAATCTTATTGGAGTCTTTAAGTACTGGAAGCTGTCTAGCTGATAGTGGGGGCTACAAGTTTTCTAACATTCCAATTTTTGTTTGAAAGCTTGCATTTTATCTTTAGCAACAAACACTGTCAGTCATTTTTCTTGAAGTGACAGGCTCACTTTATTCATTTTCAAGAAAATGTCTGCCAACTACCCAAGTTTGAATAACTAGAGTTTGTCAGTTTTTTCAAGTAAAAATGTCATTCCATGATAAAAGCAGCTAGTTCCGTTTGCAACTGAAAAAAATCAAACAAGTGCTTTTCCTCGAGACAACCATCATAGTTCGGTATGCAGTAGAAGGGTTTTATGCATACTTCTCATTTGTCACAGAGAATATTAAACAGATGTGTACTCTCCTGGGTAGTGACTTAATGAGAGAAATAACTTTTACACTTAATCAAAGGCATTTTAAAGTAAAACAGGTTTTGTTTTTTTGTTTTTCTCCTGCAAGTGCATGGGGTAAAGAATACAAATACAAAGATAATTAGTACAGTTTGATTCGTGCTCAGGCATCAGAAGTTTTACCCACCAGTGCTTTTGTATCATCAGTGCAAATGTCAATCAAATGAAAAGGGTAGTAACATCTTAGTGTCATTATAAAAACAGTTTTGACCTTATAAAACCTCTGGAGGCATCTCTGGAACTCCCGTGGTCTGAGATCTCATTGAGAATCACCAATCCAACCCATTCTCACTAATTCACTCACTCCGTTCCTTCTGGCTGGAATGTGCCCCACTCCTGGTGCCCACCCTCTTCACCAGGCCATCACACTCTGTGCCCTAGAGCCTGGGTTCATGATCAGCTTCTCAGGGGTCCTTCCCTGACTTCCTATGTTCCCCCTTTAACATTCTCACATGCCTCATGTACATCTTCTTACTGCAACAGTAATTTTAAATTGATATCTATCTTCCTTGCTAGATTTGAAGCACCACTAGAGTGGAGATTTTTTTTGGCTTACTATTTCATTTCCAGTGTCTAGGATGGTGTCCGGTGCATAACAGGACTCAAATTTTGAATAAATGTAGGGGTCTGGAGCGATCCTGTGAAAAGGCCTAATGAGCTCAGTGGGAAGCTCTTGTTAATTTGGGACTAACTAGAGGGACTCTGGGGCCTTGCTTAAACTTAGCTCACCCAGGTGTTTCTACAAACAGGTTCTGTATTTAAAAAAGGTAACAGGCCTGTGACTGGTGTGTAAAATATCTATGTTTAGGTCTTTCCGGTTTTGGAAGGTGTGTGCGTATGTGTGTATGTGTGCCACATATGTGAATGGATCTAGAGAAGGGATATTGATAACTCTTTTTTTTTTTTTTTTTTTTTTTGTGAGACGGAGTCTCGCTTTGTCGCCCAGACTGGAGTGCAGTGGCCGGATCTCAGCTCACTGCAAGCTCCGCCTCCCGGGTTCACGCCATTCTCCTGCCTCAGCCTCCCGAGTAGCTAGGACTACAGACGCCCACCACCTCGCCCGGCTAGGTTTTTGTATTTTTTAGTAGAGACGGGGTTTCACCGTGTTAGCCAGGATGGTCTCGATCTCCTGACCTTGTGATCCGCCCGTCTCGGCCTCCCAAAGTGCTGGGATTACAGGCTTGAGCCACCGTGATAACTCTTTATTACTTCTATAATGGGGCAAAGCACCAATAATCCTTCAAAATGTTGTGAAATATGGCATTTTTATCTCACCCCATGGAACCTCTAATATGTGCTATAAATAAGTAGGAAACTGATTTCCATACCACTGCATTTGCTTTCCCTAGGGAAGGTTAGTAAGTTCTTTGAGGATAAGGATCATGTCTTTCTCTTCCTTTCTTTTTCCTAATGGTGCCCAGCCCAGTGCCTGGCATAAAGAAGATATACAATAAATGTTCATTAAATTGTCACGTGGCAAGAAGTAAGGCAATGTGACAGGAAGAAGGAAAAGCAAAGGCCTTGTGTTGGGAGCTGAAAACCTAGGATTATCAACACCAGCATGTTCCCCGTTCATTAATAAAATTGGGCATGTTGGACTACCCAATGGTTGCTCTTGGTCACAGTTAGCAGTTCTAAGATTCACCTCCTTCTGTTCCATTTTCCATATCCAAAATGTCCAGCAGGACCAAATCACTCCATCTGCTACAGAATCACCCAGCCGGAGAAGGATGGGGGCCACACCCATGGTTCTCAACTTGGGCTGCACATTAGGTCCTCCCAAGGAGCTTGTGAAAAGTACCATCTCTTGAGGGAGGGGCCCAAGAATCAGTATTTTAAGAGTTCCCTAGGTTATTCTGAAATGCAGCCAGGAAACAGAACTACGGGGCTAGACAGGGAGTGGGACACTCAGGTATTCATGGGACTCCCCTTTCCTCTATGGCGACAAGTTAAAAACCAGGTGATGCGTCCCTAGAAAATTAACGTATGGCAGCCCATGGCCATGATGACTGTCACTGCTAGAGAAGAGTGCATGGGATTGGAACCAGCTCCCAGTCTGCGTCCTGAGCCATGGAACCATCCCAGAGTGGTCTCAGCCTTGTGCTGCTTGGGGGCTCTTTGCATAATCTACTTTTAAAGCACTAGGATCTCAAAATCAGTTGTTCACACCTTTCAGTTACTTGAATAAGAGGCAAGTGGAGTGGCACGATGCCCTAGAAGGACAGGTGTGCAATTAAATTCTGCTTACAGTGAAACTCCCAAAGGAGATCACATGCTGAGAGTACTGGGAGTGGTGCTTATAACAAGCCCTTGTTTATAGTGCAATCAGAGTTCAATAGCTTACAGACACCTATGTCCCCCTTCTGCTCCCCAGCTTCCTACCCAATGGCTTCCTCTAATAAGGTTCTTTAAGCTACTCTGTAATGGTGGGGTGGGTACACAACCAGTTATACTTTAATGGTGTTTACACAGTCAAAGCAGCTCAGCTTGTTAGACCATCGAGCTGCCAGGACAGCAGAGCATCAGTTCAGGGCTCTGTGAAATTAACCTTTAGTCAGTTTGCCCTAATTGATCCCATGCTTCAATCTCAGGGCATTCTAAGTATTTAAAAGCATGTAATGAAAGATCTGACTAGCCTGTAACCATGGTGGTTAAGAGAACTGCTACAGTATTCCTTTTGAAATATCCCGGTGAATTAGAAGTTATTTAGAAGATATTTGACTGAACATAAATTATTTCATTTTGGGTGAAATTAGTCTCTAAACTTAGGCCAAATATGTATTTACATAAAAGAACTTCTTTTACACTCAAGGAAGAGTTGAGGCAATGCTGATGTCTTCACTTGATCAGAATGCTGGTGGGAGTCGGTATCCCCCGCAGGTTATATTAATAGAGGAGCACACTTGGTGACCTTTGCCTCAACATGTCAACAAATGGAGGTTAAACTTCAGAGGTGTGTAAACTTCAGAGAACTGTCGCAGGCTGTAATTGGGTTTCAGCTCTGGCCAGAATTTTGCCAGTCAGAGGACGATGGAGTGGACAGCATAGGATCTGGAATGGAAAAGACCCAGGTTAAAATCTCACCTCTCACATTTCCTGGCTTTGTGACCTAGGTCAGTCTCTTAATGCCTTTAAGCTACCCTTTTCACATCTGGGAAATGGAGATGATAATAGTACCTACCTCTCAGAGTTGCTGTGAGATTTAGCACAGATAACACGTGCCAAATGCTTAGTACACTATTTGGCAAGTAGTAAGTATATGATAAATATTAGCAAAACAAAAATGAAACAAAACAACAAAAGCAGGACAAGAAGCCCTGAAGAGCCATGTAAAGTTGTTTAGCTGCTTGACACTGCCACTGCCCTCTTCCTTTTCACCCTTGTCTACAAACATGCTAATTACAGTGAATGTCAAAGAAAGTTATATTTAAATAAATATGTTACAGAGACTTAAAGTTCAAGTGCTCATAGTACGCTCAGGACAAAATTGCAATCTGGGAACTGGTCCCAGAATAGACTTCTAGAACTGACAAATGTCTGTGAGGGCCCTTCTTCCTGAGCACACAGTTTGACAATATCTCTTCAACCTCCTGTGCAATTAGATGTAGCCACCAGATTGAGTTCTGGACAATGGAAATGGGTGAGAGTGAGGTGTGCCACTTTCAGGCCTGGCCTGTAAAACCCTCTCAGTATAATCCTGCCTCTCTTTTTTTCATTTACTGGTGAAATAGAACACCAAGGACACCAAGAGCCTAAGAGAGGGCTGGCCCAGAGGGAAGAGAAGAGGTTCACCTCTTTCCCTCTTCCCTACATCAGACTGTGATGTAAACGAGAAATAAATTCTTACTGTGTTAAGCTACTGATACTTTAATTAAGTAGTTGTGGTAGTGGTTGTAGCAGCTTGCCTATTCTAATAGGTACAATGAGCTTTTCCAGGTTATGCTGGTCTCTGAAGGTTTACTAAAGCATCAGATAGGCTGTCAGGAGAGCTGGTCATAGTCTGGGCTCTATCTGTCTCTTTCTGATGGATCTAAACACCGTTAGAAACACGAAGAGCATTTAGAGAGTCTAAGAAAGTCAGGCTGAGCATGGTGGCTCACACCTGTAATTTCAGGACTTTAGGAGGCCAAGGCAAAAGGATTGCTTGAGGCCAAGAGTCAAGACCAGCCTGGGTAAAATAGCAAGACCCTGTCTCTACAAAAATAGAAAATTTAAAAAAGGGTGGCTGGCAAGATGACCAAATAGGAATAGCTAGGGTCTGCAGCTCCCAGTGAGATCAACACAGAAGGCAGGTGATTTTTGCCTTTCCAACTGAGGTATCCAGCTCCTCTCACTGGGACTGGTTAGACAGCAGGTGCAGCCCATGGAGGGCGAGCCGAAGCAGGGTGGGGCATCACCTCATCTGGGAAGTGCAAGGGGTAGGGGAACTCCCTTCCCTAGCCAAGGGAAGCTGTGAGGGACTGTGCTGTAAGGAACAACGGTGCACTCTGGCCCAGACACTATGCTTTTCTCATGCTCTTTGCAACCCACAGACCAGGATATTCCCTTGGGTGCCTACACCACCAGGGCCCTGGGTTTCAAGCACAAAAATGGGCGGCCATTTGGGCAGACACCAAGCTAGCTGCAGGAGTTTTTTTCTCATACTCCAGTGGAGCCTGGAAGGCCAATGAGACATAACCATTCACTACCCTGGAAAAGGGGCTGAAGCCAGGGAGCCAAGTGGTCTAGCTCAGCGGATCCCACTCCCACAAAGCCCAGCAAGCTAAGATCCACTGGCTTGAAATTCTTGCTGCCAGCACAGCAGTGTGAAGTCAACCTGGGATGCTTGAGCTTGGTTGGGGGAGGGGCATCTGCCATTACTGAGGCTTGAGTAGGTGGTTTTTCCCTCACATTGTCAACAAAGCCCACATTGTCAACAAAGCCCGGGAAATTCGACCTGGGCGGAGCCCACTGCAGCTCCACAAAGCCACTGTAGCCAGACTGACTCTCTAGATTCCTCCTCTCTGGGCAGGGCATCTCTGAAAGAAAGGCAATAGCCCCAATCAGGGGCTTATAGATAAAACTCCCATCTCCCTGGGACAGAATACCTGGGTGAAAGGGCGACTGTGGGTGCAGTTTCAGCAAACGTAAACGTTCCTGCCTGCTGGCTCTGAAGAAATCAGCAGATCTCCCAGCACAGGGCTCGAGCTCTGCTACGGGACAGACTGCCTCCTCAAGTGGGTCCCTGGCCACCACGCCTCCTGACTGGGGGACACCTCCCAGCAGGGGTCGACAGACACCTCATACAGGAGGGCTCTGGCTGGCATCTGGTGGGCGACCTTCTGGGATGAAGCTTCCAGCGGAAGGAATAGGCAGCAAGCTTTGCTGTTCTGCAGCCTCCACTGGTGATACCCAGGCAAACAGGGTCTGGAGTGGACTTCTAGCAAACTCCAGCAGACCTGCAGCAGAGGGGCCTGACTGTTTGAAGGAAAACTGACAAACAGAAAGGGATAGCATCAACATCAACAAAAAGGACATCCACACAAAAACCCCATGAGAAGGTCACTAACATCCAAGACCAAAGGTAGAGAAATCCACAAAGATGAGGAAAAAACAGTGTAAAAAATCTGAAAATTCCAAAACCAGAATACCTCTTCTCCTCCAAAGGATCACAACTCCTTGCCAGCAAGGGAACAAAACTGGACAGAGAATGAGTTTGACAAAGTGACAGAAGTAGGCTTCAGAAGGTGGATAATAACAAACTCCTCCGAGCTAAAGGAGCATATTCTAACCCAATGCCAGGAAGCTAAAAACCTTGAAAAATGGTTAGAGGAATTGCTAACTAGAATAACCACTTTAGAGAAGAACATAAATGACCTGATGGAGCTGAAAAACACTGCATGAGAATTTCGTGAAGCATACACAAGTATCAATAGACGAATTGATCAAGCAGCAGAAAGGATATCAGAGATTGAAGATCAACTTAATGAAATAAAGCATGAAGACAAGACTAGAGGAAATAGAATGAAAAGGAAGGAATGAAGCCTCCAAGAAATATGGGACTATGTGAAAAGACCAAACCTACATTTGATTGGTATACCTGAAAGTAACAGGGAGAATTGAACCAAGTTAGACAACACTCTTCAGGACATTATCCAGGAGAACTTCCCCAAACTAGCAAGACAGGCCAACATCTAAATTCAGGAAATACAGACAACATCACAAAGACACTCCTCGAGAAGAGCAATTCCAAGACACATAATTCTCAGATTCACCATGGTTGAAATGAAGGAAAAAATGTTAAGGGCAGTCAGAGAGATAGTTCGGGTTGGAATCCATCATTCTCAGCAAACTAACACAGGAACAGAAAACCAAGCACCACGTGTTCTCACTCATGCGTGGGAGTTGAACAATGAGAACACATGGACACAGGGAAGGGAACATCACACACTGGGGCCTGTTGGGGGATGGGGGGTAGGGGAGGGATAGCATTAGGAGAAATACTTAATGTAGATGAGGGGTTGATGGGTGCAGCAAACCACCATGGCATGTGTATGCCTATGTAACAAACCTGCACATTCTGCACATGTATCCCAGAACTTAAAGTATAATAAAAAAAAAGAAAAGAAAAAAAGAAGGTCAGTGATTCCGTCCTCTCCGATGATGACATAATTGCCTCTCTGCCTATGCAGAGACTTGGACAAGAAAAGGGATTTGCTAAGCCCTTGGAGGCACATGGCAGCCACCTTTCCCTTCCTTTTTCTCCTGGAACTTAACTTATGAGTAGGCTCTGCAGTTCAGCACACTGAAAATGTTATATGATTTGGTTATCATTTAAACTAATTTTATTACCTTGGCCAGTGTTCCTTAACCACTTTGTGCATCAGTTTCTTTGTCCACATAAGGGGAACAATGATGCACCTACCAAATAGAGTTCTAGTGAGAAGTAGAAATAGTTTCTGTAAAGCGTCGATCACAGTGCCTGGCACTAGTAGTTCACACGATAAAGGGTTGTTGCTATTAAATTCGTGTGCTCAATACTTGATTTATTTCGCAAACATTTGTGGAGCTCTTGCTATGGCCAAGCAAATTGCTAGAATTACACAGACAGAGTGGACAAAACCTCTGCCCTCAATGCATTTAGGCTTTAGTCCTGGCATCCTCTGACCTCCTCTTGCCATCCCCACCTCTCACCCCAAATACACACATAGGCACGACATGGCAATATGAAGTGGAAAACAAAGAAATGAATTTTGGAAGGGACAAATGCAAACAGAGCCTGGGGCCAGATTTCTGTTCTTCCTCTAGGTTGTTACATGGGATCAGGTAGTCCTTCCTTAAGGAATTTCTCCCTCTAAGTCCAAGGGTTGGCAAAATTCTGTAGTTAGACCCTGGACAGGAGAAGTCAAATCTCAGAGGTCTCTTAGGAGAGAAGCGAATCTTCAGTTGAAGCTTCTGCCTGACTCCCATGGTCTGAAGGAGCCTGGGGAGAAGGGAGAGGTCAGAGTTCAGATTCATTGCTCTGCTTCTCTGGAGTGGAGATAAGGGAAGCTGAAGTCTTACAAAGTGTTAAGAAGGGGCACAGATAATTAATTATATGTCCACACACGCATTGCTATTCTGATTGTAAAATCTCCAATAGTCATTCCACACACAACACAGCAAAGCCTTTAAGGACAAGCTTAAGAAGGATTACTTTACAAATACCCAACAACTGGAAACCTCTAAAATCACTGTAAAGGAAAAAATGACACTCAAAATCACAGAGTTTAAGAGCTGGAAAGACCCTCAAAGGTCATCTAATGCAGATTCTAAAATGCCAATCCATGACGAAATTTCCACTGGTCCATGATGAAAACAATTAACAATTTTTTGTCTTTTCATGCAATACCTTTTATTCATTTTAAATGATTTATCTTTTATTCTAACATTATGGTCATCCTAGTTTTTGGGTGTTGAAATATTCCTTGTATTACAGAATGATGATAGTATCTTAGATGGTAGTTTGTTTTTATTTTTTATTTTTTGTACACGGATTTTTAAAAATCTCTACCTTCAAAACCAAAAAGTTGGCAATTCTATATCATCTCCAAGTTTTTTGAAATTTTATTGTTTGCTGAAATTCAAAACCTAGAAATGACTCATCAAACACAACCACCATGTATAATATACTAACCCTTATCTCGTTTGCCCTGAAAATTCTTGCCGTGACACTTGAGGCTGCTCCATTTACCCTGAGATAACTTTGCCACGAAATATCTAGGTTTTAGTATTATTTTAGTATCACTCTAGTACATGACTTTGGGAAAAAAAAAAAAAGACATCGTTCTATTTATAGCATTCTGGTTTTAGCAGTAGTATTTCCATTTACAAAATACAGTGATTCTCAATTGCTAAAAATGTCAAATCCTAGAAAACATAACATTTCTATATAAGTGATGTTAACATTGTTCTCGAACAGTTGTTGATGGAAGATTCATTTTATGAATCTTATTTTTCCAAAATAGACGATTTTGATGTTAGTTCTGTTTAGAAATAACTCCAATAGAAGTTTTTATATTTTATTTTCACGTTGAAAATTAGTCGAACTTGCTTCAGCCTCAAAGAGTGTGTTTATGTAAAATTAAGTGAGCGCTGGCAGCGAGCTGCATTTTTTTTTCCTAAACGGGAAAAGGTTAAGAAATTAATTCCTGAAAAGTTACATAATTTCTCCAAGTTTTGAGAATATATCTGAATATGGAAGCTGGCTTTGATAAATGAAAAGAAGAAACAACTCCCTCAAGGAAAATGAACCTGGTTTTCATTGTTATCTGAAGATAGCATTTCTGCAGATGCTAATAAAAGTGACCTAAAAGATATAAACATATAAACTTATTGTGATGGTTAACATTAGGTGTCAACTTGACTGGATTCAGGGATGCCTAGATAGCTGGTAAAGTCTTGTACCTGGGTGTGTCTGTGCGGGAATTTCCGGAGAAGATTGATATTTGAATGGTGCACTGCGAGAGAAAGACCTACCCTCAATGTGTGTGGGCACTGTCCAATCGGCTGCAAGCGCGGCTGAAACAAAGCCAGCGAAGAAGGGGAATCAGCCTGCTTGCTGCATCTTCTGTATCGCTGTCCACCGGAGCTGGACTCTTGCTTCCTCTCCTCCTGCCCGTGGACTCCAGGTTCTTCGGCCTTTGGACTCTGGGACTGCACCAGTGGCTTGCAGGGGGGTCTCAGGCCTTCACCACTGACTACAGACTGCACTGTCGGCTTCCTGGTTTTGAGGCTTCTGTTTCCTCAGCTTACAGACGGCTATCCTGGGACTTCACCTTGTAATTGTGTGAGCCAGTTCTTCCTAATAAACTCATATCTATATCTATCTTCATCTATATCTGTCCATCTATCTATCTATCTATCTATCTATCTATCTATCTATCTATCTACTATTGGTCTGTCTCTCTGGAGAACCCTAATACACTTATAAAGTATAACGGAAAATCCCTGAAATGAAAACAGTGTCCTGGTTCTAGTCCTTGTTGTGCTCTAACAGTATTTGCAATCTGGGTAAAATCATTTCACTTGCCTGGGCTTCAGTTTCTCCATCTGTGAAACGAGCCAGTGGGGGCAAGTTGATCTTCTAGGCCATTAGTTAGCGGTTAGTCTAGTTAGTGTTAATGGCAGAAATTTGAGGCTGTAGAAGAGACACCCTGGTTTGAATACTGACTCTGATACTAACTGACCAAGGGACCTTGGGTAAATTACTTAATATCTCTGTGCCTTAGTTTCTTCATTAATTAAGTGGGGATAATGGGGAAACATGCTTCATGAGGGCTAAATTAGATAAAATTTACAGAGCACTTAGCATAGGGTCTGATATTTTAAAAACTCTCAATAAATGCTAGCTAGTATTAGTAACAGTCTATGCTTTTTCTAAATGAAATGTTTTGTGCTCATCTCTTGGTAATATAATTGTTCTGCATAAATTGGACTACAGCACAGAGCAGCCTGCTCTGAAAGGATAAGCAGCTCAGGAGATTGCCAAGAGGATTTCAAATGGCGAAATATAATAATACATACATTATTTTTTAGACTGGACACAGTGGTTCATGCCTGTAATCCTAGTGCTTTGGGAGGCTGAGGCAGGAGGATCCTTTGGGGTCAGGAGTTCAAGACCAGCCTGGGCAACTAGTAAGATCCCGTCTCTACAAAAAGTAAAAACATTGGCTGGGTATAGTGGCACATGCCTGTAGTCCTAGCTACTCAGAAAGCTGAGGAGGGAGAATCTCTTGAGCCTAGGAGTTGGAGGCTACAGTGAGCTATGATCATGCCATTGTACTCTAGCCTGGATGACACAGCAAGACCCCATCTCAAATAAATAAATAAATAAGCTATTCAGAACACTTTACATATATTTATTCCTCACAACAAATCTCTCAGATAAGTAGAATATGTTGGTTCCTTAGCCATAGTCCAAACCAAAAGCTCATTACAGGCAACCCTCCACTTTGCCTGCATCATGAATCTCCTCTCTTGAGGGTTGAGGGTAAGGGATGGAGTATTGAGAGGGTAGAGCAAGGGGTGCTGGCAAATTACAGCCAGCAGAGAAGACACCTCTTCCTCTGAGCAGTAGGTGCTGAGCCACAGCAGAGTGGGTCATGGGAAAGGGGAAGCTGGCCTGGGGCAGGTGGTGGAAACTGGAGAATGGAGCCAAGGGATTATGGAAGGCCACCTGGAAGTCAGTCAGGTGGAGAGCTGTTATTGGAGCTGTGGACCAAGGTTGTTTTTTAGGTACTTCCTATGTAAGTAGGCCTGCCCCATTTAAAGGGCTAGGGATGGGGTGGACACTGGGCAGCAGCTTATAGATCTAGGAATAGGTAAAACAAGTTTCTAAAAATCTCTGATATCGTTCTAGGATAGTGCTTGAAAGATCACTATAAGGCCAGGTGTGGTTGCTCACGCCCATAATCCCAGCACTTTGGGTGGCTGATGCAGGCGAATCACCTGAGGTCAGGAGTTCGAGACCAGCCTGACCAACATGGCAAAACCCCATCTCTACTAAAAATACAAAATTAGCCCACGTGCTGGTGGCGCACATGCCTGTAATCCCAGCTACTTAGGAGGCTGAGGCAGGAGAATCACTTGAACTCGCGAGGCAGAGGTTGCAGTGAGCTGAGATTGCGCCACTGCACTCCACCCTGGGCAACAACAGCAAAACTCTGTCTCAAAAAAAAAAAAGCAAGATCATTATGAATCCTCTGCCTTACAATATATGAAGCACATAAGAACTACGGTCTTCCATCTTCTGTCCACAAAAGTAATACTCACAGGGCCAAACTTAGAAACTTGGTGCATCAGAGATATCTGGCAAGATTCCCACCTGGCCGTTCGTTTATGCCCTTATGAAGGGCATCTGCCCTCCCACAAGATTCTGTTGTAGAAAGCAGTGTCTTAGACTGGGATTGAAACAAGGGTGGCCACTGGAGTGGACCAGTTTGGGGCAGCCAGCAAAGGCAGCCAGTCCTGGGATTGGACACATATATATGAGATAGTCCTATCTGAGGAACTCTGCCTGGGAGACTACTTCAAGCAAGTTTGAATGGAGAGTCAGAGGAAGAGCCAGCTGTCGGTAGGGAGAAGAAACTGATGTTGCACACAAAGATACACAGGGCCAGAGAGTAGGAGGCGCCCTAGCAAGAGAGCACAAGAATGGAGATCTTGACATCTTGTAACTGAGGAGGGTGACAAAACTACTCAGATCCGAGGCCTATCTTGGATCTTGAATGGGAGGGGGCGGGCTGCTC
The DNA here is from genome assembly GCF_047675955.1 of Chlorocebus sabaeus. Classification (NCBI taxonomy): domain Eukaryota; kingdom Metazoa; phylum Chordata; class Mammalia; order Primates; family Cercopithecidae; genus Chlorocebus; species Chlorocebus sabaeus. The sequence goes on along the minus strand of NC_132923.1, from coordinate 45,762,656 downwards.
TTGGTTTCTATGAGATTCTTCACCTGTCTCTTACTCCCATAATTATGTTAATAACAAACTTCATTACTTAAGTGGTTTGGAGGAATTTCTATCCCTTGCAACCAAAAGAACATAACGAATGTCAGTCTTGGTCTTAGTGTGTATGAACTGGAACCGTGTGGGAAAATGTAATTTACCAAACCATGTAAAGGAGAAAGTCTCTTCCAGGGGACACAGCTGATGCAGGAATAAAGACACAGAAGGCCAAGGTGAGGCCAGAGAGTGGTGGGAAAATCAGTGTGACCAGAGGGAAGGATGAAGGAGGATGACAGACTGTGAGGGTGGAATAGCAGGATCCAGATTGTCGGGGGTCTGCTTGTCATGCTAATGCTTGGACAAGATGCTTAAGCAGCGGGGAGGATGCGCACATGATCAGATTCACCTCTGCTCATTCTCTTCAGGTTAGTTACAAAGAGCAGTTAATGTTGATAAAGACACACACTGAGAAGGTCAAGAATGTATCACATCAGCTGTGTATTCAGGTCTCATGGAGAAACAGAATGTCAGTCAGGACACAGTTAACAGCTCTAGGGAATTTAAATTGAGGCTTTAAAAACAGTATTTTAAATTCTAAATGATGCCATTTTGCTTTTCACAACTTGGCATTCCAATCACAGAATTGCCCCCTTGCACCACTTTCCTACTTAAAGTTTCCAGGGCTTGAATGAAAGACGTGTGAGGAATATTTTCAAATTGTCTTTTACACTTAAATTCAAATATTCATGTTTAATGAACCACAGACCACTGATCTAAACCAGAGAGCATTAATTGTTCTAGGGCTAGTGTGAAGTCAGCATTAGTGTGAGGCAGGGAATTCATTTGATCACACTGTTTAAATTATAGGCTGTTTGTCCTTCATGAAGCATGGCAAGAAAGGCCTGGGTAATATGTGGTAATTAAAATAATCATAAAAATGTTTTCTTCGTTTTCTAGTTACTAAGCACTGTGGCTTATAAAGACTGAATGAATCACTCTGTGATGTGATGGACTTCTTATTTTTATGATCCTACAGGAATGATTTTTAAAACATAGTAAACTTTAAGGGCTAGAGAAAAAAAATGATCTGTATTGGGCCCCAAAAGCTTAGTTTTGTAAGCTTTAAAGGAAAACACTCTAAAAAATAATTTAATCTAATGTCTCAAACAAGGGCAATACACACAGCAGGTTGCTTTCCCACTGTAGTTTCTATAATGAAAATTGTTTATAACTTCTAAAAAATCGCCGTTTGCAAACACTCCCACAATGCTAGTCAGTGTTGTAAATTGGTGCATACTTTCGGGAGGGCTATTTGATGATGTGTACCAGAGACCTTATAAATGATCACATACTTTAACTTAGACATTCTACCTCTAGGAATAGTATCCTAGGGATCCTAATCAGAGAAATTTCAAGATTGTTATCCAAGGATGTTTATAACAGCATTATTTATGCTAGAGCCAAACTAAAAACAACAAAAAGATCCAAATAGAGGGAACTTGTCACATAAATGATGACAGAGTGATACGATGAATGTTAAGAAGTCATAAAAATGTTGTTTCAAAGAATATTTAATGTCATGGAAAATTACAACACAACTTTGAGAAAAGAAGGACATAAAAGAATGCATATGCATATATATATACATATGTAATAAAGTTTTTAATATGCATTTATATATTTTTAAAAATACTTTAAAAGACAACCTGGAAGAAAATAACACCAAGTTGAAATAGGAAATAATCAAAATGTTAACAGCATTTATCTGTTGATAGTAGGATAAGATCTGTTGATAGTAGGATAAGTTTTAATATTTTCTTTTTAAATTTCAAAATATTTAGCAATGTGTATATGCTATTAATAATCAGAAAAAAGTATATTAAGCCACATACTATATATGTGTATATATATAAATACATATATATATATATATATATATTTTTTTTTAGATGAAGTCTCACTCTGTTGCCCAGGATGGAGTGCAGTGGCACAATCTTGGCTCACTCCTACCTCAGCCTCCTGTGTAGCTGGGATTATAGGCATGTGCCACCATACCCAGCTAATTTTTGTATTTTTAGTAGAGATGGGGTTTCACCATGTTGGCCAGACTAGTCTTGCACTCCTGACCTTAAGTGATCCGCCTGCTTTGGCCTCCTCAAGTGCTAGGTATTACAGGCATGAGCCACCACGACCAGCCTACAAAAAATGTTATTTAGGTTAGTCTTTAGTTGAAAGGATAATTATATTCAGAAAACAAAGAACAGAGACAGAGGTTTTCACTACTTTCAACCTATTGACACAATTACAGGGAACAAGCAGTTGACCTGATTTGCATTTCTGTTCTTTTTCCAGCTTACTCCTTGTGAGAGGTGACAAAGGCAAACCCAAAGTCAGTTTCACCAAAATCTTCAAGGCCTTCTCTTTGTCATCATCATTGCTAACAGTTAACAAGCTTGTACCAGGTGCCAGGCATGGTTGGAAAGGTTTTGGATATATTGCCAATCAACCCTCGTAACAGCCCTTTGAAATAGATAGTATTATTTTTCCTATTTTACTGATGAAGAAGCCAAGAAATAGAGAAACTTGTTCAAGATCACACAGTTAGTAAGGGGTGGAGCTGGATTCAGACCCCAGGCAAACTGACATGTTGGAATACAATGCCCAATGCCACATGCCTCTGAGAAAGCAACACAGAATATTGGAATTTTGGAATTACAGAAGACCACAAAAGTTTTGTTTTTTTAGGTTTTCTGAGACAGAGTCTCTCTCTGTTGCCCAGGCTGGAGTGCAATGGTGTGATCTTGGCTCACTGCAACCTCCACCTCCTGGGTTCAAGCAATTCTCCTGCCTCAGCCTCCTGAGTAGCTGGGATTACAGGAACCTACCACCACACCTGGCTAAGTTTTTGTATTTTTAGTAGAGACAGGGTTTTGCCATGTTGACCAGGCTGGTCTCGAACTCCTGACCTCAGGTGATCCACCTGCCTTGGCCTCCCAAAGTGCTGGGATTACAGGTGTGAACCACCGCACCCAGCCATTGTTTTAAGAAAAGGAATTTTTTTTCACATCACACTCTGTGTAATTCCAACATCTAAAACTTTTTAAAAGGAGGATTTACTTCCAGTCTAGCTTAGGTAGAGACTGTGCTTCTGCCTCATTTCCTATTGAGGTCACTGTGATGCCTTTGTTTTGTGCAACTCTTCTGGGAAACTATTGTCCCACTCCAATCACTTCTACTTAGAGATGAGAAACCTGGGCCTGGAGCTTTAAAAGACCCTCCCCAGGGCACCCATTCAGTCAGTATGTGCATAAGCCAGTGCTTTTCTAGTACTACCTCATAGTACACATATACATTATTCAGAACTCCTTTTGTTATAAGAAATAGAAACCCAACTCAAATGTGCTTAGACAGAAAAAGGAACTTATTAGTTCAAAATAACTTATTAGTTCAAAGAACTAGATTGTTCAAGGACGATCTGGGTCAGGTATAACTAGCTCCATGAACCCAATATTAAGAACACAAGAGGTTCTGTTCTTCCTACCATTTGTTAGCTGTGCCTCCCTATGAACTGACTTCATTCTCAGATGAGTTCTCAACACCGTACACCTACGTCAGAATAGCACTAGATGTGCAGGATCCCTGAATGGGGAACTGAATAGTCACTATCACCTATGTATTCTTCCAGTAAGGAAGATTTGGTTGGCTTTTATTTTTGTTGATGGTATGAGTAAGTTAGGTCACCTGCTCCCTTGCCCCAATTTTAAAAAAAAATAAAAGAAATGAACACGTAGTGTTCCATAACATGGACTACTATCTTTGGCACATCTGATTTAAGAGTGAATTCCTGGAATCCAGGCAGTCTGTTCCACTGATCTATAGGTTTGTATTTTTCCCCATCTATATCACACCATCTTAATTACAGTAGTTTTACCAAATTCAGGTAGAGAAACTTCTAGATGTTGTTGTTCCTGCTCTCTTCCTCCTTTTCTTTTTCCTCCTCCACCTTCTTCTATTAGATTTATTGATATATAATTTACATATAATAAAATTCATCAATTTTAAGTGTGGAATGTGATAAGTGCTTATAAATAATAAAGTCTCCTAATCATCACAGTCATGGTATAGAACAGTTTCAACACTCTGAAAACTTTTCTTGTGCTTCTTTTGCAATTGATGCCGTTATCAACTTCTAGGCCCCGGCATCTACCTTCTTTCATGTAATTAGAGTCATACATATGTTGCCTGTTGTGTCTGGTTTCTTTCACTTAACATAATGCTTTGATATTCATTTCTGTTTTTGCATTTATCAGTGCAGTGGCATGATCTCAGCTCACTGCAACCTCCACCTCCTAGGTTCAAGTGATTCTCCTGCCTCAGCCACCCAAGTAGCTGGGATGACAGGCATATACCACCATGCCCAGCTAATTTTTGCATTCTTAGTAGAGATAGGGTTTCACCATGTTGGCCAGACTCGTCTTGAACTGCTGACCTCAGGTGATCCTTCTGCTTTGGCTTCCCAAAGTGCCGAGATTACAGGTGTGCACCACTGCTCCTGGTCACTTTTCTTTCTTTTTGGTAAATATCTAGGAGTGGAATTGCTGAACTGTATGGTAAGTTGATTAATTTTAAAGAAATTTCCAATTTGTTTTCCAAATTGGCTGTACTATTTTACATTCCCGTCAGCAGCTTATGATGGCTCTAATTTCTCCACATTTTCCCCAGAAGTTGATATTTTCACTCTTTTTTATAACAGCCATTTTAGAGGCTGTGTGGTGGTGTCTTATTTTAATTTTAATATGCATTGTCTAATGTCTAATGATGTACAGCAGCTTTTCATGTGCCCGTTTGCCATCTGTTTATCTTCTTTGGTGGAGTCACTGTTCAGACCCCATTATTTAATTGTGTTGTTTGTCTTCCTAATATTGAGTTATAGAAATTCTTTATGTATCATATTAGGTTGGTGCAAAAGTAATTGCAGTTTTGGACCATGAATTTTAAATCATTGTAACTAGGCTCAAACACATCTTTATTAATCAAGATAGGAACCATTGCAATCAACACATTTTTGCCAACAAGAAATAAGTTTGCTTGTTCCTGCAGCGTAAAAATCCATGCTTCGGAATTTGATGCACTCTTGGAAAGCATTTTCTGCATCCTGCTGTCAAGCAGTTGTCAAGATGCTTGAAGAAGTGGTAGTCGGTTGGCGAGGTCAAGTGAATATGGAGGATGAGGCAAAACTGCGTAGCCCAATTCACTCAACTTTTGAAGCATTGCGGTCAGGGGTGGTTGTGGAGAAGAATTGGACCCTTTCTGTTGAGCAATGCCCATTTGGGTGTTGCAGTTTTAGGTGCGTCTCACTGATTTACTGAGCATACTTCTCAGATATAACGGTTTTGTTGGGATTCAGAAAGCTGTAGTGGATCAGACTGGCAGCAGACCACAAACAGTGACCATGACCTTTTTTTGTGCAAATTTGGCTTTGGGAAGTGCATTGGAGCTTATTCTCAGTCCAGTCATTGATCTGGTCATCACCGGTTGTCATATAAAATCCACTTTTTGTCACACATCACAATCTGATCAAGAAATGGTTCATTGTTGTTGCATAGATTAAGAGAAGACGATACTTCAAAACGACGATTTTTTTGATTTTCACTCAGCTCGTGAGGCACCCACTTACGGAGCTTTTTCACCTTTTCGGTTTGCTTCAAATGCTGAATGACTATAGAATGATCAACACTGAGTTCTTCAGCAACTTCTCGAGTAGTTGTAAGAGGATCAGCTTAGATGATTGCTGTCAGTTGGTCATTGTCAACTTCTGATAGCCGGCCACTGCGCTCCTCATCTTCAAGCTTCTCCTCTCCTTTGCAAAACTTCTCAAGCCACCACTGCACTGTGTGTTGGTTAGCGGCTCCTGGGCCAATTACATTGTTGATGTTGCAAATTGTCTCTGCTGCTTTACGACCCATTTTGAACTCGAATAATATCATTTCCATAGTCTAAAATAAACATAAAATAAACAGCAAGTGATAAGTTATTAGCAAAAAACATAAAGTGAAAAATGCACATTAAAATGATGTGTAACATAACCACATTTGTTTGAGAATGTATTCCAATATCAAATGGCAAATTCCAACAATGCAAAAACCACAATTACTTTTGTACTCACCTAATAGATATGTCTTTTGTTGGATGTATGATTTCAAAATATTTTCTCCCAGTCTATGACTTGCCTTTTAATTTTCTTAATAGTGCCTTAAAGGAGCTAATGTGTTTAATCTTGGTGAAGTCCAATTTTTAAATTTTTCTTTTCCTTTTTTTTTTTTTTTTTTGAGATGGAGTCTCGCTCTGTTGCCAGGCTGGAGTGTAGTGGCATGACCTCAGCTCAATGCAACCTCTGCCTCCCGGGTTCAAGCAATTCTCCTGCCTCAGCCTCCTGAGTAGCTGGGACTACAGGTGCGCACCACCATCTCCAGCTAATTTTTGTATTTTTAGTAGAGATGGGATTTCACCATGTTGGCCCAGATTGTCTCTATCTCTTGACTTCATGATCTGCCTACCTTGGCCTCCCAAAGTGCTGGGATTACTGGCATGAGCCACTGTGCCTGGCCAATTTTTCTTTATATGCTATGCTGTTTGAGTCATACTTAAGAAATATTTCTTAAACCTAAGATCATCAGGTGTTTTTGTTGGGTTTTTTTTCTTGTTTTTTGTTGTTTTTTGAGACTGAGCCTCACTCTGTTGCCCTGGATGGAGTGCAGTGGTGCAATCTCAGCTCACTGCAACCCCTGACTCCCAGGTTCAAGCAATTCTTCTGCCTCAGCCGCCCTAGTTGCTGGGACTACAGGCATGCACCACCATGCCCGGCTAATTTTTGTCTTTTTAGTAGAGGTGAGGTTTCACTATATTGGCCAGGTTGGTCTCAAACTCCTGACCTCATTATCTGCCTGCCTCGGCCTCCCAAGTGCTGGGATTATAAGCGTGAGCCACGGCGCCCAGCCTGTTTTCTTCATTTAATTTATTTCTGCTCTGATCTTTATTATTTATTTTCTTCTGCTGATTTTGAATTTGGTTTGCTCTTGCTTTTCTAGTTATTTAAGATGTATTAGTAGTGTATTTATATGAAGATTTTCTTCTTTTTTTTGGTGTGGGCACTTATTGCTATAAACTTTCCTTTTAGTACTGCTTTTGCTATATCCCATAGGTTTGATATGTCATGTTACCATTATCATTTGTTACAATAAAATTTTTATTTTCCTTCTAATTTTTTCATTGACCCACTGGTCATTCATGAGCATATTGTTTAATTTCCACGTTTGTATAGTTTCCACAATTCCTCTTGCTATTGATTTCTAGTTTTATTCCATTGTAGTCAGAGAAGATGTTTGATATTATTTAAAATTTTTGAATGTTTTAAGATTTGTTTTGTGACCTACCACATGGTCTGTCCTTGAGAATGATCCGTGTGCTGAGGAGAAGACTGTGTGTTCTGCAGCCATTGGATGAAATGTTCTGTGAATATCTATTAGGTCCATTTGGTCTATAGTGCAGGTTAAGCCCAACGTTTCTCTGATGGTTTTCTGTCTGGAAGATCTGTCCAATGCTGAAAGTGGGCTGTTAAATTCTCCAGCTATTATTGTATTGGGGTCTATCTCTCTCTTTAGCTGTAATAACATTTGCTTTATATATCTGGGTGCTCCAGTACTGGGTATATATGTATTTTAAATTATTATATCCTTTTGCTGGACTAACCCTTTTATAATTATGTAATAACCTTCTTTGTTTCTTTTTATAGTTGTCTTGAAATCGATTTTGTCTGACATAACGTAAGTATAACTACTTCTGCTGCCTTTATTATTTATTTATTTTTTTGGTTTCCATTTGCATGAAGTACTGTCTCCAGCCCTTTATTTTCAGTCTATGTGTGTCTTTATAGGTGAAGTGTGTTTCTTGTAGGCAGGAGATCATTGGGCCTTCTTTTGTTTTTATCCATTCACCTACTCTAAATGGATAAAAGTTCATTTACATCAATATTATTATTGGCAAATAAGGACTTATTCCTGCCATTTCGTTATTTGTTTTCTGGTCTTCTCTTCCTTTTCCCCTTCCTTTCTGTGTTCCTTTAGTTGAAGATGATTTTTCTCTGGTGGTATGATTTAATTTTTGCTTTTTAGTTTTTGTGTATCTGTCATATTTTTTGTTTTTGTTTTTTTGAGATGAAGTCTTACTCTGTCACCCAGCCTGGAGTGCAGCGGCACAATCTCGGCTCACTGCATCCTTTGCCTCCCAGGTTCAAGCAGTTCTCCTGCTTCAGCCTTCTGAGTAGCTGGGATTACAGCCACCATGCCTGGCTAATTTTTTTATTTTTAGTAGAGATGGGGTTTCACCATATTTGCCAGGCTGGTCTTGAACTGCTGACCCCAAATGATCTGCCTGCCTTGGCCTCCCAAAGTGCTGGGATTACAGGCATGAGCCACCACATCCGGCTTGTCATATATTTTTTGATTTGAGGTTACTATGAGGCTTCCAAATATGATGTAGCCCATTATTTTAATCTGATGACAACACAGGTTGCATAAACAGGCAAACAAAAAGAAATCGAATAAAAACTCTACACTTTAACTTTGTCCTCTTGCTTTTTAACTTTTTGTGGTTTCTATTTATATCTTATTGTACTATCTATGTCTTGAAAAGTTGTTGTAGTTATTTTTTTGATTGGTTTATCTTTTAGTCTTTCTACTTAAGAGTAGTTTACACACTAAAAGTATAGTGTTAAAATATTCATGTTTTCCTGTGTACTTACTATTACCGATGAGTTTTATACCTTCAGATGACTTCTTATTGCTCATTAACATTTTTTTCTTTCTTTCTGATTGAAGAACTCCCTTTAGCATTTCTTTTCTTTTTTTTTTTTTTTAGATGGAGTCTTGCTTTGTTGCCCAGGCTGGAGTGCAGTGACGCGATCTTGGCTCACTGCAAGCTCCGCCTCCCAGGTTTACACCATTCTCCTGCCTCAGCCTCCCTGCCACCACACCCAACTAATTTTTTTTTTTTTTTTTTTTGTATTTTTAGTAGAGATGAGGTTTCACCATCTTAGCCAGGATGGTCTAAATCTCCTGAACTTGTGATCCGGCCACCTCAGCCTCCCAAAGTGCTGGGATTATAGGCATGAGCCACTGTGCCCGGCCGCCTTTAGCATTTCTTGTTGGACAGGTCTAGTGTTGATGAAATCCCTCAGCTTGTGTTTGTCTGGGAAAGTCTTTTTTTCTCCTTCATGTGTGAAGGATATTTTCACCTGCTATTCTAGGGTAAAAGTTCTTTTTCTTCAACATTTTATCATGTCACCGTCTCCTGGGCCTGTACGGTTTCCACTGAAAAGTCTGCTGCCAGATGTTTTGGAGCGCCATTGTATTGTTGTTTCTTTTTTCTTGTGGCTTTTAGGATCTTTTCTTTATCCTTTACCTTTGGGAGTTTGATTATTTAATGCCTTAAGGTAGTTTTCTTTTGGTTAAATTTGCTTGGTGTTCTATAACCTTCTTTTACTCAAATTTGGTATCTTTCTCTTGGTTTGGGAAGTTCTCTCTTATTATCCATTTGAACACACTTTTTACCCGTATCTGTTTCTCCACCTCCTTTTTAAAGCCAGTAACTCTTAGATTTGCCCTTTTAAGGCTATTTTCTAGATCTTGAAGGCATGCTTCATTCTTTTTTATTATTTTTTCTTTTGTCTGCTGTGATTGTGTATTTTCAAATAGCTTGTTTGAAAGCTCACTAATTCTTTTGCTTGATCAATTCTGCTATTAAGAGACTCTGATGCATTCTTCAGTATGCATCATTTTTCAACTTCAGAATTTCTGCTTGATTCTTTTAATTATTTCAATCTGTTTGTTAAATCTGTTTGATAAAATTCTGAATTCCTCCTCTGCATTATCTTGAATTTCTCTAGGTTTTCTCACCTCTCCTCTCTCCTCAAGCAGAAGGAAGGAGTCATTTTTGTTGCTGCAAGCTGTGCTCCCTGTGGGTGGAGGAGGGGTGGCACAAGCACTTCCTTAGCTGCCCCAGCTGGTGTCTCACTAGGTCATGTGCCCCCCAATCTACTGACTTTAAGCCCAGTACAGCACTAGGAATTGCCTAGAAATTGCAGTTTTTGCACCTAGACAGCCTTTCAAGTTTATTTAGGATCCTGAAATGTATTCAAGTTTGTTTAGCCCATGGTGGTGAGGCTTGCCAAAACTTCAGTTTTGACTGCTGGGATGGGCGATTTCTCTCTGGTTAGGGCTGTTCTAAATGCCCCCTCTGTGCATGGGTGTCAGCTGTGTTAAGCCCAGTTTTGCTTTTCACTCTGACAGGGCAGCACTGAGTTCAGTGTAGGCTCCCACAATCACTGTGCTCTCCCTTCCCCAAACTCAGAGATTCTCCATGTCACCTGGCCACTGCCATGGAGGTGGGGCAGGTATGGCAATTAAAGACTGTCTTTTTTTTTTTTTTTTTGAGACAGAGTCTCACTCTGTCGTCCAGGCTGGAGTGCAGTGGCGTGATCTCAGCTCACTGAAACTTCCGCCTCCCAAGTTCAAGCAGTTCTCCTGCCTCAGCCTCCCAAGCACTTGTGATTACAGGCGCCTGCCTACCATGCCTGGCTAATTTTTGTGTCTGTGTGTGTGTTTAGTAGAGATGGGGTTTCACCATGTTGGCCAGGCTGGTGTCGAACTTCAGACTTCAAGTGATCCACCCTCATCCTCCCAAAGTGCTAGGATTATGAGCTTGAGCCACCATGCCTGGACAAGACTGTCTTTCCCACTCTCTTCAGAGCTTCTTTCAGACATATGAAAGAAGGTTAAGACCAGGTACTGTAATTGCTCATCTGATTTTCAGTTCTTATGAAGGTGCTTTTTTTGTATAGACTGTTGTTAAATTTGGTGTTCCTGTGTGGGGGATGATTGATAAAGGCTTCTATTCAGCCATCTTGCTCCAATCCCCTCCTATTCATATATGAGAAACCCACAGCCATCATGATACTCAATGATGAACACTGAAAGCTTTTCCTCTAAGATCAGGAACAAGATCATTGTTCTAATTTCCTTCAAGAACTTTCCCTTTGCATTCACAACTTGGCTAACTGTTCTGTGCAGGAGGCCTATCTTTCAGCCTATCTTGGCTTTTGGCATGCCTCCTCACTGAGTTTAATCATTTCTGGCTTTTGAAATAAAATGAGAGACATATGACTCTTTCACTTGAACACTTAGAGGCCATTGTAGGTTTTTAAATTGGCCTAATTCCAATATAATTGTGTCTCAGGGAATAGAGAGGCCCAAAGAGAGAGAGACAGATGAAGGAACAACTGGTCTGTGGAGCAGTCAGATATACACAACATTGATTGATTAAATTTGCCATCTTAATCAAATTAAATATAGGTACAGTAAGTGGCAACCCAAAACAGTGATAATAGTAACATCAGAGATCACTGATCACAGATCACCATAATAAATATGGCATTAATGAAAAGTTTGAAATAGTGTGATAATTGCCAACATGTGACACAGAGACACATAGTGAGCACAGGTTATTGAAAAAAATGGCAACAATAGACTTCCTCAACATAGAATTGTCACAAACCTTCAAGCAAAGTGCAATATAATGAGGTATGCCTATATGTTTCTAGGAGTTTATCTGTTTCTTCTAGGTTATCCAATTTGTTGGCATATTAACTTTTCATGATAGTCTCCCATAAATCTTTATATTTCTTTGGTATCAGTTTTATGTCTCCTTTTTTGTTCATAATTTTATTTGATTTTTGTATTTGTTTAGTTTAAGGTTTGTCTATTTTGTTTATCTTTCCTAAAAATGCTTAGTTTCATTGGTTTTTAAAATTGTATTGCTAGTCTATTTCACTTACTTCTCTTCTGACCTTTATTATTTCATTCCTTCTGCTAACTTTGGGCCTGGTTTGTTCTTCTTTTTCAGTTTTCTTGAGGTATAATATTAGGTTGTTTATTTGAGTTTTTTCTTGTTTTACAGTGTGGATGTTTATCACTATAAACTTCCCTCTTAGAATTATTTTTGCTGCATTCCATACATTTTGGTATTTTGTGTTTCCATTTCCATTTGCCCCAAGATTATTTTTTATTTTCCTTTTAAGTTTTTGTTTGACTTGTTGATTGTTAAGGAGTATTTGTTTAATTTCTACATATTTGTTAATTTTCCAGTTTTTCTCATATTTTCTTATTTCATACCATTGTGATCAGCAAAGATGCTTGATATGATTTCAGTATTCTTAAACTTAATAACACTTGTTTTGTGGCCTAACATATGATGTATCCTGGAGAATGTTTGTGTATTTGTGAAGAATGTGTATTCTGCTGCTGTTTGATGGAATGTTCCATATGTCTTAGGTCCATCTGAAGTCCACTGTTTCCTTATTGATTTTCTATCTGGATGATCTATCCATTGTGGAAAGTGGGATGTTGAAGTCCTCTATTATTGTATTTGTGTCTGTTTTTCCCTTCAGTTCCACCACATCTGGCTAACTTTTAAAAACTTTGTGTAGAGGTGTGGTCTCATTATGTTGTCCACACTGGCCTCAAACTCCTGGCCTCAAGAGATCCTCCTGCCTTGGCCTCCCAAATGCTGGGATTACAGGCATGAGCCACTGCACCTGGCCCAGATTATGTTTCTTATAAGAGTTCTGTGATGTGGCTGTGATTATCTTCTTGCAGATGAAGAAACTGAGGTTTACCAAGACCAGTGTCTTGCCTAAGGTTTCAGAACCCATCAACAACTGAGTTTAGAATATGGGCCTAAGTCTTCTAATTCTTGTCGTGAGTATGCTTTCCATGATGCCAATTACTCTAATCTTTTGGGGGCACTAGGACCTCATTTTAATAGTTAAAATATGTTTATACTACCTCCTACCACCACTGTAGTTTCTAATGAGCTAAAACAAATGCATAGGTTTGCATTGTATTGTTCACAACAGCTTCTGAAAACACTTTTAAATGGTCATAAATATGTATACAATAGGTATTAGGTATTTAAGACTACAAATTATGCTTGGATTTGAGTTCTCTCATAACAGCTCCAAAAGCCCTAGAGGTCTGAAGCCTTGGGACACAGCCCTGCAATGCAGTGGCCATTAAGATGACTGTGGCTACAATGGTTTAGGGTACTTGTAGGCAATCATTTGATCATTACTAGAGTCACAAAAAGAGGAACTGCCATTTCTTAGTGTAATGTATTATGTGACATGGGTGCTATGATTTTATTAAATTCTAGGTTTCTTAGAAAAGAAACTGTTGCATCCAAAAGCAAAAAATGGGTCACCAGGATGAAAATAACTAAAAGGGTAAAAGGCCTATTTTAGCAGAAAGGCTTCACATAAAATTAACTCTAAATAAATATCTGCCTGTAATCCCAGTACTTTGGGAGGCCAAGGTGGGTGGATCACCTGAGGTCAGGGAGTTTGAGACCAGCCTGGCCAACATGGTGAAACTCTGTCTCTACTAAAAATATAAAAATTAGCCGGGCATGGTGGCAGGTACCTGTAATCCCAGCTACTTGGGAGGCTGAGGCGGGAAAATCGCTTGAATCCAGTGGGCAGAGGTTGCAGTGAGCCAAGGTTGTGCCACTGCAATCCAGCCTTGGTGACAGAGTGAGACTGTCTCACAATACATAAGAATAAATAAATATCTGGAAAAAAATGAATAAATTTCATTTCAGGGCTGGAAAAGAGGCTGGCACACTCCTTGGTTTTGCCTGTGCTCAAGTAGATGGAGGAATTCAAGTAGGGCACTCAGGAATGTTCAGTGCGCACCTCAGCTGCTGAGATAAGATGGAAAGTATGGCTGCCATGGGGATTCTCTTGATCCATTTCATCCTTCTGATTTCCCTAGGCCCATCTTCAGGCTGAGAGTGATGACACTGACCTCCCCATTGAGAATATATGTGGAAAGAGGAAGCAACTACATTGATTAAAAGTAACAATGGTTTAAGAAAACAAAGAAGCTGGAACTCTGTCTGCCACAGGGAGAGAAATGCTGGGAAACCTGGTGGGAGCAGGTTAGAAACAGACTTGCAGTCCCAGCCCAGATGCCTGCATTTAGGTGATGAGCGATATTCTTTGTGTGTTTTGTCAGTCCTGAGAGAGGCTTCTTTCCAAAAATAATTATTCTATCTTTGTAGCAGGAAAAGCTTTTATGTTTGGTTTAAATTCACATCTTCATCTGTGTTGTGGAAGCCCTGCCCTCACTAAGCCTTTGGCTTAGAGATGTTGACTGTCCTCTCTGCCACAGTCAGATATTCTTCAGGACATTTTAATCAGTAGTGACTTTGGAAAGAGAAAGGGGGCCTGGGATCCCACGATGAAAAATATTGAACAGAAACAGAGAGAAAAATCTCCGTGGTAACTAGGAGAAAGCATTATGTAAGCATTATGTAAGTTAATGGACCAGTTTTCTTGAGAAATGGGCATTTGTCTGTTCACCTGCCTGGGCTCCCCCAAAAGCAGAGCCTGAGACAAAGGATTATGTACAGGTAGGTAACTTGAGATGTGGTCCCAGGGGGGCAGGGATGGGGAATGAGAGCCAACATAAGGATGTATTGTTGGGTTGGTTACAGCCATAGGCAACTAGAGCTTGACTCAGTGAAACTTTCTGTGAAGCCAGATGAGATGTGTTTCAGAATATCCACTGTGGGAATGGAAGAGTAAAACATCTATTTATCAGCTCTCATCTGCCACTGGTCAAGAGCGGCCCCAGGAGGTTAACTCCTTATGTTTTGAGTTGTCCTGTAGAAATGTGCTGTGGTGTCCCATGGTGTGACATCAGAGAAGTCACAGGGCAAGAAGTGACAGGATGGGAGACACAAGATGAGGCAAGGCACTGCTTGCTTACTTGTGCATGAGGCAAACTGAAGCCTGCACAGAACCAGTTGCATTTTCCATGACTGGAAGAGGTAGGGCTGAAGGGATTTGGAGTGGTACTCATGACATGTCAATAAATCAACCAATTGCAATGTAATATCCTTAAGATTCTAGATGACTCCCATGATCTCTTTGTTTCTCATTCATTGTAAGGGAGAAATAGGGTGATTTTGGCCTTCTTCAGTCCTAGGTTTGAATCCTGGCCCTATCATTTATGAGTGTTGTTCCCATAAGCGACTTAACTTCTTTGAGCCTTAGTTTACTTTGTAAAATTAAGACAGTATATCTATCTCATCCTGTTGTAGGGAGAATGACCTGAGATACTGTATGTTAAGTTCTTAGCACCTAGCCTGGTGCATGGCAACGGCTGAAGTCATGTCAGCTTGTATTATTGTGATTTGACATCACAACAGCAGTAGTCATGAGGCATAAAGGAGCATAGAAAGGGGGCTGTTAAGGACTAGGACTGGAGGGAGGATGAACCAGGTAGGCTACCAGTAGGAATGTGGGGAGGGGATTGTGCCTCTGTTTAACAAGTCAGGATACAGCTTCTGGGATGGAACTGACCAAAGTTTGATGAGGTATTAAGACTTCCATTAAGGGGGCTGAGGTCTCAGAAGGGAAACTGGAATGCTACAGAGGAAATAGCAGCAGCTATGAGCAGTTACATATTCTGGGAATTGGGGGACTGCAGAAGGGTTCAAGGAAGTGCCCAGGCAGCCTGATGGGTGCAGAGACGCTTCCAGGATGTCCCTAAGCCCATTCCCAGGCTTACAGCAACTTAACTAATCTCATGCCAAGCATCAGGTCCCTTTGAGTTTATGGTGTGATTCCCAGACTCAGAATGCGAGAGGGCTATGCCTACAAGTTGAGAGTATTGGTGCCATCAGTTAGGGCTGGGGGTGACAAATGAGAGACTTGCCTGACTCTCAGCTTAGCTTCAGCTGAGCAGGAGGCCCCTGCCATAGAGGGACTGGCACATGACCCCTGACCCCAGCCCTGGTCTGACATATCCAGGCACTGGACCCTCAGATCATAGGTTAACTAGGCCTCCTTGTCTGGGCTGATGAGGTGACTGCCTTGTCATTAACACTCAATCCTTTGAGGCCCAGACCAAACTCTCAGGCAGAACAAGTAGCTCATTGGGCCAAGACAACGTAAAAAACCATGTATCCCAAACCTTAACTCACAGTTTCTCTGTTCAAATCATTTTGGGAGAAAGAGCCATTCTTTATTGTGATGGGCCAGTCCTTTAATCTTACATATGTATGTTTTCACATGGTAACAATGTAACCAAATTCATTCCTACAAACTCTCCATTTTAATATTTTTAATATTAACACCTTTCTTTTATGTCATTCAAAGAATTCACTCAGATTCCCTAGGTTTTCGTGAAGAAAAACACGATTAAAATCAACACATTGAATTGATGTTTTTGATTGAAACAAATATGTCTGGAGCAAATTTAAATTAAATGTGGTTTTACATGTAGTTGGTTATGTGTAGCAATCAATAGGTTAGCATACCTTTATTTTCTTCAAAGAAAAAAAAATTCCAATTGAATGATGTTTTGAAAATAGCTAACTGGAAGCGTGAGGGACTTGTTTAGAAAGTTGAGGTGACAACTGAAAGTCAAGACTACACATGCTCATGTGTTTTCAAGGGAAAAAATCTCCAATTTAAAGAGATGTGGGTGCTGCTGTTATTTTTTCAGATATAATACATAGGGATGGAAAATATGGCTTTTCTTAAGGAAACATTAGTTGTAAATTGAAGAAAAATGAGTATAAAAAGTGAGATTGTTTTTTGTTCTGAAGATTTTCCTCTTATCTCTTCATCGTTTTATTATGCAGAGATTTGATATTGGCATCTTTAACTGTGTGCTTAAACACACTCATCTTTCCAGCAGCACACGGGGACATAGCGATGGTTTGTCTTTAGGAAACAGAAGTCTTGCCTCTGCCCGTGGGCTCCTCACCCTTGGTCTATTGACATTTCTGGTGTGCTTCCCCATCTCTGAGGTCCTGTCCTTAACATCCTGTGTCCCATCCTCAGCTCTGTCCTCATGCAATCCCATGTCAATGCCTCTCTTCCCTGTTTATGGAGCTGCATTGTCCTGGCCCCCTTTCTCATTTCCCGGCTACCTAGTCACCATCTTTTAAGATTAATCACACAGTACAGAGTTGATGAGTAGTCCGAGTTCTCAAATGGGTTACATTTGGATCAAGGTGGAAAACTGCAATAATTGAGTTGCTGCAATCAAATAGATTTTGCACCAACCTAATACAGAAACAGGCACTTATCCACCAGGTATCCTTTCAGTATTTTTAGCTCTTGAACACTATGATAAAAATCAGCAGAAAGTCTAAGCGATAATTCAAATAGCTGTCACAGAATATACGTAACTTTATTCCTTTGATTACATTTAACAAACAGTTATTGAGTATTTTCTATCTGCCAGATGCTGTCCAGGGTGGTAGAAATACAGAGATGAATAATTTATTTCTCTCCCACCTTGTTCCAGAAAGGATGTGAGGCAGCTTGTAGCAGAAACATATAAAATAAAACATCCAAATGCAGGTTTTTAAAACTCAGGGCAAGGGAAATATAAATTAAAATAGGTCAAGTCCAGAGGGAAAAGAGGACACAGATACACAGCCCATGCAGGCCTTCCTAATTGTTATACTTGAGTTGGATATTTTACCCTAAGCACATTAGGGGGCCAGGGAAAAGGAAAACATGTTCAATACACATTCCCACTGTAGAAACAGAGAAATTGTAGAGTTACTTACAGGAAAAAGTATGAATAAGACCTGGTTCTTAATGACAAGGAATTCAGAACTCAACAGGAAAGACAGATCTGTAGCAAACATCTGTAAAACAAAACGTATTATGAGGGTCTGCATAAAGTGCTAAGGAAATAGGGGTAGAGGAATAACTTATTTGGCTTATGAGAAAGAAAAGAGGCTACAGGAACAATGCTTCAAAAGGAGGCAGTCAAGAAGGGGGAATGGCTAGGGAGACACAGGGGGAAAGAACGTGGTGGCTCTAGGTGGGTGACCTCAGCTGTAGTGAGCACAGAAATGGTTTCCTGCACTTGTTGATTCTGATTCAGAGGGACTGACATTTTTTTACAAGAACCCTGGGTGATGCTAATTCTGGTGCTCAAGGACCTACTTTGGGGAAAACTGTCATAGATTCCCGAGTGTGTGGAGCAGTGAACAGTGAGTTTGGAAAAGCAGGCTGGGCCCATGTGGGATGGACTTCAAATGCCATGGTGAGAAACTTGCACTTTATGTCAGGGGGAGCCACTGGATGCTTTAGGGCCTGAGCAGGTGAATGACACTATCAGATTTCTGTGTGTTTTTTTACTCTTCTTTTTCCTGATTACAAGAACAGATCAAGGATGCAAAATGGAAGGAAAGAGATTGAAGATATGGAACCACCTAGAAGAGTGTTGCATGGTCCAAATCAAAGAGAATAAGGACATGATTAGGGAAGTGGTGGGGGACATGGAGCAAGGTGAACACTTTTTTGTAGTGAGCATGAACCTGTTATTTTATTATCGGTCACAGATTTACTTTCCAATGTTGTTGTTCATGTCTCTCCAGCTAGGACTCTACTTCAATTTCTGCTATCTGGCATCTGGGCTACTCCAAGTGGCAGGGGAGACGGTCTGTTTCCTATGTGGGTGGTGGAGCTGGGTGGAAGGCCTGGGAGCATTGCTTGCTCACTAAAGCATAAGGGAAGCAGCCTACAGTGAACTCACATTGGAGGGTGTATTAGTCAGGGATCTCTTAGAGGGACAGAACTAATAGGATGTATATATACAAAAGGGAGTTTATTAAGTATTAACTTCCATGATCACAAGGTCCCATAATAGGCTGTCTGCAAGTCTGAGGAGCAAAGAGAGCCAGTCCGAGTCCCAAAACTGAAGAACTTGCAGTCTGATGTTTGAGGGCAGGAAGCATCCAGCACGGGAGAAAGATGTAGGGAGGGAAGCTAGGCCAGTCTCTCTTTCCACGTTTTTCTGCCTGCTTCATACTGGAGGCTGATTAGATTGTGCCCACCAGATTAAGGGTGGATCTGACTTTCCCTAGCCCACTGACTCAAATGTTCATCTCTTTCGGCAGTACCCTCACAGACACTCCCAGGATCAATACTTTGTATCCTTCAATCGAGTTGACACTCAGTAT
Organism: Chlorocebus sabaeus; assembly: GCF_047675955.1. NCBI lineage: Eukaryota > Metazoa > Chordata > Mammalia > Primates > Cercopithecidae > Chlorocebus > Chlorocebus sabaeus. The sequence continues at coordinate 45,743,534 of NC_132923.1, read as the reverse complement.
TAACCATCACAAAGGATAACACAGAATATATGTTTTCATTTGTTGTACAAAAGTGGCCAACGATGTCCATTTCAGTCGATTCTGGGAACACAATCTTTCCTCTCAAAAATAGCAGAAAATACCAACACCTTCCACCGTCGTATATAAGAACCAGTGAGCCTGGAGCTGGACGGTGTCCATGCAAAGACCAATCGTTTTGAGTCTACTCTTGTGCTGGTAGGGTGTTTGCGAGCAACAGGCCTGTGGTCTAGGACATTATTTCATTTATGGTAGGGGGCTACCGACCACAGTCCCACGACAAGGTCAGGTGAAAGTCATTTGGCCAGGATCTGCTGTCTAATCCTGTGGTAGACAGAATAATGGCCCTGTCCCTGCAAAGATTCCGATGTCTGAATCCTCAGAATCTGAATATGTTACCTTACGTGGCAAAAGACATGTATTAGTTTGCTAGGGATACTGTAACAAACTACCACAAACTAGGTGGCTTAAATGACAGAAATTTATTGTGGCACTGTTCTAGATGCTAGAAGTAAGAAAGCAAAGCGTCGGCAGGATTGGTTCCTCCTGAGGGCTGTGAATAAAAGATCTGTTCCAGGCCTCTCTCCTTGCCTTGGAGATGGCCGTCTTCAACCTGTATCTCTTCATCTCATCTTTCCTCTTTGCATGGGTGGGGGTCCAAGTTTCCCCTTTTTATAAGGATGCCTCATTTTGGATTAGGGCTTACCGTAAGATCTCAACATAACTAATTACAATGGCAGCAACCCTGTTTCCAAATACGGTCCCATTCTGGGGGTTAGGACATCAATATATGAATTTCTGGGGGACATGATTCAACTCATAACAAGGGACTTTGCAGAAGATTAAAGTTAATAACTTTGAGATGGGAAAATTATTCTGAATTATCTTGGAGGAGCCTAATTTAGTCACTCGAGTCCTTAAAAGTGGAGAATCTTTCCCATCTGCAGTCAGGGAGAGAGTGGTGACAATGGACTGGTCAGAGAAATGCAACATTGCCAGCTTTGAAGATGGAGGAGGGTGCCGGGAGCCAAGAAATGCTGGTAGCCTCAGAGGCTAGAAAAGGCAAGGAAGCAGGTTCTCCCCTGAAGCTCCCAGAAAGGAATCAGATGCCGTGTCCCTAGTTCAGTGGCCTGTGTTGGATGTCGGAACTACAGAACTGTAAGATCATACATTTGTGTTGTTTTAAGCCACTAAGTTTGTAGTAATTTGTTATAACAGCCATAGAAAACTCCTAATACAAGCTCCCTGAACCACAGCTCCTAAGTTTGCCATGTGATCTCTTATCCCCCTATAAATAATGCTTCTATGCTGGAAGTAAGTCAACACAGAAGTCCCACCCCTGCTGTTACTGGCGGTGAATCCTTATGTGTCTGCAGCAACCTCAATTCTTGCCTCCACAGAAGAAAGAATTTGACCAAGGGGCATGAGGCAGAAGGAGAGACTGAGGCAAGTATTCGAGCAGGAGAGAAAGTTTATTAAAAAGTTTTAGGGGCCGGGCGCTACTAGTAGTTCACGCCTGCAATCCCACCCCTTTGGGAGGCCGAGGCAGGTGGTGGAACACCTGAGGTCGGGAGTTCGAGACCAGCCTGACCAACATGGAGAAACCCCATCTCTACTAAAAATACAAAATTAGCCAGGCGTGGTGGCACAGGCCTGTAATTCCAGCTACTCCGGAGGCTGAAGCAGGAGAATCTCTTGAACCCGGGAGGTGGAAGTTGCGGTGAGCCATGATCGCGCCATTGCACTCCAGCCTGGGCAACAAGAGCGAAACTCTGCCTCAAAACAAAACAAAACAAAACAAAAAGCTTTAGAGCAGGAAGGAAAGGAAGAGAAGTATACTTGGAAGAGGGCCAACCGGGCGACTTGAAAGACAAGTGTGCAATTTGATCTTTTAACTTGGGATTTTATATGCTGGCATGCTTCTGCAGTCTTGCCTTCCTTCTCCCCTGACTCTTCCTTTGGGGTGGGCTGTCCGCATGCGCAGTGGTCTGCCAGCACCAGGGAGGGGAGCATGCGCAGTGGTCTGCCAGCGCCAGGGAGGGGAGCATGCGCAGTGTGTTTCCTGGAGTTGTGTGCATGCTCAGCTTGAGGTATTTTTCCCTTACCAGCCAAATGTCACTGAGATCATATACCGGTTAAACTCCACCATTTCGCCTCTTAATGCGCACACTTGAGTTCACTCACTCAACTCCTGAGATCTTATCAGGAAACTGCTGATTATTTTCAGGTTTTTTTTTTCTCTCTCTATAGGGGGATTGCCTTGCCCTGGCGCCGGCTGCCACCAACAGTTATTTTAGAGAGACAGTGTAACAACTGCCTGACCATCACCTGATGGTCACCTGGAACTCCTCGTGGAGTAGGGAGGCCCTCTCTTGCCCTGTTCATGTCTGATTCGCTACCTACTGTAACACTGCCACAGCCACTCATCAAAACGAAGTCGTATTAAGTGGCAGATTCCTCCTAGGGTGTCTGGCCAGCCATGACCTGCTCCTTTGGTCACCTCCCCAACTCCAGGATGAGTTTCAAGAGCCACATGTCTATGAGACCCTCCTACCTGGACTTAGATGACTACAGCAGGAGGGACATGAGATCCAAGCTGGAGCACGCAGCGTCTCTCTCCTGGGATATGGAGCTGAGAGACACTGAGATCAGGAGACGAGCTGATTCCTTTTAACGACAGGCCTGGAGCAAAGGTCTGTGCATCAGTGCTGTTAAGTTTCTCAGGGCTGTGCTGTTTTGTTTAAGCCAGTTTGTAGTGGGTCTGTGCGACTTGCTAAAGAGCCTCCAGTACTTAAGATTTGCTAAGCCAGGGAGTGCCCTCCGGACCGCGTGGCAGCGGCCTGAAGGAGGCTGGAAGGGAAGGAAAGGCCCAGGGCAGGCGCTGCTACCAAAGGGCCCAGCTTGGGAGAAGGCTGCCGCTCCTGGCAAAAACGAGTCTCAGAGGAGTTTCTGAGTTCATTATCACAATGAAATGCTGTCAAAGGACCCTCTGCTTTTCCTCAGAAACTAATATTCAATTTCTGGAGGCCTAGTTTGCTTCTAGAAGAGGCAAACGGCACATCCAGTTTTAGGTGGTGGCTGGTTCTTGTATCATGGGCATGTTACGCTTTTTACACAAAAGATTGCAATATGTGCAACTGCGTCTCTGTGCTTTTGTTTTCTATTGTTTTGTTTTGTTTTAACATGTTTGATTTCTTTAAAGCTGTTAAGCCCAAGATTGGAAGCTCTCAGATGATCAGATCTCTGGTGTCAGGATGCAGACACGCTAGGCCCTGCTTAAACAAGGCTCTAGTCTTTTCTTTGTATCTATTCCATCAGGAACTGCTGGAGATAAAAGCAAATGTCTTAGAAGAGCAAGTGTGACATGTGGTACACTATCAGGAATAAATCTCTACCTGCCAAGCTAGACTGTAAGGCAATCTGGAACCAGTTACTATACAAACTTGTTTTATTTCAAAACAGAATCACCTGACTTACTTTTCTATTTATTTCTTGTCTTGAATTCTTTTGTTGATATCAAGATGCTACTAATGAAACACAGTGGACCCGAATTTTCAGGTGAATTGAGAGAAAGGGGTTTGTAAAAAGGACTTAAAGGGAAAGAGCCCTCATTTCCTTTAGATTTTGAAAGGATGGTGTTAACAGCAGAGGCTGAAAAAGTACCATGAAAATTTAGCCTGGGAAGGGAATGGAAGGGCAGGGAGAGTGAGAGAAGGAGGCAGGGGAGGGAACTGGTGGTGTTCTGATGCCAAAAACCCCACCCTTAGGAGTTGGCTTAAGGTATGGCAAATATGCAGTGCGTTATGCACTGATGTGCACCGTGGAATCCCATACCTGTGGGGCTGCTGTCCGGTGTGTGGGGGGCGCTCAGGCAAAAGGGCACTGGAGAGCAGGCCTGTGCCCACAGAACTTGCTCTCAACTGTGCCACACCCAGGCAGGGACTTTGCGAAAGCCCTGAGGTGACTGACAGGTGATGGAGGTACCTGGTAGCTGCCTGTGTTTACCAGATAGTGCCCCAGCACCCTGGCTTTTCCAGGTGCTGGTGTCTTCCCAGGTGAGAATGCAACATAAAAAACCCTGGAGATTCCAGTTGGCAGGGGAATCCATACATCCTTAGTGCAGGCACAAAGACTGCAGGTAGCAGGCCTGTGGTGAAGGGCCAGCAATTGTATCATGGTCTTAACATTTTCTCACATACTTGGTGTTTTTTTTTGGTTACTGTTTTGTTTTGTTTTTGAGACAGAGTCTCACTGTGTTGCCCCATCTGCAGTGCAGTGGGGCTCACTGTAGCCTCCAGCTCCCAGCTCAAGTGGTCTTCTTGCCTCAGCCTCCCAAGGAGTTGGGACAACAGGCTTATGCCATCACACTCAGCTTTTTTTTTTTTTTTTTTTTTTTTTTTTTTTTTTTTTAACTTTTTGTAGAGACAATTTTTTGTGTTGCACAGGCTGGTATCAAACTCCTGGACTCAAGTGATCCTCTTGCCTCAACCTCCCAAAGTGCTAAGATTACAAGCATGAGCCACAGCACCCAGCCTCTCACACACTTTGATACACATGATCTCATAACACTCTCCACAGAAACCTGGAAAGGAAGCTGCCATTTTTCCCATTCTACACATGAGGATGTGGAGGCTCATGGCTGGTTGACCTCCTAAGAGCTCTGAGCTGTTCAGCGGAGGAAGTCAGCTGTTCATCTGACTCTGTGGCAGGGGTCTGAAACTCAAGTGCTCAGGGGAGCAATGGAGTCATTTCAGTGAGAGCAGCGGCCTGGAGACCATTCATCCCATCCGAAGGGGTACCCGGCACTCAGTGCTCGCAGAGTGCTGCCGTCCAAAAATGCAGGTCCAAAGCTGCTAGAGCCTTCTGTTCTTCAAGAGAAACTACAATATAGATTTTTGTGTGAGAGCGCAATTTATTCAAAACAATTTTTTTTAACTTTAAAAAATAAAAACTTTGTGTGGCCCCAGACAACATGCCTCACTGCCCCGTCCCGCTTCCCTGCCAGTGTGCAACTCCTGCTGTGGCACATTTCACATTTATTGGGCACCTGCCATGTCCAGGAACTGTGCCGAGTGCTGGGGGACAGGCACAGCCCCTGTTTGAATGAAGCCTGCCTGTTGCTGCAGGGCTTCTCTATGCATGTTCACTCAGTCGATATCCGTTCAGCTTCTATTCCTGCTCCTGCGTTGACTGCTGTGGATGTTTTAAAAAATACCACGTGGATGTACAACAATGTGCGCGGACTTAATGCCACTGAATTGTGCAGTTAAAATCAGTGAAAATGGTTAACTTTTACGTTATGTATATTTTACCAAAATTAAAAAGTCAGTATACAAAAGACATGTAATTTTTATCCTCAAGAAAGATAAAGCCTAAATGAGAAGAGAGAACATAGTGCTACCAAATATTTCAGCTCAATAGATATTTGAGTCCCCATTGTGTATCAAGCACCATCCTAGGTGGGCACATAAAGTTGAGGAAGTTAGTTCCTGTTTCAAAGGCACCTCCTACTCTGATGAGAGCAATGTTGGGAGCAGCTTTGGTTTTTGCAGTTAACAAGAGCTGCCCTTTATGGAATGCGAAATCTCTGCCACGCCTTTAGTAATTGTTTTATGTGCACCGTCAGTCTCACTGGAGCCTCACAGCAAACCTATGGGGCAGATGCTGTTATCAACCCCATTTTACAAAGAGGGCAGAAGCTCAGAGAGGTTTAGTAACTTCCCCAAAGTCACGCAGAGTTAATAGGTAGAGAAGCCAGGGTTTGAGCCCAGGTACACTTTACTCTAAACCCCATGGGCAGAGGGATGCAAAGAGCCTTGGTGTAGCCAGCTCAGAGGGGATCAATGTGGGCTTGAGAGACAGGAGCTCTTGAGGAGGCTGGGCCAGCGGAGCTGCAGGACCTGGGTGAAGGCACCACACCTTCAATCCAAGTGAGTCTCCTGTTCCAAATACAGGAGCAGGTTCACAGAGAAGGCCATCAGTGCTGATTCCTAAAGGATGACAGAGGGACAAAATGGGGAAGGACATTCTGGCCACACAGAACAGGGAAGAGGAGCCCACCAATGTCATTGAGCCCTTGGTGCCCAGAGCTGTGGCTCAGTGAAGGTGATATCACACGATGTAGGTGGACTCTGAGGGAGATGGCAGCTGTGGCTGGGCCTGGGTACCTTCATGGGCTTGGCGGGCCTCAGAAACCTTAGCACAGACACTCCACTGGGAACTGGACTGGAGGAAACTGCCAGGTACCACATGGCTGCTGAATGGGCTAAAATAGAAGAATATTGAAATGGTGAGAGAGTGGGCTTTTACGAGAGACTGGAGGTTCTCCCAACACGCACAGTGGAGATGAAGGCTGAGATGGGCAGATGAGATGATGTTAGAACAGGACCAGATCATATTTGGCCTTGTCAGCTCCAGACTACAAATGCACATGTACTGTGGACGTGGGGGAGCAGCGTCAACGCCGCCTCAGCGGGTAAGAGGCTCCTGGACTAGGTAGAAAGGGGCCAGGGAAAGCCGGCCTGGCTATATGGTGAACTCCGTGAGGTGGGCTGTCAGTCCACAATGCTGTGTCTAGAGAGACCTGAAAAATTCAAGTCTGGTTCGAGAGAGCATGGTCATGCAGAGAGGAGCATGGCTGTGGACATCCAGGAGGGAAGAGGGCAGCCAGGTGAGGCCCCAGCTGGTGGGTTGAATTTGGGGCAACATAGGGAAAGATCCCTGGAGGAGGAGCCCGCTGGAGCTGGGCAGGTATGTCAGGGCTTACCGGTAACAGAAGCCAAAGTCCAGGAAGCATCTAAGTCACACCTTAGCAGACTGAAGGGGGGTTGTAGTGGCGGGAGGCTTTTGTGCGGAGGGGTGATGGTCTGACACCAAGCTCAGTCCCACATGGAGCAATGGCAATAAGGCTTGTTTGGGCGCCACCTGCTGGTAGACTGAGGCTACTGCTACCCTGGCTCTGGGCAGGTCCACCTCAAATGGAGGCCAGGAGGGAATTTGTAACAGCACTCGACGGGATTTTTACTATTTTAGTTTTGGTTGAGGCATGAATACAATAAATGCTAAATTCCGAAGGGGCTACTGTGCAGAAATTTCAAAGTAGTATTAAGAACAGGGTAAACACCTTTTAAATTCCTGAACCATTAGGAAAAGGCAAAGAGGATTTGCAAAGAGAATTTTTAAAGTGAGAAGCTGTTAAATCCCCTCTCTCCCAGGGTTGGTAGGAGGGGATCTGTGGCAGCGCCCTGCATGAAGTCTGGAGAGAGACTCTAAGGAGAATACTTGGAAAGCTTGGTAAGTTTTTCCTGAATAAAAAGACACTGGACTAAGGTCAGACTTCTGCCTAGAAAATCCGACAGGTAAGAAATGGGCTGGCCGACTGCCTCAGAACCGGAGTTAAGGGGAAGGTGGTTGCTGCTTCAGGCAGAGTTAGTAGAGGCAAAATACGTGCATGTGTGCTTCCAAATGTGCTTGTGCAGAGAGAGAAAGGAGGGCTTTTTTGTGGTGGTCGTTGTAGTTGTTGCTTTTCAAGGAAATGTCAGGTATTGATGAATATAACCAAGTATAATAAACAAATGCCACAAGATATGCAATATTATATTTGTGAAAGTGACTGTCCCTATTTTATTTTTTTAAATAAAACTCCCAATCAAAATTCAAACAGCTCAACAATATACATTAGCAGAGAACGAATTTCCCCTTAATTGTATTCCCCACGCTGACCTCTAAGGTCTTTTTCAGCATTAATGCGCGCCATCTACTTTCTAGAGCACATTCTGCTTTGCAGCCAGCAGGTGGCAGCGCACCACTGCTTTAGGGGGACCCAGAAAGGAAGTGGATTTGGGAGGCAAGTCCCATAGAGCAAAGAGCTTTGAAAAATGGTTTTCATTAAAAACAACTTTTAAGTTTTCTAAAACAATGTCAGGAAAACCCTGTGGTTTTGTTTTTGAGCTGTTTAGAACTGGTCAGTTCCAACCACTGTGCTCTAGGGGAGACATTATTGCCCCTGAGCTCTGAGCTTTTGCAAGCAAGAAAAAAAGTTTTAGAAAACAAAGGGGGTATATTGGTTTCTGTGACTGAAAAGTCCAGAGGTCTGTTCTGTGGGGAGGGAGATCCCATTTTGATCCCATTTTATTCACCCCATCGTCAGGGCCTCAAACCATTTTTCTGATGTTTTCTGCTATCCATGGGCCAGCTTTGTCCTAGGCCTGCCTTCCCTCATGATGGAAAATAGCTGCAGCAGTTCCCAGCCTCACATCTGCACATTTCTCCTTCCAGAACCCCCAGCAAAATGTTGCCATGAGTCTCAGTGGCCTGAATGGAATCACTTGACCACTCATTTTTTATTTTTTGTTTTTTTGAGACTCTTGTCACTCAGGCTGGAGTTGGAGTGCAGTGGCACGATCTCAGCTCACTGCAACCTTCGCCTCCCGAGTTCAAGAGATTCTCCTGCCTTGGCCTCCTGAGTAGCTGGGATTACAGGTGCGCACTATCATGCCCAGCTAATTTTTGTATTTTTAGTAGAGACGGGGTTTTGCCATGTTGGCCAGGCTGGTCTTGAGCTTCTGACCTCAGGTGATCCACCTGCCTGGGCCTCCCAAAGTGCTGGGATTACAGGCATGAGCCACTGCACCTGGCCACTTGACCATTTTTAAAGCAAATACTATGACCAGAGGGATACAGTTGTGCTCGTTCACTTAAGCGTAAGCCTCATCCCCATTGGGTGCAGTAAAGTGTCCCCCATGAGTACATGGGCTGTGTTGGGGTGAGAGAATACCCGGATAATTAAGGACAGTTACCACAGGGTGAGGGGTAGATATTTGGTGGCACATGTGGAATGTCATTGTGAGCCTGTTGCCCTCGGTCTCTAGGAAGCCCTGTTGTTCACTAAGGAAGTGGTTAACCCAAGCGTCACTCAGGGAAGCCAGTTGAACGTCTTCCAAGTCTGTCTACTCCAATCCATCCTCTCCCAGTCAGCCCCCAAGTGTCTGCACATTTACACAGTTCCTCTGCTGAAAACCCTACTGGTGGCTCCCATTATCCAAGCTAAAGTCCTGTTCCATTCAGGAACATAAGCCCTGCACCCTGGCTCCTGGTCTCTCTGGCCTCATCACTCTCCCCTCTCTCTGGCACCTTAGCCCCCATCCACACTGATCTGCTCGTTCACTCTCTCTACTCTTACCTGGAGGGTCTCTTCATTTTTCTCTCCTAGATTTACTTCTCTTCCTCCTTTCAAACTTAGCTCAAGTGTCACCAACTCCTGGAGAGCACCTTCCACACATAACCCAGGACTGGCTTGGTGCCCTTGCCCTTTGCTTCCCCACAACCCCGTGAATACCCAAAGCATGGCTCTAACCACACTGTGTTGAGACGATGTTCACCATGTGCCTCCCTCTACTAAACCATGAGGTTCTTAGTGGCATAGGACTGTGGTAGGTTGGTAGATGCTCCAGGAGTGTCACGGAACTGCTGGAATACGTCCTCAGTCCTCCCTTATGCAGCACAGAGCTGCATTGTCTGCATTTGGCTCTGGGAGGCAGGTAGTGGATTTTGCCTCTCAAGAACAGAACTCCCTCAGTCAACTGTCTTTCCCCTGGACCTCATGATTCATTGGCCTGAGTGATGTTGTAGGGTCCTTCCCAGTCTTAAAGTGTATGATTCTCACTGGCAGTAGCATTGGAGAAACTGAAGAAGAGAGCAGGTCCTACTGAACTAAGGTGGTGCCTCCCTGAGGGCCTTCCTCTATAGGAAGTCAAATCGGACCATGAGGGAACAGCCCCAATTTTGGATCTACTGGATTCCTAGTAAATCATATAACTACTCATGGTGTGTAACCTCTCCCCTCAAAAGACATTTTCATTCTTCAGAGATTTCTAATTTTTTTTTCTTCTGGCTTCCTGGTTGACCTGCCAGGGTGGAAAGGACCCAGTGTTCTTTGTGTGTGTGTGTGTGTGTGTGTGTGTGTGTGTGTAATCTGTGTGTGTGTACACACACAAAGAATATATGTATATATTCATATATATGTGTATATATACATATATATATTGTATGTGTGTGCACATGTGTGTGTGTGTTGTGTTGTGTGTCTTTTTTAAGAGACGGGGTTCTCTTTTGCCCTGACTGGTCTCGAACTCCTGGCCTGAAGTGATCTTCCCATGTCAGTCTCCTGAGCAGCTGGGATTACAGGCATGCACCACCAAACCCAGCAGACCCAGTCGTCTTTGAGTGAGCAGAGAGGTCAATGGAGTTGGGCCATTTGGAATGACATTACCATGATTGATAAACCCAGCTCACAGTTTCTGAGTGCTCACTTTGTTAGCTATCAATTTTAACAATAATACATGCATTAAATCATTCAGTGTTTACAACATCCTACAAGGTAGGCAACAATATCATCCCATTTTGCAGACAAGGAAATGGATACAGAAAATTTAAATTTCTTACCTGAGGCCATGAAGCTAGTCAGTGACCGGGACAGGATTCAAATGCAGGTCTCTGGCTTCCATACAACCACTCTCCTTTACTGCTAATCTTATCCAGGCTGTGGAGGAAAGATGAGGGAGAGAGGCCAGTTTGGACAGGGGCATCCAACCTCATGGGACTCATTCTACCATCGCTACCACAGCAGCTAGCCCCCGAGACAAAACCTAGTTCAGTTCTATCCCAGGAGTCTTTAAATCGTAAGTACAATTATTATATGTAAAATGCTTGCTATTAATCTATAGATCTCAGAACACATCCCAAGCCTTACTTCATTAGAGACTGGCAATGGCTCTGTGACATAGTTGTATTAGCTTCATTTTACAGGAGGAGGGGCTAAGGCAAGGCTAACCACCCAAGGCCCCAAACAGATAGACAGAGAGCTAGAACTTGCTCCTTTGTCACCTGCCTATGGATTCAGGACCAACATCACACAATCGCTTCCTTTGCGGGTGAGGGCCTCTGGATTTCAGGGGTCTCCAGGGAAATGGCTCTAGGGTGTCTCATTCTTACTTACTCTTCCATTCCCCATCTCCTGCAGACAACACTCAGATAGTTGCTTCCTCAATTCACAGCGCCTGCTCAGAAGGCAAGGCAGGTCTGAGGATGGAGACACCTGCCATCAGGACTGGGGCAGTTTTGCACATCTATCCACCCCCCAACCCATGCCCATGTCCATTCTCTCAAACATGCCCTTACCCTTTTGCCTAGAAATGTTTAAAGCTCTATAGTTTATGCCTCCAAAGTCAATAGGGGGCCTTGGATGGTGACCAAGTCTTCTCCCCACCATCTGCACAGGGCAGGGCTTGTTGCTTTCAAGGGCCGTGGCTCCCTGTGCCCTTCAGAGTCCTTCTTGGGTCTGTGGACTTTCAATGACATTAGAACCTGAAGCACTGTCCAAAGCCAGATCCAGACATCACCACCTTTTCCAGGGTGCATCAAGGACTCCTTAGAGGTGGCATTGGGGTGGAAAGAAGCATGAAGGTCCTGTTTCCAGTTTTCCTTTTAAGGAGCAGACATTGATACAGTCATTCAAAGTGCTAAGGGAAGCACATTCCAAGAAAAAAAAAATCCCTATTTACTTTACCAGAATCCCTGAGGCCCCAGCAAATAGCTCCTCTAAGTAAACCCAATAATCATCACTTTTTTACACAGAGACTTAGGCTGTAGAAGGAAGTTCGATGGAGTGGGCCATTTGGAAAGGCATTATTATGTCTAGTAAGGACAGCTCGTATTTTTTGAGAACTCACTTTGTTAGCTAAGACGTATTGAGCTCTTACTAGTGCAAGCTATCATTTTAGCTTTTAGTTTATATAATAGATATATACACCATTCACTATTCATCACATCCTATGAGGTAGGCAACACTGTAATTCCCATTTCATAGACAAAAAAAACTTAAAGAAAGGTTCAATATCTTGCCTAAGGTTTTGAAGGTAGACGGTAGCGTGAATAAGACAAGCCAGGAGTTAAAATCAATCCCTCTTCCATCCCCAGGCTCCCCAAGCAGGTGGACATTCACCCATTCATCTCAAGTGCCTGCTGTATGCCTGGTAAGTGCCAAATTCAGGTCATACAAAGACAATAAGGCCTAGGCTGAACATCACCACCCCTTCCGGGTCCATCGAGGACTCCTTAGAGACGGCACTGGGGAGGAAGGAAGCATGACGATCCTGCTTCCAGTCTTCCTTTTAAGGAGCAGACATTGATATTTAGCCATTCAAAGTGCTAAGAGAAGCACACTCCAGAAGTTCAATGCCCAATAGTGAAGACAGATCTGTAAGTTATAGTACAGTGAAACAAGTGCTGAGAGAGAGGTAGGTGGGAAGTGTGTAGGAATGAAATGGGGAGTTCACTGATTGCAGGACTTTCTGGAACCAAAGTTCAGAGCCCCGCCCCTCCCCCCCCCAAAAAAAAAGATGTCCTTCCTGGGGAACTGCTCAATGATGCATAGACTTGCTGGGCCCTTTAGGCAGGGAGGGTGGCACATTCGCCAGATAGCTGGATCACCCCCCAGACTCCCAGTCATGGGCCAAATATCCAATCGACCCTTTCTGTGGAGATTCAATGTTGAGTAATGGGAAAAATGGAGAAATTGCCAGGAATCTTTCATGACAGCATAAGTCCAACTTGCTGGGCTCTCTTAAAATGCATGCCGTGGCTTTCTGATGTTTTCCATATGTCACAGAATTTATGAGTCTGATCTCACAGAGCATCCAGAAAGCTCAGAGGCAATTGATGATGTATGTGGACCGTCTGGCTCCTCTGAGAAAGGATTCAATTCTGTCTCTTAAAGTGATTTAATCCTAAATCTTAGGCTGGAACAAATAGAAAATGCAAAGCTGTCTTCCTTGTTTAAGGATTTTGTATTCTTTGATAGTTTCAAAACAATCATGCAGAGAAAAAAAACATATCTTAACAAATATATCATATTGGAAAGTGTAGCTGCTTTGACAAATTACAAAGCCAACCAAGTCAGATACTTCCTTGTCAACTTTTGCTTCCAGCTGGCAAGCATTTAAAATAATATTCCAAGGAGGTTTAACATTCATGATTACATTGTTTGATTATTGCACTTTCTAGATAATGGTTTTTCAAAATTGTATCTTGCAGCTAAAAATTAAATAGCGACTTCTGGGCATGCATGACATTCTTTAATAAAATGAGACCCAATGTAATATTCTCAGAGGCTGAGCAGTAATATAGAAGAGATTTACTGTAGTCCAAATGAGTGAGATCACTGATCCTATACGATTCTTATTATTTTCTCAAGCTAAACTCCAGAGAATGCTGGGAATGGAGCCACAGACTCTGTTCACATCTAGCAGGATCCTAGATGGGCTTTCCTTTCCTACCTGGATATCTAAAGAATTCTTGGGGTCTTTGGGCTGTGGAAAAATGCCTTTTAGGAGAAAGCTATGGACAAAGTTGTTTATTTGTGTCCACTGTTGGACACAATTACAATTTGTGTCCACCAACAGTGGTAAGTTTGGGCACAATAGTGGGTCTGATGGGCTTTTCCACCTGGAATATTTATTCAATAAGAAAATCATTTACAAATGTACTAGAAAGTATGGAGCTGGCTGGATTCCCAGAGTGAAAACGTCCTGGGTGGTGCGTGCATCCTGTGTTCGTGCATCAGAACAAAGAGGACAGAGGCACCTGGGGATGGACTCCATGGAGTGCTGGCCGCATGCTGACTCACTGGGCTTGCCTACCCTCAGGCGAGGCTGGGCTAAGCATGGCAAGAAACAACTGCAAAACCTTAGTGACCTAACACAATAAAAGCTATTCTTCATTCACACAAGGTCCCATGTGAATGTCACAGGTCAGGCAACTTTAAGTCATGAGTTCAGGGGTTCAGTTCCTGACATGGCATGTGGTTCTGACTTCTCAGAGTCCTTTGCTCCAGGAACACAGCTGGCAAAGAGAGGGACCACAAAAGAGCTTGCAGGGCATTTTAGGGGCCAAGCGTTGAAGTACATGCTCTGCCCACATTGGATAGAACCTAGTCATGCTGCCCTTCCTAACTGCAAGGAGGCTAGGAACAGAGGAGCCTGTGGTCTCAGTGAACACCAGCAGTCTCTGCTACACACAGTAGGGACCCATTTCTGCTGGGGACAATTTTAAAGCTCAAAGATCAATTTTCATACTTTCTAGAGATTTTCTCTTCCATTTACCAGGCTTTTTGTTTTCTATGTCCAGCATCATTAAATCAGAGCCCCTTTAGCACAGGTGACCTGCGTGATTCACCTCCTGCCCAGAGCCACAGGACAACCCTGTACAGTAGGATAGGAATGCATGAGGGGCAGCCTCTTCATTTGTCAAGAAATGGATACTAATAATGCAAGAAATGCAACAACATAAGCAGCAAGAGTTCTGTAAAGGGAACTAACTAATAAGGAAGTCAAAGCCACCCTATTATTCTGTGGAAACACAAATAAGCCCAGAGGATATGGCATAACTTGAGTTGTGGGTTAATCTTAAGTTTTCTGATCATTATTTACGATTATTTGTCACTAAAGATCTGTTGTACTAAGTCATTTTAGAAAAAGTTATAATAGCTAAGTGTGGTGGCTCACACCTGTAATCCTAACAGTTTGGGAGGCCAAGACTGGCTGATCTCTTGAGCCCAGGAGTTCACGACCAGCCTGGAGAACATGATGAAACCCTGTTTACACAAAAACTACAAAAATTAGCAGGGCATGGTGGCATGCACCTGTAGTCCCAGCTACTCAGGAGGCTTGAAGTGGGAGGACTGCCTGAGGTGGGGGAAGTCGAGGCTGCAGTGAGCTGTGGTCGTGCCACTGTCCCCAGCCTGAGTGACAGAGTGAGACTCTGTCTCAAAAAAAGAAGAGAGAGAAAGTTATAATAATGAACTCTGTTAAGCTTAAGGGAAAATACAGATATTTCTCTTTGTTACTTTGGGTCATTACATTTTCATTCAAAAGAATTTTGCTACTAGAGATCTCGAAGCAGAGGCTACAAAGAGGAAGTGTGTGTGCATGTGTTTTCACACTTGTGCTGTATACTGGTAACTGTGAAAGTCCAACTCCTTTTGTAGTTTCAAGTATGCTATGATGATGGAACCCTTATTTGTGTACTTGAGGCTTTAGTAAGGTACTCCCTCACCTCACCCTGCTTCCCTGAGAACCAGAAATAAGACTGCCCTTTGAAAGCCAAACAACAAGATCAATATCAGAAAGAAGCAAAGTTTCTTGATGAAGGCAAAATGGCTCCAGGGCCTCTAAAACCCCACTAGCAATCCAGGGAAGAGGTAACATAGATAAAGGAAGAACATGCCCATTAGAAGAAAAGCTAGTCAGCTTTGGCAGCCTAGAGGAAGAAGAAGTACCAGGACATGTGCTAGTGGCATAAGCAAAGTGCATTGAATCCCAGTGCAAAGGAATTGCAACTGGATCCCAGAGGCCGTGGGAAATCAGGGAAGAGAATCCCACCCTATTGAGGTCATGGTTCTGGTCCCTACTTAATTACTGATTCTTAATTATAAATGGTTATCATATATGCTCATGTATAAGATGAGGATTTTGTTTTTAAGCATCCCTTGGTAAAGAGGAAGTAGCCTTACTTTTAAGACTTCAAAAATGTTTTCCTGAGAATGCTCTCTTGATTACTTTATTGTGAATAGCAAAGTGCCATTTGGGGAAGATTCACTTAAAGGAGGTTAAAGGAGGTCAAACTCAACAAATGGAGTCACTCCCTCTCATTGGCAAAAGTATCCTTAATGTGAAGATGAATGTGGAGGGGTAAGGCCAGTTGAGTTCCAGTCTTCTAGCCCCAGTTAGTTCTGTTGCTAAATGGAAGGACTGAGTGGTATTAGTTTTATTTCACTAAATATTCAAGTCATCTAACTCTTCTTTTTCTGATGATACACTTCCCCAGGAGTCTTCTGATCATGACTTGGAGTGGGCTTCAGGAAAATAATGTGCTGGTCATGTAGACTTTGGAGCATTTCAGCCCCTTTGACAGTTACTTCTCATTGCTAATGAGTACCCTGGCATAGTGCTTTTATCCTTCAATCTCACTACTTAGCTAATGGGTCTCTCTCAGAAAAGTGGATCTACTCTTGGTATGTTTGTCTAAGTTCTGAATCCACAAGGCTGAAGTCCAACGTAGCTCATGGACAATTTGCAAAGGCCATGAAGTCCACCAGTCAAGGCTTCCCAGCAGATGGGCTGCTGATCTTGTTCTTCAAGAAAACTTTCTGACTTGTTGGATGTGTGAAAAGAGAGCTAATTTTTTCTATTGTCATATAATCCGAAATTTTCCATCTCAAATTGCAAGATTCCAATTTTCATCTCTGCACAGCTTCAGGTTGCTTCTCTTTTGTGCCCTGAAAATGAATTTTGCAAGTAATACCCAAAAGTTCTATGTTACTGGCAATTTGGGGAGCAACAAATGTGTCAGTTCTTACTAGCAATTCCCAAACATCACAGAACACTCAACATGAAGTGTTTATAAGAGCTAAGCTGATGCCAACTATGCCCTCAAGATCTGAAGACAAAGTCTGAAGCCAATAAGATTGACACATAATACTTTCTCATTTTGGCTTAAACCCCCCTCCCCAAGCTCCTTAGGGAGTCCATTTCTTGGCAGGCACTTCTGTAAGGTACTTCTTAAACTTTAAGGGATGCTTGAGTTTGCTACCAGTTTTTGTTATTGTTGTTATTGTTTGACAGCTCTATTCTAGAAATGTTAGGTTGGCTTTCTCTAAGGGAGGCTTATTTAGAACATGGATTTTAAATAAAAACTGAAAACATCAGGAGCCACTGACTACATAAGAACTTGGGAAATGGGAAAGCTTCCCTGGAAATGGGAAAACTTCCCTCTGTAAGACAGGAAAGCAGAGGTCTGCATCTGTAATGGAATAAACTAAGTGGGTAATTCTGGTGGACTGCTTCTAACTCTCTGGAACACGCTTGCATAGTACCCTGGCCTCTCTTTCATAACTTTTCACCATGGTTGTAGTCGATTATGTAATTATTGGGTAATGTCTAAATTCCTGCTACATTTTAAGTTCCAAGAAGGCGGGCTTTTCCCCCTCTGAAAACTCAGCACCTACTACAGTGCCTTGCACATGGAAGATGTCTAGTAAAGATTAGATGAACATATGATATACCATCCAAGGGACTAGGTTTTTTATCTTGGAGCCACTAATGCCTAGCAGAATGCCTGGCAGGAACTCAGTCATCAGTTGTAAAAGCAAGGAAGGAAGGAAAGAAGAAGGAAAGAAGGGAGGGAGGGGTCGTCTCCATCCCATGGACTCAGTGTAGTTGGACTTGAGGTTTCCTGATTAATGTCATCAAAAGGCAAATCCCCTTCTGTTAGCAAAAGATATGAAAAATAAACAGAATGCCGTCTAATTTAATTTGAGCACCAAAGAAAGTGACTAATGAGGCATTTTTGTATTTGGGTAGGAGGAGAATACTCTAAGTGCTACCTGGAAATGGCTTTAGTTACTTTGGTGACTGTTATAGTCTTGTGAGAATTATCTCCTCTTAATAAGGACAATTACTTAGATTTATTACTCCTCCGTGGTCTTGTTAAAGATCTAAGAAGAATCCTATTTAAATAAAAAGGACAATAGTAGCTTTTTAATAGAGAGCAAGGTTTAATTAAAACTCCAGCATAGGATTGGTACCTCTGTGGCTAAGCAGAAAAACTAGGTTAAAAAAGAAAAAGAGGAGTAAATAAACAATGGCGCCTACTTTACCTGCTTTTCAGGGGGAAAAAGTCCATTTTCAATGAAAAGTCTCAAAAGAGAATGTGTATTCAGGTTACACGAAACATCCCTTTTGTGAGGATGGCCTTTTGGAATCTAGTCCTCCTTCCTCATTCAATGAAAAATCCTTTAGACTTGAGATAATGAGCTTCCTGACCTGCTGGGAGCCCGATTCAAGAGGGAGAATTGGGATGACTGATGGGAATCGCTGGAACAGTATGCATTGGTACTTAAAAAGTACTTGATAATGTTCCTAGCAAGAAATAGGAACCCAGAATGCTCCCAAGGAAACGCATTACTCCGGAGAGTCCCAACCCACAAGTAGAAGTGCAGGATTCTTTCTGCTTAAGTAAAATAACAAGAGCTGTTTAGAAGTCCCGAAAGCTCTGGCCCTGGAGAACTGTCATTAAAAAGAATTAATATTACATAAACCCCCAAAACAACAATGCAGAATGAAAGCAAGCAAGTGGAATCACACGTCAGATGGATGGCTGCTAAGTGAAGGGTGTGCGCTGTGGCCAAGAGGCAGCGAGCGTCTTGGCTGCCTGATGGAGCTGGTGCTTCTAAGTTGGAGTGGTGCATATAAATACAGCTGTCTGTTTGTAGCATTTTTCTTTTCTAAATAAATAACCAACAACAGTCAGATGGATGCATTTTGGGTGACAGTGGCACATGGGAACTCATGTTATCTAATCTAAGCTAGAAATATTTCCACATTAAATTATATTATTGAAAACAATGCAGGAGCAACCATGGGGTGGGATAGGGCTAGAGGGGCTCTTGCTTGGCTTCTGGGGTATGTTCTGACTTTATGTCACCCTAGTGGTCAACAAATGTCGTACCAAGAACAGATGAGCACTAAATGAATCTCTTCTTGTGATGATTATAACAAGGCTGTAAAATGGAAAATAGTAAATATAACTCATCCTTATTAAGACTCACTGGTATTTGTTTCCAGCTAGAGCTCCTAACAAGAGAGTAAACAATTCTTGGTCTCCTGTGATTGCTAATTAAAATGCAATAAATTATGGAATCAATTTAAATTCTGGATCAGCTCTACAGTGGGTTCAATAAACCTCCTAAATTTTATTTTCCCCATGGGGTTCCTTTTCCTTGAGGTTGGGAGGTGTGTGTGCATGGCCTCTCTTTTGTTTGATTTTTAATTGCTCCAGCAGCTTCTTTCAGGGCAAGATGGCCAATAGTGGGACAAATCCCAAAATCCTGGCATGCATTTCCCTGGCTCCAGGTTACCTTGGACAAGACCAGGACAAGACTTGGAGTTGCTGCCCAAAGTTGTTCATGGTAGTGGCCCTGGCAACACACCTAGAACAACCAAATAGCGTGGGGTCCCTAAAGCCTTGTCAAGAACAATGGGGACCAGGTATTCCCTTTCATGCGGTCAGTGTGTGAAGGAAGAGTGTTTGTCAGTGAGGCCCATAGGAAGCCACTGACATACATGCATGTGTGTATTTGGAGGCCATTTTAGGTCTAGTAGGCTCTACAAGAAAAAAAAAAAAAATTCTAAGAAATATTCCCTGGGGAGGCCATTATATACACTAATTAAGGAAACTCAGAAAGCCAATACCCATTTAGTAAGATGGACACCTGAAGCAGAAGCAGCTTTCCAGGCCCTAAAGAAGGCCCTAACCCAAGCCCCAGTGTTAAGGTTGCCAACAGGGCAAGACTTTTCTTTATATGTCACAGAAAAAACAGGAATAACTCTAGGAGTCCTTACACAGGTCCAAGGGATGACGAGCTTGCAACCCGTGGCATACTTAAGTCAGGAAATTGATGTGGTGGCAAAGGCTTAGCCTCATTGTTTACAGGTAGTGGTGGCAGTAGCAGTCTTAGTATCTGAAACAGTTAAAATGATACAGGGAAGAGATCTTACTGTGTGGACATCTAATGATGTGAATGGCATACTCACTGCTAAAGAAGACTTGTGGCTGTCAGACAACCGTTTACTTAAATATCAGGCTCTATTACTTGAAGGGCCAGTACTGCAACTGCACACTTGTGCAACTCTTAACACAGCCACATTTCTTCCAGACAATGAAGAAAAGATAGAACGTAACTGTGAATAAGTAATTGCTCAAACCTACGCCGCTCGAGGGGACCTTCTAGAGGTTCCCTTGACTGATCCTGACCTCAACTTGTATACTGATAAAAGTTCCTTTGTAGAAAAAGGACTTCAGAAAGTAGGGTATGCAGTGGTCAGTGATAATGGAATACTTGAAAGTAATCCCCTCACTCCAGGAACTAGTGCTCAGCTGGCAGAGCTAATAGCCCTCACTCAGGCACTAGAATTAGGAGAAGGAAAAAGGGTAAATATATATACAGACTCTAAGTATGCTTACCTAGTCCTCCATGCCCATGCAGCAATATGGAGGGAAAGGGAATTCCTAACTTCCGAGGGAACACCTATCACACATCAGGAAGCCATTAGGTGTTGCGGGAAGTCAGGGACCCCAAGCAGAGGGATCAGCTGAAGCCGTGGCAGAAGAACATAAATTGTGAAGATTTCATGGACACTTATTAGTTCCCCAAATTCATACTTTCATAATTTCTTATGCCTGTCTTTACTGCAATCTCTGAACATAAATTGTGAAGATTTCATGGACACTTATCACTTCCCCAATCAATACCCTTGTGATTTCCTATGCCTGTGTTTACTTTAATCTCTTAATCCCGTCATCTTCGTAAGCTGAGGAGGATGCATGTCCCCTCAGGACCCTTTGATGATTGTGTTAACTGCACAAATTGGTTTGTAGAGTATCTGTGATTGAACAATATGAAATCTGGGTGCCTTGAAAAAAGAACAGGATAACAGCAGTGTTCAGGGAACAAGGGAGATGGCCTTGGACTCTGATGCCAGTGAGGCAGATGGAACAGAGCCATATTTCTCTTCTTTCAAAAGCAAATAGGAGAAATATCACTGAATTCTTTTTCTCAGCAAGGAACATCGCTGAGAAAGAGAATGCGCCCCTGAGGGTAGGCCTATGAACGGCCCCCTTGGAGGCGGCTGTCTTTTACAGTAGAAGCTGAAGGAGTGAAAGAAGCCCCAGTCTCCTGTAGCACTCCCAGGCTTATTAGGACAAGGAAATTCCTGCCTAATAAATTTTGGTCAGACAGGTTGTCGGCTCTCAAACCCTGTTTCCTGATAAGATGTTATCAATGACAATGCAAGCCCGAAACTTCATTAGCAATTTTAATTTCGCCCCATCCTGTGGTCCTGTGATCGTGCCCTGCCTCCATTTGCTTTGTGATGCTTTAGTACCTTGTGAAGCATGTGATCTCTGTAACCCACACCCTATTTGTACACTCCCTCCCCTTTTGAAAATCGCTAATAAAAACTTGCTGGTTTTACGGCTCAGGGAGCATCACGGAACCTGCCGACATGTGATGTCTCCCCCAGATACCCAGCTTTAAAATTTATCTCTCTTGTCCTCTTTCCCTTTATTTCTCAGACCAGCCAATGCTTAGGGAAATAAAAAAGAACCCACGTTAAATATCGGGGGTGGGGTTTTCCCTGATAATTAAGAGATTATTATTGGCAGTACAGAAACTGAAAAAGGTGGCAGTCTTACGCTGCCGGGGTCATCAGAAAGGACACTTTGGGAGGCCAAGGTGGGCGGATCACGAAGTCAGGAGATCAAGACCATCCTGGCTAACATAGTGAAACCCCGTCTCTACTAAAAAACAAAAAACTAGCCGGACATGGTTGTGGGCATGTATAGTCCCAGCCACTCGGAAGGCTGAGGCAGGAGACTGACATGAACCCAGGAGGCAGAGCTTGCAGTGAGCCGAGATTGTGCAACTGCACTCCAGCCTGGGTGACAGAGCAAGATTCTGTCTCAAAAAAAAAAAAAAAAAAAAAAAAAAGAAGAAGAAAGGAAAAGAAAGGGAAATAAAAGGGGACTGCCAAGCGGATATTAAAGCAAAAAGAACCACAAGACAGGACCCTCCATTAGAAATGCTTATAGAAAGACCCCTAGTGTGGGATAATCCCTTCTGAGAAACCAAGCCCCAATATTCAGCAGAAGAAATAAAATGGGGAACCTCATGAGGACATAGTTTCCTCCCCTCAGGATGGCTAGCCACCAAAGAAGGAAAAATACTTTCACCAGCAGTTACCCAGTGAAAATTACTTAAAACCCTTCACCAAACCTTTCACTTAAGCATTGATAGCACCCATCAGATGGTCAAATCATTATTTACTGGACCAGGCCTTTTCAAAATTATCAAGCAGATAGTCAGGGCCTGTGAAGTGTGCCCACCCCCCAAAAAAAAAACTCCCCTGCACTTTAGGCCATACATTTCAATCCCTGTATCTTTAGCCTCCTTGTTAAGTTTGTCTCTTCCAGAATCAAAGCTGTAAAGCTACAAATCATTCTTCAAATGGAGCCCCAGATGCAGTACATGACTAAAATCTACCGCAGACCCCTGGATCAGCCTGCTAGCCCATGCTCCGATGTTGATGACATCAAAGGCACCCTCCCGAGGAAATCTCAACTACACAACCTCTACTACTCCTCCTCAATTCAGCAGGAAGCAGTTAGAGTGGTCATCGGCCAACCTCCCCAACAGTGCTTGGGTTTTCCTGTTGAGAGGGGGTACTGAGAGATAGGACTAGCTGGATTTCCTAGGCCAACTAAGAATCCTGAAGCCTAGCTGGGAAGGCAAACACATCCACCTTTAAACACGGGGATTGCAACTGAGCTCACACCTGATCAATCAGGTAGTAAAGAGAGCTCACTAAAATGCTAATTAGGCAAAAACAGGAGGTAAAGAAATAGCCAATCATCTATCACCTGAGAGCACAGTGGGAGGGACAATGATTGGGATATAAACCCAGGCATTCAAGCCAGCAACAGCTACCCTCTTTGGGTCTCCACGCTTTGTATGGGAGCTCTGTTTTCACTCTATTAAATCTTGCAACCGCAAAAAAAAAAAAAAAAAAAAAAAAAAAAAAAAAAAAAAAAAAAAAAAAGAAAGAAAAGAAAAGAACTATTCCCTGAGGAGCTGGGCACAGTGGCTCACACCTGTAGTCCCAGCCCTTTGGGAGGCTGAGGTGGGTGGATCACCTGAGGTCAGGAATTTGAGACCAGGCTGACCAATGAGGTGAAACCCCATTTCTACTAAATACAAAAAATTAGCCAGGCGTGGTGCCTCATGCCTGTCATCCCAGCTACTTAGGAAGCTGAGGTGGGAGAATTGCTTGAACCTGGGAAGCGGAGGTTGTAGTAAGCTGAAATTGTGCCATTGCACTCCAGCCTGGGCAACAAAAGTGAAACTCCATCTTAAAAAAAAGAAAATGGACTTGTATCAGCTGGGGGCAGGTAAAGTGTAGGGAGGAGTGTGTGTGTGTTCCAGCTGGAATATAGGCTGGGCTTATCCTCTGAGCCAAGCCTGAGATGCAGTCCCAGGTAATACTATGACTTACGTCAGAGCTGAGGCACAACCGAAGACCATGTAGAATATGCCTAGTCCCTTGCTGCCTCCTTCAGACATCAATAGTTTCACTCTTTGCTACTTGGGAAGCAATGCTTGACATAGTAAAAATACATGCCACCCTCCCAGTTGTTAGCCAACTACAACTCACAAGAATTAGCTTCTGTCTCATCTGAATGTGGGAAGAGTTCTTAGCCCCAATCTCGGTGCTGCCCATCTAGTCAATATTTGATAAACACTTCTTGGTTATTTGTGAGTATCTTAGTCTATTTGTGCTGCTATAACAAAATATCATCGACTGGGTAACTTATAAATAATAGAAATTTGTTCTCATGGCTCTGGAGGCCAGGAGGTCTAAGCTCAAGGTGCCAGCAGGATTGGTGTCTGCTGAGGGCTCCTCTTTGTTTCCAAGATAGTCCCTAATTGCTGCATCTTCCAGAGGGGAGGAACACTGTGTTCTCACTTGGCAGAAGGGGCAGAAGGGCAAGAGAGAGCTTCCTTCAATTGTGAGCCCTTTTATAAGGTCACTAATCTCATTCGTGAAAGTGAAGCCCTTGTGACTTAATCACCTCCCAAAGGCCACACTTCCTAATACTGTTGCATTGAGGATTAAGTTTTAACATGAATTTTTGTGGGGACATCATCATTCAAACCATAATGGCCAGGCAAAAGACATTTTTACCTTATAGATGGGCCCTTTGGTTGCTTTTAAAGTCATCATGATGTAGTGGGCTAAGCATGGGCATTAGAGTAAGGCAGAGTTGCTTAAAAACCTCTGTTTTATCTCTTATTAATGGCATATTTTTTGAAAAGTTACTTTGCCTTATATATAAAGTAGAATTAATAATGCCTACTCAGTTGGGGCTATTAGAGAGCTTAAGCAAGTTCTTGTATATGAAATGCCTAGAATAGTAAACATACCCAATAAATATCTAGTAAAAACTATTTAAAATGCAGTTTTATCTATTCTATTAACTTTATTTTTATATTCATTTATCATTTTTTATTAAACAATCCATCAAGTATAATCTCCTCCATTGCCCACTGCCTCAGGCTGTTTCCTTAAAAGAATAGCATTACAAGATATATATACATATTTTTAAATTATACTTTAAGTTCTGGGATACATGTGCAGAACATGCAGGTTTGTTACATAGGTATACACGTGCCATGATGGTTTGTTGCACCCATCATCCCATCATCTACATTAGGTGTTTCTCCTAACACTATCCCTGCTCTAGCCCCCCACCCCCTGACAGGCCCCAGTGTGTGATGTTCCCCTCCCTGTTTCCATGTATTCTCATTGTTCAACTCCCACTTATGAGTGAGAACATGCAGTGCTTGGTTTTCTGTTCCTGTGTTAGTTTGCTGAGAATGATGGTTTCTAGCTTCATCCATGTCCCTGCAGAAAACATGAACTCATCCGTTTTTAAGGCTGCATAGTATTCCATGGTGTACATGTGCCACATTTTCGTTATCTAGTCTGTCATTGATGGGCATTTGGGTTGGTTCCAAGTCATTGTTATTGTGAATAGTGCTGCAATAAACAAATGTGTGCATGTGTCTTTAAAGCAGAATGATTTATAATCCTTTGGGTGTATACCCAGTAATGGGATTGATGGGCCAAATGGTATTTCTGGTTCTAGATCCTTGAGGAATTGCCACACTGTCTTCCACAATGGTTGAACTAATTTACACTCCCACCAACAGTGTAAAAGCAGTCCTATTTCTCCACATCCTCTCCAGCATCTGTTGTTTCCTGGCTTTTTAAGGATCACCATTCTAACCAGCTTGAGATGGTATCTCATTGTGGTTTTGATTTGCAGTTCCCTAATGACCAGTGATGATGAGCTTTTTTTCGTATGTCTGTTGGCCACATAAATGTCTTCTTTTGAGAAGTGTCTATTCATATCCTTTGCCCACTTTTTGATAGGGTTGTTTGTTTTTGTCTTGTAAATATGTTTAAGTTCCTTGTAGATTCTGGATATTAGCCTTTGTCAGATGGATAGATTGCAAAAATTTTCTCCCATTCTGTAGGTTGTCTGTTCACTCTGATGTTAGGTTCTTTTGCTGTGCAGAAGCCCTTTAATTAGATCCCCTGTGTCAATTTTGGCTTTCATTATCATTGCATTTGGTGTTTTGGTCATGAAGTCTTTGCCCATGCCTATGTCCTGAATGGCATTGCCTGGTTTTCTTCTAGGGTTTTATGGTTTTTAGGTCTTATGTTTAAGTCTTTAATCCATCTTGAGTTAATTTTTGTATAAGGTGTAAAGAAGGGGTCCAGTTTCAGTTTTCTGCATATGGCTAGCCAGTTTTCCCAACACCGTTTATTAAATAGGGAATCCTTTCCCCATTGCTTATTTTTGTCAGGTTTGTCAAAGATCAGATGGCTGTGGATGTGTGGTGTTATCTCCGAGGCCTCTGTTCTGTTTCATTGTTCCATACATCTGTTTAGGTACCAGTACCATGCTATTTTGGTTACTGTAGCCTTGCAGTATAGTTTGAAGTCAGGTAGCATGATGCCTCCAATTTTGTTCTTTTTGCTTAGGATTGTCTCAGTTATACAGGTTCTTTTTTGGTGCTAAATGAAATTTAAAGTAGTTGTTTCTAATTCTGTGAAGAAAGTCAAGGGGGATAGCATTGAATCTGTAAATTACTTCAGGCAGTATGGCCATTTTCACAATATTGATTCTTCCTATTTATGAGCATGGAATGTTTCTCCATTTATTTGTGTCCTCTCTTATTTCATTGAGCAGTTGTTTGTAGTTCTCCTTGAAGATGTCCTTCACTTCCCTTGTAAGTTGGATTCCTAGGTATTTTATTTTCTTTGTAGCAACTGTGAATGGGAGTTCACTCATGATTTGGCTCTCTGTTTGTCTATTATTGGTGTATAGGAATGCTTGTGATTTTTGCACATTGATTTTGTATCCTGACACTTTGCTGAAGTTGTTTATCAGCTTAAGGAGATTTTGGGCTGAGATGATGGGGTTTTCTAAATATACAATCATGTCATCTGCAAAAAATTTGATATCCTCTCTTCCATTTGAATACCTTTCATTTCTTTCTCCTGCCTGATTGCCCTGATCAGAACTTCCAATACTATGTTGAATAAGAGTGGTGAGAGAGGGCATCTTTGTCTTGTGCTGCTTTTCAAAGGGAATGCTTCCAGCTTTTGCCCATTTAGTATGATATTGGCTGTGGCTTTGTCATAAATAGCTCTTCTTGTTTTGAGATATGTTCTAGCAATATGTAGTTTATTGAGAATTATTAGCATGAAGTGGTGTTGGATTTGATCAAAGGCCTTTTCTGCATCTATTGAGATAATCATGTAGTTTTTGTCATTGGTTCTCTTTATGTGATGGATTATGTTTATTGATTTGTGTATGTTGAACCATCCTTGCATCCTAGGGATGAAGCAAACTTGATCATGGTGGATAAGTTTTTTGATATGCTGCTGGATTTGGTTTGCCAATATTTTATTGAGGATTTTCACATTGATGTTTATCAGGGATATTGGCCTGAAATTTTCTTTTTTTGTTGTATCTCTGCCAGGTTTTGGTAACAGAATGATGCTGGCCTCATAAAATGAGTTAGGGAGGAGTCGCTCTTTTTCTATTGTTTGGAATAGTTTCAGGAGGAATGTCACCAGGTCCTCTTTGTACCTCTGGTAAAATTTGACTGTGAATCTCTCTGGTCCTGGGCTTTTTTTTGGTTTGTAGGCTATTAATTACTGCCATAACTTCAGAACTTGTTATTGGTCTATTCAAGGATTTGACTTCTTCCTGGTTTAGTCTTGGGAGGGTGTATGTGTCCAGGAATTATCCATTTCTTCTAGATTTTCTAGTCTATTTGCATAGAATTATTTATAGTATTCTCTGATGGTAGTTTGTATTTCTGTGGGATCAGTGGTGATATCCCCTTTATCAGTTTTTATTGTATCTATTTAATTCTTCTCTCTTTTCTTCTTTATGAGTCTGGCTAGCAGTCTATCTATTTTATTGATCTTTTCAAAAAACCAGCTCCTGGATTTATTGATTTTTTGAAGTGTTTTTTGTGTCTCTATCTCCTTCAGTTCTGCACTGATGTTAGTCTTGTCTTGTCTTCTTTTGAATTCATTTGAATTTGTTTGCTCTTAGTTCTCTAGTTCTTTTAATTGCAATGTTAGGGTGTCGATTTTAGATCTTCCTGCTTTCTCCTTTAGGTATCTAGTGCTATAAATTTCCCTCTAAACACTGCTTTAGTTGTGTCCCGGAGATTCTGGTACATTGTGTCTTTGTTCTCATTGGTTTCAAAGAACTTGTTTATTTCTGCCTTAATTTTGTTATTTGCCCACTAGTCATTCAGGAGCAGGTTGTTCAGTTTCCATGTAATTGTGTGGTTTTGAGTGAGTTTCTTAATCCTGAGTTCTAATTTGATTGCACTGTGGTCTGAGAGACAGTTTGTTATGATTTCTGTTCTTTTACATTTGCTGAGGAGTACTCTACTTCCAACTATGTGGTCAATTTTGGAATAAGTGTGATATGATGCTGACAAGAATGTATAATTCTGTTGACTTGGGGTGGAGAGTTCTGTAGATGTCTACTAGGTCTGCTTGGTGCAGAGCTGAGTTCAATTCCTGGGTATCCTTGTTTACCTTCTGTCTCATTGATCTGTCTAATATTGACAGTGGGGTGTTAAAGTCTCCCATTATTGTGGTGTGAGAGTGTAAGTCTCTTTTTAGGTCTCTAAAGGCTTGCTTTATGAATCTGGGTGCTGCTGTGTTGGATGCATATATATTTAGGATAGCTAGCTCTTCTTGTTAAATTAATCCCTTTACCATTATGTAATGGCCTTCCTTACCTCTTTTGATCTTTGTTGGTTTAAAGTCTGTTTTATCAGAGACTAGCATTGCAACCCCTGCTTTTTTTTTTGCTTTTCATTTGCTTGGTAGATCTTCCTCCATCCCTTTATTTTGAGCCTATGTGTGTCTCTGCACGTGAGATGAATCTCCTGAACACAGCACACTGATGGGTCTTGTCTCTTTATCCAGTTTGCCAGTCTGTGTCTTTTACTTGGGGCATTTAGCCCATTTACATTTAAGGCTAATATTGTTATGTTTGAATTTGATCCTGTCATTATGATGTGAGCTGGTTATTTTGCCTGTTAGTTGATGCAGTTTCTTCACAGTGTCAATGGTCTTTACAATTTGTTATGTGTTTTGCAGTGGCTGGGACTGTTTTTTCCTTTCCATATTTAGTGCTTCCTTCAGGAGTTCTTGTAAGGCAGGCCTGGTGGTACAAAATCTCTCAGCATTTGCTTGTCTGTGTAGGATTTTATTTCTCCTTCGCTTATGAAACTTAGTTTGGCTGGATGATATACTGGGTTGAAAATTCTTTTCTTTAAGAATGTTGAATATTGGCCCCCACTCTCTTCTGGCTTGTAGAGTTTCTACTGAGAGATCTGCTGTTAGTCTGATGGGCTTCCCTTTGTGGGTAACCCAACCTTTCTCTCTGGCTGCCCTTAACATTTTTTCTTCATTTCAACCTTGGTGAATCTGACAATTATGTGTCTTGGGGTTGCTCTCCTCGAAGAGTATCTTTGTGGTGTTCTCTGTATTTCTTGAATTTAAATGTGGCCAGTCTTGCTAGGTTGGGGAAGTTCTCCTGGATAGTATCCTGAAGTGTGTTTTCCAACTTGGTTCCATTTTCCCCGTCACTTTCAGATACACCAATCAAACGTAGGTTTGGTCTTTTCACATAGTCCCACATTTCCTTAAGGCTTTGTCATTCTTTTTTCTCTAATCTTGTCTTCACACGTTAATTCATTAAGTTGATCTTCAATCTCTGATATCCTTTCTTCCACTTGATCAATTCTGTTATTGATACTTGTGTATGCTTCTCGAAGTTCTTGTGCTGTGTTTTTCATCTCCATCGGGTCATTTACATTCTTCTCTAAAGTGGTTATTCTAGTTAGCAATTCGTCTAACCTTTTTTCAAGGTTCTTAGCTTCCTTGCATTGGGTTAGAACATGCTCCTTTAGCTCGGAGGAGTTTGTTATTACCCACCTTCTGAAGCCTACTTCTGTCAATTCATTACACTCATTCTCCATCCAGTTTTGTTCCCTTGCTGGCGAGGAGTTGTGATCCTTTGGAGGAAGAGGCATTCTGGTTTTTGGAATTTTCAGGCTTTTTGCATTGATTTTTCCTCATCTTCATGGAGTTATTTACCTTTGGTCTTTGACGTTCATGATCTTTGGATGGGGTTTTGGCATGGACGTCCTTTTTGTTGATGTTGATGCTATTCATTTCTGTTTGTTAGTTTTCCTTCTAACAGTCAGGCCTGCTGCTACAGGTCCACTGAAGTTTGCTGGAGGTTCACTCCAGACCCTGTTTGCCTGGGTATCACCAGTGGAGGCTGCAGAACAGCAAAGCTTGCTGCCTGTTCCTTCCTCTGGAAGCTTAATCCCAGAGGGGCACCTGCCTCATGCCAGCAAGAGTTCTCCTGTATGAGGTGGCTGTTGACCCCAGCTGGGAGGTGTCTCCCCATCAGGAGGCAGGGACCCACTTGAGGAGGCAGTCTGTCCCTTAGCAGAGCTCAAACGCTCTGCTGGGATATCCACTGCTTTCTTCAGAGCTGGCAGGCAGGAACATTTAAATCTGCTGAAGCAGTGCCCACAGCTGCCCCTTCTCCCAGGTGCTCTGTCTCAGGGAGATGGGAATTTTGTCTATAATCCCCTGACTGGGGTTGCTGCCTTTCTTTCAGAGATGCCATGCCCAGTGAGGAAGAATCTAGAGAGGCAGTCTGGCTACACAGCTTTGTTGAGCTGCAGTGTGCTCCACACAGTTCAAACTTCCTGGCAGCTTTGCTTACACTGTGAGGGGAAAACTGCCTACTCAAACCTCAGTAAAGGTGGATGCCCCTCCCCCCACCAAGCTGAGTACCCAGGTTGACTTCACACTGCTGTGCTGGCAGGGAGAATTTCCAGCCAGTAGATCTTAGCTTGCTGGTCTCTGTGGGTGTGGATCCACTGAGCTAGACCACTTGGCTCCCTGGCTTCAGCCTCCTTTCCAGGGGAGCAAAGTGTTCTGTCTTGCTGGCACTCTAGGCACCACTGGGGTATGAAAAAAACTCCTGCAGCTAGATTGTTGTCTGCCCAAATAGCTGCCCATTTTTGTGCTTGAAACCCAGGGCCCTGGTGGTGTAGGCACCTGAGGGAATCTCCTGGTCTCCAGGTTGCGAAGATCATGGGAAAAGTGTAGTATCTGGGCTGGAGTGCACCATTCCTCAGGGCACAGTCCCTCACAGCTTCACTTGGATAGGAGAGGGAGTTCCCCCACCCCTTGCACTCCCTGGGTGAAGTGATGCCCCACCCTGTCTAACCAGTCCCAGTGAGATGAGCCGGGTACCTCAGTTGGAAATGCAGAAATCACCCAGCTTCTGCATTGATCTCGCTGGGGGCTGCAGACTGGAGTGTTCCTGTTTGGCCATCTTGCCAGCCACCTGTACCTTGACAAGGTATTTTCAACAGCGAAATATTTTTTTCTTGTCTAAGATGACGCACATGCATTCAGAGCACAAAGAACATACACATAGCACACACACACACACGCGCACACGCGCACACGCACACACACACAGGCAGATGGATGACTTTCTAAAGCATCCAAGCTTGGGATTGTCATCATAATTAATAAGGGGACATGTTCAGGGTGAGAAAGCACATGGGAGCCGTTCATGTGCAGTGTGTCATGTGAGACGGATTCCTCCCTGACCTGTTTTTAAAAATTTGTTCCAATGAGCCCAGCAGGAGCAAGGGGCAGGCCCAGCTGCCCGCAAGTCAGGGCAACCAATGTCATGTGCTTTTGTTGGAAGAAAGAAAGCAAACCCAAGAACCCAGCCATCACTTGCTCTGATCCAACTCTGTGCTAGCTACTCATGAACATTTAATGGTGATTAGTTTGTTCTGCCCTGGAATCTCTGATAGGAAACCTGTTGGCAGAGCTGCAAACAATAGCTTAAAAAGACTACACCTTTAGAGAGAACAGCCTGGCCACTGAAGGGGTTTCTTCTCTCTGTCCTTCTGATTACCCTTGTATTTTCCATCTGACAGTGTTGCGTACAATGTGCCTTTTCTGTTCCTGCTTATTCTTGGATGGTGTGTTAGTCTGTTTTCACACTGCTATAAAGAACTACCCGAGACTGGGTAACTTATAAAGAAAAGAGGTTAAATTGACTCAAAATTCCACAGGCTATACAGGAAGTATGGTTGTGGAGACCTTAGGAAACTTACAATCATGGTGGAAGGGCAAAGGGGAATCAAGCACCTTCTTCACAGTGTGACAGGTGAGAGAGAAGGGGGAACTGCCACACACTTTTAAGCCATCAGATCTCCTGAGAACTCACTCACTATCATGAGAACAGCAAGGGGGAAATCTACCTCCGTGATCCAATCACCTCCCACCAGGCCCCTCCACCAGCACTGGGGATGACAATTCGACAAGAGATTTGGGTGGGGACACAAGAGCCAAACCATGTCAGATGAGTAGTCAGTCAAGCACCATCTTCCCGTTTGTTTCTTCTGCCAGGTGATGTTTCTGTTGTTAGTATTGCTTGAAGACAGATGGTGTTCCTGGAGAGCCAGTGCCCAGTTGGTGGTCAGGAAGTAGGGCCCAGAGAATGTGGGCCAAAGGGTAGAAGCCCTGGGCTGGAGAAAGGCTATGGGTGACACTGTGCCCAGAGAGGAGAAGGCCCTCAGAAAAATTCTGTAGGAAATCCAATGCTTCAAAGGGCTAGAGGAACACAAGGGAATCCTTTCATCACAGAAGGCTATCAATCTTATAGTTTGTTTTTTGTTTGTTTGTTTGCTTGTTTTTTTAAAGGCCAGGTGTGGTGGCTCACATCTGTAATCCCAGCACTTTGGGAAGCCAGAGTGGGTGGATTGCTTGAGGGCAGGAATTTGAGACCTGCCTGGGCAACACGGCAAAACCCCATTTCTACAAAAAATAAAAAAAATAGCTGGATGTGGTGGCGTGTGCCTGTAGTCTTGGCTACACCAGAGGCTGAGGTGGAAGGATCTCTTGAGCCCAGGAGGTCAAGAATGCAGTGAGTTGTGATCACACCACTGCCCTCCAGCCTGGGCAACAGGAGACCCTGTCTCAAAATTAACTAATTAATTAATTAATCAATATATGAAAAGAAAAAAAAGGTTGGAGGAGACCCCAGAAGGAGGAAGACAGTTGACTTTTATTTGTTTTAAAAATTAAAAACAAAGAATGCAAGATATTGGCTTTAAAAAGTCTAGTTTCATTTATGGCTGGTTAAGGAAGTGGCTGTGAGGAAAAGGAAATAGATGTTAAGATGTTGGGAAAATGTGACAGCTTGTGAAGGATGAGCTCAGTTCAGGCACACATTGGGCAATCCCATAAGTCCGAAACACATCTTTACTTTCAGGACCTCGAAGAAGGCAAGTGCAGCACCTGCATGAAACAGAAGGAATCTTTGTAAGCTTTGGCGTTTTCAGAGCAGTGCAAAAGAAAGAAGAGCCTGGCTCAGGACAGAGGCCTGGGAGCCTGCAGTCAACAGGTCAGAAGGAAAAGTGCCTGGGTGGAGGCTAAGATGGAATGGAGAAAAGCAGTGTAGCCCAGGGCCAAGGCTGGAAAGGTAACTATGTGAGGGTGGACTCTGAAGTCCAGTGGGAGTGCTCCCTGCCCCAGGCCAACCCTCACCCCATGCACCAGAACATTCACGCCCTTTTCACCTCCTTGGTCTTGGTCCCTAGAGGTCCAGCATCCTTATGCCTTTTTCCCTCTTTACCTCTGCCCCCATGGCAGGCCCCAAACTCAGAGACCATTCCTCATCTTCTGTCCTCTTATACACATTCTATTCAGAATGTCACATTTTCCAGCCCCACCTCCTCTTCTCCCCTGCTTCTCTTGAAACTTCTGTGCTCTCTGGAACTCACTGCCAGTCATCAGCAAAATCCCCAACTCTGCACTTCTTTCCTGAATGCTCCCTTTCCCTTGCTGAAACTTGCTCTGCTGAGGACAAGCAATGGCCTGTTCAGTTTCTCAGTATGGTAGTGACTCTCCCCACCCTCCACTCCCAAATCTAATAATCCTTTTCCCTTTTTACTGTCCCTTAAACCCCTCATCTTCTCCTTTCCCAGCCTAAAGTCCATGGTCAGTCATAATTACTCCCCAGTCTGCATCTCAAGCTCGGAATTCTCTCCTAAGCTAGAACCAAGTATCCAATTGCCTACTTGACATCTCCACTTGGACATCTGATAGGTTCTTCAGACTTCAGCATGTCCAAAGTCAAGCTTATGCTCTTTCCCATCAGCTTTTCCTGCAGTCTCCCTGGTTTCAGTAATTGCTCAGGTCAAGACACTTGATGTCATCTTTAGGTCTTTTATATCTAACAATCTGTCAACAAATCCCATTGGCCGCACCTTAAAATATATCCTGGATTTGACCTCATCTCTCACTCCACCGTCACACATTGGTCCAGGCTACCAATATCTCTTGCCTGGGTTCCATAGTAGCCTCCTGGTCTTTTATGCTATTCCCATAGCAGCCAGCCACCTGCTAAACTAAGACATGCCATGTTTCCCCACATCTCAAAACACACCCGTGGCTTCCTGCACCACTCAGAGGAAAAGCCAGGTTCTTCCTCTTCCTGCAAGGACCTACCTGGTCTGATTTCCAGCCCCACCCCACTCTGGGCTCACCTCCGTCTCTTTCTCCCTGCACTCCACTGCAGCCACACTGCTCCCCCCTGCTCTTGCTTGTGAGGTCAGGAGTGGACCTCCACCCCTGGCTTTTGCGCTTGCTTTTCCTGCTGCTGGGATCCTCTCTCCAGTTCTTCCTGTCTTAAACCTTCTGAAAGACTCCTGGCCTCGCTGGACCACCCCTCAGACTACCTCTCTTCTCCCCTGCTCTGTTGTTTCTCTTTGTCACTGCCCAACATGCTGTATCTGCTACATGCTGTATCTTGGCTGCATTTTATCCTAGTTACTGTTTTTCCATCTACTCTAAGAAGGCAGGGATTTTAATCGATTCTGTTTACTGCTGAGTCCCCATTGCCCTGAATAGTGCCTGGCACACAGTTGTTGAATAAATGAATGAATACCTGAGGCTCTGGGAGGGTCATTGGTGAAAGTGCAGAAGAGGAAGGTGGAGGGGTCATGTAAATGTGACAGGACTGGGCTTCAGAGGGAGTGGGGGCACAGAGGAGAGCTGGGAAACCCAGCTGTTTGAGACCAGGACCAACTTTCTGGTTATCATTATATCCCCAGCACCTGGCACACAACTGGGCCCCCAGCAGCTGCTCAGAAATATCTATTGAATAGAAGAATGTGTTTTGTTCAGATTGGAGATACCTGAACAAGGATGAAGGCAAAATTAATCACTGCTGTTGATTTCATAACCTTCCTATAACCTGAGGTTACACAGAAGTTTATCACCTGGGTATCCCCTTGCTATGTCACCTTATTATTTACTATTTACTCCTGTATAAACTTCATTCATGTCTGCTGGGCACAGTGGCTCGTGCTTGTAATCCCCGCGCTTTGGAAGATGGAGGCAGGAGGATCACTTGAGGCCAGGAGCTCGAGATCAGCCTCGGCAATATAGTGAGACCCCCGTCTCCACAAAAAGTTAAAAAACGAGTTGCCCGTGGGGTGCATGACTGTAGTTCCAGCTACTCAGGAGGCTGAGGCTGAAGGGTTGCTTGAACCCAGGAGTTTGAGGCTGCAGGGAGTTCCAGCTCACCTACCCCCAAATCTCAGTAAATCCCTGAGGCCTAAGTTCTCTGAGTTATCTCTCTCACTAAGTTCTCAGGCCTGCTAACTCTGTGCCTGACATGCGTTGGAATGGTCTTGGTGCTGTTCTCATCCTGCGGAGACCACTGTACCCTATTGGTACAGAGTGGCATGCACAGCAGGCTCATCCTGAAGTTAGGGGTTTCATCACAGTTCAAGATGTTAACACATTTAAGTGGAAAATTCGGTATCCTTCTTCCTAAAAGTCCCTTGGTCACCCCTCCTCTACCCCTCAGGATTTCGCACATAGACACAGGCCTGGCCCACAGCTATAGCTCTCCTCTTTGGGTCTGGCGAGAAGTTCCCTGGGATGCCTTTATTTGCAGTGTCATTAAGGTAAAGGCATTGAATTAAAGGGGTTGAAATAAAAAAACAGCTTTCTGGGACCTGGACACTAAGACCAGGTCTCAGAAAGCTGTTTTTTTATTTCAGTTAACCAAGTGTGATTTGAATTGTGACAACATGGTTTGGGATTATCTCAATTAAATGTTTTATGAAAACAATTTCCAGTTAAAGTCATTAGAAAATTGCTTCCTTCTCAACCCAGATGTGTGATGGGAAACTGAGAAGAACAACAGAAATGGGCGTCACCTTACCCATCAGATAATAATCCAGACCACAAGCCCCACTCATCCCAGCTAATTCTGCCACTGCAGATTTAGGAGACAAAGTAAGAGCGGGCCAGGCACTGGACTGGGGGCTCAGCTATTTGCACTCACTAGGCAACGGGGTGTGGGAAGAAATTAAGGCTACAAGAAAATCTGCCTCACACCTCACCTCCATCATACTCTTTTTAGGAATCAAGTTGCAAATAGCCATTGCCCCTAAGATCAGGCTTCGGTTAGTAGAACTAGCTAGAACTAGCAGGCCTCCCAGCCTGCCTCCAGGGAATCCCTAGCCCGGGGAGTAGCTGGTACATGAGGCTACTGCTTGCACATCAACAGCCGTTGTCCTCTAGACCACCTAAGGCAGTGGCTCTCACCAACAAGGTCGGCGTCAGCAGCACCTGGGAACTTGTTAGATATGTAAATTCTCAAACCCCACCCCAGACCTACTAAATCAGAAACTCTAGGAATGGGGCTCGGGAATCTGTGCTTGAAGAAGCCCTACAGGGATGCTGATGCATGCTCGAATTTGAGAATCACGGAACTGAGGATCTGTTGGGTATTCTGTACAGCTTATATACAAAGTCAGGCCTGCATACACTGTATGGTGAAATCTGTTCAATCATTTTCACGTGATGGAAAAACAATTCAAAACCTTAATTGTGCTTATTTACAAAGACGAACAGAAAGGCACTGAGAAGATGCTGGATGGTACTGCTTTAAACCCCGTGGTGCTGGACCATTGTGGCAATGGTCTGTCCATGTCTTCAGGGGTGAGGTGCTGGCAAGGTTAGCCCTCTAATACCCAGCAAAGGACATGCAAGTAAATAAATAAGGGCCCTGAACATGAAATGAGCCTTTGCAAAGCTCCAGGGTTTTTCCTTAGAACTATCTACTTTTAGTTGTACTTTACAGAAGTTGAGGAGTTGATGCCTTGGACCCCAGAAGTCTCTGTGCCTGATTCTATGCTAACATCACCGTGTCTCACAATCCTCCATTTTATAAATGAGAAAACTGACAACACTAACTTTTTATATTTTTATTTATTTATTTTTTTGAGATGGAGTCTTGCTCTGTCATCCAGGCTGGAGTGCAGTGGTGCGATCTCAATTCACTGCAACCCCTGCCTCCCAAGTTCAAGCAATTCTCCTGCCTCAGCCTCTCGAGTAGCTGGGATTACAGGCACATGCCACCACACCTGGCTAATTTTTGTATTTTTGGTGGAGACGGGGTTTCGCCATATTGGCCAGGTTGGTCTCAAACTCCTGACCTCTGGTGATCTGCCCACTTTGGCCTCCCAGAGTGCTGGGATTACAGGCATAAGCCACCATGCCCAGCTATTTTTTATTTTTTAGAGACAGGGTTTCACTCTGTCACCCAGGCTGGAGTGCAATAGCATGATCATAGTTCACTGTAACCTTGAACTCCAAGGCTCAAGCAATCCTCCTGCCTCAGCTTCCTGAGTAGCTGGAACTACAGGCATGCACCACCATGCCTGGCTCATTTTAACATTTTTTTTTGTAGAGACAGTGTCTCACTATGTTGCCCAGGCTGGTCTTGAACTCCTGGCCTCAAGTGAACCTCCTACCCCGCCTTCCGAAGCACTGGGATTACGGGCGTGAGCCACCGTGCCCAGTAGATGTTAATTAAGTTCTTACAGGTAGTTAGTGGTAGAGCTGGAATTCACTCCAGATGTGTCAAAGTCCCAAAGTCCTGCTCTCTCCTGTTATACTCCACCTCCCTCTGATGAGAAGAGGTAGGTAGGATTTACAGATAAGCACACGAGAAGAAGGGGAAGATGCTAAGGCAAAGAAGGGGCCTGAACACCACCATCAAATAATCTTAGGCACCTCAGTAGCACTGGAAGCCTAGGCAGTAACTGTTGACAATAATTCATTTTCACAAAGAAAAAGTTATGTTTACTTAATATCAAGAGATACAGAAGTATGCAATTATTTTAGAAAGGCTAAAATGTAACATGGTCACACTGAATGCTTTAAAAGAAATATACAGTTATTTGGAAGATTCACTTTTATGGAAAACAACTCATTAACTGATGGTGTTAGATACATGAGGTATTATTGCAATACACTTTTATTGAAGTGCATGGTGAGTTTTTTAAAGATTGGGTTTAGTGTTAAATTCTGGACCGTTGAATAGTATAGCCATGCTTGTATTTCACCCCATGAACCCAAGAGAGGATGGGGCAGCTCAAAGCATTTCTTCTGCAATTTGAGCAGTCAGTATCCTCCCAGGAATGCACTTCAAACTAGAAAGTTTATCCAGGGCCAAGCAAATGTAAGCACCATGGTATTTACTATTACTGCGTTAAGAAGCATCTTCAGCAAACTTACCAATCTTATCTTCCTGAAAAAAGGATCTAATTTTTTCCCCTGGTAATAAAGGAACAACTTATGGAAAATATTGCTCTATAATACACAGAATGATGTAGTGATAGGCAACATTCAAACTGGTGATTAATTAACATTTGGTCTCTTGCTATTTGGAACATGTTTATTAGTTTTGCCCCTGCAAAGTGGGCTTCGGTGTTCCATATGAAACACTAGAGAAGTCAGTAGCATTCCTATTCCGAGGCAGGAGGAAACATTAATTATTCCTTTAAATTCTATTGTGTAATGTGTTTTTTTCCCTTCCTTTCCCCAAACACAACAGAATTATTTCCTTATAAAATTTCTACTAGGCCAGGCAGTGTTAATGGAACATAATTTTTAATATGCAGTATCCTAGAATCTGACAGATATTGGCAGAGTGGGTGCCCGTTTTAAAAAGCTGAACGTGGCTGGCAGTAGTATCACTGCTTCCTTACGTCTATTGTAGTTGGTGCAAAGTTAGACAAATACATTCCCACCAGCACAAAACAGCAACCTTCCAAACTGTATGTCAGTGGTGTATTTACAGCCAAATCCAGAAGGAGCTTGTACTTCTTATGCTGCTCCCATTAATGAGACAAATGTCAGCATCCATAAGCTATTTTTTTGTTCCTGCCTATCAAATCTTTCAAAAAATTGATAACTAGTCTTTATAGATTGTGAAAGTCAGATATAACTCTGAATGTATTACTTTACTGGACCCCTTGGGGTAAACTTATCACCTGGAAACCATTTTACACGGATGATTTGACTTTCATGTGGAGTGTCATAATGCACCCTAGATGGAAATCTAAAATAAAATATCTGGACTACAACCTTCCTCTTGGTGGAATTTATGGTTCCCTCAGTACAATAATTTTGAAAATTGTATCCCTTAAGCTACAAGACTTGATATATTATTAACTGCTTGAATTGAAGAAGCTTTCCAATAGGCTTACGTGCTGTCTAGAGGCACGGATTAATTTCTATGGAACCACAAGCTTATCTCAAACTGTTTTTCAGCAATCTAAACTGCCAGCTTCATCTTCTTTCTAGGACAGAAGGGAGTGTCCATTTCATCTCTGGCAGCTCTGGGATGCACGGCTTTTAGCCACGCTCTTCCCAGGGATGATGCGTACTGATCCGCTAGAGAATTGGTTGTGTGCAGTCAGTCACACCCCAGAGAGACTGGCATCCACTTGAGGCACTTATCTTTCTATTTATTGTGGCTTTTCTGGTTTTAATTCTACTCTGGCCAAACTGAACTGTTGTACAGAGAATGCTGGTAGGAGGCAGTCTGGAGGGCATTGTTTTCATGAAGTTAGAGAAGAGTTTAAAACAAAAAAAATCTTTAAGAAGCTTGTTTGCTGCCAGAGGGGAACTGTGTTCAACTACCTTTTACTGCTTTTCACAACCTCTCTTCCCTCATCACAGATCTGGTGCCTTGAAAGCCAGCAATGATCAGGCATAAAGAACCATCAGACTATCCAAAGGCAGAAAGGGCTGGAAATTTTTCAGTAGGGCTCACTCTTAGAGTCTTTCCCCCTGCCCTCATGGCAAAGTTGAGTTGGGAATACATTAATTTGGGAATACATTTAATTTTGTGTTTCACAGTCCCATCTGTGTATAGTAAAGGGAGCCATCCTGATACAGGGACAGCTTCCAGAAACTACCTCCTGCATCCAGGGACACGAAA
This sequence comes from Chlorocebus sabaeus, assembly GCF_047675955.1. Taxonomy (NCBI): domain Eukaryota; kingdom Metazoa; phylum Chordata; class Mammalia; order Primates; family Cercopithecidae; genus Chlorocebus; species Chlorocebus sabaeus. The sequence continues at coordinate 45,703,877 of NC_132923.1, read as the reverse complement.
GTCACGAGAGCATGTTGTAATAGAAAACAATGTGCCCAAGGCCCCAGGAACTAGGAAAATGTGGCACTATTTAGGATTAGGCATAAAGTAAGAAAATCTAAAATTCCCACAAACTTTACAGCTCACATATGAAAGAAATAAAGGTTTTACCAAATCTTACATTTCTAAAATTTACATGAAATTATATATAGCAAGTTGTGGAGGTGAAATAAGTTTTTCTAAACTCCTTATACTAAAAATCAAATTTTTATCATTCGTATTAGAAGACAGACTGAAGAGACAATCAGTTGTAAGGGGAAAAGTATTATAGAGGCATGTCAGTCAGTCAGTGATTTCTGTGAGATATATAATATACATATAGATTTGAGATGGAGTCTCACTCTGTCACCCAGGCTGGAGTGCAGTGGCACAATCTCAGCTCACTGCAACCTCTGCCCCCAGGTTTAAACAATTCTCTGCCTCAGCCTCCCGAGTACCTAGGATTACAGGTGCCTGCCACCATGCCCGATTAATTTTTGTATTTTTAGTAGAGATGGGGTTTCACCATCTTGGCCAGGCTGGTCTTGAACTCTTGACCTCATGATCTACCTGCCTCAGCCTCCTAAAGTGTTGGGATTACAGGCATGAGCCACCACACCCGGCCAAGATTTATAATTTGTTGGAATTTATTTTTTGAAATTTATAATTTGTTGTTTTTCTCATTCTAAATAAATGTTGAATTTAGTACCCAATATTGTGTCAGTAATTTTGTTTTCTTTTTCTTAGAGAGAGCTCTCCGAATTTTGTAAGCTTCAGGTCTTACAATACCTGGATCCACTCCTGGGTAGTCTAAATTACCCTTCTCTTATCCTGGGATGTTAAATGTTGGATAATGTAATCATTTTCTATGTATATAATTTGATCAATAACTAAGACTAATCATTTTAGAATTGATAGTTCCGAAATCTTTGCTAAACCTAAATCACCATAGGTATCTCTACAAGTCATTTTAAGAGAATATGTTGAACACATCAGCAAATTGACATTCAGGTCTTTTTCCAAGTTGGCATCATAGAGTTCTCAAATGCCTCTAAAGCTTTCTGTGAAACACATATTTATGGTGACTTTCTAAATTTTCCTTTTCCCCTGCTAGCTATGTAATGATTTATCAGCCATCTTTAATTATCTTTTATAAAGAGTGTGTGTATACTAAGGATTTTATTCATCCAGTAAATGTTAATACATAGGGTTTAAAAATATGTTGAAAATTAATGACCTCTGACTTAATAAATAATTCAATGATAAATGTTGAATTGATATGAATAGAATCCATTACTTCAAGGAACACAAGATGCTGATTTTGAAAGTGAAAATATAAAGTTATCATGTAAATAATCATCATTGATGGGGAAACTTTCTGCCTGAGGGAGTTGTGGACTGACTGGCAAGGTTAAGGTAGCGTTCCATAATACATTACCATGCCTTCCTAGCAGCTATTAGACAACGAGCAGTTTGGAAAAAGAAAACAAAGAGAGAAAGAAAGAAAAGAAAGAGAAAGAAGGAGAAAGAAAGAAAAGAAAGAAAGAAAGAAAGAAAGAAAGAAAGAAAGAAAGAAAGAAAGAAAGAAAGAAAGAAAGAAAGAAAGAGAAAGAAAGAAAGAAAGAAAGAAAGAAAGAAAGAGAAAGAAAGAAAGAAAAGGAGAGAGAGAAAGGAAGAAAGAAAGAAAGAAAGAAAAGGAGAGAGAAAGAAAAGGAAGGAAAGAAGGAAAGAAAGAGAGAAAGAGAGAAAGAAAGAAAGAAAGAAAGAAAAGAAAGAAAAGAAAGAAAGAGAGAAATATATTCTCTGGCCGGACATGGTGGTTCATGTCTATAATCCCAGCACTTTGGGACCCCAAGCAAGGCAGGTCACTTGAACCCAGGGGTTCAAGACCAGCCTGGGCAGCATGGCAAAACCCTGTCTCTATAAAAAAAAAAAAAAGCAAAAATTAGCTGGGCATGTTGGTGCATGCCAGTGGTCCCAGCTACTTGGGAGGCTGAGGTGGGAGGATCACTTGAGCCCAGCAGGAGGCTGAGGCTGCAGTGAGCCACGATCATGTCACTCCACTCCAGCCTGGGTGACAGAGTGAGATCCTGCCTCAAAAAAAAAAAAAAAAAATTATATTGCAGGTGGGGAAGGCGCCAATAAGCACCCTGTCTGCTGCAAGGCCAGAATCCCAGGCAGATTTCAGGTAAGCCCACTTACTTCCTCCAATCAGCACAGAGGACTTGTGCTTGAAATCAGTGTGGAGATTCCAGAAGCTGTCTTTTGCCAGCTGTGAACCTCAAAGCACAGGCTCTGGGGCAAGGAAACAATGGTGGGTTGGTGACAAACTTGTGGAAATTTCTGGGCTACAATAATTTTCCCACTAATCTTCGAGCCAAGGTTATGAAAAACTTCTTAGAATATGGAAACTGAAACTTCCTCGGCTCTTCAAAAAAAAGGTTGACCCTGCCATAGAGAGAGAGAAATGAGAGAAAGCTCTGTCGTCTCTTCCCCAGGAGACACCTGAGCACACAACCTTCCTTATTAACTGTGAAGGAAACCAAGTTTGTGGTTGGTAACTTTGGTTGTCACAGAGCCTATATATTTGTAGATCATTTAGCTTATTGACCCAAATGTTCTCATCTTTAGGGGAAAAAATGTAGTTTAATTAATTCACAATAAAAATCCTCCATTTCATAGAAGATAATATGATATAATCCAAACAGAATCGAATGTATGATATGATGCTGTCATCAGCATGCAGCAGCCTTAAAAATTACAGTATCTGACCTTAATATGTGTGAATCTATCAGGATTCCATTGTCGACATGTATATTTTTCAATATTCTTCTCTGAGCTGAAATAATGTCATTTATATGCAAATGACCACATCTTCAGCAGCTGCTCCTTCTCCGTTGAAGCCCAGGGACTTATTTGCACTTAATAAAGCCTCATAAATAGGTTTTTCCTCTAAGTGGGTAGGGTAGCAGGAAACCCATTGCAGCCTTTTACAGTTACAAGCTTCTTTTTGTTTTGAAAGCGAGAGCGGCCCCTTCTAACAGGATGGTTTTCAGTTGTTAGAGAAACACAGTTTGTCATTCAGCTGCTCTCCCCTTTCCCTCCTTAGAAAAAAATGCCCTTTTCCTCAGTGGTGCCTTCTTTCCCATTGCAGCTGTAGGTATGGTATGGTACAATCTCCAGTCTGAGTTGGAATTTAATCCAGACTTCATTACAAGGAGAGGTGTCCTCTGAGCACAGTCTGTGGCCAGGTGGTAAGGGCAGGAGTTCAACTGGGAAAGACTCCCAAGCTCCCATCAGGCTGTCCTGTCTGGGGAGGAGAAGGGGTAACTCCTAGCAGGAGGGGAAGAATTTTTCCTTTCACAAGTTATAAGATTATATTTGAAAACTCTCTATATAGGAAAGGGACAGTGTATGGAGACTATTTGTGCACTCTGATTGCCCAATCAAACAGCAATAAGAGAGCATTGAGAACTCGCCTTCAGTCATGTGATAATCATGTAGTACTTCTTCTGCCCCCATCCCCACCCTCACCCCACCCCTATTTTCCTAGCTGGTCATTCTTTTTCAAGAGAACTGGATGGAAAAGGAAAAGATTATATGTACTTGGTGTGCACATATCATGAATTCTACCCATTTTCTATTAATGCGCCTATAAAAATCACCCATGCGTCTACTGTGGGGTCAATAGAAATATTTCATTTACCATTTAAGACATGTTTTTTAAAAGCAGAAAAATATTATAGCATAATTGTCTCCTGCTGTCAGATGCAAGACAAACCTGGGCACTTATGAAAAATAAGTAATGGTGGGAAGCAGGATCGTTTATTTTTAAAACACAGGCTCACTGGCTGCTGATTTGGTAATAATGACCTATTATCCTTGTCAGAGCAATAGACTGTTTCTGGAGCTTCATTTCTGGTGTGTGAGCAACTGGCATAGTAGAGATGATTATACTGTTTGATAAATGTGCATAATCATTGAAGACACTGGTTGACAATACTATCATTAAATTGTCACCAGCTTGGTAAAGAGACAAACATCTCTGCCATGCCAGCCTATCAGAGATGTTAATAACTGCAAAAAACCTCCAAGCACAATATTAATGTAGAAAACTGAACACACACACACGTATGCACATCCACCTCAAAATTCAGACACTAGAAGCAAAGTGCTGCCAGGGATGATGTGGAGGGGAATGAAATCTGGCCCTATAGGTCAGGAATCTTGGGCTGTAATCTCATTTCTCTAAGCCTCAGTTTCCTTAAGTTTAAAAATCATTTCTGTCCCCTAAGTTACTTATATGCCTAAATATATATATATATATATTTTTATATATATACACACACACTTCATACATACATGTACAGTGATATCTAAGAAGTTTTATAATTTATAGATGTATATATAAATTACAAACTTCTTTTTTTTTTTTTTGAGACGGAGTCTCGCTCTGTCACCCAGACTGGAGTGCAGTGGCCGGATCTTAGCTCACTGCAAGCTCCGCCTCCCAGGTTTATGCCATTCTCCTGCCTCAGCCTCCCAAGTAGCTGGGACTACAGGTGCCCGCCACCTCGCCCGGCTAGTTTTTTGTATTTTTTAGTAGAGACGGGGTTTCACCGTGTTAGCCAGGATGGTCTCCATCTCCTGACCTTGTGATCTGCCCATCTCGGCCTCCCAAAGTGCTGGGATTACAGGCTTGAGCCACCGCGCCCGGCCATAAATTACAAACTTCTTAGTTTTATATATATACTTACAAAACATCTTAGATACATCAATCAGTCCCTTTCTTTCTTTCTTTCTTTTTTTTTAAGAGACAGGGTCTTACTCTGTCACCCACAATGGATTGCAATGGTGTGATCATAGCTCACTGCAGCCTTCAACTCCTGGGATCAAGGGAGCCTCACATTTCAACATGAAATTTGGAGAGCATGAACATCCAAGCTATATCACACCCTGTAGTTTAATAATATATAGCCAGTAACTACCAATGTTATTTCTGTAAACTAAGGAGAATTCCTGATGAACAACTTTCATAATTACCCCCTTTCCTAATTTGTCCTTTTTTCCTTTAAAATCTTGAGCCTCTCTTTTGTTCTCTGGAACACGCTCCAAGGCAACTTGGAAGTGTGTCCTGGGCTGGAGTCCTCAATCTTTGTGCTTGAATAAACTGTCTTTAAACAACATTCTAATTATCTAATTATCTGTACACTCAGCTGAAAAGAGCCAGCTGGAGAATAAAACAAAATAACTGGGAGATCTATTCTTTTTTTTTTTTTTTTTTTTTTTTTTTTGAGATAGGGTCTTATTCTGTCATCTGGGTGGGAGTGCAGTGGTGCAATCTCAGCTCACTGCAACCTTGACCTCCCAGGCTCAATTCATCCTCCCATCTCAGCCTCCTGAGTAGCTGAGACTACAGTCATGCACCACCATGCCCAGCTAATTTTTGTTGTTGTTTTTTGTTTGTTGTTTGTTTGTTTTTGAGATGGAGTCTCGCTCTGTTGCCCAGGTTGGAGTGTAGTGGCATGATCTCAGCCCACTGCAACCTCTGCCTCCCCAATTCAAGTGATTCTCCTGCCTCAGCCTCCCGAGTAGCTGGGATTACAGGCATCCACCACCACACCCGACTAATTTTTTGTATGTTTAGTAAAGACAGGGTTTCACCATGTTGGCCAGACTGGTTTTGAACTTCAGGTGATCCAGCCACCTTGGCCTCCCAAAGTGCTAGGATTATAGGCATGAGCCACTGTACTCAGCCAATTTTTGTATTTTTTGTAGAGATGGGATTTCACCATGTTGCCCAAGCTGGTCTTGATCCCCTGAGTTTAAGCACACTACCTGCTTTGGCCTCCGGAAGTGCTAGCATTTCAGGTGAGCCACCACACCTGGCCAGGGAGATCTATTTTCAACATACTTACAAGCTTCCAAAAAAGGTTTTGATAAAATCATGTATTTATAAGAGAAAATCAAGATTGTCTAAAACAATTTCTAAATTGAAAAATACTGCCAACATTGATTTTCAGTTAGGTTTCCTACTCCTGCATCCATCTGATAGGCAGATACTTTTTAGAATTATACAATACCCACATTCTTTCTTTTAAAAGAGGGGTAGTCACTCTGTGGTTCACCCTCCATGTGCACAATGAAAAATGTACATGCCATTTCTCCTATTAATCTCCTTTTGTGAGTTGATTTTTCAGTGAAACTTCAGAGGGTGAAGGGGAAACTTTCCCTTGGCCCATACAGTTTTGGTACTGTGAGCAAGATACCACAGCTTCTCTGCTAGAAGCCACAGCGAAGGGAACCCAGGACCTGACAAGCCAGCAAAGAGGTAAGAATTTTTAACCAGACAGGCTCCCAGTCTCTCTTTCTGTGAAATCTGATTTGAGGCAAGACAATGGGTCTGGAGGCAGGGAACATAAGACTGATTCACACTTCAGCTATGACAGGAAATATCCTCTTCATAGGGTGTAGGCCAAGTAAATGACCTTGTAACTTTACTTCATCCTCTCCATTTACATAGTGTTATATATAAAGAATCAGTGCCACAAAAGAAATAGCACTCGAATATAAAATTTTCTTTTTAATTCTCAGCAAGGCAAGGTACTTCTATAGAAGGGTGCACCCTTACAGATGGAGCAATGGTAAGGGCACATTTGGACAAGGGAGGGGAAGGGGTTCTTATCCCAGATGCATGTGGCCCCGGCTGCTGTGTCCTTCCCCTACTGGCTAGGGTTAGACTGCACAGGCTAAATTAATTCTGATTGGCTAATTTAAAGAGACTGACGGAGTGAGTGCTTTGGCGGGAGTTAGGGCAGAGCAGATAGCAGGTAATCGGAATGAGTCAGGGTGGAGCAGGTAATTGGAATGAGTCAGAGTGGAGTAGGTAATCGAAAAAGGTTGCTTTAAGAGAAGTTTAAAAGTAAAAGGCAAAGAATTGAAGACACTGGCATATTAATTCTTTGAAAAGAAACTTAGAACTCAGGTTGTTAGTAACCTCTCCCGTTGCATTTCCTTACAGCTTTCTTTTCAAACCTTTTTTTTTTTTTTTTTTTTTTAAACATGTCTTGGCTTAGTTGTTTTTTCTGATTTTCCAAAATAAGAAACTTCCCTGGATAAGGTGGAGAACAGTTAAGGGAGGTTTTAGTAAGTGCCGTTTTTATGAGCCTCTGCATCAACTTACGGATGCATGGTATGACACAGCACCCAACAAGAATAAGTACACCTATTACAGCTGCGAGGGAAGTAAGAATTGATGCTATTATTCTTCTCCATTTACTGAACTACTTTTCTAGCCATCCTGTAAAGAGGTCATTTACCCCTGAGTTGCTGACTAACTCATTGGATAGAGCAGTCAGACCTTGCAATGCCTTTGTTATACTTCCATTAGGGGCGGTGTTATTTAGGATGAAGGTACAACATTGAGTTTTAATCATGATGCAAACTCCTCCTCTTTCTGCTAATATCATGTCTAAAGCTATCCTATCTTCCCAAGCCACCTGGCTAGTAGCCCTTAATTGTTCAGCTATTCCTTTAACAGCATCTCTAGAGTAGTTAATAAAAAGCTGTTGATTATAATAGATGTAGTTTATCTAATCTACATTTTTTAAATTGTCACCCACAAACATATTGACTCAAATCCTGCAGCTATTTGATTTCGGTCTTTAAATTGATCTGGTTTCCCTGTGGGACTCTAATTGTGTCTAAACAGACGTGAGAGTCAAAAGACCCATAAGGCGCTTCACTTGCTTTACGATGTGTTATTTTTCCTTCATCTGGTTGATGAAATGCCAGGGTGAAGGGGATAGCCAATTGGACTAAAGCACAAGTGCCACTCTAGTTATTTGGTAGAATGTCCAGTAAAGGTCCACCACAATACCACCACACATCTGCTCAGAGATGAACAAAGGCTACCTGATTGATAAGCTCTTGAAAATAATTAAGCTCACTGCATCCCGTCAGGTCTCCAAGGAACACTGTTTCCTCCCTGTCGTGAGAGACACCAAGTGAACTTAATGTTGGGAGATGGAAGCTGGGTGACCCTTGGGGGCTGACCCGCAGGGTGCTGGACTTCGGGATATAGCAGAGAGAGCGAACTTGGCACGATTTGTTACCCCGGGCTGTTGAATCCTGGAAAAGAGCTACCATGCAGCCAACACTGGGTTGACTGGAGGACCACCTTAGTGGAAAGGGGACAATCTGGGCCTCTGGCCTACCATGTGCACAAGCATAACAATTGCTTTTGTTTAATGTGTGGATGGAATATTTGATCCATTCCAACCAGGCAATTGCATCTTGGTAACCTGTCTTAATTGCCAAAGTTGTTTTAAGTCTTTAACTTCTACCATCCTCTAGTAAAATGAATGTATGGTTTTAGGAAATTACAAAAACCGGTTGGGGCAGTCCATCCTTGCTCTTTAGTGGTTCACAGAATGTTGGACCAACTATGGCATAAAGGCTCTCTATCAGAGGGCAAGACTCCTGGTTGACACGGGTCTTTATCAAAATCTCCCTGGATTAAATGGTCCTAGTTTACTAAGGCCCAGTCTGAGGAGAGTCAGGAGGGACAGAGGTACTTTTCTGAAGTACAGAGTAGTCTTTGACTTGGCAATCCCCTACGGGGTATAACAAGGCAAGCATGAAATGCAATAGTTTGAGGTGAAATTGACTTGGTTATGTTATAACTAGATGGTCAGCAGTAGAGCAAGGAAAGAAGAAAGAGTAATAGAATAGATGAAAGAGAGTTAAATTTTTCTTATCTTTAGTTTGGTAGGGTTTTCCCCTGGGACTATGGCCCATGACCCTGGACAGGGCGACACTTTCTTGACTTGGGTGTGATGAGTCCATCCCCTTTCCACTGTATGAACAGCAGTCTTGGTGGTTAACAGCACAAGCTAGGGTCCTTCCCAGGCTGACTCGAGTTTTCCTTTTTTCCACCTTTTGATGAGAACGTGATCCTCGCGCTGGTGTTGGTTTACTGGAAATTCTAAGGGTGATACCTGTGCTAAAAGACTTTTAGTTTTGAGGAAAAGGAAAGTGGAAGATAAACCAAGTATATAATTTCTAAGAAACTGATCTTTTGTTTTAAAGTGGGGACATCAGCAGTGGACTTTATAGTCCTTGGTGCCCTTTTACTGAGAAATTTTTTTAGACATATTTTTATTAGTTTTTAGATCAAAGAAAGCCAAACACCATTTTATATTTGACAATGCTTCCTGTATGATTTTTATACCAGATAAGCTAAATTTCACTTTTATATTAGTGTGTTATTAATGTTAAACTTAATTTTAATAAAACCTTGTAGACATATTTGTCTAATTTTTAATGTCTGACCATAAGGTAAGATTTTCATAGACTCTTTTTAACCTTTTACAATTTTTGTTAAAGAGCAGGTTAGTGCTTTAAGAAAAACCCATTGTGCTTTTAATGTCCAGTTCACAGAAAAACTGGATGATACCTTTTTAACTTTAGCCAATGTTTACACACAGAATTTCCTTTACAATTAACATTTTAAAACTTGCTTAAACCTTCAAATCAAAATTTTTTTTTTTTTTTTAATTTATTTTTTTTTTTGAGACGGAGTCTCGCTCTGTTGCCCAGGCTGGAGTGCAGTGGCGCAATCTCGGCTCACTGCAAGCTCCGCCTCCCGGGTTCACGCCATTCTCCTACCTCAGCCTCCCGAGTAGCTGGGACTACAGGCGCCCGCCACTGCGCCCGGCTAATTTTTTTCTATTTTTTAGTAGAGACGGGGTTTCACCATGGTCTCGATCTCCTGACCTTGTGATCCGCCCGCCTCGGCCTCCCAAAGTGCTGGGATTACAAGCGTGAGCCACCGCGCCCGGCCACAAATCAAAATTTTTTAAAACTTTTTTATGTAGGTAAAAATCCACATTCTTATACCTCCTTATAATCCTCTTATCAAAAGTATATTTTACTTTCCTTATACACCTTGCACATAAACTGTTTCTTCAATAGTTTTACATTCAGGAGGCCTAATTACTTCTAAATTATACAACATTTCTTGCACAAATTCCCTTTTATAACTTTTTTTTCCCCCACAACTTTCACAATCTTCGACATGCTTCAACCTTCTGACTTGTTGCAAACATCCCTTTCTTTAAACAACCAGTTAAGTTATTTTAGGACAATAATTTACCATGTAACATTCTTTTTATATAAATTCTTCCCCCCACCCCCCCTTTTTTTTTTCTAAAGATGATAACCATTCTTTTCCAAAACGGACTTTCTTGATGTCTGTGGACTAGACTGCCTAAGGCCACAAGATTAGAAGTTAGGATAATACATGTTACACTGTTAACTTTTAGCAAACTTTACTTTTGTTGAAAACCTTGTAAGTTTGGGATTTCAATTATTCTTTGCTATTAGTAAGACTTGTTTAGTCCAAATTAACTTAGAATTGGTATAGATGGTTCCTTCCTGTAAGTACTTTAAGGCTTGGCTGAGTGCAAACAGCTCACCCATTTGAACAGACCAATTATTAGGCTATTTTCCTAACTCTGCTTCTACAAGAGTTTCCTTATCACTTACTGAATAACCATTGTGTCTTTTTCCCTCAATCACCCGGGAGGAACCATCTATCATCCTGTCCTGAAGGGAGTTCCTCCTAGGTCTGGCCCGACCTTTGTATAGTAATTAAGGTTTAGATTCCGTGTTCGGAAACCTGCTGGGTTAAGGGAATTTTCAGTGGTTAATGTTGAATCACTTTAAAAAAAAAAAAAACAGAATAGCCTCATACTTTCTTCTGTTAGTAAAGCAGTTGTTGCTACAGATTGAATGTATTTGAGACAGTGGAGTTACTCTTTCTTCCCCTGAGAAGAAAGGAAAGAAAGGGCTATATGAGGTTCAACCCTTTAAATTAGCAGAAGGCTCAACCTCTCACACCAGGGATGTCTCGCCTTGCCTGCCCGGGAAGACTCAACCCCTCATACCAGGGAGTGTCTTGCCTGTCTTGGAAGGCTCAACCCCTCAAACCCCTTAAACTAGGAGGTGTCTTGCCTTACTTGTCCTGGGAGGTTGATCTGTTTCCCCCCTTTCCCCCGCTGAAGGTCCTTTGCACACTTCCCACTTGTGCTGTCCTCTCTGGCTGCTTCCTCAAGGGAGAATTAGGCACTTCTTAGTGTTGGTGTGCTGGTATAAATCCCACAGCAGGACCTGCCCTAAGCCGTATGAGGTAGCTATGGAACCGTGGAGAAGGCCCACTCACTCGGTCCAGCAGTAGGACTTGTCACCATTCACATGAACAACACAACACCGCAAGCAGGGTTGTTTGTGATCATTCACACACTTAGCCCTCCAGAATCTGGCCACCAAGGAGGTACTTTATTGGCTCCTGCAGCTTCTCCTTCTTTGGTCTGTGAACAGAGTTGTCACTGCAGTGTGTGATGATCCTTCAAACTAGGTTACTGGCCAGTTCCCCCCACTCCCACCCCGCCCATTGCTGAGAGCTGGGGTTATTCTTCACACTGGGTGGGTCTTGATTTCTCACTCCTGAGGCCACCACAAGGGGGCGGGGCGTGCCTCCTCAGGAGATAGAACCAGAGACCCTCCAGGAGGGAAATGTAATCCCAGATGAGCACCCAAATTGTTATATAGAGAGTTTTGGTGCCACAAAAGAAATAGCACTAGAATATAAAATTTTCTTTTTAATTCTCAGCAAGGTAAGTTACTTCTATAGAAGGGTGCACCCTTACAGATGGAGAAATGGTGAGTGCACACTTAGACAAGGGAGGGGAAGGTGTTCTTATCCCTGACGCACATGGTCCCTGCTGCTGTGTCATTCCCCTATTGGCTAGGGTTAGACTGCACAGGCTAAATTAATTCCGATTGGCTAATTTAAAGAGAATGAGGGGGTGAATGCTTTGGCGGTAGTCAGGGCAGAGCAGGTAGCAGGTAATTGGAATGAGTCAGAGTGGAGCAGGTAATCGGAATGAGTTAGGGTGGAGCAGGTGATGGAAATGAGTTAGGGTGGAGCAGGTGATCAGAATGAGTCAGGGTGGAGTAGGTAATCAAAAAGGGTTGCTTTATGAGGAAGTTAAGCTTAAAAGTAGAAGGCAAAGAATTGAACATACTGACATGTTAATTCTTTGAAAAGAAATTTAGAACTCATATCTAACAATAGGGTTACCCCAAGTAACCAATGGAATGCTCTAGAGGGTATTTAAACTCTCTAACGTTCTGTAACGGGGCCTTTGAGCCCCTATGCTCAGGCCCGCTCCCACACTGTGGAGTGTACTTTCATTTTCAATAAATCCCTTCATTCGTTCCTTGCTTTGTTTGTGTGTTTTGTCCAATTCTTTGTTCAAGATGGCAAGAACCTGGACACCCTCCACCGTTAACATATTTTGGTGAGCTACCCCAGAGGACGAGGTAAGCCTAAAGCATCGATTTATTCTTCTCCTTTCTCCTTCTCCTTTCTGCTCCATACAGAGAAACCTCTTTTCCTTTTCAAACCAGGACGCTTGGTGGGCAGCACCTAAACCTAGAAGCAACTGCAGGCCTCTGACCATGGCCAGTGAAACTAAGGGGTTTCCATGTGGATAACCTGACTGCCACCACCAATTTGTTTAAGAAACCTGGGTCTTTGTTTCAGTCTTTGAGTGGCAGTTTTCTAGTAGCTCTTTGGAAATTTTGGGCAATTGGCTGAGGTCACTTGTTGGTATTGCCCAAAGGCCTAGGAACAAATGGGAACAATCACGCTCCCTGAAGGGGAAAGGACCATTTTTAAAAAAAAAATCATTTCTGTGCACGGTCCTTGATTCCTATGAGGCACAGCTTGGAGCAAACTCATACATGTTTCAGGTGACTTAAACCTTCTTTTCTCATGCTAAATTCTTCCTTTCCCTTATTCAACTGACTAAGGGCAAAGGAAACACACCCAACTTCCTGTTCCTATCATTAAAGTTCATGGAATGGAAAGCATGGGAAAGTATGGCCTTATCAAATTATAAGGATGCGAAAAGTCAGAGATTACACCCAGGTACCAAAGGAAAGCTCATAGTAGGCTCTGGGGGAACTGCATGGAAAGTGGCACTGGTGTCCACCTAAGTAAGGCCAGAGATGTCTGGAACTCTAAGATTGGACCCCATAGGAGGATGCTCTGGGGGATCCTCAGGACCTCAAACTCTCCAAAGAGGACACTGTTGGTAGAGGTTCTGAGATCTAGTATTAAACCCTTCTTAGAATTTTGTCTCACAGTTGCAATCCGCTTGGCCCCAAAATTGCTTAGAATCTGAAGTTTACTGTCTAATGGGAAAGTGGGATGGCATTGCATGTATCCAGGTTTTTGTGCTGCTGTTCTAAGCAGGGGGCCTGGTTAACATGTGACACCCTACTTTGATACTCTTTGACCCCCATGCTCCTTGGAGTCTGGGGAGGTTTAGCCTTTAAAAAACAAACTGCCATGGAGACTGCTTTACCCAAAACTTTGGTTCACAGCCTTTCTTGGATTATCTATTGAGGCGAAGTAAAACTGGCAAGCTTGTGTTGCTATCTCATGGCTAAGATTCCAAGCTATTGGATCTTCTTTTATGTGTGTGTATACATGTCTAGATATGTTTATTTGTATATACACTTATTATATGTTGTGTCTACCAAATTGGCTTATAAGTAAAAGAACACTCATAAATTAAGTAAATAAGCCTAAGGAATTTTTAAGTTCATGTGACTTAAGCATAATTTTATTAAACAAGCTTGCTTTAAAATTATTGGTGGAATAAAAATAGAAAGGTCTTCAGAGTTGTCAGCATACAGTTTGTTTGAATTTTATGTTTGCCTTGCTAGATTTTTTTTTTTTTTTTTTTTTTTTTTTTGAGATGGAGTCTTGCTCTGTTGCCCAGGCTGGACTGCAGTGACGCGATCTTGGCTCACTGCAACTTCTGCCTCCCAGGATTAAGCAATTCCACTGCCTCAGCCTCCCAAGTAGCTGGAATTATAGGCACCCACCACCACACCCAGCTATTTTTTTGAATTTTTAATAGAGACAGTGTTTCACCATGTTGGCCTTGCTGGTTTCAAACTCCTGACCTCAAGTGATCCACTGGCCTCAGCCTCCCAGAGTGCTAGGATTACAGGCATGAGCCACCATGCCTGGCCTGTTGGTTTTTTTGTTTGTTTGTTTGTTTTAGACGTAATCTCACTCTGTTGTCCAGGTTGGAGTGCAGTGGTGTGATCTCAGTTCACTGCAATGTCCACTTCCTGGGTTCAAGCAATTCTTCTGCCTTAGCCTCCCAAGTAATTCAGACTACAGATGTGTGCCACCATGCCTGTCTAATTTTTACATTTTTAGTAGAGTTGGGGTTTCACCATATTGGGCAGGCTGGTCTCAAACTCCTGACCTCGTGTTCCACCTGCCTCAGCCTCCCAAAGTGGACAGGCGTGAGCCACAGTGGCTGGCTGATATTTTTAAACATCAGTGTTAATTCAAGCTGGAAGTTGCTTGGTGTGAGCCTGCCTCCCATTCTATTCAAAGTCTCACGGAAATAAATGCATATCTGATTGCTTCCTTTGGAAAGGCTAATCAGAAACTCAAAAGAATGCAACCGTTTGTTTCCCGCCTGTGATCTGAAAGCCTCTGAGCCCCCTCCTGGCCTAGAGTTGTCCTGCCTTTCAGGACCAAACCAATGTTTGTTTTACATATGTTGATTGATGTCTCCTGTCTCCCTTGTTAAAAATAAAAAATTAAGTACAGTGAATAGGATAATTGTTTTAGGTAAACTTTGTGTAAATTAAAATCTTAAAGTTATTTTTAATGCTCATTTGATATCTGGGTCTTTTCCAATTTAAAACGGGTTGTAATATGAAAGAATATTTCTAAAATTGTGGAATTGTTCTTATGTATAAATGCCCGTGTCTAATAGTTCAGGATTTCTTGAGTTTTAGGGTTTCACTAAAGTTGTAGGTTACTAAGGATAAAATTCTAGGTAACATGTAATTCTGCATACAAAATGTGCCATAAAGCATTCTGTTATTAGTGGAAAATAGTACTTTTGTCTAATTCAGAAGTTATCTAAAAGTTAGTTCAAATTACAGATTTGTAAAGGTTATTTATGAGACAGTATAGTAAGGAATCATTAAATAGGGGAGAAAGGAGTGGAAAAAGTTTAAATAAAATATTCTTCAAAACATGATAAAGAATTGGAAACATTTGGCTAATTAACGTTTTCATAGTTAAAACTCTTAGTGTTGATTAAAGTAAGAAATACTGTAAAAATGCATTGGCAGTTTGGCAATTCTTTTTTAGTATAGTTAAGCATGAAGCTGGATTTAGCATGGAGCCAAATTTCACATGCATGCTTGCATTGCTTTACACTATGTTTACTGTTTTGTGTGGATAGTGCTAGAGTACTTATTGGTAATGTGCCTACAGTGAATTTCTTGATTGCACAGAATGTATAATGATATTGATGAACTTAAGGATATTGAATTGCATATTAAAGTATTCAATATGTGGGGTTTTGGGGGCCCTATGTAACACTGTAGCCTTCAGGGAAAATTGAGTATGAAAATTTAGGTTTGGTTTTTTTTGTGTTTATTTTTGCTTCTAGTGTTCATTTGTTGGCTGTCTATTCTTCTCTGGCTTTGCTTGTGTATCCATATATAAAAAATCATACTAGTGGAAGGCTTTTATTTGGTTCTGTGAATAGTTTATTTTGTTTCCTATGCATTCCTAGCAAGTTGTCATTCATTCCTTTTGTCTGGAATTCCTGAGCTACCTTTGTAAGGCTGCAGGAATTAATGGAGCACACCAGCTTTTTATCCTTAAACTAACTTTTCAGATTTTTGGCTTCTTTAGGCTACTTTCAGATTTAGGCTTCAGATTTTAGGCTACTTTATGTATGTTGAGTATACCCTTACAAATAGAATTTGAGTCATATTTCTCTCTCTTCCTAGTTTCTCCAAAATTTGTAAAATATCTATGAATATTCTTAATTCATGGCATTGTGTTTGTTTGCATATAGTCAAACAGGGTTGCCAGGGCCACTCAGGGAGAAAAAACCCAGAAACCTGGCATGCTGGCAAAAGGGTAACATAGGAGATCAGTCAGAGTGGTGGAAAAACTGTGGAGACAAGACACAAATATTCTGAAAGGTTGGACGGTTCTGCATAGCTTTGGGGGAGAATAGCTGAAGGCAGCTGTTCTATGACCCTGAAGCAGATGGCAAGGAGTAAGTACAAGGGAATGTGGGGGAATTTATCTTAAACAGCTTGTTTACATATGTTGACTAGGAGCTGATCTTTCATCATCCATGTGCATGATGTTCCCTGAAAGGGGAACAATAAATGTTAATTACCTGCAGGTTGTGTTGGCTCCAGGTTTTCGGCATTATGCCTGCACTGAATAAAAGCAAGCAGCTCCAGCTTCTCAGGGCTGCTCTCTGGCCACTAGAGCCAGGCAGCCACCTAGCTGCTCTTACACTGCATACCTGTGTCTGAGTACTCATTTCATCCATCAGCCAGGGTCTGCAGCACAGGCCTGGCAGGTGGTACCCCATGTGAGGAATGCTGCAATGGATCACAATGGAACCCTCGAAAATGAAAGTGAAGTGACTGCGCAGTAATTGGTGCCCATTGGGGATTTCCAAGTTTGAGGGGATTTGCAAGCTAGGGTTTCATGATGGTGAGAAGTGACAGCATGCTGGCAGCCCTCACTTGCTCTGGGCACCTCCTTGGCCTTTGCACCCACTCTGGCCATGCTTGAGGAGCCCTTAAGCCCACCACTGCACTGTGGGAGTCCTTCTCTGGGCTGGCCAAGGCCAGAACCGGCTCCCTCTGCTTGCAGGAAAGTGTGGAGGGAGAGACATAGGTGGAAACTGAGGCTGTGCAAGGTGCTCGCAGGCCAGTGTGAGTTCTGGGTGGGTGCGGGCTCTGCAGGCCCCACATTCAGGGCAGCCGGCCGGCACTACTGGCCCCAGGCAGTGAGGGGCTTAGCACCCAGGCCAGCAGCTGCAGAGGGTGCGCTGGGTCCTCCAGCAATGCCAGCCCACCTGCATCGCGCTCGAATTCTCGCTGAGCCTTTGCTACCTCCCCGCGGGGCAGGGCTTGGGACCTGTAGCCTGCTGTGCCCAAGCCCCCCGTGGTGGGCTCCCATGTGGCCAGAGCCTCTCTGACAGGTACCACCCCCTGCTCTGTGGCACTGGGTCCCATTGACCACCCAAGGGCTGAGGAGTGCAGGCACGTGGCGTGGGACTGGTGGGCAGCTCCGCCCACAGCCCTGGCACGGAATCCACTAGACAAAGCCAGCTGGGCTCCTGAGTCGGGTAGAGTCTTGGAGAACTTTTATGTCTAGCTAGAGGATTGTAAATGCACCAGTCAACACTCAGCGTCTAGCTCAAGGTTTGTAAACGCACCAATCAGTGCTCTGTGTCTAGCTAATCTAGTGGGGACTTGGAGAACTTTTATGTCTAGCTAGAGGATTGTAAATGCACCAATCAGCACTCTGTGTCTAGCTCAGGGATTGTAAATGCACCAATCAGCACCCTGTCAAAATGGACCAATCAGCTCTCTGTAAAACAGACCAATCAGCTCTTTGTAAAATGGACCAATCAGCAGGATGTGGGTGGGGCCAGATAAGGGAATAAAAGCAGGCTGCCCAAGCCAGCAGCGGCTACCCGCTCTGGTCCCCTTCCATGCCGTGGAAGCTTTGCTCTTTTGCTCTTTGCAATAAATCTTGCTGCTGCTCACTCTTTGGGTCCACCCCACCTTTAAAAGCTGTAACACTCACTGTGAAGGTCTGCAGCTTCACTCCTGAAGCCAGCGAGACCACAAACCCACCAGGAAGGACAAACAACTCTGGATGGAAGGAATGAACAACTCCAGATGCACCGCCTTTAAGAGCTGTAACAATCATCGTGAAGGTCCATAGCTTCACTCCTGAAGCCAGCGAGACCACGAACCCACCAGAAGGAATGAACAACTTCAGACGTGTTGCTTTTAAGAGCTGTAACGCCATGAAGGTCTGCAGCTTCACTCTTGAAGTCAGCGAAACCACAAACCCACCAGAAGGAAGAAACTCTAGACATGTCTGAACATCTGAAGGAACAAACTCCAGACACGTCTGAACATCTGAAGGAACAAACTCCGGACACACCATCTTTAAGAACTGTAACACTCACCACAAGGGTCCGCGGCTTCATTCTTGAAGTCAGCGAGACCAAAAACCCACCAATTCTGGACACAATGGGGCAACAGTTATCAGCTCAACAGCAGCAGTATATAAAAGTTCTTGAAACAGCTGCTTAAAGCTAGTGGAGCCTCAGTCTCAGAGGCCCAATTAAGGGACCTAATGCTGACTGTTGTTTCCCATAACCCATGGTTCCCAGAAGAAGGCATGCTAGACCTGGAGCTCTGGGAACAAGTGGGAAGAAATCTTAAATGACATCATGTACAAGGATAATGGGTCCCAGTAACATCTTTAACGTTATGGACCTTAATTAGGGCTGCTTTGGCCCTGTTCTACACAGAAGAGCCTAAAAAGGGAAGGGAAGAGGGACCATCATATACCTTACCACCTCCTCCTTCTCCCTCAGCCCGACTGTTACTGGGTAAAGGTGCCACAGAGGAGACGGAGATTTTCCCTGAACCCCCTTCCCCAATAAATTGGAAAGAAGGCAAGGGATACATTACAGTTATGGGATCCTGTCTTAAGCAAGCGATATTAGAAGGGGAGCTCTTGGCCTGCCTGGTGATGCAAGATCAATAAGGCAATTGGGTACATGAATCCATTACTTTCAACACTTACAGAGAAAAAAGCAAAAGCTTTAGAGAAACCAGAGCTGCTCGCCCATTTATGAAAGGATTAATTGACACCATAGCAGATAATTTTCAATCAATTGCAAGGTTATGACCCTGACATCATAAGAATACCCTTAAGTAAAAAACAATTTGAAGCAGTCCTGCCCCTATCTCTAGACCTTCAGATCGCACTCTGATTATGTGGGCCATTTAGAACATGCTCTTTCTGCTGATAAATGACTCCAGTTCTTATTTCATACTCCTGTAGTTACACCTACAAAAGTAGTTCACTCCCCCATACCTAACACTTTAATGCTTTTTACTGATGGCTCTGGTAAAAATGGAAAAGCAGCTATCTGGTGGGAACTGCATAACTCCCTTACTCAATCTGGATTTACTAGCACTCAGAGAACTGAGGTTGAAGCCCTAATATTGGCCCTGGAAACCTTTTCCGCTCAGCCCATCAATATTGTTAGTGACTCTGCTTACTCTGTTTATTTATTGCAAAACCTTGAAACAGCCCTCATTAAGTCTACTCTTGAACCCACCCTGAGTCCCCTTTTTCTTTGACTTCAGCAATTGCTAATTCAATAAACACATCTTGTCTTTATCACGCACATTCAGGCGCACAGCTCACTGCCTGGCCCCCTGGCTCATGGCAATGATCAAGCAGATTTGCAGGTCATGATGTCACTACTTGACCAAACCACACAATCACATCTGTTTCTTCATCAGAATTGCAGAAATTTATCTAAACAATTTCAACTTAGCCAAAGACTAGCAAAACAAATTATTTTACAGTGCCCAGATTGCCATCTCACAGGCACGTTCCCCCCCTTCGACAGGTGTTAACCCTAGAGGACTAGAACCTAGTCAGTTATGGTAAATCATGTTATGCATATCCCTGAATTTGGAAAACTAAGATATGTACATGTATCCATTGATACCAATTCCCACCTAATTAGTGCTCATGCTCTTCCTAGAGAGTCAGCCTGATATGTCATTAAACATCTCTTAACCTTTGTGTTTATGGGGTGGCCCACAAAGATTAAAACTGATAGTGGTCTGGCTTACACTAGCTCACAATTTCAACAATTGTGTCACACATGGAAGGTCCAACATTCCACAGGTATCCCATATAACCCCAAGGACAGGCCATAGTGGAATGTGCCCATTTTACCCTTAAAAACATGCTCAGAAAACAAAAAAAGGGGAATATGAGTAAGGATCCTGCAATACTATTGGCACAAGACTTATTTACCCTTAATTTCTTAAATTTAGATGATAAATTTCAATCCACTATAGAAAAGCACTTTGCAAAAAACATTCAAGATATAAAACCTTCAGTTTTATGGAAATGTAAATAGTAGTGTATGGTGTTGGCCAAATGATTTGCTAATGTGGGGAAGAGGATATGCTTGTGTTCACATCCCCTGAGGTCCTCTTTGGATTTCAGCACAGTGCATCAAACCTTACCATGGCATGACTGGCACCCAACCTGGTACCAGAAATGAAGAAAATGACCCACCCTGCAGGACCCACAAGCCTGGACGATGCAGCTTCCTTGGATGACACAGGCCCCATATATTACCTGGGGGTTGCTGAAGAAGACAACTCAGGAGGCCAAGCAAATCCTGTGCCAGACACAGACACCATTCACTCCAGATAATTTGTTCCTTGCTATGTTTTCTGTTGTACATTGCAACTCTCATAGGGTATTAACCTTTTTTATTATCTCACTTTGCCTGCCACCTGTACCTGCTACAGCCTATTGGGTCCATCTTCTAGATCCACCGTTTTTCAACCCTGCTACTTGGGCAGACACCCGCTTCCCAGCCTCTAACAATGTGACTGATCGGCTGGGAAGGACTGACAAGCCCCCAGTGGGGTCCGTCAGTAATGGCATACATTGGACTGAGGTGCCAAGTAACACTACATATCACTCCTTGACTGGAGAAGAACAAAACTGATTATACTGATGTTTGTCTATGTTATTTACTGGTTCTAGGATGCAAAGCTGGAACATGAGCTGTAACTGCTGCACCTGTCAAGGTTATCACTGTGCACATCTATACGCCTCAATCAACAAAACCTGATGCAAAAAACAGAAAAGGGAGAGACATAGGAGATCAGTCACAGTGGTAGAAAAACTATAGGGGAAGGACGCAAACCTCTGAAAGGTTGGAAGGTTCTGTAGAACCCTGGGGGAGAATAGCTGAAGGCAGCTGTTCTATAACCCTGAGGCAGAGGGCAAGGAGTAAGTACAAGGGAGTGTGGGGAAATTTGTCTTAAACAGGTTTGTTTACTTATGTTGGCCAGGAACTGATCTTTGATCATCCATGCATTCCCTGACAGGGGAACAACAAATGTTAATTACCTGCAGGTTGTGTTGGCTCCAGGTTTTTGGCATTGTATCTACACTGAATAAAAGCAAGGAGCTCCTGAGCTCCTCTCTGGCCACTAGAGTGAGACAATCACCTAGCTGCTCTTACACTGCATGCCCGTATCTGACTACTCATTTCATCTGTTGGCCAGGGTCTACAGTTTAGGCCCAGCAGGGTAAGAATATCTTACCAGTCAGTCTCTTACCTCTTTTGCTCTGTGTAAACTGGTTAATCTCCTCTGTGAAGTTTTAAATTAATTGGTTTAGTAATAAGAACTTTAATATTTTGTCAGAAAAATAGAAAGTGTAATGCTTTTTAGTTCACTTGACTTTAGCAATCTTTGGGAAATAAAGATGGCTTTAAAGATTATTGGTAAAATACAATTGCCTTCAAAATGTAAACGTGTTCTAAATTATGTTCAAACATTGGTTTGCTAAATGCTTTAAGGTCACAAACTGTTCTTTGGCTTTTGAAAATAGTTTAACTTGACTGCTTTCCAGCTAGGTAAGACCTGGGGACATGCACATGGAGTTGGACATGCCCTAGCTATGCTGGCAAGAGTCAAACCTTATCAGAACATAACTTACCAGGTTTTACTACATTAAAGTTAAAATTTCTAAGAGTTGCCATTGTAACATGCAATTAAGACTATTAGAAACAGTTTTACAAGGTGTGTAAGAACAGTACAATGCATGTGTGTGTGTGTATGTCTTTTCAGTTTATAAAAGGTTCTTGCTTCTTTAAAATTTCTGTCATTATTTTGGCAAAATAAATAATTAACCATAATCTGGAATTCAAAAATCAAACTTCCATTTCAAAATTGTCTTTCCTAATGCCTGGCTTTCTGGATGGATCAAAAGGCCCCTGAAAACATCCAGAAAAGAGGTAAAAAGGATTATTTGATGTGTTTAGGCACATGGGATTGCCAAAATAATGTTCAATATTCTTTAGGTTATATTTTTGTGAATAATACTAATATATATTCCAAAATTAGATGGAATTTCTAAAATTCTAATGTCTAAGTATATACTACTAATCACAATTACAGTTATTATGTACCACAGAAATAACCAAATTTCCTTGTACAAAGCTACTAACCCAAGTAAAACAAAAAATTAAATATCAAGAAAATACTTTCATGTTAAACCAGCTAATACTGAAATTGTTTGAAATAGTTTATAACTAATGCTTGATCCCATATTCCTGGGAAAACAATTAAAGCTTCAGGTACATTTGGTCACCTGGTGGGCCATTTAAACATTTTATAAAGGGATTTCATTCAATTGTTATTTTTAATGCAATTTTTCTGGTTGTATAAAAGCTTTCTCATGCAAGAGGGTTGATGTTATAACAGTAGATTGTTATGCTACAGTGTATTTTTCACCAGGTAAAAACTAGCTTTTTACAGTTTGAATCATCTGGAAACATCAGAGACATACTCTCCTTGCCATCCACACTACAACAAAACTTTGGGATTTTCGGCTTTAGGTTCATGGTCTTGCAACCGGGAAGGGTCCCTCCACACTTTTGGAACTATGCACTCATTGGAACCCTTAAGGTAAAGCTAACAAGGGAAATTTTTTCTAAGGAGAAGATGGCATCCTTGATGTGAACAGCTTTTCCCAAATTCACAGATTAAGACTTCTATTGTCATGAAACTCTTACCTTTGAATGTTTTTTCTTGCTTATGCCTCTATGAAGAGTGGAAGTGAAAAAGGGGTCTGTTTGTGCACTAATGGGGTGTACTTTTATTTGTGAAGAAGTTTGCAGCCAGCCTTATACATGGATTACCTTATACTTTGATAGATAAAGAATAAAGGCCCAATGTAGGTAAGAAACGTTAATGGTACATATGTTTCCTCATAATCAGTCAAAAACAAAACACTGGTTCACTCCTGTTAACCCACATCATGGGTTAAAGAAAACAATGCCAGAAGGTTTTCACTCTTCTAAAAGGACATCATTTGTTAGGTCCTTTTTCCATGGTTTACAGTAAAATAAACAATGATTAGAAATGTATCCTGCTGATATGCTGTACAGCAAATTCTGCTGTAAAGCATACAGTTACACAACAGACTTTAAATTGTCTTGTGAAAGTTATGCTAAAAAATAGAATTAGCTAAACAGAAAAGTACCTGTGTAGCTGCTGGCACTTGTGTCCTATTCAGAAATACATCAAATGAAGATTACAGAAATTCAATGGTAAGGGATTGACAAAGAATTTGCTTAGTTAAGCAAGTAAACTCTTTAGCTCATTCTTTGATCGATTTTATTTTAGGAGTTTCAGTTTATGGGGACCTTGGGTAAGGCGCATACCCCAAACTCTTGGTATTATCCTCCCAATAGTCATAATAATAGTCTCCCTGGTGTGCTGTATTCTCTCAAAGGTTTTAAATGCTTGCAAGCACCATCTCTAGAATGTCATATAGTCTCTCTTCAAGTGGAATAACAGGAGCTTAAAAAAATGTGCAACTGTGAAGACACCTATAAATGATGTGCTGAGACCAGAAACTCAAAATGTTGGTAACTGAGAGTGGCACTAAGGCCCTAAGTTTTGGTTACACTCTCACCTAAGTGAGAGCATGACTAAAAAGGGGAAATTTTTTTAAACAAAATTATGGGAATCCATTATTTTGGACTAAACTCATGCACTAGGCCCCAACAAACCAAGCCAAACCAAAATGGAGTTGCTCATGCTAAGAATTTAAAGAAACACAGAGATTCTAAAATAGACCAGGGTTTGTTTTCTCTCCTGCAAATCTCTATAAAAAACATTTCTGACAGCATAGGTATCCACTCCCTGAAGTTCCCATTAAAATTTTTTACCAAATTCATTTCTTCTCACCTAGAGATCATCAAGCTTCAGATGATCATGTAACAAAAGTTCCAGCCAGTTCCAGGTAAAGACACCACCCCTGACCATCAGGGAGCTACCAACCCTGCCTCCACCAGACCGAGAAGGGCAAGAGATACGTGATCCCCAATAGTTAGGGACTATGTCCAAAGCCAGCATGAAGCGGTTACATAAAAAAAGACCATTGGTCCCTCTGCCTCCCATAAATATTTATGGGGATCACATCTCTCAGGGGGAAGATGAGGCAGGAAAGTAGGGTCTGGAGGCAGGGAACATAAGGCTGATTCACACTTTAGCTATGACAGGAAATATCCTCTCCATAGGACATAGGCCAAGTAAATGACTTTATAACTTTACTTCATCCTCTCCATTTACATAAGCCATACCCCAAGTAACCAATGGAATCCTCAATATCCACAAAAACTCTGTAATGGGGTCTTTGAGCCCCTATGCTTAGGCCTGCTCCCACACTGTGGAGTATACTTTCATTTTCAATAAATCCCTTCATTCCCTCCTTGCTTTGTTTGTGCATTTTGTCCAATTCTTTGTTCAAGACCCCAAGAACCTGGACACTCTCCACTGTTAACAAATTGAGTAGATATTACCATCCAAAATCACTGTTTGCTTCTGTTTCCTCTGCAAAATGTTGATTAATGGGAGAAAATATTTGTGTGACTAGTCTTGGGTGTAGGGACTCTGGTATAATTTTTGCTATAATAACTGGATTGAGTTGCTACTGGAATAAGTACACCACTGGAAAGTCTAATCATTGGTGGCCAAAAGATGGATCCTTTAAATTAGAATGGCTCCTAAATTTTAAAAAGATATCTCTCATTCTAAGCAATTGCCTTATTTGTATTTGTGGGAGATCAAAAAATATTTTTTTAAAAAGACAAATAATAGTGTCATGGCTAGCTTTAGAAGTTTGGCAAAATTGAAGAGCCAGAATCTAAACAAAGCTAAAGTCCTTCATAAGTTCAAATGGCCTGCTTTGGAGCTGCTCCACCGTGTAGTCTGGTAGTTAAAATTCTGTGCTTTCACTGCCATGGCTTGGTTCAATTCCCAGTCAGGGAACCAGTTCATTTGTTTTGATATTTGTGTGACTTTTGATCTTTTGGAGCACCCATTTGTTATCGATCCCTTCCCCTTCTATGAACGGCTTTTGGTTTCCTGTCTTCTTCCATCTGTGGGGGCAAACAGAGCTTTTGGGCCTTGTGTATAAATGGTCAACTGAGAAGCTGAGACCCTGAAAACTATGACCAGATCAATGTGGGTTATCCTCCTTTTGTGGCTAAAAAGGAGCAAAACCTTCCTTTCTTTGAACCATTTTTGGGGTGGTTCTAGATTTTATAAGGACTGCTTTGCACCTCTTTGAAGATGCTTCCTGTGTCCTTGTTGGTGAATGTATAACCTTATTTAAGGCTTATTGGTTTAGTGAGTCACTTGGGAGGGTACCTTCAGTTAAAAAAAAAACAGTTCAAAATCCAGGAATTATAGCTGTTTGTCCTGGCTAAAATCTGACAATAAGATATTTTAAAAGGATTTTTAAAAAGGTGTTCTATGGACAGAGGTCAGCTTAGTTAAAAGCTGATATTCAAGATCCTCCCTCTTTGCTGTCTTCAGTGCTACGTGAAGAAATCTAGGCCTGGTGTGGTGGCTCATGCTTGTAATTCCAGCACTTTGGGAGGCTGAGGCGGGTGGATCACTTGAGGTCAGAAGTTCAAGACCAGCCTGACCAACATAATGAAACCCCATCTCTACTAAAAATACAAAAATTAGCTGGGCATGGTGGAATGTGCCTGTAATCCCAGCTACTTGAAAGGCTGAGGCAGGAGAATTGCTTGAACTCGGGAGGCAGAGTTTGCAGTGAGCCAAGACCGAGCCATTGCACTCTAGCCTGAGCAACAAGAGCAAAACTCCATCTCAAAAAAAAAAAAAAAAAAAAAGAAGAAGAAGAAGAAGAAAAGAAATCTGAGAGAAACTCTAATGACTCAGACCTCTTAAGAGACACAGAAAGTCACCACTCATCCCTTTTTAAGGTCTTCTGCCTTCCTGTGGAGTCTGAAGAGTCATGGACAGGTTCCTCTCAAGTCTAAACTCGACTGTCTTTTACATCAATTACCCAATCTCTTTGGCTTTTAGGGGTACCAGGGATTACTGGTGAGACTGTGAGACAACACGCTTTTCTATGTGTGATGACTGGTGGATCACTGGTGAGGGCTGCAGTCTGGGAGGTGGCTGACAGTGGTTATGAAATCGCCTTTGCAAAGATCATAATTGAGGAAATTATGTCATGAAAGAGATCAGACCTAACCGACCCCATCTTCCTTCTAACCTCTAAACTACCTTTGTTCATTCCTGGGTGTAGGCTGAACTAGCCTTGGGAAGGAATTTAGTTTATAGTTTAAACTCTGAAATGAAATGGATAATAGCTCTTTCCCCAAAAAACTCTTCTTGCCTGAGGACCAGTCTGCCTTTGTAGGACTAACAAATGAGCTTCAAAATTAGACATCACAGTTTAGGGGTCATGCAGCCTCTGGCTGCAAGAGTCCGAACCTCCCCAAATTGCTCCTGGGAATAACATCACTGTTGTAAAACCTAAGATTAGTGCTTGAGATATTTTGCAGGCCCTACATTCCGATGCAGCAGATGACATCATCCAGACTGATTATCTGGCACAACCAATTTTGCCATCCCACCCAGGAAGGGAAGTCAGCAAGCACTCACTTCCACCCACTGTGATTTTATCTTCAACCCGACCAATCAGCACTCCCCACTTTCCGAGCCCATACCCCAAATTATCCTTAAAAACTCTGATCTCCAAATGTTCCAGGGGACTGATTTGAGTAACAATAAAACTCTGGTCACCCTGCACACCCGGTTCTGTGTCAATTACTCTTTCACCATTGCAATTCCCCTGTCTTGATAAACTGATTCTTTCTAGGCACCCGGTAAGGTGAACCCACTGGGTGGTTACAGTTGCAATGAAGGGTAGTCACCACAAGGGAATACCCCTTTCCTTGTGCATTTATTATTTAGTGTTTTTTTACATTTTAATTTTAATTTAAGTTCCAGGATATAGGTGCAGGATGTGCAGGTTTGTTACAAAGGTAAATGTGTGCCATAGTGCCATAACCGCTCAAAGGGTTCACTTTGCCCGCTGCCTAGACAGAACCAATTTATCAAGACAGGGGAATTGCAATGGAGAAAGAGTAATTCATGCAGGGCTCGCTGTGCGGGAGAGTGGAGTTTTTTTTTTTTTTTTTTTTTTTTTTTTTTTTTTTTTTTTTTTTTTTTTTTTTGGTTTCGTTTGATTTTTGTTTTTGTTTTTGTTTTGAGATGGAGTTTCGCTCTTGTAGCCCAGGCTGGAGTGCAATGGCGCGATCTCAGCTCAAGGCAACCTCCGCTTCCAGGATTCAAGTAATTCTCCTGCCTCAGCCTCCTGAGTAGCTGGGATTACAGGCGTGCACCACCACGCCTGCCTAACTTTTAAAAATATTTTTAGTAGAGATGAGGTTTCACCATGTTGGCCAGGCTGGTCTCGAACTCCTGATCTCAGGTGATCCACCCTCCTTAGCCCCCCAAAGTGCTGGGATTACAGGCATGAGCCACCACGTCTGGCCCCAGAGTTGTATTATTAATCAAATCAGTCTACCTGAGCATTCAGGGATCAGAGATTTGGCAGGTAGGGGCTTGGGAAGCGGGGAGTGCTGATTGGTCAGGTTGGAAATGGAATCATAAGGGTTCCAAGTGAGTTTTTCTTGCTGTCTTCTGTTCCTGGGTGGGATGGCAGAACTGGTTGAACCAGATTACCAGGCTGTGTGGTATCAGCTGATCCATCAAGTATGGGGTCTGCAAAATATCTCAAGCACTGACCTTAGGTTTTATAATAGTGATATTATCCCAGGAGCAATCTGGGGAGGTTCAGACTCTTGGAGCCAGAGGCTGTACAACCCCTAAACTGGAATTTCTAATCTTGTAGCTAATTTGCTAGTTCTGCAAAGGCAGACTGGTTTCTAGGCAAGAAGGGGTGTTTTTCAGGAAAGAGCTGTTATCAATTTTGTTTCAGAGTCAAACCATAAACTGAATTCCTTCCCAAAGTTAGTTTGACCTAGGCCCCAAGATGAACAAGGACAGGTTAAAGGTTAGAAGCAAGATGGAATCAGTTAGGTCTGATTTCTTTCACTTTTATAATCTCCTCAGTTATAGTTTTGCAAAGGCGGGTTTAGTTTGCTGCACCTATCAACCAGTCACCTAGGTATTAAGCCCCACATGCATTAGGTATTTATCTTGATGCTCTCCCTCCCTTCACCCACTCCCAGCAGACCACAGTGTGTCCATGTGCTCTCATTGTTCAGCTCCTACTTATCAGTGAGAACATGCGGTGTTTGGTTTTCTGTTCCTGTGTTAGTTTGCTGAGGATAATGGCTTCCAGCTCCATCCATGTCCCTGCAAAGGATATTACCCCAGTCCCTTTTATGGCTGCATAGTATTTCGTGGTGTATATGTGCCACATTACCACATTTTCTTTATCCAGTCTACCACTAATAGGCCTCTGGGTTGATTCCATGTCTTTGCTATTGTGAATAGTGATGCAATGAACATACGTGTGCATGTATCTTTATAATAGAATGATTTATATACTTTTGGGTATATACCCAGTAATGGGATTGCTGAGTCAAATGGTATTTCTGCCTCCAGGTCTTTGAGGAATCACCACACTGTCTTCCACAATGGTTGAACTAATTTACATTCCTAGCAACAGTGTAAAAGCATTCGTATTTCTCCACAACCTCACCAGCATCTGTTGTTTCTTGACTTTTTAATAACCACCATTCTGACTGGCATGAGATAGTATCTCATTGTGGTTTTGATTTGTATTTCTCTAATGATCAGTGATTTTGAGCTTTTTCTATGTTTGTTGGCCACATGTATGTCTTCTTTTGAGAAGTGTCTCTTCATGTCCTCTGCCCACTTTTTAATGGGGTTGTTTTTTTCTTGTAAATTTGTTTCAGTTCCTCATAGATTCTGGATATGAGATCTTTGTCAGATGGATAGATTGCAAAAATTTTCTCCCATTCTCTAGGTTGTCTGTTCACTCTGATGATAGTATCTTTTGCTGTGCAGAGTTCTTTAGTTTAATTCAATTCCATTTGTCAATTTTTGCTTTTGTTACAATTGCTTTTGATGTTTTCATCATGAAATCTTTGTCAGTGCCTATGTCCTAAATGGTATTGCCTAGATGGCCATACTGCCCAAAATAATATATAGAATCAATGCTTTTTTGTTTTGTTTTTTGAGATGGAGTTTCACTGTTGTTGCCCAGGCTGGAGTGTAATGGCACAATCTCGCTCACTGCAGTCTCTGCCTCCTGGGTTCAAGCAATTCTCCTGCCTCAGCCTCCCGAGTAGCTGGGATTACAGGCATGTGCCACCATGCCCAGCTAATTTTGTATTTTTAGTAGAGACAGGGTTTCACCATGTTGGTCAGGCTGGTTTTGAATTCCTGACCTCAAGTGATCTGCCCACCTTGGCCTCCCAAAGTGCTGGGATTACAGGTGTGAGCCATTTCCACCCTTATAGATTCAATAGATTCAATACTATTTCCATTAAACAACTATTGACATTCTTCACAGATTTAGAAAAAGCTACTTTAAAATTCATATGGAACCAAAAAAGAGCCCATATAGCCAAGACAATTCTAAGCAAAAAGAACAAAGTTGGAGGTATAATGCTGCCTGATTTCAAACTATGCTACAAGGCTATAGTAACCAAAACAGCATGGTACTGGTACAACAACAGACACACAGACCAATGGAACAGAATAGAGATCTCAGAAATAAGACCACACCTCTACAACCATCTGATCCTTATAAAACATGACAAAAACAAGCAATGGGGAAAAGATTCCCTATTTAATATATGGTGATGGGAAAACTGGTTAGCCATATGCAGAAAATGGAAACCAGACCCCTTCTTTACACCTTATACAAAAATTAACTCAAGATGGATTAAAGACTTAAATGTAAAATTCAAAATTATAAAAATCCTTGGATCCCAGGTGGAATGGCTGGATAATTTGAGTCAGGTAGGTAATTTGAGGTCAGGAGTTCAAGACCAGTCTGACCAACATGATGAAACCCTGTCTCTATTAAAAATGCAAAATAATTAGCCAGGCATGTTGGGGCATGCCCGTAGTCCCAGCTACTCAGTAGGCTGAGGCAGGAGAATCAGTTGAACCTGGGAGGCAGAGGTTGTAGTGAGCCGAGATAATGCCACTGCACTTCAGCCTGGGTGACAGAGCAATACTCCATCTCAAAAAAAAAAACACAAAAAACAAAAAACAAAAACAAACAAACAAACAAAAAAACCCAAAAAAACCCAGTCCTTGTGCATTTAAATAAAAGTGCAGGTATGAACTCACCTTCAAGGGATAAAACTCTTATGGGGGATGGGCTGTTCACAGAGGGAACTGACTGACATTGGGTTACCTACCAGCCAGGAGAATGTCTTTGTAGTGAGGTACACTGTGGAAGCCTGTGTCATGGCCTGGTGTCATGGTGTTTCCTTCTTTTCTGGGGAGCCAGGATTCAATATAAAAGTGGGATCCTTGATTTTTAAAGATTTAGATGTGTTGCCCTCCAATTGTGCCTGCTTTTTACATATTTAAATATTTGGCCCCAGAAACTGCAAATACTTTCTTTGTCCTATTCATTAAAGGGCTCCACCTGAAGCAGTAATATGTTTTGTTTTCCAGAGTCAAACTTTTTTCCTTTGAGCTATTTCTAGCTTATAGCAATTTGGGCAAAGTACATTTTTTTTTTTTTTTTTTTTTTTTTTTTTTTTTAGACAGGGTCTCACTCTGCCACTCAGGCTAGAGTGCACTGATGCAATCTCAGCTCATTGCAACCTCCACCTCCTGGCGCCTGGGTTCAAGTGATTCTCATGCCTCATCCTCCAATGTAGTTGGGATTACATGTGTGTGCCACCACACCCAGCTAATTTTATATTTTTAGTAGAGACAGGGTTTTGCCCTGTTGGCCAGGCTAATCTCAAACTCCTGGCTTCAAGTGATCGATCTGCCTCAGCCTACCAAATTGTTGGGTTTATGGGCATGAGCCACAATACCCAGCAAAGTATACTTTCATGAACAAAAATGGTAATATTTGCCTTTCTCTCTACCTGATTCCTCCAGAATTCAGAAACTATTTGCAAGTATTCTTATTTTATAACATAAGTTCAATAAAAATCTGTTTTCTTTTGTAACATGACATATTGGAGACACTGGTAATTTCCCAAAGGCTTTGACTGGAATGACATCTTTTCAGATACGACGAGACTGGTTTGAGGAATTAAAGTTGACTTTATAGAACTGGCCTGGTACCCTGTCTACATGGTTCTCTTACAAGGTTCCTGACCTTGTTGTAAGTGAAAAATGTTGTTTTTTGATAGGGCCAGGAACCTCAAGATATTTGGGGATCTCAAAAAGAAAGGAATTCACCCAGTTCATACAGGTATTAAAGGCACAGTCTGATGGTGAATCCTTGGCTTGGCTTTATAACTTCAGGAGGCTTTTAAAAGTCTAATCTGAAATTCCTTATGAAATAGTTCCAGCAAAGCCAACTTAAAAAGGAGACTTGTGAACAGACTGTAAGTACAGAAAAAAAAAAATAAAAATAAAAAATGAAAAAAGAAGCCTATATGGTCAATCACTATTCTTGTTGTACTTTATGCAAATAATCAGACCAAACATAATACTAAAACTTATTTTACAAGTAGATTGGTCCTACTAAGATTTATCTTTGATAGAAATGGGAAACAGGAGAGAGAAATTAAGTTTCAGATAAAAACTATAGCACACCTGTTATTAGATTCTAGCCCTTATCATTGTTTCTGAGTTTTAAAATTTTCCTACCATTTGGACTAAATCCTGAATTATTTCATGGCTACAACAAGTTTCTAAAGAACAGCCTGGGTTCAATTATCTTCACAATGTTTTTAATTGGCTCCCTAAAGGAAGAGATTTGGGGGTTTTTGTTTTTCCATTCTGGCATACCAATTTTCTTTTTGGTTATAATCCATATGTGTTACTTCTGAGAAAATTAAATCATGGTGTTTATGTTTCAACAGGCAACAGCAGCTACATAAATCAATGGCTTGACCAAGTTCTCACTTTTGCCACTCTGTGTTGCCATCCCAAATGAGCTTTGGGGGACTCTTAAAAAAAAATCCTTACTGAGACTGCCTCCCTTTCTCCCTTTGACATGGGACAGGACTCTCTGGAAATGAGCCTTCCCAGTGACAAGGGACACTTGGACAGTTAGATTTTGATCACAAGTGCTTTCAAGAAGAAAGATTTTCATCAAAAGGGGGTAAATAAAAAAGAAAAAAAAAAACGTTTTACATGAGGAATATGAGCCCCTTTAAATTATCAGGCCCAGAAAGGCATTTAAAATGTAACATCAGTCCTGTCTCACTCCCTCTTGAGCTAAATAATTACCTCTTGAAGACACTTGTTATGTGGGCCCTAGACCATCTTGATGCCAAATAACTATAAAATATCATACACCTATAATTTAGCAATGTATAATCAATCACCACCCAATGTTATTTTTGTAAACCAATGAGAATTACTGACAAATAACTTTTTGTAATCACCTCTCCTCTTGATTTGTTCTTTTTTTTCTTTAAAACCTTGAACTGCTCTTTTGTTCTCCAGGGCATGTCCCAAGGCAACTTGGAAGTGTGTCCCAGGATGTATCCTTCAACATTTGTGTTTGAATAAATTCTCTTTAAACTATATTCTGACCTTTTTTTTATTACTTTAGGTTGACCTGGCCTTGCTCTTGAATAAAACTTTTAAATAATACAAGCTTCTGAGACATGTAACCCATCTTCTGCTTATACAGTTTGATACTGGACCAAAGTAAAACACTAGACTTTTTGTGTACAAACTTCATAGTGTTGGACTTGATCTATTGTTTCAGTCATTTCAGAATATTTTGAATTTGAATTTTGTCTCAATTATTTCATCGATCAGCATGCTACAGAAGTCAGCATAACAGTCATTGGTGAAACTCTTGAAAAATTTAGGGCTGAGGGACCACCTTCTAAGTTATTCTTCCTAATAAATTTTTTCTTGATTTGGAATATTTCTTAACTAGCACCATTTGGGTTATTCAGCAAGTTAAAAAACCCTCTGTCTCTGACAAGCAGCCCACAGTTCTTTCACAAGACTCTTTCATGAGATTTTTGGTCATGCTGAAATCTGAATACTCTCTGTACATAAAATTCTTTTGATTTCCAGTAAGTAGCACTTTAGGAAAAGGAAAATGCACTTATGTTGGTATGGCCTCTTCTTACTGAACTCATATTGTTACTAAGATCATTACTTACTTTGGAAACTAAAAAAACTATCTTTAAAATTATTAGTTCTAGTCTTATTGAGTATTCATGATATTTACTCTTTTTGCAGAATTTCTTAAAGATTACTGACGTCATTTCAGCTAGTCAATGAAAATACCAAATGATAAAATGAATAGTTGCATGTATTTATTATGTCTCAGATACTATGTTAAAGTGCTTTAGCTGAATTATCACCCTAACCCTATGAGGTATTTACAACTGAAATTTATTGCCGTTAAACTATTTGCCAGAAGAACACAGTAGATGCTAGATATATCTGACTCCGAAACCTGTTTTCTCAATCAATATGATATTACCATCCCTTGGGATACAGTGATTTAGATGTGGAATCTTAAACAAGTTGGGCCTGCAATTCCTTATTATTTCTACCTTTTCCACTCAACTCTGATGGACCATTTCTTTCCCCAGGGGGGAAAAAAGGTAGTAAAATAGGAGTAGAGAAGTTCTACTTCATCGTTGCTATATGTTAACCTACCATCATTATTTTCAAGGTGGGGTGTTCCTCTCCCCAGAACTCTTTCTGATCTGAATTTAATGCTTTCTTTAGCATTTTTTAAAAATTATACTTTAAGTTCTAGGGTACATGTGCACAATGTGCAGGTTTGTTACATACGTATACTTGTGCCATGTTGGTGTGCTGCATCCATCAAAACGTCAGCACCCATCAACTCATCATTTACATCAGGTATAACTCCCAATGCCATCCCTCCCCCAAACCCCCTCCCCATGATAGGCCCCGGTGTGTGATGTTCCCCTTCCCATGTCCAATTGATCTCATTGTTCAATTTCCACTTATGAGTGAGAACATGCGGTGTTTGGTTTTCTGTTCTTGTGATAGTTTGCTAAGAATGATGGTTTCCAGCTGCATCCATGTCCCTACAAAGGACATGAACTCATCATTTTTTCTGGCTGCATAGTATTCCATGGTGTATATGTGCCACATTTTCTTAATCCAGTCTGTCACTGATGGACATTTGGGTTGATTCCAAGTCTTTGCTATTGTGAATAGTGCTGCAATAAACATATGTGTACATGTGTCTTTATAGCAGCATGATTTATAATACTTTGGGTATATACCCAGTAATGGGATGGCTGGGTCAAATGGTATTTCTAGTTCTAGATCCTTGAGGAATTGCCACACTGTCTTCCACAATGGTTGAACTAGATTACAGTCCCACCAACAGTGTAAAAGTGTTCCTATTTGTCCACATCCTCTCCAGCACCTGTTGTTTCCTGACTTTTTAATGATTGCCATTCTAACTGGTGTGAGATGGTATCTCATTGTGGTTTTGATTTGCATTTCTCTGATGGCGAGTAATGATGAGCATTTTTTCATGTGCCTGTTGGCTGTATGCATGTCTTCTTTTGAGAAACGTCTGTTCATATCCTTTGCCCACTTTTTGATGGAGTTGCTTTTCTTGTAAATGTGATTGAGTTCTTTGTAGGTTCTGGATATTAGCCCTTTGTCAGATGAGTAGATTGCAAAAATTTTCTCCCTTTCTGTAGGTTGTCTGTTCACTCTTATGGTAGTTTCTTTTGCTGTGCAAAAGCTCTTTAGTTTAATTAGATCCCATTTGTCAATTTTGGCTTTTGTTGCCATTGCTTTTGGTGTTTTAGACATGAAGTCCTTGCCCATGCCTATGTCCTGAATGGTATTGCCTAGATTTTCTTCTAGGGTTTTTATGGTTTTAGGTCTAACATTTAAGTCTCTAATCCATCTTGAATTAATTTTTGTATAAGGAGTAAGGAAAGAATCCAGTTTCAGCTTTCTACTTATGGCTAGTCAATTTTCCCAGCACCATTGATTAAATAGGGAATCCTTTCCCCATTTCAGTTTTTGTCAGGTTTGTCAAAGGTCAGATGGCGGTAGATGTGTGATATTATTTCTGAGGGCTCTGTTCTGTTCCATTGGTCTATATCTCTGTTTTGGTAGAAGTACCATGCTGTTTTGGTTACTGTAGCCTTGTAGTATAGTTTGAAGTCAGGTGGCATGATGGCTGCAGCTTTATTCTTTTGACGTAGGATTGTCTTGGCAATGCGGGCTCCTTTTTGGTTCCATATGAACTTTAAAGCAGTTTTTTCTAATTCTGTGAAGAAAGTCATTGGTAGGTTGATGGAGATGGCATTGAATCTATAAATTACCTTGGGCAGTATGGCCATTTTCACGATATTGATTCTTCCTACCCATGAGCATGGTATGTTCTTCCATTTGTTTGTGTCCTCTCTTATTTCACTGAGCAGTGGTTTGTAGTTCTCCTCGAAGAGGTCCTTTACATCCCTAGTAAGTTGGATTCCTAGGTATTTTATTCTCTTTGAAGCAATTGTGAATGGAAGTTCATTCATGATTTGGCTCTCTCTTTGTCTGTTACGGGTGTAAAAGAATGCTTGTGATTTTTGCACATTAATTTTGTATCCTGAGACTTTGCTGAAGTTGCTTATCAGTTTAAGGAGATTTTGGAGTGAGATGATGGGGTTTTCTAAATATACAATCATGTCATCTGCAAACAGGGACAATTTGACTTCTTCTTTTCCTAACTGAATACCCTTGATTTCTTTCTCTTTTCCTGATTGCCCTAGCCATAACTTCCAACACTATGCTGAGTAGCAGTGGTGAGAGAGGGCATCCCTGTCTTGTGCCAGTTTTCAAAGGGAATGCTTCCAGTTTTTGCCCATTCAGTATGATATTGGCTGTGGTTTTGTCATAAATAGCTCTTATTATTTTGAGATACGTTCCATCAATACCGAATTTATTGAGAATTTTTAGCATGAAGGGCTGTTGAATTTTGTCAAAGGCCTTTTCTGCATCTATTGAGATAATCATGTGGTTTTTGTCTTTGATTCTGTTTATATGCTGGATTATGTTTATTGATTTGCATATGTTGAACCAGCCTTGCATCCCAGGGATGAAGCCCACTTGATCATGATGGATAAGCTTTTTGATGTGCTGCTGGATGCGGTTTGCCAGTATTTTATTGAGGATTTTTGCATCGATGTTCATCAGGGATATTGGTCTAAAATTCTCTTTTTTTTGTTGTGTCTCTGCCAGGCTTTGGTATCAGGATGATGTTGGCCTCATAAAATGAGTTAGGGAGGATTCCCTCTTTTCTATTGATTGGAATAGTTTCAGAAGGATTGGTACCAGCTCTTCCTTGTAACTCCAGTAGAATTCGGCTGTAAATCTGTCTGGTCCTGGACTTTTTTTGGTTGGTAGGCTATTAATTATTGCCTCAATTTCAGAGCCTGCTATTGGTCTATTGAGGGATTCAACTTCTTCCTGGTTTAGTCTTGGGAGGGTGTAAGTGTCCAGGAAATTACCCATTTCTTCTAGGTTTTCTAGTTTATTTGTATAGAGGTGTTTATAGTATTCTCTGATGGTAGTTTGTATTTCTCTGAGGTCAGTGGTGGTATCCCCTTTATCATTTTTTATTGTGTCTCTTTGATTCTTCTCTCTCTTTTTCTTTATTAGTCTTGCTAGTGGTCTATCAATTTTGTTGATCTTTTCAAAAAACCAACTCCTGGATTCATTGATTTTTTGGAGGATTTTTAATGTCTCTATCTCCTTCAGTTCTGCTCTGATCTTAGTTATTTCTTGCCTTCTGCTAGCTTTTGAATGTGTTTGCTCTTGCTTCTCTAGTTCTTTTAATTGTGATGTTAGGGTGTCAATTTTAGATCTTTCCTGCTTTCTCTTGTGGGCATTTAGTGCTATAAAATTCCCTCTACACACTGCTTTAAATGTGTCCCAGAGATACTGGTATGTTGTATCTTTGTTCTCATTGGTTTCAAAGAACATTCTCTGTATTTCCTGAATTTGAATGTTGGCCTGCCTTATTAGGTTGGGGATGTTCTCCTGGATGATATCCTGAAGAGTGTTTTCCAACTTGGTTCCATTTTCCCCCACTTTCAGGCACACCAATGAGACATAGATTTGGTCTTTTCACATAATCCCATACTTCTTGGAGGCTTTGTTCATTTCTTTTTTCTTTTTTTCTCTAGACTTCTCTTCTCACTTCATTTCATTCATTTGATCTGCAGTCATTGATACTCTTTCTTCCAGTTGATCTAGTCAGTTACTGAAGCTTGTGCATTTGTCACGTATTTCTCGTGTCATGGTTTTTATCTCTGTCAGTTTGTTTATGGCCTTCTCTGCATTGATTATTCTAGTTATCCATTCTTCCATTCTTTTTTCAAGATTTTTAGTTTCTTTGCACTGGGTACGTAGTTCCTCCTTTAGCTCTGAGAAGTTTGATCGACTGAAGCCTTCTTCTCTCAACTCGTCAGTCATTCTCCATCCAGCTTTGATCCATTGCTGGCGATGAGCTGAGTTCCTTTGGCGGGGGAGATGTGCTCTGATTTTTTGAATTTCCAGCTTTTCTGCCCTGCTTTTTCCCCATCTTTGTGGTCTTATCTGCCTTTGGTCTTTGATGCCGGTGACGTACTGATGGAGTTTTGGTGTGGGTGTCCTTTCTGTTTGTTAGTTTTCCTTCTAACAGTCAGGACCCTCAGCTGTAGGTCTGTTGGAGATTGCTTGAGGTCCACTCCAGACCCTGTTTGTCTGGGTATCAGCAGCGGAGGCTGCAGGAGATAGAATATTGCTGAACAGCGAGTGCTGCTGATTCTTGCTCTGGAAGCTTCGTCTCAGGGGTGTACCCCGCTGTGTGAGGTGTGAGGTGTCGTTGGTCTGCACCTAGTGTGGGATGTCCCCCAATTAGGCTACTCAGGGGTGAGGGACCCACTTGAGCAGGCAGTCTGTCCGTTCTCAGATCTCAACCTCCATGCTGGGAGATCCACTGCTCTCTTGAAAGCTATCAGACAGGGTCATTAACATCTGCAGAGGTTTCTGCTGCTTTTTTGTTCAGCTGTGCCCTGTCCCCAGAGGTGGAGTCTACAGAGACAGGCAGGCCTCCTTGAGCTGCAGTGGGCTCCACTCAGTTCGAGCTTCCAGGAGGTTTTGTTTACCTACTTAAGTCTCAGCAATGGTGGGCACCCCTCTGCCAGTCTCACTGCTGCCTTGCAGTTA
This sequence comes from Chlorocebus sabaeus, assembly GCF_047675955.1. Lineage (NCBI taxonomy): Eukaryota > Metazoa > Chordata > Mammalia > Primates > Cercopithecidae > Chlorocebus > Chlorocebus sabaeus. The sequence continues at coordinate 45,665,429 of NC_132923.1, read as the reverse complement.
GATCTCAGACTGCTGTGCTAGCAATGAGGGAGGTTCCCTGGGCGTGGGACCCTCCCGGCCAGGTGTGGTATATAATCTCCTGGTGTGCTGTTTGCTAAGACTCTTGGTAAAGAGCAGTATTAGGGTGGGAGTTACCTGATTTTCCAGGTGTTGTGTGTCTCAGTTTCTAAAGGGATTCCCTTCCCCCTTGTGCTTCCCAGGTGAGGCGATGCCTCACCCTGCTTCAGCTCTCGCTGTTCGGGCTGCACCAGCTGACCAACACTGATTGTCTGGCACTCCCCAGTTAGATGAACCTGGTACCTCAATCGAAAATGCAGAACTGACCTGTCTTCTGTGCCACCTGTGCTGGGAGCTGGAGGCTGGAGCTGTTCCTATTCAGCCATCTTGCTCTGGATCTCTTTAGCATTTTTAAAGGAGATATTCTCATTCTGTTGCCTAAGCTGGAGTGCAGTGGCTCAATTGTAGCTCACTGCGGCTTTGACCTCCTAGGTTTAGGTAATCCTTCCACCCAAGCCTCCCAAGCAGCTAGGACTATAGGTATACACCACCATGCCTAAGTTTTAATTTTTTTGTGTGTGTGGAGATATGGTCTTATTATGTTGCCCAGGCTGGTCTCAAACTCCTGCCTCAAACAGTCTTTCCACCTTGGCTTCCCAAAGCTCCTGGGATTACAGGCATAAATCACCATGCCCAGCCATTCTTTAGCATGTTTATCTTGTTCTGAGCATTAGTCTTCATTCCCAGTGTGTTTTGCTGAGTTACTCCAATACCTTGGGTATGATGTTATCCTGTCTACTTTTTATCTATGCTCATCAGAAAGCTTGTTATTTATCCTAATTTGTCTCAATGAATTCCTTCAGCTTTTCTTCCTCAGTGGGACGATTGCAATGATTGGAATCAGAATGTGCAAAATATTCATTTTCATTGTCTGCCATACTTCTAATGAAGTCACCATCATGGCATCAGTTAGCAAGCTTTTCCATTGGGCCAATAAGAACTAGTGCACTTCAAAGAAAGCCAAGCTTGTCCTGCATTGTCTAGCCATTCTCTGCTACCTGCATTTGGCAACAGGACTTTGCTTGGTGATAATGTGTTTCCTCTAGTAAACTCTTCCTGCATTCTCAGGAATTTTCCTGGGTAGGCAGCACCCTTAGAAAATCCAGAAAGTGAACTTGCCATGACTGCGTCACATAGAAAACTTTCCAAGTTGTTAGGTTCTGATGTGGAGAAGGAAAAGGACATAGAATAGTGGTAAACAACCCAAGTATAGAGTGAGTCAGATGTACAGTGAGTCCACCGTAGGTAACAGTGCAAATAGTACCATTTCTCAAATTTTAATTTCCTCAAATGAAAACAGGGATAAGTATGGGACAATGGGATAATGCATATGTTCCTTACTGTGATTCAAGTGCTCCTTAGCACAGTAGACGTTAATATTACTCAACTCCTTGGCCCCATGTGAAATTTTGATCAGCTGCCCAATGGCATATCCGCAGCTTGTGACTCTTGGTGAAGACACTTACCCGCCTTCTAAAGTCTTTGTGAACTTTCTCCTCATCCTCCAAGTGGTTCACTCTTGTTTACTTTTGAGCACAAAATAGAAGCCAAGTGATTAAAAGACATTGTTTATAGTTATAAATATCATTTCAGACAGTGTCTTTGGGTTTTAAAACCTGGGAGAGAGGAATTAACTCATGAAAGGACTGGTTTCTTCCCACACTTACAAACTTTCACTCCTTTCTCAAAAAGCCTGAAAATATATAGGAACAAAGAAGTGAAGTGAGCTTGTGCTGCAAATAAAAAGGCAAAGCTGGATCTTCTGCTGTAGGGTCTCCCTGGTTTCTGGTCATAGTTCTGTTTTGGATTATTGCACAGTTTGGGAAAGTCAGTTCAATCCAACGAAAATAATATGAATGTAGCTCTGTGCCATGAATCCAAAAACATTGTATTAGTTTCTGTCACTGCCGTAACAAATTAATTACCACAAATTAGCAGCTTTAAACACCACACATTGATTACCTTACAACACAAATTTATGTTCTGGTGGCCAGAAGTCCAAAAGTCAGTGTCCCTGAGTGAAAAATGAAGGCTGTTGCTTGATTTCAAAATCCAGGATTGCATTCTTTCTGTAATTTGTGGCCCTTCTTCCATTTTCAAGGCCAGCAATGTAGCATCTTCAAATCTAGCTCCCTCTCTCATTCTCTGACCTATGCTCCATGGTCATGTCTCCTTCTTCTCTGACTCTGACTCTCCTGCCTCCCTACTTCACTTATAAGTACCCTTGTGATTACATTGAACCTGTCCAGATAATCCAGGATAATCCCAAGATACTTAATTTCACATGTGTAAGGTACCATATTTATGAAATTTCTGGGATTAGAATGTGGACATATCCAGGAGTCATTATTTTGTCTACCACAGGTGTGGATTATATGTTCTTTCCTTAGTCATAGGGCACAGATATTATCAGACCCAGTTTATATTTTGTAGTCAAGACTTCTAATGGGACAAGTTGGCATTCAGAGAAGCTGAAGTTAATAAAATAAAAAGCAGGTATCAGCATGCACTTTATCACATCACGAAGAGAATCAAAACAGTATGATGGTAAATTTGACTTCTTGTCGTGCTGAATTCTTCTTTCAGTGCTATGTTATCAGAAAGAGGCAGTATTGTTATAATGTAATTTATATAGTGCCTTCCCCTGAGTGATGAACAGAATATTCCTTAGTATCCTCAGAGAATTAGTCTCACTATCTCTTTTTATCCCCGCTCAGGCACTCCAGCAATATAATATCCAGCAATATAATACTGTGTGCAAGAAATAAACCAGAGTCACTAAATTTAAGGACGTTCACTTAAAGAAATTCCTTTTGGAGTTTCTTTTTTTCAAATGCCATTTGAAAATTTTCTTCTCTGGGTAACAATAAAGCCACTGACCCACATTAGATTAATTAGGTCAATTAGCCTTTACATAGTAATTACTCAGATAGCTTTGAATAATATCTTTTTAATGCACATATTATTTGAAAAGAGATTTTCAATTTAAATTCCTGCCACATAGTAGCATTGAGAAAATATGCACATAGCAATTCTTTCTGCAATGTGGCTTTGAGTATAGCAATGATATTGGGTAGATAACGCTTAAGGACTTCGTGTTGATTTGTTGATTATTCACATTTACATGTTGTTAAAAGCTACATGGGTGTTTTGAATTTGGAGAGGCTGTTGGTAACCCAGAATGCCAGACCTAATTGAAAATAACTACCTTTCTTCCTCTAACCTGTCAATATAAATTCCCACATTTTAGATTCATAGTGGTCCCAGTACCTAACCATGGACTTCTACCAGCCATCAGGACTATTTGAAGTTTTTCGCCATCTGCTTCTCTGCAACAATATCCCTATATTTTATCTTAACCATGACAATAGCTACCACTTAATATTTGCTAGGTTCTAGGCATTTCTCATTCATTACTCTTATTGTTACCTTATTATTCCTAATAGTTAACTTACTAACAAATATTTGTTATTTTCTCCAAATACTAGAGAGAGAGCCAAGTGAATATCCTTATCTTCATGTAACAGTTGAAGAAAGTGACACTTAGAGGAGTTAAGTGACTAGCCCAAGGCCCTGTAGTGCATGGGTACAGGCAAAGCTCAGAGTCTGCCAGGCTCAACAGTGTGGCTCAGCCCACCCCACCAGGCTGCTCCAGCTGGGACACCGGAACTGCTGTCTGATTTGGTTGCTATGTTTGAAAATCCATTCACCTATTTAGGGCATAGGATTATCACTGATGTCAGAACCATCAAGAAAAATCAGGAATTTTTCTTCAGAAATGAGACCAGAAATAGAAAACTCACAATTTCTCAGAACACAGGTTCTACTATTAGTAATTAAAGGCTTTAATTTTTATTTTATTTTATTTACTTATTTTTTTGAGATGGAGTCTCTCTCTGTCGCCCGGGTTAGAGTGCAGTGGCACGATCTTGGCTCACTGCAACCTGCACCTCCCAGATTCAAGCGATTCTCCTGCCTCAGCCTCCCAAGTAGCTGGGATTACAGGCGTGCCCCAAGCACAGCTAATTTTTGTATTTTTAGTAGTGATGGGGTTTCACCATGTTGGCCAGGCTGGTCTCAAACTCCTGGCCTCAGGTGATCTGCCTGCCTTGGACTCTCAAAGTGCTGGGATTACAGGTGTGAGCCACCACACCTGGCAGAAGGCTTTAATTTTTTTTTTTTAACTTCAGGATTCTGATGCACGTAGAAAACATAGCACAAGAAAGTTGATGTACTAATGAAGTGAATACAATAAATGAAATAAGAGGCAGTTCTAGGTGCATCCCTTCTGTTTTCTCTCAGTCCCTGATGCTTAGATCAGACAAAGGCAATGCTAAATTGTCAGTTGTGCACTGACATCAACGTGTTTCATAGTCTTTCACATAACTGAACAGAAAAGACTGTGAGTAAATTTAGGCTATGGGTGAGAGCTGGACATTTGAATGGTCTAGAATGTGGAGATCGTTTTGTTTTTGTTTTTGTTTTTCAAGGCTTAAAGTTTCAGAGTGCAGGGATCAGAAAGCTTCATATTGGAAATATAAAAATGATACATTTATGAGGAGTAATTTGATCATTTGTTTCAATGATTTTTTTTGTGACAGTGTCTCACTGTGTCACCCAGGCTGGAGTGCAGTGGAGTGCTCATGGCTCACCACAGTCGCAATCTCCCGGACTCAGGTGATCGTCCCACCTCAACCTCCCAAGCAACTAGGAATACAGGCAAGCACCACCATGCCCTGCCAATTTTGGTATTTTTTGTAGAGATGGGGTTGCACCATGTTGCCTAGGCTGGTCTTGAACTCCTAGGCTCAATTGATCTGCCTGCCTTAGCCTCACAAAGTATGGGATTACAGGTGTGAGCCACCTTGCCCAGCTTGTTTCAATAACTTAAATGTGAATTTCTAATAAAAAGCAAATAAAGCTGTAGGTATAGGAATGCTTATTACAACACTGGTCATAACTAAAAACTGCAAACAATCTAAATATATATCAATAAGGTAGTCAAATAAGTTGGGCACATCCATGAATGTACTACATGAAAAATGATTCTGTATATCAATACATTTATATTGTATTGTTAAAAATTAGCCAGGTGCAGTGGCTCACGCCTATAATCCCAACACTTTGGGAGGCCAAGGTAGGCAGATCACAAGGTCAGGAATTCGAGACCAGCCTGATCAAACCCCATCTCTACTAAAAATACAAAAATTAGCTGGGCGTGGTGATGTGTGCCTGTAATCCCAGCTATTCAGGAGGCTGAAGCAGGAGAATCACTTTCAATAATTGAAACCCGGGAGGCAGAGGTTGCAGTCACCCGAGATGGTGCCACTGCACTCCAGCCTGGGTGACAGGGCGAGTCTGTCTCAAAAAAAAAAAAAAAAAAAAAAGAATTAAAGTTTAGTAAACAAATTATAATTCTACTTTAAAGTGTGTTTGTGTTATCTGGATGGCCGTATGCCAAAATATGTTAACTGTGATCATCACCAAGTAGTGGGATTGAGGATGATTTTAACTTCTTTGTACATTTCTTTATTATCTGAAGTTTCTTCTTTTATTCTCTTTTATCTGTTTCCCAAGCAGATCGCTCAATACCTCCTCCCCCCAAACGTACACACATTATTCTAATGCATTTTGTGTAAATCTTTCAGTTTTTATGTATTTCTACAAAACGCTTTTTTTTTATTTTAGGTTATTTGTATGTAGGTATTTAGATTTACTTAGTATGATATCCTATCCCTTACATTTTTACATAGTAGAATTATTTTTAGATCTGTGTTGCTATGTGTATACCTAGTCTACTGCATAGAACTGCTGAATTGTTTGTAATATAGGTGTTACGAACTCTAAGCATGTGCTAACTTCATAAATAGATAAATATGTAATAAAGCTTTTTTTTCTTTGAGATGGAGTTTTGCTCTTGTTGCCCTGGCTGGAGTGCAATGGTGTGATCTTGGCTCACCAAAACCTCTGCCTCCTGGGTTCAAGCGATTCTCCTGCCTCAGCCTCCCAAGTAGCTGGAATTACAGGCTTGCGCCACCACACCCAGCTAATTTTGTATTTTTAGTAGAGAAGGGGTTTCTCCATGTTGTTCAGGCTGGTCTCAAACCCGACCTCAGGTGATCTGCCCACCTTGGCCTCCCAAAGTGCTGGGATTACGGGTATTAGCCACCATGCCTGGCCAATAAAGCTATTTTTATTATGGAAAAAATAAAGAAAACTACCATTCTTCAAACCTAAAAACATACATAAAGTTGCAAATTATTGCACATAATTTTGTCAATGGAATTATCCAAATGAAGAAATATTTATTACACTGGAGATTCTGTTTTACCAAGCATCTCTACATTTAAAAAGTATTTAGATACATGGAACTCTTTTCTATAAATATAGAAAATTCAGAGAAAAGAGAATATTTATTTCTATGTAGACTCTAAAATGCTTGACTTATTTTATAAGGCAAAAATTTCAAAAGACAAAGTTATTTTGAAAGTTAAAAGAAGTGAAAGAAATTATTTCAGTGTGTTCTCACGATATATTAAAAATGAAATTAAAATCATTTAAAATAAAAGAAATATGATATTGTAATGCAAACAGAAATTAAGGAAAATCCCAAAAGGATAGGAAACAGTTGATGGACAGCACAGGAATATGAAAAGACAGAAGAAGCAATAAAGCCTATTGGGAAAAACTGAAATTTATATATTGAAAGTTCATAATTTTTAACATAAAAATCTAATAATAACTGCTAATCCCTTCCCTTTCTTTAAACTTTAATTTAAGGATAAAAATAGAACTTCAAGAGTAACTTTATTCGGTCATATTTTTATAACATAGATATCAAATACTCTCAGTAAAGATTTGTGTTTAACTTTCAAACTTTTCTTGAAAACAATATCATATTCCTAGGTGAGAGATATGAAAGAAAATCACATTTGACTATATCCTATGAGGGGAAATGGCAAGATGAGAGTCATATTTCAAAACAGATGTTACTGAAGTATTGTAAGTCAAGTAAAGGTCACAAAAAGCTTTCTTCTCTTTCTTATTTAGGCTAGTTTTTACTGATAACAGTGGAGAAGGTTTATAACACAGCATTGAAAGATAACACCAAGTTGCCCTTACTAAGAGTGTTTTGTTGAAACAGGGCCTCCTTTTTCTACCCCTCTCCTGAATACTGGGTTTCAGAATGAAGTCATTGACCTAGGAAAAATAAACAAATAGTCTCAGGGACCCAGAGCCAGGTCAGAAAAACAAATTAAAGTCCAGAAGCTTAAGTGTGAAAACAAACAAAAAACCCACAAAATAGTGATTTGGGAGTCCAGGGCCAAATGGGAAGAAGGACTGAGGGGAAAGGCCCTGCACAATGACCCGATTATCTAGGGAGAAGGTCATGGCAGTCTTGCTTTCTCTGGAAACTCAACTTAAACCAGAAACCAAGACTGTAGAATGTGCCTTGAGTAAGAGGTCTCTCGAATTTACTTCAGATTTTCTAACACAAAAGCACTAAAGATTAGGAAAAACATGGATATTTATGAGTTGCTGTAACTTTAAAGATACAGCGAGCATTTCATTCATTTTTAGGCAGAGTAGCATAATGGTTGTGCCAAACATTCTTGAATCTCACAAAGTTCAAACTTTGTAACCTTTGGCAATTTATTTAGCTTCCTCATCTATAGAATGTATACATAATAAGAGAATTCACCTCATAGGATTGTTAAAAGGATTAAACAAAATAGGCCTTCTAAACAGCTTAGGACAAGTTCTGTCACATAGCGTGTATTCAGTAAATGTTAGCTAGTGCTGGTAGAATTACCATTTGAACATCTATCTGCCTGAGACTGATACCTGAATTTATATACCAATTAAAATTGTTATGTTGTAATGTTTTGATATATCAATTAAATCTAAAGAAGACTTTATTTACTAATATTAAGATATGAAACTTGCACAGATCTATTATTATTGATAATAGAGGGTACAAATCTTAGTCCACAAACTCAAGTATATAAGAAATGTTTTAATTTCTATTTCAAGCCCCCATTACACTAGACGCTAGAAAAATAATCTCAGTCAACTTGAGGTCCCACTCCCAAACCCAGTTACATTAGGATTACATATATGTTCTGGGGGCCATCATCTGTTGTTAGTTGTCAACATCTGACCATGCTACTATCTGCTGAGACTTATGTTCTAGTTGCCAGTCCACAAAGCTGACAGTTGTGTCCTCCTTGTATTGGACACCAGTTTCTGTTGTAGCAGGACAAGTTGCAGACAAAAATCCCTGAGACACCAAGTTAAAGAAGGAAAGGCTTTAATCAGCCGGGAGCTTCGGCAAGACTCACATCTCCAATAACCGAGCTACCTGAGTGAGCAATTCCTGTCCCTTTTAAGGGCTCACAACTCTAAGGGGGGTCTATGTGAGAGGGTCATGATCAATTGAGCAAGCAGGGGGTACATGACTGGGGGCTGCATGCACTGGTAATTAGAATGGATTGGAACAGAACAGGACAGGGATTTTCACAGTGCTTTTCTATACAATGTCTTTAATCTATAGATAACATAACTGATTAGGTCAGGGGTCGCTCTTTAACTGCCAGGCCCAGGGTGTGGCGCCAGACTGTTTGTGGATTTCATTTCTGCCTTTTAGTTTTTACTTCTTTCTTTGGAGGCAGAAATTGGGTATAAGACAATATGAGGGGTGGTCTCCTCTCTTATTCCTTCATTTTGAGAATCTCACTCAGTAGTGGGAGTTGTCACTTTCATTCTTACTACTTATGTCTTCTTGCAAGACAGATTGATAGTGATTCATATAGTACACTTGTGCTGAAGCATTTTGGTGAACTAAGGTAGCAATGAAGCTTTTCATCATTTGAAGAAGTACAGATAGCAAACAAGGGAGCAGTAAGCAGATTTCTATTACTATGATAACTCCTATTATAAGAGTTTTACATCTTTTTAGCGCTGGGAACCATTTTCCAAACATGGCCCCAGGATCAAATCCATGCTACACTTGCACAGGCACATGTGCCAGTTTTGTCATATTTCTAACTATGTCTTCAACTACTTGCCCTTGATCATCTATGTGTAGACAGCAATTAGTAAGGTTAAATTTTCTACAGACCCCTCCTTCAGCTGCTAGTAAGTAGTTGAGAGCCAATCTATTTTGAGAGATATCATTTCTCATCTGAATTTCTTGCCAGGTCAGAATAGTCAAGGCTCTGCCGGTCTTATTAGTGATTATTTCTAAGATAACTTATAACCATATGATTCAATTGGGCATGTAAATGGTGTCCAGTATCCCCAAGAGCCATCTTGTGCCCACATACCAGACCTATAACATTGTATGATTCTCTCAGGGGACCATTCATCTTTTTAATTTTTTATAGCTATGCTTCTCTTTTTGCGGGAAGCACAGACAGGGAAGCCCAGGAGTTCGCTTGTCTTTATGGGCAGTAGGAAGAAAGATGGTTTAACGGTGCCAATAACACAACTACCTGCCCACTGGTTGGGTAATTTAGTGTAAGCTCTATGCCCACATATCCAGTATAATCTGGTGGAGGCTGTCCAGTCCTGGTGGGACTCCAGGTAGGTTCATGCAGTTTGCAACTTCGGGAATTTATTAAATGGATTTTTCTTGGTGTGTTTTGAACTCCACTAGGTGGTTGTTTTTGTAGTATTATTATACAGCTTTTGTCTAAAGCAGCTGAGTCTTCCTACAGGAATGGTGAAGTCCTTCCCTACTCTTGCTATACAGTATTGTCTAATGATTGAGGTTTTTAGGACCTAGAAGTTATCAGGGTGATTTTTTGAGCCAGGAATTCATCAGGAACTGGGTCTGTAGGTACTAATTCTTGGGCTTCCCACAGCCATTGATCTCCTATTACAGTTCTTCTACATACATAACATGAAGTGACATTGAGAGACTGGGCTACATGCTCAGCTAATTGAAAAAAAAAAATTCTTGTTTTTCCTGGAATTTGTGGTACTGGCACATTCAGTTTATCATAGAAGGTTTGAAATACTGGCTCAGGAGAGCATTTATAAACTTCTCTTCAAACGATGATATTTACTCAAGGATCTAGTCCAGCCCTAACGATTCCTAGGGTTACATGCTCCCCTTTTTTCCAGTGAGGATCAAGGGGGTTGGTTATTACTAGTTCTAAGGGGTTACACTGATCACTGGTACAGGAAGGGCCACTTTTCCCCTTCTGAAGGTGGACAGGATCCTTTTTATTTTTCATCCAAGTAGCCTAAATGACACAAGACCAGTATCCACATTCATTTCCAGATAGTCCTAATTCATGACAAATGTACTTATTTTCTGCCAGATAGTCTGTTTCCTAATTAAGAGAACCACATTCTATTCCTAACTTATTACATGACAGCACAGGCATCAAACTTCAAGGTGACTTGTTTGGGCACCCCTTTTTCTTTTGTTTTGACTAATACTTTACTTGTATCGTTTATGAGCCTCCACCAGTCCTCAGTCCTTAATCTTACTTCAAAAACTGTGGTCATGGGAGGCTCCAATGGGTCATAACACACATCAGGTTGGTCATTTCCTGGGCTACATACCTTGCATAGAATAGCATTATACTAATAATTTTTTTTAGCTTTCCAGTATACTTATAATAATCATAAAATAATAGGATTGTAGCAACTTTTTGTCTTACCTCTGTGACTTGATGATTACCTCCCCTGCCATGTGCACTGGGAACAGTCCTCAGTCTGAGGAAGGTCAGTTAAAGTCCTTCCTGTACAAGTCCAAATTTTAAGGAAAATGAATCCCACAATGAGTTTTCTCATGCTTCGGCCGTGTGTGGACCAGTCAGCTTCTGGGTGTGACTGGAGTAGGGCTTGTCATCTTCTTCAGCATCACTTTGCAGGGGTTGGCAAAGCTGCTCCCGTCCACATACTGCTCACAGTCTACTGATGTTCAAGGATGGTTTTGGAGGTTGGGCCTGATAGAATAAACTGAGTCCAACACTTCTACACAGTTATGTTCAGCTGGGCTCTCTGATACTAGGAGCAAAGTGGTGGAGTTTAGGGTGTTGCAAACTTCAATGGTTATGTGGGGATTTTCACATAGCAAGCTTTGGTACTTGGTTAATCTGGCATTTTTTAATCAATGATGTCCTTTGGTAGTCATTAAAGTAACCAGAGCATGGGGGGCCTTTATATTCAGGTTTTGCCCAAGGGTTAGTTTATCTGCTTCTTGTGCTAACAGGGCCGTTGCTGCCAAGGCCCTTAGACATGGGGGCCAGCCTTTGGAAACCCCATCTAGTTGTTTTGAGAGATAGGCCACTGGCCTTGGACAGGGCCCCACAGTCTGGGTTAAAACTCCAACTACCATTTTTTCTCTTTCTGACACATGGGGTGTAAAGTGTTTTGTCAGGTCAGGTAGCCCCAGGGCTGGGGCTGACATGAGTTTTTCTTCTAACTCATGAAAAGCTCGTTGCTGTTGGTTGTAATAGATATAGTTTATCTAATTTACATTTTTATTAACTGTCGCCCACCAAAATATTGACTCAAATCCTGCAGCTATTTGATTTCAAGCTTGAAATTAATCTGGTATTCCCCGTGGGACTCCAATTACATCTAAATGGACATGTAGTTGAAAGACCTATAAGGGGCTTCTCTCTCCCTCTGGCTGATGAAATGCCAGGGTGAAAGGGATAGCCAATTGGACTAAAGTACAAGTGCCACTCCAGTTATTTGGCAGAGTGCCCAGTAAAAGTCCACCATGATACCACCTCACATCCACTCAGGGATAAACAAGGGCTGACCGATTGATAAGCTCTTGAAAATTTTTAAGCTCACTGCATCCTTTCAGGTCTCCAAGGAATGCTAAGTTTTCTCCGTCGTGAGAGACATGAAGTGAACTTAGTGTTGGGAGATAGAGGCTGGATGGCCCTCAGGGGCTGACCCGCAGGGTGCCTAACTTTGGAATATAGCAGAGAGAGCTTGGCATGACTTATTACTCCAGGCTGTAGAATCCTGGAAAAGAGCTACCATGCAGCCCATGCCTGGTCAACTGGAGGACCACCTTAGTGGAAAGGGGACAATCTGGGCCTCTGGCCTGCCGTGTGCACAAGCATAGCAATTGCTTTTGTTTAATGTGTGGATGGAATATTTGATCCATTCCAACCAGGCATTTGCATGTTGGTATGCTGTCTTAATTGCCAAAGTTTGTTTTAAGTCTTTAACATCTATGATCCTCTAGTAGAATGAATGCACGATTTTGGGAAATTACAAAAACCGGTTGGGGCAGTCCATCCTTGCTCTTTAGTGGTCCACAGAATGTTGGACCAACTACAGCATAAAAGCTCTACACTGGGGAGCAAGACTCCTGGTTGACACTAGAGTCTTTATCAAAATTTCCCTGGATTAAATGGTCCTAATTTACTAATGCCCAGTCTGAGGAAAGTCAGGAGGGACAGAGGTACTTTTCTGAAGTAGAGAGCTGTCTTTGACCTGGTAACTCCCCACAGGGTATAACAAGGCAAGCATTAAATGCAATAGTTTGAGGTGAAATTGACTTGGTTATGTTAGTAACCAGATCGTCAGCAATAGAGCAAGGAAAGAAGAAAGAGTAATATAATAGATGAAAGAGTTAAATTTTTCTTAGCTTTGATGTGGTAGGGTTTTCCCCTGGGACTGTGGTCCATGACTCTGGAAGGGGTGGTGCTTTGACTCAGGTGTGATGAGTCCATCCCCTTTCCACTGTATGAACAGCAGTCTCGGTGGTTGGCAGCACAAGGTGGGGTCCTTCCCAGGCTGGCTTGAGTTTTCCTTCTTTCCACTCTTTGATAAAAAGGTGATCTTCAGCCTGGTGCTGGTTTACTAGAAATTCTAGGGGTGGTACCTGTGCTAAAAGACTTTTAGTTTTGAGGGAAAGGAAAGTGGAAGATGAAACAAGTAAATAATTTCTAAGAAATTGACTTTTTGTTTTAAATGTGGGGACATCAACAGTGGACTTTAGTCTTTGGTGCCTTCTTACTGAGAAATGTTCTTTAGCACCTATTTTTATTAGCTTTTAGACCAAAGAAAGCCAAACACCATTTTATATTTAATAATGCTTCTTGTATGATTTTTATACCAGATAAGCTAAATTTCACCTTTATATTAGTGTGCTGTTAATGTTAAACTTAGTTTTAATGTAACTTTGTATACATATTTGTTCAATTTTTAATGTCAGACCATAAGGTAAGATTTTTATAGACTCTTGTTAACCTTTTATAATCTTTGCTAAAGAGCAGGTTAGTGCTTTAAGAAAAACCCGTTGTGTTTTTACTTTAATGTCTAGTTCACAGAAAAACTGGATGATGCCGCTTTAACTTTAGCTAATATGTTTATGCACAGAATATTTTTTATAATTAACGTGTTAAAACTTGCTTAAACCTTCAAAACAATTTTTTTAACATTTTAATGTAGGTAAAAATTTACATTCTCATGCCTCTTTATAATCCTTTTACCAAAGGTATATTTTACTTTCCTTGTACACCTTGCATGTAAACTGTTTTTTTTCTTCCACAGTTTTACATTCAGGAGGCCTAGTTACTTTTAAATTATACAACATTTCTTGCATAAATTCTTTTTTTATAACATTTTTATCTTTCATGACTTTTGCAGATAATTCTTCGACATGCCTCAACTTTCTGACTTATTACAAACCTTTCTTTAAACAACCAGTTAATTTATTTCAGAATAAGAATTTACCATATAACACTCTTTTTTCATAAAGTCAGCCCCCTTTTTTTCCCTTTTTGTTTTTTTAGAAGATGATAACCATTCTTTTCCAAAGCGAACTTCTTTTATGTCTGTGGACTAGACTGTCTAAGGCCACAAGATTAGAAGTTACTATAATACATGTTACACTGTTAACTTTTAGCAAACTTTACTTTTGTTGAAAACCTTGTTAAGTTTGGGATTTTAATTATTCTTTGCTATTAATAAGACCTTTTTTTGTCCAAATTAACAGAATTGGTATAGATAGCTTTTTTTTTTTTTCCTTAAATTACCTGGGAGGAACCATCAATCATCCTGTCCTGAAGGGAGTTCCTCCTAGGTCTGGTCGGACCTTTGTATGGTAATTAAGATTTAGATCCCCTGTTAGGAAACCTGCTGGGTTAAGGGAATTTTCTGTGGTTAATCTTAAATCGTCCCTTTTTTTTTTCTTAGGATACTTCTGAACTGGTGAGGTGTGCTCACAATCAGGTTTCCTTTAAAAGTTTTTTTTTTTTTTTTCACTTTTTTCTGTTAGCAAAGTAGTTGCTGCTATAGATTGAATGCATTTGGGCCATCCACAGGTTACTGGGTTAAGGATTTTTGATAGGAAGGCCTCAGTGCTTTCAGGATATGCCCTTGTTTACACTGACAACAAAGTGGTATTGGAGTGTTATAGGGTTATGGAGAATACCTTCAATTATCAATTACAGGTTTTAAATTTACCTTTGCTTTTAAAGGAATAGGGTACACTGTTGTTTTTTTTTTTTTTTTCTTAACTACTTGTATATCTCTTTCTTTCTCTTTGATTTTCTGTCTCTTTATCTCTTTGACTTTCCTTTTGCCTCTGTCTCTTTCTCTCTCTCTGCCTCTCTCTTTCTCTCACTCTCTCTCTCCTTGACTCCCTCTTTGTCTCTCTGTCTCTTCCTCTTTCTCTCTCTGCTGGTCTTTCCTTACCTCTGCCAGCCATTTATGTTGCTGTTCTCTCAACCACTGTTGGAGGGTGGGGGCGGGTTAAAACTATTTGTAAGCAAGTGTCTATGTACGGCAACTGGTCTGGGTGCCCTGGCATACAGGTTACCTTGTGCCATACCTTTGAAACAAGGGACCAGTCCAGGCTTCCTTCTGATTGACAACCCACCTCTAATGCTGGCCAGTCTATCTTATACAAAGTTTTAAGTTTTTCTGGTGTCACAGTACTCCATAGTCTCCCTTAAATCCTTTCTTGAAAATTTTCAACATAGTTCTTAGCAGAGTGGGCTTATTTTGTGCCTGACCTATGCCTCTTTGAAATAAAACACATGCTCACACCACACGCATACCATAAAACAAAGAATGGGTAAAAATGGTACACACACACTTTTACAGTTTACATCAAACCAGAATCAAAACCAAAATCAGAATATCAAGAAATCCAAGCCAGGTCAAAACCAAAACCAAAGTATCAAGCAATCCAAGTCAAGTCAAAAACAAAAACCAAAGTGCTGGTACAGGCACGCCATGGGTGATTGGGCCACGCTTCCACTCAAATGGAGTGGGCAAGTTCCAAAGACTAGTCTTACCAAGTTTCAGATGTCCAGACTTCAAGTGCCAGTTCCTTCCCAGTGTTCAGTCACTGCGTTGATCCTGAACAAGAGCCTGCCATGTGCTGCTCTGGTGAGGCGTTCCACTGGGGCAACTGTCTACCAGGGAACACTCTGAAGATCTGCGTTGCTCAAGCTGGCTGGAGTCCCCCACAGGGATGCTCCACAGGGCAGGCCTAAGCCGCCTAAGGGGCTGCCTCGACCGTCTGTTAATCACCTCACTTCCTGGTCAGGGAACCAAGAAATGTAGCAGGACAAGCCAGAGACAAAATCCCTGAGACACCAAGTTAAAGAAGGTAAGGTTTTATTCAGCCAGAAGCTTCAGCAAGACTCACATCTCCAACAACCAAGCTCCCCGAGTGAGCAATTCCTGTCCCTTTTGAGGGCTCACAACTCTAAGGGGTTCCACGTGAGAGGGTCATGATGATTGAGCAAGCAGCCAGTATGTGACTGGGGGCTGCACACACCGATAATTACAATGGAACAGAACAGGACAGGGATTTTCACAGTGCTTTTCTATACAATGTCTGTAATCTATAGATAACATAACTGATTAGATCAGGGGTCAGTCTTTAACTACCAGGCCCAGGGTGTGGCGCTGGACTGTCTGCCTGTGGATTTAATTTCTGCCTTTTAGTTTTTACTTCTTCTTTCTTTGGAGGCAGAAATTGGGCATAAAACAATATGAGGGGTGGTTTCCTCCCTTACTGTAACTTTTGGGAGAGTGATAAAATTAATGAGACACTAAAAGTTCCTACCCCATCTCTCTACTAGCCTCTGTCTTATGGGAAAAGATCTGCTGCTCCTCCAACCATTATGCTGGGGCA
This sequence comes from Chlorocebus sabaeus, assembly GCF_047675955.1. NCBI lineage: Eukaryota > Metazoa > Chordata > Mammalia > Primates > Cercopithecidae > Chlorocebus > Chlorocebus sabaeus. The sequence goes on along the minus strand of NC_132923.1, from coordinate 45,649,237 downwards.
CAAAGGTACTCTGTGAGGCTATTTCAGTCCCCCTTTGTAAGTCTAACATACCATATTGCCATCTCTACTATATTGTTCCTGGGCTAGCACAGGGTGAACTCTGGGGGTGAACTCTAGCATAGGGTGAACATAGGGTGAACTCCAAATTAAATAGAAAAAAATGATGTTCCTTCTGTTCTTGAATTTCCCAAAATTATGCAGAGGGAGATGTTCTACTATCCCTTAAACTTGTATCTCACCTCCCCCACCCCCCCCCGCTTCAGTATCAATCCAGGAGAATGCTGGGTACAGGTCCATTTTCAGGTACCCAGCATCTAGGCTCTTTTCTTTTCCTCTGACTTCTCTCCTTTTCCACAAGTCCAGAGAGTCTTCAGTCTTGGGGACAGGAAAAACTGGCTTTGACTTGTCAGGTGTTTTTCTAATTCTTTTGTCTCAAGGCTGAATCTTGGCTTTTAAAATTTTTAAAAATCAAAGATTTGAAAACTCCTCCAAAAGGAATGTCTAGTTAATAGTCTAGCTGCTTCAATAAGTAAAGTCATAGGGAAAAAAATAAACAAAACAACCAAAAATACTGATTAATATCTCAAAATACATCAAAATAGGGATATCTGTTTTTTCTTTTTATCTAAAACTACATTTTAAATACATATAAGTAAAATACTTTGATTTTCAAAAATAAAGTTTTCCAAGTAAAATATTTTCTTCTAGTTAAAAATATGAATTTCTTCATCTATTATTAAAAAGTGCTGGATTTTATAATTCCTTTTAGCCCAAATTGCAAATATCAACTATACCCATTACATGCATGCAGGTGGTTCTAACATCAGCTTGCCAGAGGGGGATTTCTCAGTGCTTTCAGTTCCTATCCTTGCCTCTTTATCTCCTTCTACAGTCTGCTGGTCAATCTGTTCCTCAGTGACTTCTTGTTACTCTTCAAATTTACTCCATCCTCTTTTTATAATCTACTATCTAAAAGAATGTGTAGCTTTCCTTTTTTGTAAAATTTGACCATGTCTGCATGTTATCTCCTTAAGAAGTTTAGACACAGTAATTCTTCTGAAGAATCTAGAGAAAACATGAAAACAGAGATATCTGGTAATATAATTTGATGGTGGTGATATTAATTTTTAAAGCTCTTGATAATTTCAAAGGCCCATATATTTGTATTGCATTTTGATCACTGTTACCTTGGTCATCAACGAGCCCCCTTGAAATACCATATGGCCATATTAATCCTTCTGGGACTTCTTCATGATACAATGGGTAAGAGATAGCAACTCTTCAATCACCATTAAATGAAAGAACAATAAGATAGTTGGCTGTTTTCAAACAATAATGCATACAAGACCATTCTACTCTGTCACATACCATATATAGTATGTCCACTATATTTCAAAAGTGTAAGTGTAGCAATAATTATGGGTAAAAATGTGTTTAGAATTGGATTATTATAAGTTCATAGCAGATAAGAGTTCCTTAACACACTTAAGGAAGAAGACAGTAAAGTATATTTTACATTTCTGAACAAAAGATAAAAAGTTTTAAAAAGTGAGCGTTGAGATATAACCCTCAACATTAGGAATTGAAGTAGGAAAAGAAATAAACCAACCTGGGTTCCAGTTCTGGTTCCACAAATTACTTGCGGAGAAACTATGGGCAAGGCATTTAATATTCTGAGGGGCTGTTTTCCCTTCCATAAGCTGAAATTTTGAACTAGAATCTCTAAGATTCTTTCATTGTACCATTCAATTATTTCCCTTGTTTAAAAACATGTTAGATAACAGAAAGAATAAAATCACAGAAATTTAAAAAAACACAGAGTAAATCAGTCATGTAAAAAATTGTAGTAAAACTATTTTAGCTTTAAAATTACTTTTCTAGTTTCTAAATGGTAAAAGGTTTAAGTTTCCCAACTGATCAATATAGAAACTTAAAAAAAAAGACTTTATTATGTACATGTTTTCTAAAGAATTGAAGCCATCTGCTGTCGTAAGGAGGTACTTCAGGCAAAATGCTGTCAGCTTAACTTTAATTCCTTTTTAAAGTAAAAATTTTACAGCTACAACACATAATATGCAAGTGCAGCTTTCTGCAGATTTTTCTAAATCTTTCAGAGTAGAATATTACCAGGTTTTTTGTTTGTTTGTTTCCATTTTGTTTTGCTAAAGTATGTATGGATTTTTAAGGCATATGTTAGTTTACGGAAAGGTTTCCAAATTGAAACAAAGATTGTTCTTTTGAATTATCTGCTTTTATTATGTTAATTAAAACAACTTTAAAGAGCATCTAAGTGCCTCTCAAGCTACATAAAAAGAATACCCAGTTGATGCATGGGAATTATAAAGATAAGTTACACAGTTGGTGAAGGAACAGCCTATACTGAAAGGCAATTAAACAAGAGCTATATTACATTATATTTAAAATAGGAAATGTATGTACAGAAAACCAAGTAATCATCGTTACTCTTATATTGTCTCCTGGAATGGATTCTCTTAAAATTCTGATAGTGCCTCTTTCCTTTCCTTTCCTTTCCACCTTAAACAAGTGCTTCTTACACTTTGATGTGTATATCATCACCTGGAGATCTTGTTAAAATGCAGATTCTTACTCAGAAAGCCTAGGGTGTGGTCTGAGATGCTGAGCGTCTAGCCAGCTCCCAGGGGTTTTCCATGTTACTAGTCTTCAGATTGAGTGGCAAGGCCCTTAACTATGGGCAGCCAGGAGTTGAAATGATAAAAGATAAGAAGTGTCAGGGTTTTCATTTTTGTTTTGTTCTACTACCTATTCAAAACCCAGACTGAAATTCTTAGCTTACTTACTTTAAGCTTAATTCTTAGCTTAGTTACTTTTCCATGCTTTTACTTCCTCCTCACTGGTGCCTACTCTATTCCCACACAAAAATTTCTTAAATATACACACCTGTTATTAGCTAGCATGCCATAAGTAATATTATCCATGTGACCCATAGGCTTAGGGTCCTCAAAGAACGGTTCCCTACTGTGCTTGATGAGAATGTTTTCTAGAAATAGGGTCATGGTAAAGAGACTCTGAATGACTCTAGTAAGGGGTAAATTGTGCCAAAACTTAAAATAGTGAATAATTCTGTAATCATTTCAATTTGGCTTTAGAATGTATTATAATAGAATTTGCAGGATATTTATTTACTAATTATATTTTACTTAAGGTAAAAATAAAATATATTTGTATGCTCTGACCATAAACCAACTAACAGTGTTGGTGAGGAAGAGATAAAGAGAGGGGGTCTGCCTGAAAGCACAAGGAAGTATATAAAGGAGGGCAGTCTGGGATAAATTTTTTTTATGAATAATACATCTGTGGAAAGTCAAGATTTCATCTGTCAAGTTCTAATGCAAGTGAAATAATACAAATGGCTATTGTATTATTTCCCCTTTTTGCAATGGATTATTTAAAGTGCTGTTAAGGATGTTTTGAGGCATACAAACATCTACCATGTATTGAACACATACTACGTGTCTACATCTAAACTAAGAAATCTCTATGCAGTGGCTTTATTGAACACATACTACGTGTCTACATCTAAACTAAGAAATCTCTATGCAGTGGCTTAGTAAGTTCTCACCATCTATCTATATGGTAGGTGCCATTATGCCAATAAGATAAGAAAATATAGCCTATCGAGGAACTTTTTAATTGGGAAACCTTTTGAGAAAATTTAACTCAACAGTGAGTTTTATGAAAAGCTCCATTCTGTGGTTTATCCTATATGAATAAATAAATCCAATATATTTAAAACTTATGAATAGGAAAACTTATGGTTATTATTCATTTCATGAAAAGAATAGCCAGTGATTGGACTTATGTGGTTAGTATATGTAACAGGGTTTTTTTGAGTTACATATATTTAATATACATATAATTTTCCAGTTAAACACTTGCAAAAAGTTTGGCATGTCTACAATAACGTTGTTAATTTTCTATTCATTTTGATTACTTAGGAGATTGTCTTATCTGTTTCCCGTTGCTATAATAGAATACCTGTGGCTGGGTAATTTGTAAAGGAAAGAGATAGTCTATTTCAGCTCGTGATTCTGGAGGCTGGGAGGTACAAGATCAGTTAACCACTTCTGGCTGGCTTCTGGTAAGGGCCTCATGCTTCATCATAATTGTTCAGGTGAGGGAGAAAGGACAAGATGGAAGAAGGTAAAGAAGGTAAACAAGATGGTGCAGTTCCGGGTTCTTCATCAGCGACTTTCCCGTGCCCAGGAAAAACACTGATTGTCTGCACCTGCTCATTGTGACATCAAAACAAAGAAATCAAAACTTACCCAGCCACGCCTATGAAGACGCCCTTACCCCTGCCCCTGTCCTGCCCACCTCAAGCCCCATCCATAAAAGGCCACTCCCGGAAGACATCGGCGTGAACTTCCTCTGCCCCTCTTCATATGCGGACCTAGGAACCTCACCCGAGAACGCTGGAGCGACTTCCTTGGCCTCCACCACAGGAGACCGGTGAACCTCGCCCTTTCCTCCTTCACATTGGCTAGCTAATAAAGTTTTTTTTACCTTGCCTACTTGCCTCATCTCTGGCTCCTGCTCCGGTGGTCACATAAAACAAATCAGGTGGTGCCGAAACCCGGGAGGAGACCCTTCCTCAAGGCCCCCAGGCCAAGGAGCCTCCTCCTCTTTCCACGCCACGGAGGGACCAGGACCTAGACATCGCTTTCCACACCTCCAAATCTCCTAGGGGTGAGTACCTCCTGCCTCCCTCTCATACTCCTTGGCCAGAAGTCCTGCACAGGCCCAAGGCTTTCTCTTTGGTCACCAGGTGACCCACAAGGAGGTTCCCAAAGGCGGAGACGTCTGCCCAAAGGACCCTCCATTCCAATCCACAGGAGACCCATCCAGGACGGAGGCGTCAACCTGGAGGTATTCTCCATTCTGGCTCCATGAGCCTCCCGGTCTCTGGTGGCTCCAAAGGACGCTTTGGAGCCAGATAGAGTTCGGCTGCCACCTACCGCGAGAGGAAGGCAATGGGAAATCCCCAATCCAAAATACCAAGAAACACTCCTTTAGGGTGTCTTCTGGCCAATCTCAAAACTTTACAATTAGAACAAGATCTTAAATGGAAGCGACTTATTTTCCTGTCCACTGTGGCGTGGCCCCAATATAAATTAGACAGTCAATCTCAGTGGCCACCTGAGGGCACTCTAGACCACAATATTCTACTCAATCTTGGCAGTTTCTGCTGGCGCCTAGACAAGTGGTCCGAAATTAAATACATACAAGGATTTTGGGACTTGTGTTCTCGACCAGACTTGTGTAGCCAATGTTCCTTGGCCCAAGTCATGTTGGCTAAAGGTGCGGACCTAGCAAAGTCAGAAAAGGAAGAGTCATCCTTCCTGTCTGACTTGCCTGAAGACCTCAGAAATTCCTACTCTAGGCCCCCGGCGTCAGCTTCCCCCCGACTTCCACTCCTGCCATACTTCACCTCCCCCTCCCGCTTCTGCTCCACCTTCCCCTCCCACTTCCGCTGTAGTTCCGCCCTCCACCTCGGTCCCACCTACCATTGTTGAGGCTGCCCCTCCCTCCATCCCCTCGGCACTTCCACCTAGCCACCTTAGTTCACCTATATCCTCCCATACCTGCTCTAAAGATTGCCTAACTGCCCCCGCCCCTACTCCCACCCTATCCATCCCCCCTGCAGTTTTAGCACCCTTGCGTGAGGTGGCAGGAGCAGAAGGCGTGGTTAGAGTTCATGTTCCCTTCTCACTAGCAGACCTTTCAAAAATTGAAAAACGTTTAGGAGATTTTTCTGCCAATCCTATAGTTTATACCAAAGAATTTAGGTACCTTTGCCAGGCCTACGATCTAACCTGGCATGACCTTCATGTTATTCTTACCTCTACTCTAAACCCAGAGGACCGAGAGTGCATCCTAGTGGCTGCCAGGCAGCACGCTGACCAGCTGCATTTAACAGATGCTGCTATCCCAGTAGGGCAACAGGCAGTCCCATCTGTGGACCCAGAATGGGACTATCAAGTAGGCCAGCCGGGTTGCTGAAGACGAGACCTAATGACTCAATGTCTTCTGGCTGGCATGCAGGCGGCTTCAAATAAAGTAGTTAATTTTAACAAACTAAAAGAAATCATTCAAGGTCCAGATGAGAACCCAGCCACCTTTTTAAACAGACTAACAGAAGCTTTAATACAGTACACTTGATTAGACCCATCCTCCCCGGCTGGGGCAACCATCTTAGCATCCAATTTCATCTCCCAATCAGCCCCAGATATTTGGAAAAAACTCTAAAAGGCAGAGGATGGTCCTCAAACTCCTATCCAAGATCTAGTCAAGTCGGCCTTCAAGGTCTATAACTCCAGAGAAGCAGCAGCTGAGGCCCAACGACAGGCCCGTCTAAAGCAGAAAGTGCAGCTCCAAACCCAAGCTTTAGTTGCTGCCCTGCAGCCTAGTCTTAACCCAAAGCAGGAGAGTAAAGCTCACAAGACCCCAAAGTCCTTGAAAGGGGCCTGCTATAAAAGTGGAGCCCCCGGGCATTGGGCTGATAAATGTCCCCAAAATCCCCAGCCGTCTGGTCCAACACAGCCGTGCTACAAATGTGGGACTTCTGGCCACTGGGCCAGCAAGTGTCCTAGTCCTCATCCACCAACGACTCCCTGTCCAGCGTGCCACAAAGAAGGGCACTGGAAGTCAGATTGCCCCACCCTGAAAACGGACGTAAGGTCTCAACGTGATGTCCCTTCTCAGGACCCTGGGAGCTCCTTCCAGCTCTTACACCTGGATGACGACTGAAGGTGTCGGGACTTAGGGACCCCTATTACCCTTGCCGAGCCATGGGTAACTCTCCTGGTAGCGGGTAAGACAATTAATTTTTTAATAGACACCGGGGCTACCTACTCTGTTTTGCTGTCTTTCGAAGGGCCTAGCCTCCCCTCCAATATCTCTTTGTAGGAGTCGATGGATCCCCGTCCAGACCTCGAAAAACACCACCTCTTAAGTGCTGCCTGGCCAACAACTATTTTGCGCACTCATTCCTCATTATCCCCTCATGTCCCACTCCGCTCCTAGGCCAAGATGTCTTAAGTCAACTGTAGGCCTGTATCTCACTTCCCATCAGCCTTCCTCATCCAGACTGTCATGTACTTTTAGTTCTAACTACCCCAAACGACTCCAACCATTCTACTAACCATTCCCCCGCATTCCCTATCCCAGTAGACCTTCAAGTGTGGGATACTTCTTTTCCCGTAGTAGCAAGTCACCACCCACCAGTCCTTATAAAACTTAAAGATCCCTCTCAGTTTCCGGCTCGCCCATAGTTCTCCCTTTCTCCACAACACCTACGAGGACTCAAATCTATCATTAATAGGCTGCTCAGTCAACACATCCTCATCCCCACTCTCTCCTTGTAATACCCCAATCCTATTAGTAAGAAAGTCAGATGGAACTTTCCGGTTAGTCCAAGACCGCCTCATAAATGAGGCAGTCCGCCCCACTCACCCAGTAGTTCCAAATCCTTACACCCTCCTCTCATATATCCCATCTGACACGACCTATTTTACTGTTCTTGATTTAAAAGATGCATTTTTCACCATCCCCTTACACCCTGACTGCCAGTTTCTTTTTGCTTTCACCTGGGAAGACCAGGATAGCCATGTCTCCACCCAACTGACATGGACAGTGCTTCCCCAAGGGTTCTGAGATAGCCCCCATTTCTTTGGGCAGGCCCTTGCAGCAGATCTAGCCTCCTGCCCCCTCACCAGCAGCAAAGTCCTCCAGTATGTAGATGATCTCCTCCTCTGTAGTCCTACTAAACAAGACTCTTTGTTAGACTCAGCCATTCTCCTTAACCACTTAGGATCCAAAGGTTACCGAGTATCAAAACACAAAGCTCAAGTCTCCCAACAATGTGTTATATATCTAGGTATTGAAATCACACCACAACCTGCTCATTAACCACCGAGTGGTTAAAGCTCATCCAAAATCTGTCCCCGCCCCAGAATGCCAAAGAGATTCAATCTTTTCTAGGCCTAGTCGGGTTCTTTAGACACTGGATCCCCAATTTCTCAATGTTAGCCAAACCCCTATATGCTGCCATCAAAGAGACCCCCAAAGGACCCCTGCCAAACCCAAAACTTGTTTGCCGGTACTTTACACATCTCAAGCGCTGCCTCCTTACACAACCAACACTTTCACTACCAGATTTCAAACGACCTTTTCACCTATACATTGATGAAAAACAAAAGGTAGCCGTAGGAGTCTTAGTCCAACCTGTAGGTCCTACTCACCACCCTATAGCTTATCTATCCAAACAAGTAGATCCTACTGTACAAGGGTGGCAGCCTTGCCTTCTGGCTCTGACTGCAGCTGCCTGTTTAACTCAAGAAGCAAAAAAACTCATTAGAGGCTGTAATCTAACAGTCTTCTCTACCCACCGCCTTTAAGACCTTATTGCCCACAAAAGTATTAGCCACCTAACCCCGTCCAGGCTCCAACTTTTCCACCTCTTGTTCATAGAAGACTCTACCATTGCCCTAGGAGTCTGCTCCTCTCTAAATCCAGCAACCTTACTCCCCAACCCTCTCAAACAACCCCATACTGAACACTCCTGTCTAGAACTTTTAGAGGCCCAACCAGCTAGTCACTTATATTTACATGACCAACCCTTGGAGAGCACACAGTTAACCCTATTTGTGGATGGCAGTTCTTTTATAAATTCTCAAGGAAACAGACAGGCAGGATACGCGGTAGTTACATCATCCACTGTCCTAGAAGCTAAGCCTTTACCACAAGGAACAACATCACAGCAGGCGGAGCTTATTGCACTAACTACGGCTCCCCTCCTATCTAGAGGAAAAATAGTAAACATATACACAGATTCCAAGTATGCCTTCTTAATTGCACACACCCATTCTGTCATCTGGAAAGAAAGAGGGTTCCTGACCACCTGTGATACCCCCATAATCAACAAAAAGCAAATACTTAAACTGCTAGACGCTTTATCAGCACATTCCAAAGCAGCCATCATACACTGTAAAGGTCATCAGACTCCATCTAACCCAGTGGCAGCTGGCAACAATTTTGCAGACACCACTGCCAAATCGGCTGCCAGATTCTCCACCCCTACACTTCCTTCTGTTTGTTTTCTTTCTCCCCAATATACCCCTAATTACACCCAGGAAGAGAAAACCAAACTATTACAAGATTCAACAGCCAGAGTAGCCACAGACAATTGGATTTACATTAATAATAAATTAGTTATCCCTAAGACACAACCTTACACCGTCTTAAAGGACATACATAACTCCTTATATATAGGACCTAAGGCTCTACATAACCTCTTAAGCCCCCTCGTCCACTGCCCCGCACTCATGAAGCACCTAACCGAAATCAGTCAACAGTGTTCCACGTGCCTTAAATCAAATCCTCAAGGCGCACTACACAACCCCCACCCAAGTCACCAACTCAGAGGACACCAGCCAGGCGAAGATTGGCAAATCGATTATACACATGAGCCAAAACATAAAAAATTCAGATATCTCCTAACCCTTATTGACACCTTTTCCGGATGGATAGAGGCTTATTCAACTACAGGAGAAACTGCTAATATAGTTGCTTCCATACTCACTGAACATATCATCCCCAGGTTTGGTCTCCCACTCACACTCCAGTCTGACAATGGCCCAGCCTTCATCTCCAAAGTTGTCCAGCAAGTGGCAGCTCTCCTACACATAACCTGGAAGCTTCACATCCCTTATAGATCCCAATCCTCAGGTAAAGTAGAAAAGGCCAACGGATTAATCAAACAACAACTCACCAAACTGTCGCTTGAGACTTGACAGTCGTGGGTCACTCTGTTACCCTTGGCCCTAACCTGACTACGGGCGGCCCCAAGGAGTCCAACAGGCCTTAGTCCATTCAAACTAGTTTAGGGATGGCCACTGACCTTACAACAAATACCCACTCTTCCCTCGCCACTAGCAAACTATCTCCCATACTTAACCCTCCTGAGACAACTCCTACGACAACACGCAGAGCTAGCACACCCTCCTCCTACCGACTCCTGCAATCCGCATATCATCCTTAATCCAGGTGACCAAGTATACTTGAAAAACATCCAGGCTAAAGACCTCCAACCCAGGTAGAAAGGACCCTACATTGTCCTCTTATCCACACATATGGTGGCCACACTGTTAGGCCTTACCCACTGGGTACATATCACTCACCTAAAAAAAGCTCCTTCAGGCCGGGCGCGGTGGCTCAAGCCTGTAATCCCAGCACTTTGGGAGGCCGAGACGGGCGGATCACGAGGTCAGGAGATCGAGACCATCCTGGCTAACACAGTGAAACCCCGTCTCTACTAAAAAATACAAAAAACTAGGCGGGCGAGGTGGCAGGCGCCTGTAGTCCCAGCTACTCAGGAGGCTGAGGCAGGAGAATGGTGTAAATCCGGGAGGCGGAGCTTGCAGTGAGCCGAGATCCGGCCACTGCACTCCAGCCTGGGTGACAGAGCGAGACTCTGCCTCAAAAAAAAAAAAAAAAAAAAAAAAAAAAAAAAAAAAAAAAAGCTCCTTCAGAAGATAACTCATAAACAGTCACCCAAATCACCCTCAACCCCCCCCCGCCTCTAGCTAAATAAGCTCTTTTAACATATACATGCAACTATTTACTGAATTCCTACACATCCTGTACACACATATAATTGAATTCTCCTATATAATCCCAGACTCAGATCTCCTTCCAGACCCAAGCCCCAACCAGTGGTTCTCTCGTCTCCTTACTTTGATATAACACCTCCAGTGGCAAGGGGACCTTTACAACTATAGTGAAGATGAGGTCCTACTTTGTACTTTCCTTACTATTCTGGTGCTCTACACTCATAGTCAGTAACCCTGTGTTCATATGGAGATTCTCTATAGTTGAAACTTGGTCAGATAACAACAAACAACATTCAGAACTACAAGGCACTGCAGACTGCTCAACTCAAGGCTGTCAATCTGCTCTTTCTATAAACTTCTCCCTAACCTCCACCAAAGATAGATGGGCTCAGCTGTCCCTCTGCTTCCTACATGACCAGACAGAATACAATTGTAAAAACTATTGGCAACAAACCAACCTAGGATGCCCAAACAAATATTGCAAAACACACCACTCAATGCTGGATAATACAGAGAACAACAAGTTAAGCAGTCAGTATCTTTTCACTTATAATGAAAAAATCCATGGAAAACACGCTGGAAACCCCCTATATCATCTAAATATAAAGGACCCCTGGGATCCCCGATGGGCAGACGGAGTAACAGGAGGGCTTTACGGAGACAGTGTTTGGGACTCATATCCAACTGCCACCCTCTTAATAAAAAGGACACTTGTCCAACAAAAATCCCTTCCTAAAAATATACAAGTCCTACAAAATTTAAGCTTAGCCATATAATCACAAGAACAGACCCTGCAAGATCAACTACATTCCTCCAATAAAGACCCCTTCTCATGGTTAAAGCTTGTCCGTCAAGGGCTAAACCTAACACAGGCAGCTAATATAACAGATCTCTCCCACTGTTTCCTCTGTGCAGCCCTTGAAAGAGACCCCTTAGTGGCAGTCCCCTTACCCACTGCTTTCAAGGCTACAACTGACTCTACCGGCACCCCCCAAAAACCGTTCTTACTTCAGGTCCCACTATACCAAAACCTGGAAAATCCAATCCTTCCTTTCTGCTACTCTGCCCCAAACTCCTCCTGGTGTAATTACACCCAATAGCCCAGTAGGACCCAGACAGCTCCCGTTGGAGGTTATTTCTGGTGTAATCAAACCCTCTTCAAGGTCCTTAACCATACATCCATCAGCCAATCCCTCTGTGTCCCAGTGTCCCTAGTACCTAGCTTAACACTATATAGCAAAGCAGAAGTGGCTGAACTCACTTTACAATTTAACTCTCCTCCTAATAATCTCCAAAAACGGGCAGTCTTCCTTCCTCTAGTCATCGGAATCTCCTTGGCCTCCTCTCTAGTGGCATCAGGCCTCGGAACCAGAGCCCTGGCCCATTCCATACAGTCCACCCAATCCCTCACTCGCCAAATACAAGAAGCAATAGAGGCATCTGCTGAAAGCTTAGCATCATTACAGAGACAAATCACCTCAATAGCCCAAGTTGCAGCCCAAAACAGACGGGCATTAGATCTTCTTACTGCTGAAAAAGGAGGAACATGCCTTTTCTTATGAGAAGAGTGCTGTTATTACATTAACGAATCAGGATTAGTTGACACTAACATCCAGACCCTCAACAGAATCAAGACAGAGTTAAGGAACTATAATACCCCTCTCTCTCCCGGACCGTCCTTATGGTTCCTCCCAATAATACAACAGATGCTCCCATTTCTTATACCCATTTTAATCCTATGTTTAATAATGTGCTTTGCTCCCATTCTAATCAAATTTCTCTGAGCCAAGGTCCAAGAGATCACCCGAGTCACCTTCAACCAAATGCTCCTGCATCCCTACACCCAACTGCCAACCTCGGACCCTAACTACACCCCCTAACAGCAGGAAGCAGCCAGACAGTTAACGGCGCCCCTAATTCTTATAATTAATAAGAGGTTCGACTGTTTGGGTGAGGGAGAAAGGACAAGATGGAAGAAGGTAAAGAAGGTAAACAAGATGGTGCAGTTCCGGGTTCTTCATCAGCGACTTTCCTGTACCGGGGAAAAACACTTGATTGTCTGCGCCTGCGCATTGTGACGTCAAAACAAAGAAATCGAAACTTACCCAGCCACGCCTATGAAGACGCCCTTACCCCCGCCCCTGTCCTGCCCACCTCAAGCCCCATCCATAAAAGGCCGCTCCCGGAAGACATCCGTGTGAACTTCCTCTGCCCCTCTTCATATGCGGACCTAGGAACCTCGCCTGAGAATGCTGGAGCGACTTCCTCGGCCTCCACCGCAGGAGACCGGTGAACCTCGCCCTTTCCTCCTTCACGTTGGCTAGCTAATAAAGTTTTTTTTACCTTGCCTACTTGCCTCATCTTTGGCGCCTGCTCCGGTGGTCGCATAAAACAAATCAATAATATGCCAAAGAAGCAGAAGGGGAAGCAGGCAAGCGCAAGGAGACAAAACATGAGAGGCAGCCTCACTTTACATAACCACCTGGCCTCGCAGTAACTAACCAGTCCTACAGAGTTAGAACTACTCCTTTGAGAATGGCATTAATTTCTCTTAACAACCTAATCACCTTTCTTTTCCATGCTTTTACTTCCTCCTCAACACCGCCACATTGGGGACCAAGCCTCAACATGAGTTTTGGTCAGAAGAAACGACAGCATTCTGCTCCTCACTCCCCAAACTCACGTCCTTCTTACAATGCAAAATCTTCCCATCCCCCAAATCTCCCAAATCTTAACTTGTCCTGCACCAACCTAAAAGTCCAAAGCCAAAAGTCTCATCTGGGAAATTGTAAAATCAAAACAAGTTATCTATTTCCCAGATACAATGGTGGGACAGGCATAGGGTACACATTCCCATTCCAAAAGGGAGAAATAGGCAAGAAGAAAGAAAGAAGAAAGCAGTAATAGGCCCAAAGCAAGTTCAAAACCTAGCAGGTTAGACATTAAATTTTAAAGTTGGAGAATAATCTCCCTAAACTCCATGCACACTAGGGTTGGAGGAGGAGCCCCGAAGGCCTCAGGCAGCCCTGCCCCTATGGCTTTGCTGGTGCAACCCACATGGCTGCTCTCATGGGCTGGAGTCTGATGCCTGTAACTTTCTCAGGCAGGCATTACCACCTGCCGGTGACTCTACAATTCTGGGGTCTCAAGGGTGGCCCAGCTCTTGTGGCTCTACTAACCATTACCCTAGTAAGAGAACTCAGCAGTGGTTGCACCCCTGTGACAAATCACTACCTAGGCCCCTAGGCTTTTCAATCACCCTCAGATATTTAAGTGGAGGAAGTCACACCTCCATAGTTCTTGCATTCTGCACATGGAACTGCCAAGGCTTAGTTTGTACCTTCTGTAGTTTGAGCATGAGCCACATCTGGGCCTGTTTGAATGAAGATGTGGTGCTGCCAAGGTTTACAGTTTGTACCGTTTGGAGGAACAAGCTGAGCTGTACCTGAGGCAGTTAAGCCACCACTGGCTGAGGAGTCCTGCTCCTGAATGCAGAGAGCAGAGAGACCCTAGCCTACCCTACCTAGGCTCAAGGTAGCAAACCCTTGCTGCCCTCAAGATCCTGACATTCTCAGACTGTGATGCGGGGAGCAGCCTCAAAGATCTCTAAAATGCCTTCAGGGTCGTTCTCCCATTGTCCTGATGATTAGTACCAGGTTCCCTTCTAGCCATATTAATCTCTTTAGCAAATAGTTCCTGGGTATTGCTGTGATGTACTCTATATTTTATTATTACTTTATTACGTATCTTAACTTCTCTACCAGAATGTAAACTAAGCTCAAGAAAAGAAACAGTGTTTTCATCCTTTACAGTACCAAGTACAGTGCTTTTCACTTAGCAGATCACAGTAAGTCATGCTGAATTAAATTGCTATTTCTTTAGTGTCAACATCTATGTATGTGAGATGAGCAGACTGTAGTGCAACAATTTCTCATTTTAATGGTGTTTAAGAACCTTTAAAGGTTTTAGCGTGATTGATTCAGATGCAGAAACACAGCAGTTGTAAAGAGGACTAAAATAAAGGGACTGATTGCCCTTATTGTTCAACACAGGAACAGAGTCTTAGGGTTTTTTTTAAGCTTTTTATCTAAGTTTAATTCATATGATGCCTCATAAATGTTTACCAATAATAACAATAAAAATTTCATGTGGAAGTCTCTCTTCTTTACTTCTCTTATCTCCAAGGTTTTTATGCTTAAAGAAAAAAATATTGATACAGAGTTGGCCAACATGACTGAATAGAAGTAGCTAGTGTACGCCACTCTCACGAAGAGAAATGGAACAGGTGAGTAAATACAGCGCCTTCGATGGAAACATCTAAGTACATGCATTGGAAACTCATCAAGGAAACAACCTAACCCATGGAGAATGGAGAAAAGCAAGGCAGGATGGCTGCCCACCCAGGAGTGACATGGAGCAAGGAGAGCCTCCTCGGCCCAGGGAAGTGGTGAGTGAGTGAGCAACCCCTGGGACCCACGCTTCTCCCACGAATCTTTGCAACTATTGGGTCAGGAGACCCTCTCACGGAACCACTCCATCAGGGCATTCAGTCTGACATGCACAGCTACATGGAATCTTGGCAGAGCAGCCACTCAGGCACACACACAGCCCCAGCAGCCTTAGATACTCAGGCTTCCTAGCAAAAGCAGTTGCAACTCCAGCAAAGCAGGTTAGACCCCTATACATGTCCCTAGGAAGTGACAGTTTGCAGGCCTTCTTTCCATGGAATCTCTCAGGATAAGACCCACTGGCTTGGGAAACAAGCCACCCACTAGTAGCAGCATTACAGCTCCCTGAGATGGAACTTCCAAGGGCAGAGACAGGCCACCATATCTGTTATTTCACAGCCTTAGCCATTGTTGCCTTTGGGCTCTAGGGAGTCCCAGTTGACTAGGGACTGCAGTGGTCCCCTGGCACAGCCCAGAAGCTATATGGAAAAGCAGTCAAATTGCTTATTCACATGGATCCCAGATCCCATTTCTCTTCACTGGGCAGAATCTCCCGCCTGGGGTCTCTAGTTACCCCCACTGGTGTTTTCCAACCCACCGATTTCAAACTTCTCTGGGATAGAGGTCACAGAGGGTGGGGTGGGCTGCCATCTTTGCTGTTTGATAGCTTTCGCCATTCTTGCCTTTGGGCTTTGGGCAGTCTGAGGCAACTGGCGGATGGAGCAGACCCCAAGCATAGCACAGCTGCTCTATGAAAACGTAGGCAGACTGCTTTCTTAAGTGGATCCCTGATCCTGTGCTTCCCCACTGGGCAGGACCTCCCAACTGGGGTCTCCAGCCACCTCCTACAGGTGTGTTTGGACCGGCAACAGGTCCATACCTCCCTGGGACACAGCAAGCTCCCAGAAGAAGGGGTGGGCCACCATCTTTGGTGTTTTGCAGACTTCACTGTGGATAGCTTCAGGTACTGGAAAATCCAAGGTGACTAGGGACTGGAGCAGACCCCCAGCATGCTGCCGCAGTCCCACAGAAAACTGGCCAGACTGTTATGTGGCTCCCTAATCCTGTATATCCTCGCTGGGCAGGTTCTCCAGCTGGGGCTATTGAGCCAGTAGCAGTTCTGCAACTCCCTGGACAGAGCTCCTAGTGGGAGGGACGGGTTGCCACGTTTGCTCTCTCACAGTTCTCACTCTTGCTGTCTCTGGGCTCTGCAGAGTCTGTGGGAAGCAGGGGCTGGTCTGAATTCCCAGGACAGAGCAATCAACTCGTGGAAAAGTAGCCACATTGTTCTCCATGCAGGTCCTGGTCCTCATTTCCTATTCACTGGGCAGGGCCTCCCAACCCGGGACTCTAGTGCACCACCACCATGCCCCTGCCTGATCACTGCAATTAGAGGCATAAGCAGCCCAGCATTTCTCTGAGGAGGAAATCCCAGAGTCAAACTCCATCACTACAGTTGTAGTGGTACCACCCTAAGAGCCCTCAGGCTGGGAAAGGAACAAACGGCCTAGTCACTATGCTGGCACCTCCAATATACCACAGTCACTATATGGAGAGGAGTGCAGTCCCTCTTCTCTAGGAACCCTGCCCCCACCCCACTCCTTACCAGGCAGGGTCCTTGGCTCATAACCACAGAACAGTCACTTCATCCATGGCTGAGCATACCCACTGGTAGTGGCCCAAAGTTTCCCTGAGGAGAGGCTCCCAGAGGTATCCTAAAGCCCTTCTGCCACTGCCACAGCAGCAGTTCCCTCCCTGCTGCCAGTGTTCTGGGGAAGAAACAGCCTGAGGGATACACCCGAGTTTATAGCACACCACAGGCACCATATGGAACAAATACCAGCCTCTCCTCTTGGTGAGCCCTCAATACCTTGCTCCTCAACAAGCAAAGCCCGAAGCTCATGCCAGCAGTGCAGCTATCCCACCCCACTGGCTGAACACTCCAGTAACAGCAGCTCCACACTCCACATTTCTCGGAGGCAGAGCCAACCAAAAGCCTCTCTGCCATTGCCTCTGCAGTGGTACTACCCCTGCTACCCTCAGACTAATGAAGACTCTAAGTTACTTATCCACACCTCCAATAAGTTGCAGTCAACTGAAGGAGAGGAGGCCAGTCTGTCTCCTATGGACCCCATCCACATCCTCTGCTCATCACCAGGCAGGGAACCCCTGACTTGGGCCCACAGCACAGAACCCCCCCATCCTGGGCTGATTGCACTGAGCAATTGCTGACCTTCATCTCTCTGGGGGTGGAGCCTACAGGAAACAAGCAAAAGATACTTGGTCACAACTACTACGAAGGTCCCTTCCTCTGCTGCTTTCAAGTTGAGGAGGAAACATAAACCCTGAGATCACCCCAGAGCTGTGGAGGGCAGCCTGGGAGAGGGCCAAGCCACAACCTCCAGCCAGTACTCAAGTGGGAGAGGAGCACGTACTTTCAGAGCATTGAGAGGGAGCACAGCTGCAACTGCAGAAATATAGGGGAGCCACACAACTGAGCAACAGCCTACCTACCAACTGACCACTACCCCTAAGCACCACCTACTGGATCACACCAAAGCTTCAACGACAAAAATACCTTGCTAACATACCCACTGTGAAGCCAAAGACAAGAAGTCAGCTACAAAAAAAGACCATGCAAAAAGCCTTGGCCTTGTGAAAACATCTAGAAAACAGATCTATTGACTGTACTCAATCTACACAACAGTTAAAGAAACCCCCACATACAGAGTTGAGAAAGAACCAATGCAAGAACTCCAGCAACTCAAATGGTCAGAGTGTCTGTGTCCTCCAAATGACCACACTAGTTCTCCAACAAGCATTCTTAACCAGGCTGAGTTGGCTGAAATGACAGAAATAGAATTCAGAATACAGATAGGAACAAAGGTTATTGAGATTCAGGAGAATGGCAAAACTCAATCCAAGGAAACTAAGAAACACAATAAAAGGATACAGGAGCTGACAGATGAAATAGCTGGTATAAAAAAGTACCTAACTGATCTGATAGAACTCACCCTACAAGAATTTCAAATGCAATCACAAGTAATAACAGCAGAAAAGACCAGGCTGAGGAAAGAATCTCAGAACTTAAAGACTGGCTTTCTGAAATAAGTCATACAAAAATAAAGAAAAAAGAATGAAAAGGAATTAACAAAGCTTCCAAGAAATAAGGGACTATGAAAAGAGACCAAATCTACAAATCACTGGCATCCCTCAAAGGGACAGAGAGAAAGCAAATGACCTGGAAAATATATTTCAGGATATCATCCATGAAAATTCCCCAACCTTGCTAGAGAAGCCAACAGTCAAATTTAGGAAATACAGAGAATCCCTGCAAGATTCTACACAAGAAAATAATCCCCAAGACACATAATCATCAGACTTCCCAAGGTCAAAATGAAAGAAAGAATGTTAAAGGTAGCCAGAGGGAAAGGGCAAGCCACCTACAAAGGGAACCTTATCACGCTAACAGCAGACTACTCAGCTGAAACGCTATAAGCCGGAAGAGATTGGGGGCCTATATTCAACATTCTTAAAGAAAAAAACTTCAACCAAGCATTTCAAATCCAGCCAAACTAAGCTTACTAAGCAAAGGAGAAATAAAATCCTTTACAGATAAGCAAATGCTGAAGGAGTTCATTACCAAAAGACCCACCTTACAAGAGATCTTGAAAGAAGCACTAAATATGGAAAGGAAAAACCATTACCAGCCAATACAAAAACACACTTAAGTACACAGACTACTGTGACACTATAAAGCAACCACACAAACAAGTCAGCATAATAACCAGCTAACAACACAATTACAAGATCAAATCCACACATATCAATACTAACTTTGAATGTAAATAGGCTAAATGCCCCCATTTAAAAGACAAAGAGGCTGGGCATGGTGGCTCATGCCTGTAATCCCAGCATTTTGGGAAGCTGAGGTGGGCAGATCACTAAGGCCAGGAGTTTGAGACCAGCCTGGCCAACACAGTGAAGCCCATCTCTACTAAAAATACCAACAATTAGCTGGGCATGGTGGCACCTGCCTGTAATCCCAGCGACTTGAGACATGAAAATTGCTTAAAACTGGGATGTGGAGGTTGCAGTGAGCCGAGATTGTGCCACCATACTCCAGCCAGCCTGAGTGACAGAGTGAAAATCTGTCTTAAAAAAAAAAAAAAAAAAAAAAAAAAGGCAAAATGGCAAGCTGGATAAAAAAAGCAAGACCTAATGGAGACCCATCTCACCCACAATGACACCCACAGGCTCAAAATAAAGGGATGGAGAAAAATCACCATGCAAATGGAAATAAGAGAAAAGTAGAGGTTATAACCCTAATTTCAGACAAAATAGACTTAAAACCAACAAAGATTTAAAAAGACAAAGAAGGACATTACATAATGGTAAAGGGTTCAATCCAACAAGAAGACCTAACTGTCCTAAATATATATGCATCCAACACAGGAGCACCCAAATTCATAAAGCATGTTCTTAGAGACCTACAAAGAGACTTAGTCTCCCACACAGTAACAATTGGAAACTTCAACACTCCCCTGACAGTATGAGACAGAACACTGAGGCAGAAAATTAACAAAGATATTTAGGACCTGAACTCAACATTGGACCAAATGGATCTAATAAACCTCTACAGAACTCTCCATCCCAAAACAACAGACAATATATTCTCCTTGCCACATGGCACCTACTCTAAAACTGACCACACAATCGGACATAAAATGATCCTCAGCAAATGCAAAAGAACAGAAATCATACAAAACACACTCTTGGACCACAGTGCAATAACAATAGAAGTCAAGACTAAAACAATCACTCAAAACCATGCAATTACATGGAAACTAAACCACCTGCTCCTGAATGACTTTCAGTAAATAATGAAATTAAGGCAGAAGCCAAGAGGTTCTTTGAAACTAATGAGACAAAGATAAAAACAGAAGAATATCTGGGACACAGCTAAGGCTGTGGTTAAGAGGGAAATACATAGCACTAAATGCCTATATCAGTTAAGTTAGATCTCAAATTAACAACTTAACATCATAACTGAAAAAAATTAGAGAAGCAAGAGCAAAGCACAAACCATTCAAAAGATCAATGAATCTAGGAGCTGGTTATTTTAAAAAATTAATAAGATAATCTGCTAGTAGACTAATAAAGAAAAAATGGAGACAATTCAAATAAACACAATTAGAAATGACAAAGGGGATGTTACCACTGACCCGACAGAAACAAAAATAAGCATCAGAGGCCAGGCACAGTGGCTCACACCTGTAATCCCAGCACTTTGGGAGGCCAAGGTGGGCAGATCACGAGGTCAGGAGATTGAGATCACCCTGGTTAACACAGTGAAACCCTATCTCTACTAAAAATACAAAAAATTAGCTGGATGTGTGCAGATGCCTATAGTCCCAGCTACTCAGGAAGCTGAGGCAGGAGAATGGCATGAATTTGGGAGGCGGAGCTTGCAGTGAGCTGAAATTGCCACTGCACTCCAGCCTGGGCAACAGAGTGGGACTCCATCTCAAAAAAATAAAAAAATAAAAAAGTAAGCATCAGAAACTACTATGAACATCTCTATGCACACAAACTAGAAAACCTTGAAGAGATGGATAAATTCCTGGACACATATGCCCTCTCAAGACTGAATGAGGAAGAAATTGATTCCCTGAGCAGACCAGTAATGAACTCCAAAATTGAGTCAATAATAAAAAGCCTGCCAAGCAGCCAGGCACAGTGGCTCATGCCTATAATCCAGATACTTTGGGAGGCCGAGGCGGGCAGATCACAAGGTCAAAAGATTGAGACCATCCTGGCCAACGTGGTGAAACCGCATCTCTACTAAAATACAAGAATTAGCTGGGCATGGTGGCGTGCACCTGTAGTGAGCTGAGACCGTGCCACTGCACTCCAGCCTGGGCAACAAGAGCAAGACTCTGTCTCAAAAAAAAAAAAAAAAAAAAAAAGAAAGAAAAAAAAAGCCTACCATCCAAAAAAAACCCAGGACCACACAGACAAATTCTACCACATGTACAAAGAAGAGCAGATATCATTCCTACTGAAACTATTCCAAAAAATCGAGGAAGAGGGACTCCGCCTCAACTCATTCTATGAGGCCCATATCATCCTGATTCCAAAACCTGGAAGAGACAAAAAAGGAAACTTCACGCCAATATCTTTGACGAACATTGATGCAAAAATCCTCAACAAAATACTTGCAAGCCAAATCCAGCAGCACATCAAAAAGCTAATACACTATGATCAAGTAGGCTTCCTCCCTGGATGCAAGGCTGGTTCAATATATGCAAATCAATAAATGTGATTCATCACATAAACAGAACTAAGGACAAAAACCACATAATTTTCTAAATAGATGAAGAAAAGGCTCTTGATAAAATTCAACATTCATTCATGTTAAAAAAAAAAAAAACTCTCAATAAACTAGGTACTGAAGGAATATACCTAAAAATAATAAGAGCAATCTATGACAGACCCACAGCCAACATCAATGAATGGGGAAAAGCTGGAAACATTCCCTTTGAAAACCCGTACAAGACAAGGATGCCCTCTCTCACTACTCCTATTCAATATAGTATTGGAAGTCCTGGTCAGAGCAATCAGGCAGGAGAAAGAAATAAAGGGCATCCAAGTAGGAAGTGAGAAAGACAAACTATCCTTGTTTGCAGATGACCTGATCCTATATCTGGAAAACCCCATAGTCTTGGCCCAAAAGCCCCTCCAGCTGATAAACAACTTCAGCAAAGTTTCAGGATACAAAATCAATCTACACAAATAACTAGCATTTTTATACACCAACAACAGCCCAAGCCAAGGGCCAAATCAGGAACACAATCCCATTCACAACTGCTACAAAAAGAATAAAATACCTAGGAATACAGCTAACCAAGTAGGTGAAAGAGATCTACAAAGAGAATTACAAAACACTACTCACAGAAATCAGAAATGACACAAATAAATGGGAAAACATTCCATCCTCATGGATAAGAATAATGAACATCATTAAAATGGCCATACTGCCCAAAGCAATTTATACATTAAATACTACTCCTATCAAACTATGAATGACATTCTTCACAGAACTAGAAAAAACTATTTTAAAATTCATATGGAACCAAAAAAGAGCCCAAATAGCCAAGGCACTCCTAAGCAAAAAGAACAAAGCTGGAAGTCTCACATTACCCAACTTCAAACTGTACTCAGGGCAACAACAACCAAAACAGCATGGTATTGGTACAAAAACAGACACATAGGCCAATGGAACAGAACACAGAGCCCAGAAATAAGGCTGCACACCTACAACCATCTGATCTTTGACAAAGCTGTCAAAAACAAACAATGGGGAAAGGACTCCCTTCCTATTCAATAAGTGGTGCTAGGATAACTGGTAAGCTGTATGCAGAAGACTGAACTGGACCCTTTTCATACACCATATACAAAAACCAATTCAAGATGGATTAAAGACTTAAATGTAAAATGCAAAAATATAAAAACCCTGGAACACAACCTAGGCAATACCATTTGGGATATAGGAATGGGCAAAGGTTTCATGACAATGATGCCAAAAGCAATGTCAACAAAAGGAAAAACTGACAAATGGGATCTAATTAAACTTAAGAACTTCTGCATAGCAAAAGAAATTATCAACAGAGTAAAGAAATAACCTATAGAACGGGAAAAATTGCAAACTATGCATCTGTACAAAGGTCTAATATCCGGCATCTTAAGGAACTTAGATTTACAAATAAAAAAAAAAAAACTACCTCATTAAAATGTGGGCAAAGGACATGAACAAACATGTTTCAAAAGGAGACATATATGAGGCCAACAAGCATATATATAAAAAAGCTCAATATCACTGATCATTAGAGAAATGGCAATCAAAACTACAATGAGATATCATCTCACATCAGTCAGAATGGCTGTTATTAAAAAGTTAAAACATAATAGATGCCGCAAGGTTGCAGAGAAAAGGGAACACACACACTGTTAGTGGGAGTGTAAATTAGTTCAAATATTGTGGAAAGCAGTGTGGTGATTCCTCAAAGAGCTAAAAACAGAACCACCATTTGACTCAGCAATCCCATCATAGGGTATATAGCCAAAGGAATAAAAATCATTCTACCATAAAGACACATGCACACGTTCGGTCATCACAGCACTATTCACAATAACAAAGACATGGAATCCACCTAAATGCTCATCAATGGTAGACTGGATAAAGAAAATGTTTTACATATACAGCCATAATAAAGAACAAGATCATGTGTTTTGCAGGAACATGGATGGAGCTGGAAGCCTAGTAAACTAACAAAGGAACAGAAAACCAAATATAGCATGTTCTCACTTATAAGTAGGAGCTAAATGATGAGAATTCATGGACACAAAGAAGGGATCAACAGACACTGGGGCCTACCTGAGGGTGGACAGTGGGAGGAGGGAGAGGATCAGGAAAAATAACTATTGGGTACTAGGCCTAGTACCTGGGTCATGAAATAATCTGTACAACAAATCCCCATGATACGAGTTTATCTATGTAACACTCCTGCACAGATAACACTGAATCTAAAATAAAAGTTTTTTAAAAAAGAAAAAAATATTTTCTAAAAATTCTTAAGTGGGCTTCAACTTCTCATGGTACCTATTAAAATTTTGATAATAAACATTGCTTAGGGTACCTATATAATACTTATCAATAAATGAATTTGAAGTGTAATTCATTGGAAAAAAAATAAAATCTTTTTACTACGGTAAAAGTCAACATAACAAAGTTTTAGAATTCTCGACATTGAAAAACAAGCTAAACGAAAACAACAATCTATACTGATTAATATTTCATTTACTGTTGCTCAAAGTTAGACAACAGTAGGTTCAAATAGCCATTGGATTCTTAAAATCTTTAGTAAAACAAAATACATGGGAATAATATTAGTGATTAATCCATACAGTAAGCAGATTCATTAAGTTAGCATTATTTTGCTTTCATAGAATATTTTTCTTCTTAAGAAAACATAAAAATAAAATTTTACATTGGTTCTTGTCAAAATCCAATTAATAACCAAATAATTATTTCTAAGTGCAACTTATTTCTAAGTGCAATAAGCCCTTAACTTAAGGGCTTACTGAAACAAAGCCACTGTAAAAGAGCTTTTCAAGAAGTTACAATACAATGGGAAAATAAATCGGTCCATATATTTTGGCAAAAGGTGAACAAAGCTAATCAAATTCAGGAGAAAAAACTCTGAATAATTATGAACTACCTTTTAAAAATAAAAAGCGTGCTTTGTGATTAGGTGTCTTTATTCTTTCTCTTATTAATATAAAAAGTATTTGTTTGTTTTAGAAAATACCATCAAATATTCCCAATAAAGACTTCATTTCATCAGCTTCATCATCAGGATGATACATATTGGGAGAAAGAAGAAAAAGTAAAAATAACTATTTTTTAATACAATTTATTTTAAAATACACAATAAATAATAATACAATAAAATAAACAAAGATTTCTGTGAAGTTAATGTATCAAATAAACTTCAGTATGCATAACTCTGTAGGAAGTCTGTTGGGGAAAATTAGACTTCATAAACTGCAAATGGTAGGAACTGTAAAGGCATTTCTTTAAACATATTGAAAAGTTATGTCATTTAATAAATATGTGAACAGCCTGGTCCAAGGGAAGTGGTGTTTACAACTAATTGATCACAACCAGTTACAAATTTCTTTGTTTTTTCTGCACTCCCACTGCTTCACTTGACTAGTCTTAAACAAATAAAAACAAAACACTGTGAACAGGTCTCAAATCTTTTGACTCTTCAAGGAGACAGAAACTGCAACACAGTTTCCTTTTCTAAAATGGCCAGCAGTGGGGCAACCAATGAGATTTAATCTGACATTTTCATTGAACCTGTTGATTGTGAAATAACTGGTTAACTAAAATACAACTTCAAGTTTTGAAAAACTAGCTGATCTCATCTGGATATCAATGACTTTACACTTTACAAAATTAACATACTGTATTCAAATCAGTAGAAGTAAGTTTATCAAGTCAATATAATGTTTGAATAAACAGCATTAAATATATGGGTTTTTAAGAACTGAGGTATACGATATTTGAAACATCTTAAGGAGCTTAGCTCACTGAGGTTTGAAAATTTTAATGTCTTTAATAAATAAAATATTCAGGCTCTAATCTTTAAAATGAACCAAGGAAAAAGGAAGGCTGAATTTCTTTGTAAAAAGTTTTTTATTGATACAATCTTAAAGTGTCTTTAAAGAGTTCTTACCTGAAATCAACTTCCTTTTTACATTCACTGTTTCTAATTTAAAAAATCCACTTTTTTATAATTTGAAGAATTTGTTTTTTTTTTTTTCAGAGCAAGTAAAGCATAGCTTCTCAATCTCTGGTGACAGATTTTGTAGTTTTTTCTTGAAAATGGTCCTACATTTGAGATAAAAAATAACAATCATTGAAAGTTTAAGCACTTGGGCAAAATATAAAAGAAAAACAAAGAAGTGCTTCTTCTTACTAGAACTGCATTTCTGGCTTGTTGAGGTAATTTTGTCATGGAGGATGCACTGAACCTGGGCATAGCAGAATTTGATAAAGAAGTATCTGACATCTCATGTGATGAAACAAAATTAAAAATTAAAATTAATTATTTGTAAAATATGTCAAGAAAAACAAACCATTCTAATTTGGATCATAATGATTTTTGGGGAATATGATCAAAGTTTATCACATTTATCACAAAATACTAATGGAGAACTTGGTATATTTCCTTTCCTTTAGACCAAACCATAATTTATATATCCCAAATTAGGAAAAAATACTATTTTTAAGGGACTATAGAAATAATTATTCAACAATTTTCTTTAAAATTGAGTCTAATGCTTAATTGTCTATTACATAGAACCCTATAAACATTTTCTAAATTCCACTTGCTTAACTTTTAATCTCCTTTCTCTATTCTGGTCTCACTGTAGACATCTCCAGTTATCTTCTTAGATGTAACTCTATGCAAGAATTTACTCTGAACCTTCTGTATTAACTCATTCACTAAAACACATTTATTCTTCATTACCCTATGCCAGATATTATACTAGAAGCTGAGTATGAAGTAATAAAATGTCAGGGAGTTACCATGAAGCAGACAATGAATAAAAGCAAATATATACATAATTATAGATTCTGTAATTATAAAAAGAAAATGAACTGGGTAACAGCATAACAAATAATGGTGTGGAGCCATAAACCCATTTTTAAAAGATGATCATCAATGCATCTCTGATGAGGTAACCATTTAAGTTGACACCTGAAGGATAAAATATAACAGCCATGTAAGGAGCAATGAGCAGTGTGGGTGGGGACAGGGAAGAACCACATATACTGATAGGATTGGATCATTTTGTCTCTGACTAATAAATATATACACATGGCAAGGAATAAAAAAGTAAAAAGTGTATAAAAGAAAAAGCAGGCCAAGCACAGTGGCTCACACCTGTAATCCCAGCATTTTGGGAGGTTGAGGTGCAAGGACAGCTTGAGTCCAGGAGTTTGAGACCAGCTTAGTAAACATAGCAAGACCTCCGTCTCTAGAAAAAACAAATTTTTTTTAATTAGCCAGGCATAGTGGTGTGTATGTACCTGTAGTCCCAGCTACTTGAGAGGCTGAGGTGGGAGGATCTTCAGCCCAAGAGGTTGAGGCTGCAGTGAGCCATAATTATGCCACTGTACTCTAACTTAAAAAAATAAAAAAGCAAATCTCCTTTCCATCCCAAATCCTCAGGTCCCACAGGCCTTTTCTCCAGCAGCAACTTCTACACCAGGTTCTCAGAGGCTTCTTGTTAGAATCCATTTTTAAACCCACACATCTTCTGTTGGTCACTTCTAAACTCTTCCAAAATTATTTGTTGTTTTTTAAAGGTGTGGTGCACAAAACTGTTCATGTGCCTTGTTACCTTCCTTCTTATGATTTATTTACTTTTTGCTTCTCTATACCTACAACTTTGTCTCACTTGGATGCTTATATCTGTTTATTCTATGTGACTCAGAGTTATAACCAATGAAACAAAGTGATAAAAAGACATATTTTAAGCAAATGTTTTGAAAAGCTATTCAATGATCTAAGAATCCTAACATGGAACAAGGGTGGATGAGCTCCTGGTCACTAGAACTGTCTTGGTAGAGGTGGCACGACTACTTGCCAGTGATGTTGAATGGTGATTCAAGGATCCAGTGATAGGGAGACTAAACAATGCTTAAGACCCCCACTTAGCTCTGGAATTCTATGAAAACTATGAGTCTGTGATGCTGATGCTAATGATAAGTAATGGCTAAATAACAGCAAAAATTCCAAGGGATACCACAAACTTAGTATTTTTTTAAAGCAGAGAAATAAATAATCCTTAAGTAGAAAATCAGACCCTGAATAAAAAGCTGTTGGTATTTCTTCTGTTTTGAAAATTTTGGCTTTGGCCATAATTTCTCTCCCTTGACTTCTAATCAAGTCTAATATTTCCCAATGCATTTTGC
The DNA here is from genome assembly GCF_047675955.1 of Chlorocebus sabaeus. NCBI lineage: Eukaryota > Metazoa > Chordata > Mammalia > Primates > Cercopithecidae > Chlorocebus > Chlorocebus sabaeus. The sequence continues at coordinate 45,621,584 of NC_132923.1, read as the reverse complement.
ATTTTTTGTAAAGATACTTCAAATTGAACATTTATAAAATTATGTTTTCCATTCTAAATCTCGTTTCCTATATCCTAAAATAACACCTACCTAGGTGCCATTATTCTTCCCTCTTCCTCAACTATCATATCCTATCAATTGCCACATTGAATCTGCTCTATTTCTGAAATGTTTTAAAAATCCAACCCTACCTCTCTGTTCCTATCACTTCTGCCCTAGTTTAGGCCTCATTATAGTCTGTCTTTCTCATTGGCCACCATGCCTCTGGCAGTCCCACGCCCTGCGATTCACTCTGCATACTGCTGCTAGGATGATTTTTTAAATCAAATTGTTTTTCCTGTGCTTAAATATTTTGGATGGTTCCTCACTGCCTACCATACAGGTAAAAACTAGAGGGCCCTAGGACACATCTGACCTGAAGATATTATTATTTGGAGGAGGGTGCCACAGAGTACATCACATTTTTTTGAATTAGTTGTCAAAATTTAAAAATAATAAGATATCACATAAAATTTCAGATTCCTAGCTTTTCTTGAAAAATCAGAATATTTTGTAACACTAGACTCACATTGCCTGCATAGTAACAACTGTTTGGAGCTGAGTAGTGACTGTTTCCTTTAGATGGGACACTCTGCAGTTGGCCTTGGCCCACCAAATCTTGAACGTATTTGGGTTTGCGACCCCTGACTGTCTGGGTACAGGACAGGTGTCTAAGCGCAGCACTCAAAGCCCTTACAATAAGACCTCAGCAACAGAGATTATGCTGTGACCACACATACCACACTTTACTGATCTTTGAGCACGGGATGCCTTTGCAAGCCTTAACCCTTTACAGATGCTTTCTTATACCTGGAATGCCTATCTGCCTCTGTTCTAGTTGTCAAACTCCTATTCAGTTTTCAAGTCTTGTTAAAAGTGAAGGTTCCTGGGCTCCAGTCCCAGAGACAAAAATTCAGTAGGTCTAATGTGGGGCTCAAGAATGTGCATTTTTAATATGCACCACAAAGTGATTTTGATGCAGGTGGTTTCACAACAGCACTTTGAGAAACACACCTCTAAGATTAAGAGGGTTTATGTTGGCTAATACCTTTTAGCATCTCTGACATCTAATACCTTGATCTCCATCTCCAACTATGTGTCAAGAGGATATAATGTTGTATGTATTACAAACCAAAGTTCTAAAACTTGCCTGTTTGACATTTCTCTTTGGAATTTGCTCTTTGACTCTTGAAGGGGTAGCTTACTTCCCCTGGTACTTGAACTCAAAGTGTTTCCAAATCCTATGTGAAGAGATAACATTTTGAAACAAAATGCCAAGACACAGCTGAATGAAGCTTTTCACAAGTTCTACAATGCTCTCTCCAACAGATATGATCTGGTTAAGGAAGGAATGAATAATTCTCAATCACCTAATTTAATTTGCATAGAAAAATTAGGGGCACAAAGCTAAGGGAGTAAAACTATAAAACATATAGGTTAGCTTATTAGTAACTATATTGAAAGGTCCTCAAGCCACCTGTGTTGTTGTAAAACACATATTTGGTCTTTGACCCCTGTTTCTAACTCTACTGGGTTGGAAGACACCCAGCTGGTATTCACTGTGGAACTGCTTGCTTAGTGTGTGGGGAAAAAAACCCACAGACATTTGGTCACAGATGTCTTCTGGCCTGATCATAGTGTGAGAAAGAGGAAAAACAGTTTGTGCTTTTCCACTCATCCTCATTATTTATATACTTACATTTTCATTCACATAAATGATCAAGTTTAAGTTCACTCAGTATTTTCAGTGGTCTGTTCATAATCATTTAAAGTGTTCTATACATGAGGGAAAATGTCATTTATTGAGACTGATTTTTCCAGTGACAAAGCTATGCCCTCTTAGGACTAGGCTACCTCGAAGGATCAGTACACTTTGCCTATTAACTTACAGTATCCAATGACATTTAAACTCGAGGTAGGGAACAGTAGTTGTCCAGTGATATACAAAATTGTGCCTAATGACCCCACATCATGGAGATTGTCCTGGCCCATTCTGTGAAGGTGGTCAAATCCTGTTCTTTTCAGAAGCAGTATTAGTTCTCCAGGTAATTCTAAGGCCCCCGAAACAGTAACATTTCAACTTCTAACTGCTTCCCTTTGAAATATTCTTTTAAAAACATGAGGTGGGTTATAGTAAGAGGTATCTATAATTGTGGGAATACCAGTCTGCACTGAGAAGGCTGAGGGACTGATTTCTTTCTGTCAGCCCTAATGGGAGACAGTATCTCCATTGCTATCTTGTCACATACTTGCCAAGATTTTCAATTCTCTGTTTCAGTGAAATGGAGTAAATTTGCCTTTCACTCAAAGAGCTAATAAGCCTCATTATTTTGGGGTTATATATGATTTAAATAGAATTTCTAGTACAGGATAAACTAATCCTTTTTTTCTTATTTACTTATTTATTTACTTCAAGCTGAAAATTTCATATTTCAACTAGAAATAAAAGTTATTTTCTTTGCAAGCAGATGAATAGTTTTAAAAATGGATTTTTTTGTCCTTCACAAATATTAGCAGACCATTTGTGATCTTAGAATGGAGAACAAAATAGTCTGTTTCATGAGAGAAAATTGAATAAACAATTTGAATTGACTTTTACAAGAGATAGGAGCAATAGAATAGAAAGTGCTCATTTGCTACATTATCATCATGGAATAACCTTCATCTCTTCCCTTAGGGGGGAAATGTTCTGTGTAGAAGGGTCACATTTTCAGTTTTGCTAAAAATTACAGTCTTAACAAACCAAATCTAACTAAACAAGCACACACAACAAAGGTAAAGAAACTTAGTTCCAGGAGCTGAAATGAAAAATATTCAAAGAATTTCTAATGAAATGATTCCATGCTAAGTATGATTTTACCTGATATTTTTATCTTCTCAGTATCAGTTGAAAAGCTAGTAACTTCTAAGTTTTCCTCATCAAAATCATCCCGAACTTCATTTGCCAATTCAAAGTTCACATTCAAAACTTCTGAAAATAGAGAATTGCTTTTATCTGCATCTGTCAAATTTTGGTTTCCAGATATATTGAGACTTCTGTTGAAGAACACTGTTTGAGAGACTTTCTCATTTGAAGTTGTAGAATAGTTATATCTAGAAAAATCTGTTATGTGTATGTATAAAAGACTATAGGTACTTTTTAAACCACAAGCATTATAGTCTATTGATATATCAAACACATCTTTCAACTACTAAACAGAGTTCTTGAGTAATAGTTTTCAAAAGCATTGTGTCAAGCATTGTTGAATACTGCATTCAGCCAATTCTATTAACTGTATTAAGTTGCACTAAATTTAAGTTTCAATAAATTTTTTAGGCAATTAATTTTTCCTCTTAATTCCCATATTAGAATAACTCTACTCTAAGATTGGATTATAATAGTTTCTAAAATGGCCTTCCTCCTCCAGATCTTCTCCCTAAAGTTAATTTTCAGTATTGTTATAAAAAGTATTTGTCCAAAATAAATAATATTTATTTTTCTCCTGCTAAAAATTCCTCACTGTTATTCATTGTTTATAGTCTGGATTTAGAGCCAAACTACCTAAGTGAAAATTCTACCTTTCTATTAGTTGTGTAGTCTTAGACAAGTAATTCAAACTTCTTGATTCTGCAAAATAAGGCAACAACAGTACCTACCTCAAAAGACTGTTATGGGGGGCTAAATGCCTTTAGTTGTACAGTTTTACATAGTATTGTGCTAATAAATGTTTAATAGCTACCTCTACAAAAAGCGTATGCATATGTATACATATACAAGTTCATTATAATCTTTACTGATGTAAAGGCTATACAGCACATATTTTATAAATAACAATAACATATATGGTATGCTTAAATGTAAATTCCATATATCTAATTGATTCTCATTGAATGTTTTCATTAAGTTTTGCCACTCTTTTATCTGTAGTCAACCTATGGTTGCAAGTGACACACGAATGTAGCTCTCATGTGAATGTTGTTTGGTATTTTTATTGACTCTAAAAAGTAAGATGAAAGTATTAATAAAACAACAAAGACATCTGTTGGGATTTCACTCATTCATCATTGACTTAGGTAACCTCTTTCCTGAATTAGATAGTAATTTTCAAATACTAGAAGAATATTCTCTCAATTTTTTGTGTTATTCACAATGTAATGGCTACAATAACAGCGCATGTTTGTTTAATCTACACAATTAAATTTTATCCTTCACTTTCTGAATTCTAAATAATAAGCAAAACAATAAATTAAACCCAGATTGGTAGTGTTTGCTGATTCCTATGGTATAAATGTTCCCACCATAACTCATTTCAACCTATTAATGTGACATAATTGAATAAGAAGTTGGGAAAAAATGCACGACAGCACCCTATTATATAGTATTTCTACCATATAGATAAATAACCTCAAGAACACAGATAACAGTAAAATACAGTAGATTAGAAGTGATGCGTTTTGAGTATTTTTGCCTTTGTTTTTAACATAATTTAATTGAAAGTTTATGTAATTAAATATTTAATAATGGCTGAAAGATTCTTGAAAATTTAATAATCATCTCTCATAAGTCACTATAAACTTGCTCCAGCATATCACTGAGTTTCCTCCACTTTAAGTATCCTCCATCAATTTCTTCACCTGTCCAAACCCTTCTTTATTCTTCAACTGTACCTATAACTACAGTTCACATTATTCTACTTTTGTATGTTGATACACACACACTGAGACACACAATGTACTAAAAATGGAAGTTTGTACAGAGTGCAATGGGAATGCAGAGGAAGGAGGATCTAAACCTGCAATGGAAGTGAGACATACTCTTCTAGGGGATACCACATGACAGACAGACTCCTGAGGTGATAGCATATGAAGGAAGAGTAGTTGGAATTTCAGCTTGATAGAGCTGTAGTTGTGAGGCAGGGCAAGAGGAAAGGGAACCTATGCCATGAAGGGAAAACACCATGTAAAAGACACAGCAATATGAGAGAACCGAGAATTTTGGGAGAACTGTAAGGTTTCAGGATTTCTGGAGCACAAAGTAGGAGAAGGCAGCATCCACTGTGTCTGCACAGGTAGTTAAATGCTAGATCATGTTGAAGCTTATTTGCCATATTGAGGAGATTTTTTGGTTTTGTTTTGTTTTTTTCTTACAGGCAAAGGATAACTATTGAAGATGTTTCAGCAGAAGGTTTACACAACCAGATATGTCTGTTAGATCACCTGGAATATTATGGATTGAAGGATAATGAGACTGAAAGCAGAGAGAAAAGTAAGTTATTGCAGTAAATGAGAGACAATGAATGCTTAAGCTAGAGTATCAGCAGAAAGGATAGAGAGGAAATAACAAATATAAGAGATGTGCAGGAGGCAAAATAATTAAGATTTGGTGATTATTTACACGAGGGGTGAGCCATTTAGAGGGACACTTTTTCTGCCTTTAGCAGCTTAACAAAGAAAAGAGTTCATTCACTGAGCTAAGGAAAAAAGAGAAGGTGCAGAGTGAGGTACAAAGAAGACAGAGTTCAGATGCTGACATGTCTGATATGTTAACTGTTAGGTGGATATGTTCAGGAAGGTGATTATATAGATGAATTTGGAGTTAGATAGAAAGATCTAGATGGGAGATACAGACTTAGAAATTATCAAAACATAGTCATTAAAGACACAGGCTTGGGTGATATTGTATAGGAAAACTTTTTGAAGTGAGAAGAATAAAAAGAAAAAAGAATGCTTTTTCAACATCAACAGGAAGAAAAGCCCATGCAGCCTAAGAGGTAACAGGAGACCAATATAATGGTTTAATTGAAACCAAAGAGAGATTTCCAAAAGAAAGATCAGAAGTATCAACTACTACAGAGGTCAAAGAGAGTAACAGTTGAAAATAGTTCACTGAATTCAGAACTTAGAAAGTCACTAAATGGCCTGAACAAAAACAGTTTCAAAGGAGTTACACAGAGAAAACCCAAATTTTATTGAATAAAGAGGAACTAGGGTATAAGGAAGTGATGAGCATACTGAGTGTCAATTGCTCTTTCAATTAATTTTTGCTGTGATGAGAAAGCAAGAGATAGAGGATATGGGGACTCTAGAATTCTGGTTTTTGTCTGCCTGGTATGCTTTCCCTTCTTTTAGTGGGAGTACCCTCCCTTTCCTTTGAAGAAACGACTTCTACAATTCCACTGGATCCTAGTAAGGCCATTTTTCATGGTGCCCTGCCTTCTCTGGGGCCACAGGTATACAATGACCCAATCCTCAGGTTACTGGGATTGATCAAGTGATAAACACATGACTCAAATGAGGCCAGTTAGAATGAGTTCTGGTCTGCCAAACCTAACAGGGAAGTCTACCTTTTTCCACTGAGGTTGCTAAACTGCTAAGATGAAAGTTAGGGGCTACCTGCCATGTGAGAAACCCTATTTAAAAAGTAAAGCCAAGTAGCAACAGGCATAGCTAAAAGATTGAGAGAAAGCCAGAGGCATGAGTACCTTGATTTAGCCAGAATTAGGCCAGATACTTTTCAGTTTACTTGAGACAATTGGTTCCTTTTCTTGTGCTTAAGTCATTTGAGTAGAATTGTTATCATTTATAATAAAAAAAGTCATGACCAGCTAGATGAGGACATGAAGCTGAAGAAGGAAGAGACTTCAGCATATTTATATGCTAAAGGGAAAGACACAGTGGAGAGGAAACAATGAAAATATAGGAAAGAGGAGATGGATAATGATCTTCTAAGTCCCAGGGAAAGCAGGATTAGATAGAATTAAGATTACAGGAGGAGAGATATGCCTCGAGTGGAAGAAAAGATAATTTTTCTTTTAAGATAAATAGATGGTTACAGATGGATGCAGAGACAGGGAAATATATAGTTGAGGGGTGGGGCAAAAAGCTGAAAGAGTTCATATACTACTGGTTCAATTTTCAATTCTCCACTGATAACTAAAAGTCAATTTCACTTTATAGAAATGGCATTGGGCTGGGAATCAAAAGATATGCAATCTATTTCTGGCCTTGCCATTAATTAGATATGAAATTTTGGGGCAAGTCATTTAATCTCTTGGAGTCTTGGCTTCTTTCACTATAAAATGAGAAACTGCACAAGGTCCCTTCCAATTTAAGTCTTATGATTCAACATGCTTTCTTATATAATTTTTGACATTTTTTCTTCTTCCCTTTTTGAAATTGGGATACAGAAGATAAAAACTGCCGTGCTTTTCAAAAACATTCTCAAAAGCAGTATTTGAATACATTTAAAGTATGTTTTGCCACCAAAGACTAATATGTGAAAAATATAATAAACATACTCAATTAACTGTTACTAACAGTACCAGAAACTATAACAGCTTTACATGTATTATCTCATTTAATCCCAAAACCCCTAAAATATAACCAGATGAGGAATTTAGACAAAGTGGTTAAGTAGTCTATGAAAGTTTACACTAAATGTCAGAGCTAGGACTTGGACAGATTGTTTTCAGATCTTGTGAACTTAACTACTACACCATACAGCTCCTTTTTTTAAAAAAAAAAAAGTGGCCCACTCGATAAAACAGGGATACAGTTATTAGTGGGTGTTAAGGTATCTAGATGAGGCTTTAATATCATACTATAAATTGGATTTGGAATAGTTAGTGGGAAATACAAGGAGGAAAACCATGTAAATAGAACACAAAAGTAAGCAGAGGGAAGGATAGATAAGCTCTTGTGTGCAGAAGGACAGGTAGTAGAGTAGTAGGATAAGGAAGGAGTGAGTTAGAGGGCTAGATGTTGAACAAAGATAAATATAAGAAGCTTGACAATTTTATACTTCCTATCCACTTTGTAATGATATCCAGGCTTTGAATAAGTTGGATAAATGCTCTGATTCTCCAGGTGAGATTAGGGAACTTTTCTTGATCTCATTATTGGGCCTAATAGGTGCCATGGTATCATAAGAGGTAGTGAATACTCCAGTCCTTGCTTCTGTAAAATCTTAAATTATGACTAGAGGAAAAAAAGTTACAACATGAAGAAAAAAAATGATAGCATGAAGACAAGAATGTCAACAGAAGCCAATGCCAAACACATGAAATGATTTTCAGAAAACCCCAACCTTACCATTTCTACATAGAGCTACTTGAAGATGGATAGGAATATCTCATGTTTTAACAGACTGCTATTAACAGCATTATTCAGGGAAATTATGCTCTATTAATTGCAGGAACCAGAGTAATGATGAACCAGGCAGTGTTGAATTTATATGTATTATCTCATTAATTAAATGACAGACAGATAAAAAAGCAAATCTAGATTACAAACTAGCTATATCCCACAACCTAAGTTATATTCTCATACTAACATAGAATTGTAAGAATCATAGGTTTAAGAATTGGAGAGATATTAAAGGTCACCCAGTTCAATACCTTCATCTTAAAGTTAAGACTAAAGCCCAAAGAGATTAAATAACTTGCCCAAGGTCACATTGATATTTTGTAAAACTGGACTAGTTTTATAAACATAAAATTATTTTAAATAATTCTAACAATATATGAAAGTAATCATTCAGTATGTTAATACTCTATATACTCAAGGATGCCTTATTGGCTCAGATTTTCCTCATAGTATCTTTAAATTAAAATAGCATTATGTAGGAAAGAGATTTTAAAAAAAAAAATAGAGTAAGACCATCTGAATAACAGACCCAAGAATTTGAAAATGATTCAGTAATCTAAGAGAAAAATGTTGCCAAGTTAATAATTATAATAATTTCAGATGCTGGTGTTTCAATAACACTACTTGTCAATTCAAAGTAGTAATAAGCCATTTACTCTCTCAAGTAAGTATCAATGGTAATTTACCTTTGTCTTGATATTCAGATGGTTCTTGTCTAACTTCTCCATAGATTTCAGGCTGATCCCACTGCTCCGTTATAGGAAATTCAGATATGTTTAAATATTCTGACCTTTATAAAGATAAAACCATAAAAAGTTAAAGAAAATATGAAAATTAATCTAAGCCTGAAAACTATTTATTCATATAAATAAAAATAATGATTTATTCATTTAACACTTCTATGAAAAACTGGACCCAGCCTGGGTAGCAAATAAACAGGTGTTTAATGGAAGTGACCAATGCTTAGTCTTCTTTGCATGCCCTTAGTTAGATAACAAAAGCCACGATCTCTAGAAGTCCTGCTGGTATCTATTCCAATGAGTCAGTTCTTGTTCTGTACTAGTTGTTAAATATATTGAATGTCATTCCTGCATATAGAATGCCCTTATCTGGAAGGGAAATTACATATATGATTGTCCTGTAGGCATCATGATACAGAAAAAGAACACTGAGTTACCATCTGAGGCCTTCTGCTTGCTAACTAGGAATATGAACTTCAGTTTTTCCATCTATACAATATGACAAAAAAATACCTCATTTTATGGCCATGTTGTTGTTTAAGTCAGAAAATATAATGCACAAATGTATAATTTTTGTATTATAAATCTGAGATATTATTAGCATGGACTGAGCTTCTAAATGGAAAGGTTAGACTTTGTATGCCAACATCATTTCCACTTTTAAAGTATACTCTTGTCACTTAGTTTATATTCCCTATAAAGAGAGAATCTAAGGGAATGACATAGGAGAGGTAGTTTCCTAGGGAAGAGATGATTTAATGAGTGTTATTTCATAACTGTAGAGTTCTAAATAAATTTGGGGTATCAAAGATAATGAAACCATTATGATGTTATTGCTTCATTATGGAACTAAACGATAACTGTGATTTGATGGTAGCCAGTGACTATCTTTCCCTGAATAAGTGGTTACCTGCAGGAACAGAGTTTATGATAAATATTTTACCTTAGATATTAACGTTATATTTGTACCTCGATATACTAGGAAGGGAAGGTTTTGGAGTAAAACCAAACTCTTTAAGGTCCACACTTTGAGATTTACTCATCTGTATCTATTAATGAAACAAATATAAGTTCAAGTATCAGTATAAGTTCAAGTATCAGTTTCACATCAATAACTTGTAACACATGAGCCAAACAACAAAATTCCTGGTGGTACATAAAGTCCCCAAATCAATGAATTAGGAGAAACTCAGGTTAGTTCTTGACTCGAATATTTCACTCAAGCCCTTCTTAAATGTTGGTAATTTTTTTTTTTTTTTTTGAGATGCAGCTTTGTTCTTTTGCCCAGGCTGGAGTGCAGTGGTGTAATCTCAGCTCACTGCAACCTCTGCCTCCCGTTGAGGCAATTCTCTGCCTCAGCCTCTCAAGTAGCTGGGATTATAGTCACCCACCACCACGCCTGGCTAATTTTTGTATTTTTAGTAGAGACGGGGTTTCACTATGTTGGCCAGGCTGGTCTCAAACTCCTGACCTTGTGATCCACCCGCCTCGGCCTCCCAAAGTGCTGGGATTACAGGCGTAAGCCACCGCGTCTGGCCTAAATGTTGGCATTCTTCATGGTTCTTCAGTAGGTCTCTTGTTACACTATACTTTCTCAAAGTTCTCATTTATTCCTGTGGTTTCAATTGTCATCTACATGTGAATGACTCTCAAGTCTCTACTTCTAGCTCAGCTCTCTCTCCTGATTTTCAAACAGTTATATCCAACTGTCTGTAGGACATCTTTATCTAGATATCTTGCAGGCCCTCTAAATTCAGTGTTTCCCAAGTTGAACTTATCCTGTTCCCTATTCCAGCAAACTTGCTTTTCCTTCAGAATATCCACCCAAACGAGGCCCTACTTTTCTCCCAGTTGCTAATGTCGGAAAGCTGGGCATCATTTTTGACTGCTCCTTCTACTTTGTCTCTTATAACCAATGAAGTAGCAAGGTAGCGATTCTACCTCTGAAAAATAATTTAACCTAGTCACTTTTCTCCATTGCTATTGCCACTACCCTAAACTAGGCCATTATTTTGCTTAGATTATTGTAAAAACCACCTAATGAGTCCCTTTGTTCCTATTCTATCATCCTCTAATCCCTTTTCTACATTGCAGTCAGAGTGACCTTTATAAAATACAATTTTGATCATGTCACTGTTAAAACCTTTCATTGGCTTCTCAGTACTTTCATGATAAAGTCTAATTCCTTAAAATAGCAAAAAGGTCTGCATGATCTAGCTCCTACTTGCCTCTTCAGCCTCATCTCTCTCTACTCCTTTACTTGTAATTGAACTCTAGACATACTGTATTACTGATAAAGAGTTTATTTAAAGATCTCTCCCTCTCTTTCTTTATTACCTCTGGACCTTTGTATAATCTCTATGCCTGGAATATTTAGCTATCTCTTCCTACTATTATTCTGGTGTCTGCCCCTCCATCCTTGACTTATCCTTCAGGTCTCAATCACATCTATTAGGAATCCTTTCTTGGTCCATCAAATGTGGATTGAGTACGTTTTCTATCTAAACTTAAGTGTGTTGTACTTCTGTCACAGAATCACTCATCACACTATATTAAAAAAGCATGTTTACTTATTTGTATTTCTCACTCAACTACAAATTCTATGATTGGGAATAAGACTGTCTTATTCATCACTATATCTTAGCACTTTGGCATATTCTCGTGCTTAATGAAGATGAAAGGAAAGAAGGTTTAGAAAAAAAAAGGAAGGAAGAAAGGGAAGATGGATTATGAATAATGGTAATATTCTTAGTCAAGTCCACAAGTAATTCTAAAGTACATTGTGGATACCTACCTAATTGATAGACAGAACAAAGAATATTTATATACATTTAATTACAGAACAAAGGGAAAATGTTATTAAAACTAACCTTCAGATGTTTAACTGTAGGAACAGATGAAACAGCGTTCCTGTTTCTTAAATCAGATAAATATGAAGAAATTGTTGACTCTTTAATTTCTGACTTCTGTGCAACTCCAATTTTACCTATGAAAAGAAACTTCAGATTCTTTAGGTTAAACTTCAGATTTTATTCTTATAAAGTCAAATTTCTTTAAATTTTCAAATCTAGTATTTACCTTTTTCATGTTGCCCACAAAAGAAAGAAAATTATTTGAGTTATTAATTTGCATAATATAAATATCATACATAGATAATTAGGATGTCATTACTATCCACCAAAGACCTTTCAATTCTGAACACTTGAAATAAACTTGTTTTAAGGAACTCACAGCAGTTATGTCCACATGTATGTTTACTTTTACAAGGATGATTGCATTCTCGGTTCCCAGGTTTTTTGCTGGCAGTCATTCCTAAATTAATATAGGAAAAACAAACCTATTTGTCACTGCATTTATTATTGTTAATTCAATTAATTTTTATCCAGTTTCCTTCTTTTCAGACAATACAAAAATATTGATTTTTATACTTCCTCAAGTGTTTTGTAATCCACGTAATTTTTTTTTTAAATAAAGAGATGGGGTCTTGCTATGTTGCCTAGGCTGGAGTGCCGTGGCTATTCACAGGCATGATAATTAGTACTACAGTCTCAATCTCCTGGGCTCAAGAGATCCTCCTGTTTCAGCCTTCTAAGTAACTGGGACTACAGGCACTTACCACCATGCCTGGTAATTTTTAAAACATATTTTCGATAAGTTAGTCCCTGCCCCACTATTAGTCCCAACAAGAAACACTGAGCCACCTACAAGCTTCTCTCGACCTCCCTGGTGTGTATAACCTCCCTGGTGTGTGTGTGTGTGTGTGTGTGCGTGTGCACGTGTATATATACATAGACACTATATATATGTAGACTATATATAGACACACACAGACATATATATATATAGTTTAATACTCTCAACCTGCATGGTATATATTTTCTATGTATGTGTGTATATATATATAAAACATTATATATATATAAATAATGTTAATAGGGTCAAATATGGCCACATATCAGTGACTATTATACTAAATGAGGTAAGAATGAGGGTGGAGTTTAAAAACACTTCTGCTGCTTTGTACTTAAGCCTGAAAAACCTGGAAAGAAGCAAACATCATGGCATTTTGATGGTACTGCTGACAGAAGTTAGTAAACGGGATGTAATACATATTTAATAAATATTAGAAATAAATGCTTTAGGGATCTAATAAATTTGCTATATGAATTCACAGAAAAGAGAGATTATTTCCATCTTGACTCCTCTAAGTTAGAATTAACATATCCAAATATATAGTTTATTCTTCATTTATTATATCCTAAATCAGTTTTTCTTGATCTTAGTTCTCACTAGTAGCACAGGGAAGGAGAGAGATGTTTGAACTGGTCCTTGAAGGACAGACAGAAATATGAACATGAGAATGAGACTAAGGGAAGACATTCCAGTTGGAGGGCATAATACCCAAAGGCAGCAAATCACAGACTGTAAGAGCTGAAATCAGCTTATTTTTGCTGGAGCATAGATTTTAAGTGACCCAGAAATGTTGGAGATAGCGGAGAGCTTGAAAACCTTTACAACATTTCTTGGTCCTTTACTCTTCATTTTCGGTACCATTGTTCAATCAAGCTTTTCCAAGTCATGGCACATCTAGACAGTGATAATATACATATTGCAGCCTAGGGTAAATGGATGAGGCTGCTCAACATAGGAGGCAATGGCTGGTCTTCAGGGCTGAACAGATCAATGTATTGGGTACTGATAAAGTAAAAAGAAAACACCTGGCGGCTGGAAGCTGACAGCTAAACCACGGTATTCCCAATTGAGCAAACAATTTTGAGAATATAAATACCCAGATAAGGCCACTCTGTGACCATAGTAGAAGAAGACAGAGATAAGACTACTATGTAAGTATTTCTGAAACTAGAGAAAAGAACCATCAAGAACCGTAAAAAATAATGAAACATCCCCCTCTTCTGGCTAACACAGATGACTACTATTTTTTAAATCCTCTCACTTCCAAAATAAAATGTACCACAATACCCAATATCTCACTTCCTCAGGGCATCCAATCTAGAACTGACCTCTGCTTTCCCTAAACCTTCCTAAGAGTCACCCAGCACAAGCTGAAATCCTATAATAAGATTCTGGAATCCTGTAAGAAGAAAATCCTCCTGGCTCCCTGAGATGACCCACAGTTCTGTTGCTATGGATCTCTCCTTTGCTGCAGTATATTAAATAAACCTAACGTTCCTCAGACACAAGTGTGTTCCTCTTAGGCACTGACTGAAAGGCTTTGACATTAAACTTTGTAAGGTGTGTCATGACTTACTGCTTCACGTGTTTTGTCCCAAGTCATGATCCCGTTACCTCTCACTTAGATTAGAACTAGTTTCTTGAATCCAGTCCTCCATGCTACAATTTATTCTACACATTGTTGCCTATTTAATGCTTTTAAAGTTTAATGCTGATCAGATCAATTTGCCCACTTAGAAACGTGAGTTACTTCCTACTGCAAACAAAATCAATTCCATCTTCGAGGCCCTGCACGATCCAATTCCAGCTTCCCTTCCTGGGACCCTACATCCATCAAAACACATTCAACTGCCATTCTTCAAACAGTCCCATGCCTTTCTATAACTGTAGCTTTGATACTATCTCTTGTCTTAGAAGACCCTCACTTCCTTGCCCAACAGATGCCTACCAACCTGCAAGTCTGACTCAAATGGGACCTCTGTGTTGGAGGTCTATGGTGATCACCTGATCTGATTTCCCTCTCCTTTGGGCCACTGTGGCATTTTCTCTGTGCTTATTGCTTACTGTATGCTGCATTATATTTAATGTATTTACAGAAAAAACATAGTGAAGTACAGGGAACACTAAAATAGAATTTAAAATGAGCTCTAATATAGGCTCTTATTTGGGAAAAAAGATTTAAAATAATATCTGCTCTGTTTATCTCACTGAGATGTAAAAATAAAATGTAATTAAGTATGTAAAAACATTTGACAATTAAGTGATAATATATTAATGCATATTATCTCCACTATCTCTACTATTACATCAATTCAAGATTATACAAATAAATTTAAAACTACAATTGTTCTGAATGCTGTGAAGGAGAGGTACATCATGCTATGTGACAAGAGGTAGAGCTGTTCTGGTCAGGAATGTTGGGCTGAGTATCGAAGAAAGAAGGGAAGTTAAGAAGGCAAAGAATGAGGAGAAAGTGGGGTTCAGGCAGAGGGCACACCATATGCTAAAGCTCTATGACAAGGAAAAGCATGGCACATTGGAGAAACTGAAAGGTCAGTATGACTGATGCTAGCAAATATGAGAAAGTACATAAGATGAGACTATAGTGGTAGTAAAGGCAGCCTATGTTAGCAGGGGAACAGTTCCACCATGGCACCATGGCAATTGCATGTCTCCATATAGGCCATGTAGGTAAGACTCAACTGTTGGCAGAATGCCCTGGGATCACCCTTAAAAATGGCAAGATAGGCAGTCTTGTGAGGAGCTATCAAAGGCCATTTCACATTTGCTCCATACCTTGCAGAAAACCCCCGATCTTGCAGAAGACTTGCCATGAGGCAGTTTCTCATCTGCCTCCCTGATTCCACTAAGGCATGGAACTTTCCACTTTGTCCCTTTCAGATAAAACTGCTTAGCTGCAGCCTAGAGTTCACTTCTCAAAAACAAAGCAACTCACCACTCATGTTGTCTGTCATCTGACCCCTCTAGTTTGGTATCATCCTGTGGAATTGGGGATATAAGCAGCTAATACCATGCTGATCTTGCTTTGCCATCTGTGTAAGTAATAAAACTGTTTAAATCCATTAGGGTGTCCTTACCAGCCAAATCTACAAAAGTGAGGCAAGACTACATAGCAGCTACCACTGCATTGCTACTTAGGGACTGGCTGACCATGTGACCATATAGAACCTTCTAGGGGATGCTAATGATTTAGATTCGAAGAGCTATGGGAAGCCACTGAAGTGTGTTAACCAAAGAGGGGGCATAATCAGATTTGCATTTTGAAAAAAAATCACTATGTAGAGTGTAATATGGAGAATAGATTTGAGATAAGACAGAAAGGATGCAAAAAAACCAGTAGAGGTCTAAGCAGAAATGACGGTAACTCCAGAGTGGTGGTGGAGGTAGAGTTACAGAGAATAGACTGATGTGAGATATAGAGAAGGTAAAAATATTTTTAAAGCAGAATCAAGTGGAATGATTTTCTTTCTCGAGCAGCATATTGCTTCCCCTCAAGTTTTGCAGCTTTCCTATTAGTCTAGCAATATCTACCTTGTTTGTTTAAGTTCACTCAATAGTTCAAGGGTAAAAGCAAATACATGGGAATGCCTCATCCATTTATTCCCCCCTCACAGATGCCTCCTTCCTTGAGCCCTCTATCTGCCTCCTAATGCAATCTAGACCTGCCCTGTAACTGTCATCTTTGAACTTTCTTTCATTAAGTTCCTGGGTTGAATCTACTACAAATGGATTCTTGGGCTTTTTCTTTCTCGTTTTACTGGTGATCAGTTTCAAGCAACTGCCTAAGAAAGGATGTGTGAGAATAAAATTGTCTGAATCTTTGAATGTATTAAGGTTATCTTTATATTACTTTCATACTTAGTAGTTTGGCTGGGCATAGAACATAAAGTTGAAAATCATTTTTCCCTTGGAATTTTATTTTTTATTACTAGTTTTGGGGACAGGGTCTCACTCTGTCACCCAGGCTGGAGTGCAGGTGTGAGATCACAGCTCACCGCAGCCTTGAACTCTTGGGCTCAAGCAATCCTGCCTTCTCATCCTTCCAAGTAGCTGGGATTACAGGCACAAACCACTGCACCTGGCTTCCCCCTGGAATTTTAAATCAATTGACTTTTAGCCTCCAACTTTGCTCACAAAAAGACTATTGCAATTTTTTATTTTTGTTCTTTGTAAGCATTTACAATTTTATCTTTCTCCACAATGTTCTGAAATATCGCAATTATGCTTTATTTGTAGACCTTTCATTCAGCCTAACTAGCATTAAGTAAGCCTTTTTAATGTGAAGATTTCTGTCTCACTTCAGTTCTAAAAAGTTTTCTCAAATTATTTCTTCTGATTTGTTTGTTCTTTCTTCAACACTTACAAGTTGGATACTGGGCTCTTAAATTGCCTCCTTTTTCTCTTACATTTTCTATCTCCTTGACTTTTTGCTTTCAGTGAGAAGGTATTGACTTTATCTTCAAGCCCTCCAGTTTTCTTTCCAAACATAATTTTTGCTTCTCTGTGCTTGCTCTGGTTCTTTTTATTTTAAAATGGCATCCTATTCAGTTTTGTGGTTGCAATTTAATCTTTAATTTCTCTGAGGTTACTAAAGTTTTATATTAGGTTTTGTTATATTCCTGAATTATCCTTTTGCCCTTTCATCCATTTTCTATTTACTTATTTTGGACTTTCACACATTCTACATTTTCCTCAAATGTCTCGTCACCCTTGGTTGTCTGCCTATAAGGTTCCTACCATATCTCCATTTCGCATATGAGAAAATTAATTCTTACAGAGGTTCAGTAAGATGCTCAAGACTATGCTGTTAGTAAGTAGCAAATTTGAGATTCTAACTCAAGGTAGTCTAATTCCAGAGCCTGATCTATCAACAATTCTCTCTCTAGTTGTACCAGTTGTTTTAGTTCTCCCAAAGGATTTATTTAAGTTATTTAGAGAAGGGAACTATTGTTTTGAGGTGGGAAGACTCGGAAGAAAAGCTTTGCAAGTTGCTGTTTAAAAATGAGGAATAAAGAGTTGCCTTTGTCTCTTAAATACTAAAGAGCTTCTAAAAAAGCTGTCTAAACGCTGCCACAAGGTGGTGCACAATAACTACGCACATTTGCTCCCAGTGGCAACAACTATGATCTGGGAATCTAATTGGAGAGATTCTGAGGGCTCCCAAAAATTTCAAGGCAAAGTTGGCAAATCTTGTCAGGAATGAGGACTGTATGCAAGTTTTGTTTGTTTGTTTATATAATACTAGCAAATGGATACTACCTGACGAAATCTTTTTGCTGTATTTTTGTTACACATGGTACTTCGAAAATAAAAGTGCTCCCTTCTACTCTGCCGCCCTCCCTACCTCCTGAGAATTGTCTGAATTTGTCTTATTAGCAAATATAAGCTTACAGATATAGGTAATTAGAAAGATAAGGTTCTCAGAAAAAAATTAGTCTAAGCTGTACTCTTCTCTTTTGAGAAAAAGTCTGGCTCTGTCACCCAGGC
The DNA here is from genome assembly GCF_047675955.1 of Chlorocebus sabaeus. Classification (NCBI taxonomy): domain Eukaryota; kingdom Metazoa; phylum Chordata; class Mammalia; order Primates; family Cercopithecidae; genus Chlorocebus; species Chlorocebus sabaeus. The sequence continues at coordinate 45,603,480 of NC_132923.1, read as the reverse complement.
AGGAGTGCAGCGGCACCATCTCAGCTCACCGAAACTTTGGCCTCCCAGGTTCAAGTGATCCTCCCATCTCAGCCCCCTCAGTAGCTGGAACTACAGGCGTGCACCACCACACCCAGTTAATTTTTGTATGTTTTGTAGAGACAGGGTTTGTAGAGACTAGCCATGTTGCCCAGGCTGGTCTCGAACCTGTAAGCTCAAGCAATCCACCCACCTCAGCCTCCCAAAGTGCTGAGACTACAGGTGTGAGTCACCGCACCCAGCCTAAGCTGTACTCTTAAGTATACTCCAAAGACAGCAGATTCCATATTCCATCACTGTCATCATCTGAGATGCAAATATTTTCATAGTTTTGCCACATATTATATTAATTTACTTGTTATAAAGTCTCCCGTTCCAAGCATTTAAAGTAAATTTATTAATAATATCAAATAGAAATGTATTGAAAGAAAATACTTAAAATTACTTTAACAGGGTCATTAACAGGTGGCGGGGCAAGGGTCACTTCTTTAAAAAAAAAGTCCAGACAATAAATAGAAAATAGCAAGAATCTCTGACACACTTAGTGTAACTTTCTAATTATAAATTCAAACAATCTGGTCTGTGCAGAAGCCACTGGAGTATTTTTTAATATTACTTTGACTTTTGCAGTTCTCCATTTATGCTAATCATAGATTTATGCACTTCAAGGTTTTACTTTTGTTTTTAATGATAAGAGAGTCTCCTTTTCATTTTTCTGTCAAATATTTTATTATCGTTTTGTTATTTATTTATGAAGAAAAGGAATACACTGAACTAGAGTCCTTGATTTTGCAACTTAATGCACATACACACCAAAGAATATAAAGAAAAGTAGACTGCCTTTTGACTGGTATTTAGATGGACACACAATGTGCCTGAGGATTGGCTTTATCCTTGTATTCATTCAACTACGTTAATCATCATTATTACTATTTTTGAGATAGAGTTTTGCCTTTGTTGCCCAGGCTGGAGTGCAGTGGTGCAATCTCGGCCTCCCAGGCTCAAGCGATTCTCCTGCCTCAGCCTCCCAAATAGCTGGTATGACAAGTGTCTGCCACCACGCCCACCTAATTTATGTATTTTTAGTAGAGATGGGGTTTCACCACATTGGCCAGGCTGATCTCGAACTCCTGACCTCAGGTGATCCGCATGCCTTGGCTTCCCAAAGTGTTGGGATTACTGGTGTGAGCCACTGCGCCCAGCCTGAAGACATTAAATTTTCATATTCAGAAAAACACTGCAAATGAAGATAAATTTATTAATGTCAAATAGATTTTCTTCAAATTAAGCAAAGCCTATAATTCTTATTTAGAATGCATTTAAAGGATAAGAAGTTTGAATGCCTAATCTTCGTATACTAAGAGCAGGCCTGAAAATTTTTAATTTTTGTTTTTACAACTTAAAAATATGTTTCACATTGCCATATACTAAAAATAACAAAAATGTTCTTCCTCAAATTGTACAAGAATTTTACCTCTTGGAACTATAACCATATGTGAGAAATTGCAGCTAAAAGAATGTTTTCAAAAAGTTTGATATGGTTTGGCTGTGTCCCCACCCTAATCTCATCTTGATTTGCAGCTTCCATAATTCCCACATGTTGTAGGAGGGAACTGGGGGAGATAACTGAATCATGGGGGCAGTTTCCCCCATACTGTTCTTGTAGTAGCGAATAAGTCTCACAAGATCTGATGATTTTATAAGGGGTTTCCCCTTTTACCTGGCTCTCATTCTCTCTTGTCTGCCACCATGTAAGATGTGCCTTTCACCTTCTGCCATGATTGTGAGGCCTCTCCAGCCACATGGAACTGTGAGCCCAACAAACCTCATTTTCTTTTAAATTACCCAGTCTCAGTTATGTCTTTATCAGCAGCATGGAAATGGACTAATATAAGTTGTAGAAAGCATGAAAAGAATTTTCCATTATTTTACATTCCCTAAGGTGCGTGTTTTTGTTTTTATACATAGTCCTATAATTTGCTGATACACAAAATAGAAACATTTGTTCAACTTACAAGCACATTTGGAAATAGCCATTTAGCAATTATATTCTTTGAACTAAATATCAGTTTGTATCATTTAATAACACCATCTGACAAGGGATTAGAACAAGTGAAATTTGGATTGTTTCGAAAAGGCCCAAATTTGGTGTCACAACCTTAGTAGGGTAATCTATTGACCCATCATTGTGTCAGTTACTAAGAAATAGTGTATGTATGTTATGTTTAAAGGTATAATTGTGTATCTTTATCCAGGGATATATACATTTGCATATAAAAACTGAATTGTACAGTAGGGATGTGCATAAGTTCCTAAGATTTGGATGACTACATACAGTAGCCCCCTTCATCCATGATTTTACTTTCCACAGTTTCAGTTATCCAAGGTCAACTCTGGTCTGAAAATATTACATGAAAATTTTCAGAATTAAATACTTCATAAGTTTTAAACTGCACACCATTCTGAGTAGCATGATAGAATCTCATGCTGTCCCACTTCATTCTGTCCTGGATGTGAATCATCCCTTTGTCCAGCATATCCAGGTTGTATATGCTAACCACCGCTTAGTCACTTGGTAGCTATCGCAATAATCAAATCGACGGTCATGGTATCACAGTACTTGTGTTCAAGTAATCCTTACATTACTTAATAATGGCTCCAAAGCACAAGAGTAGTGATGCTGGCAATTTAGATGTGCCAAAGAGAAGCTGTAAAGTGTTTCCTTTAAGTGAAAAGGTGAAAGTTCTTGACTTAATAAGGAAATAATATATATAGGGTTCAGTACTACCCACAACAGAGAAATATCAGCACCCCTAGAAACTATCTTTCTGTCTTATTCTAGTCGACACTGTCAAGAGTAACCTTTATCTTGACTTTTAACAGCACAGATTAGTATATTAGTTTTCTAGGGCTGCTATAACAAAATACCACACACTGCGTGGCTTAAAACAACAGAAATTTATTTTTTCACAGTTCTGAAGATTAAAAGTCTGAAATAAAGTTGTTGGCAGAGCCATACTCCCTCTGAAGCCTCTAGGGGAGGATCCTTCCTTGACTCTTCCAATTTCTGAGAGCTCTAGACATTTCTTGGCTTGTGGGAGCAGAACTATAATCTCTGCCTCTGTCTTTGCATGGCTGTCTTTCCTCTGTATCGGTATTCATATGGAGTTTTCTCTGTGTCTGTGTCTTTTTGCCTTTTCATATAAGGACACCCGTCATATCGGATTAGGATGCAGTCCTATTGGATTAGGGTCCACCTTAACTAGATTACATTTGCAAACTATTGCAAATAAGATCACATTCACAGGTACCAGGGATTAGAACATCAACATATGTTTTTGTGAAACACAAGTCAAACCATGAGAGTTAGTAGTGCTTATTTTTGCAATTTATATACACGGGTTCAAGCATACAGTATGACTTTTTGTGTCTGGCTTCTTTTGCTTAACTTTATGTTAGTGATATTCATTCATATTGTTGTGTGTAGTCATAGCTAATTCAATCTCCTTGCTCTATAGCAGGGGTTGGAAACTATAGTCCATGGGCCAGCCATCTATTTTTGTAAATAAAGTTTTACTGGAATACACCTATGTCTATTCATTTACATATTGTCTACGGCTGCTTTTGGGTTGCAAAGACCTACAAAGACAGACTTGCATAGTTATAAAGATCTATAGTCTGCAAACCAAAAACATTTACTATCTGGCCTTTTAAGAAAGTTTTCTGACCCCTGTAGAATTCTATTGGGTCAATATACCACAATTCATTTGTCCCTCTAACTGCTGATGAGCTTTTGGCTGGTTTCCATTTTAGGGCTAATATGATAGTACTGCTATCAACATTCCAAAATACATCTTTTGGTGAACATATATGCACACTTCTATCTGGTATATACCTAGAAGAAGAATTGCTCTATCACATAATATGCCAGGGGAATTACTCTATCACAGAATGCATATGCTAAGTTTTAATAAATACTGCTAGTTTTCTGAAGTAGTTGTATCAATCTATAATCATATTAGTGATTAAGAGTAACAGTTGTTATATATCCTTATCGATACTTGGTATTTTCTTTTTCACTTAAGTCCTTTTGATGGTTGAACAATGATACAGCAATATCTCATTGGGGATTTTCATTCTCACATTGTCTAATGAACTTCAATACCCTTTAATATGTTCTTGACTTTTTGGATATCTTCTATTTTGACGTGTCTGTTCAATTGGGTACTCATTTTTAAAATATTTACTAATACACATAAGAGTTTCTTATATATTATGTAGAATTGTTCTTTTCAGTGTATTAATTTGTTAAGGCTGCCATAACAAAGTGGCAGATTGAGTGGCTTAAACAACTGAAATTTATTGTCTCAAAATTCTACAGGCTACAAGTCTAAGATTAAGGTGTTGGTAGGGTTCCTCTCCTTGGCTTGTGAATGTTTATTGCTCACTGTGTCTTCACATGATCTCTCTATGCGTGCCTGCATCCCAATTTCCTCTTCTTATAACACCAGTCATATTGGATTGGGGTTCACCCTAAGGAACCCTATTTTAATTCAATTATCTTTTACAGACCCTATCTCCAAATACAGTCACACTCTGATGAATTCAGCATATTAATTTGGGGGTGCACACAATTCAGCTCGTAACAACCAGGTATATGTATTCAATTTTTTTCCTCACATTCAGTGAGTTGCACCCTTCACTCTCTTAATGGTATCTTTTTGATGAACAGAGTTCTTAATTTTAACATAGTCAAATTCATTATGTTTTTATGGTTAGAATGTTTTGTGCTCTGTTTAAAAAAAAAAAAAAGCCAACCTATCCCAAGGTCTTGAAGACCTAATTTTTTTTCCTCTAGAAGTTTTATTGTTTTTCTTTCACATTTAAATCAGTCATCTATTTGGAAATAAGTTTTGTGTAGTGTGAGGTGTGGGTTGACATACAATTTTTTCTTTTTTTTTGAGACGGAGTCTTGCTTTGTCACCCAGGCTGCAGTGCAGTGACAATCTCGGCTCACTGCAAGCTCCACCTCCCAGGTTCATGCCAGTCACCTCCTGAGTAGCTGGGACTACAGGTGCCTGCCACCATGCCTGGCTAATTTTTTGTATTTTTAGTAGAGATGGGGTTTCACCATGTTAGCCAGGATGGTCTTAAATCTACTGACCTCATGATCTGCCCACCTCAGCCTCCCAAAGTGCTGGGATTACAGGCGTGAGCCACCATGCCCGGCCTGACATACAATTTTTTCAATATGGACGTCCAGTTGGTCTAGCAGCATTTATTGAAAGACTGTCCTTTTTCCAACTGTGTGGCACTTCACCTTTGTCAGAAATCAATGACTGTATTATTTGTAGGTGTATTTCTGGACTCTAGTCCATTCCACTGGTTAATGTGTCTATCCTTATGCCTACATCACATTCTTTTATCTATTGTTTAATAACAGGTCTTGATATCTAGTAAAGTAGGTTGCCCAAATATGTTTTAGTTCAAGTTTGCCCTGACTACCCTGTCCTTTTGAATTTTCATATGAATTTTACAATTAGCTGGTCATTTCAGAAAAAAATGACAACAGCAGCAAAACCCTGCTGAAATTGGGATGGCATTGAAGATAAAGATTAATTTGGCGAGAACTGATATCTTTACAATATTAAACTTTTCAGTCCTTGAAATGGTATCTTACTTAATTAACGTGTGTTTTCCCTAATTTCCTTTAAAAAATGATTTTTAGTTTTCATGTAGTGGTCTTGAGCATCTTTTGTTATTCTATTACTAGGTTGATATTTTATGCTATTGTAAATGCTGTTTTAAAATTATAATTTCTCCTTTTTGCTGGTATATAGGAATACAATGGACTTTCAAATTTCTTAATTAAATTATCATTCATACCATACCATTCACATCTTAAACTGTACAATTCAGTGACTTTTTAGTATATTCCCAAGGCTGTGCAACAGTCATCATACAATTCTAGAACACGGTCATCACCACACACACAAAAAACCCACCATATAACGATTAGTAGTCATTCCTCATTTATTTCTGCCCTCAACCCCTGACAACCACCAATCTACTTTCTGTCTCTATAGATTTCCTGTTGTAGACGTTTCATATAAATTGAACCATACAATATCTGGTCTTTTGCGACTAGTTTCTATCTAGCATGTTTTCAAGGCTCATCGGTGCTGTAGCATGTATCACTAGTTTTTCTTTTTGGCTGAATATTCTATTGTATGGATATACCACATTTTGCTTATCTATTCATCAGCTGATAGATATTTGGGATGTTTCCAGTTTTGGCTATTATAAATAATGCAGCTATATACATTAATGTCTAAGTTTTCATATGATTATGTTTTCAATTCTTTTGGATATACACCTAGGAGTACAATTGCTGGATCATATGTTAATTCCGTGTTAAATTTCTTGAGGAACTACCGTTTTTCAAAGCTGTCCACAATTTTACATTTCCACTAGCAGTGTTTGAGGTTCCAGTTTCTCCCTATCCTTATCAACACATGCTATCGTCCATCATTTTGACTAAAGCCATCCTACTGAGTGGGAAGTGGTACCTTACTGTAGTTTTGATTTGCATTTCTGCATTGACTAACAGTGTAGAGGATCTTTTCATATGTGTGTTAACCATTTGTATCACTTCTTTGGAAAATGTCTCTTCAGATCCCTTGACTAGTTTTATTTTTATTTTATTTTTGAGACTAAGTCTCACTCTGTCACCCAGGTTGGAGTGCAGTGGCACGATCTCAGCTCACTGCAACCTCTACCTCCTGGGTTCAAGTAATTCTTCCACCTCAGCCTCCTGAGTAGGTGGGATTACAGGCGTGCACCACCATGTCTGGATAATTTTTGTATTTTTTAGTAGAGATGGAGTTTCACCATATTGGCCAGGGTGGTCTTGAACTCCTGACCTCAAGTGATCCACCCATCTCAGTCTGCCAAAGTGTTGGGATTACAGACATGAGTCACTGTGCCCAGCCCCTTGACTAATTTTAATTGGGCTATTTGTCTTTTTACTGTTGAAATGTAAGATTTCTTTATATATACTCAATACTAGTTTGTTATCAGATATATATGATTTGCAGTATTTTCTCCCATTCTGTGGGTTGTCTTTTCACTTTCTTAATAGTGTCCTCTGAAGCACAAAAGTTTTTAATCTCGATAAAGTCCAATTCATCTATTTTTTCTTTGGTTGCTAGAGCTTTACATGTCATACCTAAGAAACTGTTGCCTTGTACATGGTAATGGATGAAGATATACACCTATATTTTACTTTAAGAGTTTTATAGGGTTTTTTGTTTGTTTGTTTTTGAGACAGAGTTTCACTCTTATTGCCCAGCCTGGAGTGCAATGGAGTGAGCTTGGCTCACTGCAACCTCCGTCTCCTGGGTTCAAGTGATTCTCCTGCCTCAGCCTCCTGAGTAGCTGGGATTACAGGGGACCACCACCATGGCCAGTTAATTTTTTTTTTTTTTTTTTTTTTTTGCATTTTTAGTAGAGACAGGGTTTCACCATCTTGGCCAGCCTGGTCTTGAACTCTTGACCTCAGGTGATCCACCCACCTCAGCCTCCCAAAGTGCTGGGATTACAGGCATGAGCCACCGCACCTAGTGAGTTTTATAGTTTTAACTCTTACCTTTAGGTCTTTGATTGATTTTGAGTTAATTTTTGTATATGGTATGAGGTAGGAGTCCAAATACATCCTTTTGCATGTGTCTATGCAGTTCCCCAGCCCTATTTCTTGAAAAACTATTTTCAAATTCTTTTACCATCAAATTGTTTTGGCATCCTTGTCAAAAATCAATTGGCAGAGAGGTATAGGTTTATTTCTATACTCTCAGTTGTATTCCATTGATCTTTATGTCTATTATTATGACAGCAGCACCTTGTCTTAATTACTGCAGCTTTGTAACAAGTTTTGAAACCAAGAATGTGAGTCTCTACCTTCGTTCTTTTTTTTCAAGGTTAGCTTGGCTATTCTGGGTCCCTTGTATTTCACATGAATTTTAGGATCAGCCTGTGAATTTCTGCTAAAAAATACAGCTAGGATTTTGATAAGGACTTCGTTGAATTTGTGGATTAATATGAGAAGTGCTGCCATCTTAACAATATTGACTTTCAACCCACGAGTGTAAAATATTTTTCAATTTATTTGGAACTTCTTTAATTTATTTCAATGGTGTTTTGTAGTTTTCAGTGTTCATTTCTTATGCTTTTTTGTTTAATTTATTCCTAAGTATTTTATTCTTTTTGAGGCTATTGTACAATTGTTTTTTATATTGACTGCATTCAGTGATATTTCTAAACATATTAATTCCAACAGGATGTCTATAGAGTCTTTTGGATTTTCTCTATAAATAATCATGTTGCTTAGAAGTAATGACAATTTCTTTAATTCTTTTCCTTTTTTTTTTTTCCTTTTTGTTGAGACAAAGTCTCACTCTGTCGCCCAGGCTGGAATGGAGCAGTGTAATCATAGCTCACTGTAACTTCGAAAACCTGGACTCAAATGATCTTCCCATTTCAGCCTCCAGGGGAGCTGGGTCTACAGGCAAGCACCGCCACATGTGGCTACCTTTTTCTCTTTTTTGTAAAGACGGAGTTTCACACTGTTGCCCAGGCTGGTCTTAAACTCCTGGATTCAAATGATCCTCCTACCTCGGCCTCCCAAAGTTCTGGGATTATAGGTATGAGCCACTGTACCCAGCCCCCTTTTTGTTTTTTTTTAAGTATTATTGTATTACTAAGACTTCCAGCACAATACTGAATAGAAATAGTAACACAGAGCATTCTCGTAACATTCTCCAACTCAATGGGAAAGTGTTTAACATTTTACTATCGAGTATAACATTTATTATAGTTTTTGTAGATATTCTTTATATTTAAGAGGTTCCAGGCCAGGTGCGGTGGCTCACCCTGTAATCCCAGCACTTCGGGAGGCCGAGGCAGGTGGATCACCTGAGGTCGAGAGTTTGAGACCAGCCTGACCAACATGGAGAAATCCCATCTCTACTAAAAATACAAAATTAGCTGGGCAGGGTGGTGCAAGTCTGTAATCCCAGCACTCGGGAGATTGAGGCAGGAGAATAGCTTGAACCTGGGAGGTGGAGGTTGCGGTGAGCTGTGATTGCGCCATTGCACTATAACCTGGGCAACAAGAGTGAAACTCTGTCTCAAAAACAAAAACAAAACAAAACAAAAGAAGTCCCCTACTATTTCTAGTTTGCTAAGAGTTTTTTTTTTTTTTAAATCATAAATGAGTACTGAATTTTGTCAAACTTTTTTGACACCTATCAAGAAGATCAAATGGTTTTCTCCTTTTTCTCTGTTAACATAGTGAATTATGTTGATCTACTTTTGAATGGTAAGCCTCTCTTGCATACATGCAATAAACCATACTTAATTGTGCTTTTTAAAAATATGGCCGCATTCAGCTTGTGAATATTTCATTAAAGACTTTTGGATCTATGTTCATGAGATATGTTGCTAAATAATTTCCCTTTCTTTTTAATGTCCTTGTTAGGTTTTGATATACTGGCCTCATTAAAAAAAAACGAAACATTAGAAAATATTCTTTTTTTTTTCCATTCTCTGGAAAAGTTTAGGTAAGTTTGATATTATTTCTTCTTAATTGAGCAAAATTAACAGTGAAGTCATCCACACCTCAAGTTTTCTTTGTGGAAAAATTTTTACTAACAATTGCTACAATTTCATTACTAGTATCAGACTACTCAGTTTTTATTTTCTTCTGTCAGTTTTGGTAAGCTCTGCTTCTCAATAAATTTTCTCATTTTAACCCAAACTATGTCAAATTTATCATTACAAAATTGTTAATACATTGTTTTTGTGCTTTTGAATATCTTCAGTAACTTTTTGATGTACAATGTAATATCCTCCTCTTCATTCTAGATATTGTTGTGTTTTCTTTTTCTCTTGATCAGTCTTCGCTCATAGAGAGTTCTTAATATTATTTATCTTTTCTAAGAACCAAATCTCAGCTTTGTTGATTTTTCTCTGTTGTATATTTATATCCTATATATCGTTGATTTCTGTTTTTCTCGTTACATTATTGTTTGATATGGCATATCCTTGAGATGCAAGCTTGTATTTTTCCTTTATTATTATTATTATACTTTAAGTTCTAGGGTACATGTGCATAACGTGCAGGTTTGTTACATATGTATACTTGTGCCATGTTGGTGTGCTGCACCCATCAACTTGTCAGCACCCATCAACTTGTCATTTACATCAGGTATAACTCCCAATGCAATCCCTCCCCACTCCCGCCTCCCCATGAAAGGCCCCGGTGTGTGATGTTCCCCTTCCCGAGACCAAGTGATCTCATTGTTCAGTTCCCACCTATGAGTGAGAACATGCGGTGTTTGGTTTTCTGTTCTTGTGATAGTTTGCTAAGAATGATGGTTTCCAGCTGCATCCATGTCCCTACAAAGGACACAAACTCATCCTATTTTATGGCTGCATAGTATTCCATGGTGTATATGTGCCACATTTTCGTAATCCAGTCTGTCACTGATGGACATTTGGGTTGATTCCAAGTCTTTGCTATTGTGAATAGTGCCGCAATAAACATACCTGTGCATGTGTCTTCATAGCAGCATGCTTTAGAATCCTTTGGGTATATACCCAGTAATGGGATGGCTGGTTCATAAGGTACATCTAGTTCTAGATCCTTGAGGAATCGCCATACTGTTTTCCATAATGGTTGAACCAGTTTACAATCCCACCAACAGTGTAAAAGTGTTCCTATTTCTCCACATCCTCTCCAGCACCTGTTGTTTCCTGACTTTTTAATGATTGCCATTCTAACTGGTGTGAGATGGTATCTCATTGTGGTTTTGATTTGCATTTCTCTGATGGCCAGTGATGATGAGCATTTTTTCATGTGTCTGTTGGCTGTATGAACGTCTTCTTTTGAGAGATGTCTGCTCATATCCTTTGCCCACTTTTTGATGGGGTTGTTTTTTTCTTCTAAATTTGTTTGAGTTCTTTGTAGGTTCTGGATATTAGCCCTTTGTCAGAGGAGTAGATTGCAAAAATTTTCTCCTATTCTGTAGGTTGCCTGTTCACTCTGATGGTAGTTTCTTTTGCTGTGCAGAAGCTCTTTAGTTTAATTAGATCCCATTAGTCAATTTTGGCTTTTGCTGCCGTTGCTTTTGGTGTTTTAGACATGAAGTCTTTGCCTATGCCTATGTCCTGAATGGTACTACCTAGGTTTTCTTCTAGGGTTTTTATGGTATTAGGTCTAACATTTAAGTCTCTAATCCATCTAGAATTAATTTTCATATAAGGAGTAAGGAAAGGATCCAGTTTCAGCTTTCTACTTATGGCTAGCCAGTTTTCCCAGCACCATTTATTAAATAGGGAATCCTTTCCCCATTTCTTGTTTCTCTCAGGTTTGTCAAAGATCAGATGGCTGTAGATGTGTGGTATTATTTCTGAGGACTCTGTTCTGTTCCATTGGTCTATATCTCTGTTTTGGTACCAGTACCATGCTGTTTTGGTTACTGTAGCCTTGTAGTATAGTTTGAAGTCAGGTAGCATGATGTCTCCAGCTTTGTTCTTTTGACTTAGGATTGTCTTGGCAATGTGGGCTCTTTTTTTGGTTCCATATGAACTTTAAAGCAGTTTTTTCCAATTCTGTGAAGAAACTCATTGGTAGCTTGATGGGGATGGCATTGAATGTATAAATTACCTTGGGCAGTATGGCCATTTTCACAATATTGATTCTTCCTATCCATGAGCATGGTATGTTCTTCCATTTGTTTGTGTCCTCTTTTATTTCACTGAGCAGTGGTTTGTAGTTCTCCTTGAAGAGGTCCTTTACATCCATTGTAAGTTGGATTCCTAGGTATTTTATCCTCTTTGAAGCAATTGTGAATGGAAGTTCATTCCTGATTTGGCTCTCTGTCTGTTACTGGTGTATAAGAATGCTTGTGACTTTTGCACATTAATTTTGTATCCTGAGACTTTACTGAAGTTTCTTATCAGGTTAAGGAGATTTTGGGCTGAGACAACGGGGTTTTCTAAATATACAATCATGTCATCTGCAAACAGGGACAATTTGACTTCTTCTTTCCTAACTGAATATCCTTGATTTCTTTCTCTTGCCTCATTGCCCTAGACAGAACTTCCAACACTATGTTGAATAGGAGTGGTGAGAGAGGGCATCCCTGTCTTGTTCCAGTTTTCAAGGGGAATTTTTCCAGTTTTTGCCCATTCAGTATGATATTGGCTGTGGGTTTGTCATAAATAGCTCTTATTATTTTTAGGTACGTTCCGTCAATACTGAATTTATTGAGCGTTTTTAGCATGAAGGGCTGTTGAATTTTGTCAAAAGCCTTTTCTGCATCTATTGAGATAACCATGTGGTTCTTGTCTTTGGTTCTGTTTATATGCTGGATTACGTTTATTGATTTGCAAATGTTGTACTAGCCTTGCATCCCAGGGATGAAGCCCACTTGATCATGGTGGATAAGCTTTTTGATGTGCTGCTGGATCCAGTTTGCCAGTATTTTATTGAGGATTTTTGCATCAATGTTCATCAGGGATATTGGTCTAAAATTCTCTTTTTTTGTTGGGTCTCTGCCAGGCTTTGGTATCAGGATGATGTTGGCCTCATAAAATGAGTTAGGGAGGATTCTCTCTTTTTCTATTGTTTGGAATAGTTTCAGAAGGAATGGTACCAGCTCCTCCTTGTACCTCTGGTAGAATTCAGCTGTGAATCCATCTGGTCCTGGACTTTTTTTGGTTGGTAGGCTATTAACTATTGCCTCAATTTCAGAGCCTGCTATTGGTCTATTCAGGAATTCAGCTTCTTCCTGGTTTAGTCTTGGGAGAGTGTAAGTGTCCAGGAAATTATCCATTTCTTCTAGATTTTCTAGTTTTTTTGCGTAGAGGTGTTTATAGTATTCTCTGATGGTAGTTTGTATTTCCGTGGGGTCGGTGGTGATATCCCCTTTATCATTTTTTATTGCATCTATTTGATTCTTCTCTTTTTTCTTCTTTATTAGTCTTGCTAGTAGTCTGTCAATTTTGTTGATCTTTTCAAAAAACCAACTCCTGGATTCATTGATTTTTTGGAGGGTTTTTTGTGTCTCTATCTCCTTCAGTTCTGCTCTGATCTTAGTTATTTCTCGCCTTCTGCTAGCTTTTGAATGTGTTTGCTCTTGCTTCTCTAGTTCTTTTAATTGTGATGTTAGAGTGTCAATTTTAGATCTTTCCAGCTTTCTCTTGTGGGTATTTAGTGCTATAAGTTTCCCTCTACACACTGCTTTAAATGTGTCCCAGAGATTCTGGTATGTTGTATCTTTGTTCTCATTGGTTTCAAAGAACATCTTTATTTTTGCCTTCATTTCATTATGTACCCAGTAATCATTCAGGAGCAGGTTGTTCAGTTTCCATGTAGTTGAGCGGTTTTGATTGAGTTTCTTAGTCCTGAGTTCTAGTTTGATTGCACTGTGGTCTGAGAGACAGTTTGTTATAATTTCTGTTCTTTTACATTTGCTGAGGAGTGCTTTACTTCCAATTATGTGGTCAATTTTGGAATAAGTGCGATGTGGTGCTGAGAAGAATGTATATTCTGTTGATTTGGGGTGGATAGTTCTATAGATGTCTATTAGGTCTGCTTGCTGCAGAGATGAGTTCAATTCCTGGATATCCTTGTTAACTTTCTGTCTCATTGATCTGTCTAATGTTGACAGTGGAGTGTTGAAGTCTCCCATTATTATTGTATGGGAGTCTAAGTCTCTTTGTAAGTTTCTAAGGACTTGCTTTATGAATCTGGGTGCTCTATATTGGGTACATATATATTTAGGATAGTTAGCTCTTCCTGTTGAATTGATCCCTTTACCATTATGTAATGGCCTTCTTTGTCTCTTTTGATCTTTGATGGTTTAAAGTCTGTTTTATCAGAGACTAGTATTGCAACCCCTGCTTTTTTTTGTTCTCCATTTGCTTGGTAGATCTTCCTCCATCCCTTTATTTTGAGCCTATGTATGTCTCTGCATGTGAGATGGGTCTCCTGAATACAGCAGACTGACGAGTCTTGACTCTTTATCCAGTTTGCCAGTCTGTGTCTTTTAATTGGAGCATTTAGTCCATTTACATTTAAGGTTAATATTATTATGTGTGAACTTGATCCTGCCATTATGATATTAACTGGTTATTTTGCTCGTTAGTTAATGCAGTTTCTTCCTAGCCTCGATGGTCTTTGCATTTTGGCATGTTTTTGCAATGGCTGGTACCGGTTGTTCCTTTCCATGTTTAGTGCTTCCTTCAGGGTCTCTTGTAAGGCAGGCCTGGTGGTGACAAAATCTCTAAGCATTTGCTTATCTGTAAAGGATTTTATTTCTCCTTCACTTATGAAACTTAGTTTGGCTGGATATGAAATTCTGGGTTTAAAATTCTTTTCTTTAAGAATGTTGAATATTGGCCCCCACTCTCTTCTGGCTTCGAGAGTTTCTGCCGAGAGATCTGCTGTTAGTCTGATGGGCTTCCTTTTGTGGGTAACCCGACCTTTCTCTCTGGCTGCCCTTAAGATTTTTTCCTTCATTTCAACTTTGGTGAATCTGGCAATTATGTGTCTTGGAGTTGCTCTTCTCGAGGAGTATCTTTGTGGTGTTCTCTGTATTTCCTGAAGTTGAATGTTGGCCTGCCCTACTAGGTTGGGGAAGTTCTCCTGGATAATATCCTGAAGAGTGTTTTTCAACTTGGTTCCATTTTCCCCCTCACTTTCAGGCACCCCAATCAGACATAGATTTGGTCTTTTTACATAATCCCATACTTCTTGCAGGCTTTGTTCATTTCTTTTCCTTCTTTTTTCTTTAGGTTTCTCTTCTCACTTCATTTCATTCATTTGATCCTCAATCGCTGATAGTCTTTCTTCCAGTTGATCGAGTCGGTTACTGAAGCTTGTGCATTTGTCATGTATTTCTTGTGTCATGGTTTTCATTTCTGTCATTTCGTTTATGACTTTCTCTGCATTAATTACTCTAGCTATCAATTCTTCCACTCTTTTTTCAAGATTTTTAGTTTCTTTGCGTTGGGTACGTAATTCCTCCTTTTGCTCTGAGAAGTTTGATGGACTGAAGCCTTCTTCTCTCATCTCGTCGAAGTCATTCTCCGTCCAGCTTTGATCCGTTGCTGGCGATGAGCTGCGCTCCTTTGCAGGGGGAGATGCGCTCTTATTTTTTGAACTTCCAGGTTTTCTGCCCTGCTTTTCCCCCATCTTTGTGCTTTTATCTGCCTCTGGTCTTTGATGATGGTGATGTACCGATGGGGTTTTGGTGTAGGTGTCCTTCCTGTTTGATAGTTTTCCTTCTAGCAGTTAGGACCCTCAGCTGTAGGTCTGTTGGAGATTGCTTGAGGTCCACTCCAGACCCTGTTTGCCTGGGTATCAGCAGCAGAGGCTGCAGAAGATAGAATATTGCTGAACAGCAAGTGTACCTGTCTGATTCTTACTTTGGAAGCTTCCTCTCAGGGGTGTACTCCACCGTGTGAGGTGTGGGGTGTCAGACTGCCCCTAGTGGAGGATGTCTCCCAGTTAGGCTACTCAGGGGTCAGGGACCCACTTGAGCAGGCAGTCTGTCCCTTCTCAGATCTCAACCTCTGTGTTGGAAGATCCACTGCTCTCTTCAAAGCTGTCAGACAGAGTCGATTGCATCTGCAGAGGTTTCTGCTGCTTTTGTTGTTGTTGTTGTTGTTGAGCTGTGCCCTGTCCCCAGAGGTGGAGTCTACAGAGACAGGCAGGTTTCCTTGAGCTGCTGTGAGCTCTACCCAGTTGGAGCTTCCCAGTGGCTTTTTTTTACCTACTTAAGCCTCAGCAATGGCGGGTGCCCCTCCTCCAGCCTTGCTGCTGCCTTGCGTTTAGATCGCAGACTGCTGTGCTAGCAATGAGGGAGGCTCCGTGGGCGTGGGACCCTCCCGGCCAGGTTTGGGATATAATCTCCTGGTGTGCCCATTTGCTTAAAGCACAGTATTGGGGTGGGAGTTACCCGATTTTCCAGGTGTTGTGTGTCTCAGTTCCCTTGGCTAGGAAAAGGGATTCCCTTCCCCCTTGTGCTTCCCAGGTGAGGCGATGCCTCGCCCTGCTTCAGCTCTCGCTGGTTGGGCTGCAGCAGCTGACCAGCACCAATTGTCCGGCACTCCCCAGTGAGATGAACCCAGTACCTCAGTTGAAAATGCAGAAATCACCGGTCTTCTGTGTTGCACGCACTGGCAGTTGGAGACTGGAGCTGTTCCTATTCTGCCATCTTGCTCCGCCCTCTTCAAGCTTGTATTTTTTTGCTTTGCATTTTATTTCCACATATATTTTAAACTCTGAAAGCCATTTCAATTATTGTTTTACATAGTCAATTTATATTTAGCCATATATTTATCCTTTCTACTCTTCTTCATTTCCTCCAGTATGTCCATGTTTTCATCTGTGATCATTTTCCTCTAAGGAAATCTCCTTAGCATTTATTTTATTTTATTTTATTTATTTTGAGACCGGGTCTCACTCTGTTACCTAGGCTGTAGTGCAATAGTGTGATCTCAGCTCACTGCAGCCTCAACTTCCCAGGGTCAAATGATCCTCCCACCTCAGCCTCCCAAGTAGCTGGGACCACTGGTGCACGTCACCACACTCACTAATTTAATTTTTTTGTAGAGACAGCGTTTCACCACATTGCCTAGGCTGGTCTTGAACTCCTAGGCTCAAGAGATCTGCCCATCTTGGCCTCCCAAAGAGCTAGGATTATAGGCATGAGCCACTAAGACTGGCCTTAGTATTTGTTTTAATTCAGGCTGATAAATTTACTAATAGTGATAAAGTTATTTAGTTATTTTCTTTCTCTATGTCTTTTTTCACTTTCATCATGATGGATATTTTCCACTGGGCAGAAACCTAGGTTGGTAAAATTTTGAATATGATGTTCCATTGTCTTCTGTTTTCCATCATTATTGTTGAGAAGTTAGCTGTCAGTTTCGCTGTTGCTCTTTTGAAGGGAATGCATAAATGATGTGTCTAATTTTAACATTTTCAGCAGTTTTGCTACAATGTGTCCAGGTGTGGTTTTCCCTGTATTTGCCTCTGTTTGGGGTTTACCAAAATTCTAAATCTGTTGGTTGATGTCTTTTATTATTTTGAAATGGACTCTGCCATTGTCTCTTTCAAGGTTAATTTTGTCCCATTCTCTCTCTACTCTGCTTCTGGAACTTTAATTATGCATATGCTAGACCTTTTTTTCTTTTTTTTTTGGCGTATTATATTCCTTTGTGTTCTTTCCATTCTCTTATCTCTGGGCTTCAATTTGGACATTTTCTACTGATATGTCTCAAAGCCCACAAATCCTACATTTGCTTATAATGAATCTAATGTTAAACCTACCCAACTGGCTCTTCACTTCAGATACTGTATTTTCAGTTCTAGAAAGTCCATTTAAATCTCTGTATAGATTGTAATTATCTGGTAAAACTTTCCATCTTTTCATGCATTTACCTATTTTTTCTATATTTTCTTGAAAATATGAATCATAATTATTTTATACATTTTTAAAAGAGATGTGGTCTTGCTATGTGACCCAGACTGGAGTGCAGTGGTAAATTCACACGCATGATCATAGTGCACTACAGCCTCAAAGTCCTGGACTGAAGAAGTCCTTCTGCCTTAGCCTCCTGAATATCTAGGCCTACTAGTGTGTGTCACCATGTCTGGCTTGTTTCTTTACACAGTTGATTATCAGTTATATGGTCTTGTCTCTTTGCAGGCCTCATAATTTTTTTATTGTATGACAGACATTGTGTGGGTGGTTTCCAGATTATATTTCACCAGAAGAGGTTTCCCTTTTTCTCTGTCAGGCAAACATGGTGAGTGGCTGATCATGTAAACCCCTTTATAGGGCATGGTCTACCTAGCCTTTTTATAAGAATTTTAGTTTCTTTAGTCCTTATTGCTTCCACAAATCTCTGATGCCCTAAAAATTGTAATTTTATAAGGTATGAAGGTTTTCATAGTTGTAGCCGGGGAAGCACTGGCCTACCACAAAACTATAATCTACCCAGAAATGGAAGTTCTCTTGTGTTCTTCAAAAGGAAGAAGATGAATGCTCATGAGCTCACAGAATGGTTCTAAATGTGCTCTTCCTGCCACTACTCACTGCAGTTACTATTTATCATAATTGCCAATAATACTCAGAGAGCATCACTAATCACACTGCTGCTCTCAAATTCCCCAGTGTCTGTTAACTGCTCCCCTTATGGGGTCAAAAGGGTGAAAATAGGACCAACTGAATGAGAATGCACTGCAAGGCAGACTGCCTATGCTTCATGCAAGGCAGACTGCCTATGCTGCAAGTGTTTATATATTTAGTGCTTGTTTTGTAGATTTAATTACAGAGCCATGTAAATGTTTTACATTATTATAAAACAAAATTAATTTTTAAAAGCTATTCCTAAAAATATAAAATAAAATGAAACAAATGAAAGTATATGTATCCAGAGTGACGTAGCCGCATACAGAGGATCTATTCCAAGTGATTTTTAAACACATAATTTTACTATTGAGATATAGTCTAAGATAGTAAGATACAGTCTAAGAACAAAAATACCTGCAAAATAATTCTCAAATTTTAATGATCATATTAAGAGTGATAGTCTGATGCTGCTATTTTCAGACTGTTTATTGTGTGTGTAATGTATATAAAGGATAGAAAATTAGTGATATTCTATTATTTTTGAGCCATTGAGAACCAAGTTTCTCAGCATGATAGAAGGTGTATATAGATAATTGAGTTTAAGGATAAATTCTGTTATCTCTGAATTTGATTTGATTAGTATGAATTCATGATGTCTTTTAAGACAAAAAATAATCACATAATACTTAACTGTATGCATGAAAAAATCTAAGATATCATGATCAGTCAAAGGCAATGAGCTCCTCTAGGACACAGACTGTGATCTCTGAAACCTACTAACATTAAAAAAAAAAGGCTTATTATGTATGGGACTGAAGCTAGATATATACAAGATGAGCCTAGAACAGCATATTACTCTGCATATCAAAACTACTGGAAACAGTCAAAAGAACTCAGGAGTTAATCTGGTATATCCAAATGGTATGAAGATGATAATATATCTACAATATTTATGAGACAATTTGAACTCTGACTTAATATTGGATGATATTAGTTTTTATGTATAAAAGTAGTGTAGTTTAAAAATATCTTTACCATTTAGATAGATATATAATGAAACATTTACAGAGGAAATAATACGATATCTAAAATTTGCTTCAAAATATGGATGGAAAAAAACTAATGAGAGGTATAGATGAAAGTAGTAGCCATGAGTTAATTACTGTTCAAAGTGGATAATGAGTAAATGAAAGTTCATCACATACTTCTATCTACTTTTGTATATGTTTGAAAAATTCCCATAATAAAAAACAATAATTCATTTTCACTCTGATTTGTCTTAACAGATCTGTTGATTCTTGTACATCACTTGCTCTCCCCTGACAATGGCTGTAACGATGGCATAAGTATGGAAAAGGAAAAACGTATACTGACATGGTTTGGCTGTGTCCTCACCAAAATCTCAACTTGAATTGTATCTCCCAGAATTCCCACATGTTGTGGAAAGGACTGAGGGGGAGGTAACTGAATCATGGAGGCCAGTTTTCCCCTTGCTATTCTGATAGTGAATAAGTCTCATGAGATCTGATGGGTTTATCAAGGGTTTCTGCTTTTGCTTCTTCCTCAGTTTTCTCTTGCTGCTGCCATGTAAGAAGTGCCTTTTAACTCCCACCATGATTCTGAGGCCTCCCCAGCCATGTGAAACTGTAAGTCCAATTAAATCTCTTTTTCTTCCCAGTCTCAACTATGTCTTTATCAGCAGCACAAAAACGGACTAATACATATACCAAAAGATGAATCAAAAAATTTGTCCCCCAATTATCACCCCAATTTGACAAATACTAACTATAAGAATCTCTATACTATTAATGCAACAACTATGAAGTTTAAATATCTTATTCCAGAATATCCTCAATCGGAGTGTTGCAGTACTATAACACTGATGATATTCCTCTCTAGCCATACCTTTGCTTTACTATAAAATAAGAATTAATAGAGCTATTTACCTTTATTAGGTCCTGCTACTGTAGATCTATCTGAAAGTTTAGAATGGGAAATCTGTGTTTCAGATTTGCTTTGCATAGTCATTTGATTTCTAAACCTCTTGGGTTCTAAGTAAAAGACTGTAAATTTCTGCTGAACATCAAGCCCAACTGGAAAATGAAAAAAAGGTATACAAATGCTTATTTAAGTCATATAAATCCACATATGAGAACACATTTCTTTTTATCTCTCTTATATTTTTATAACTTCTAGAGCTAAGAAGTCCAGAAAGTTAAAATATGTTGAAAGGTTAAAAAATATGACAACTAAAAAATTATATATTGATCATTATAAAAATAAAAATCTTCCAACAATAACTGCAATTTAACTATCTAGGAAAATAAAATATCTATAAATGAAAAGATAAACTTTTAATTATGGCATCCTGGTCCATGATATCTTTTACATACCTAAATACATGAAACTTCCTTTAAAGTTTATTCACATTATCTAAATATCTTATTTTTGCATTATACCATGTATACTGTTTTTCTGTACCAGTATAAAGGATGTAATTTTTAAATGCAATTATGTTATTTATATTCATGTCTTCATAACTTCAATTAACTTACCAAATTCAGAACTTATTAGATTTATGCTAAGATCTTCAGATTTAAGAGCTCTCTTCACAGCAATCTTTTTAGCCCAATTTCCAGCTTTTAGCAAAACAGAATCCCTAAAAAATAGTATAGTTTAAATAGTGATCCAAACACTGAATGAAATACATATTAATCGTCAAGGGCTGATTGTTCTTAAGAAAGATACTCTCTAGTAGTAAACTGAAATCAATTACTGAAAACTGCTTTCCCCAACTTTTAAGGAGGGAGAATAAAGTATCAATGGAACTCGCTTGCCCATGATTTTTTTTTTTAATTAATTAATTTTCTTTTTTCTGAGATAGTCTCACTCTTGCCTGGGCTGGAGTGCAGTGGTGCAATCATACCTCACTGCAGCCACAAACTCCTAGGCTCAGGCAGTCCTCCTGCCTCGCTCTCCTGAGGAGCTGGGACCACAGGCACATTGGCACTAAGCTCAGATTATTTATTTATTTATTTTTGTAGAAATAGGGTCTCGCTTGTTGCCTAGGCTGGTCTGAAACTCTGGGCTCTAAGTGATCCTCCTGCCTCAGCCTCTCAAAATGCTGAGATTACAGGTGTGAGCCACCCCATCTGATCCCTAATTTTCTTAATTACAGCTGTTTCCAAGTTACATTTACTCATTTTAGTCCCAATAAGAATATATACTTTGTGTCAATAACACATGTGCTTGCCCCTAAATCACTACCATTTTAAACTGGCTATACGTAAGTTGCATGTATTATGAGAACAACTTCCATAGTATTTTAAAATTGGTATAAAATGGTTTGTATCTAATAATATCACAAACAATCCAGCAACCAATTTTATGACTGAACTTATTTTAGTCTCATATAGTCATAGATGTATAAGGAAAGGGCTAACATTTATGCATGTACTAAATGTTTTGCTGAAGAAGAAAAGATTTTTTGGCATTCCAACAGAATTACAAGCATCAAGGACATGGTACAATAGATAAAACTAACAATCAGGAATAGAGAAGTAGCCAGGCTCTCAATTAGGAGCCTGGTGAATATGTTCAGCCAACATGTGAATAATGGATTAGTTCATAAAAAGGAGCTTCTGAGAAGTGTGTGAGATATCAAGATTATGATCACCAAGGGAACTAGTTAACCATTGCAGTATATGTAAAGATGGTCTTCTTACCTTAGATATTTATAAAAAGTTAATATAAGGTCTCTTCCTATTAGAGAAAACGAAAGGTTTTAAGAAAACACTTAATACTTGTTGGCTTATTAGTAGACATGAAGCTTTCCTAGGTAAGACAGAAAAACAATCTAGAAAGGAAAGCGTAAGGAAAATGAAAAAGCAGAGGGAAGGAAAGGAAATTTTTAAATATTTGCAAGTAAAGCGAGGAAATAAACAACTTGTTATTAATATAGATATTGAATGATTAATATTCTTATAGGAAATTCAGGATATTTCAAAGTAAAGGTCATAAAATAGAGTGGTAGGGAGCATGGAGGCCACGAGGATGTACCCTTCAGACTTGCTACTGCAAGAAGTGTCAGTGACTGATGGCCCCAGCTTCTGAGCTCTGAATCATCATCATGTTTACACCCAGATCATACTTTCATGAGATGCCTCCAACCAATGACTGAGTACAGCAGGGATGCTAAGGTAGATCTATGAGAGTTCCTATCAACTTTGACACATGTTCTTGGGATTGCATTGCAGGCTAAGACCCCTCTCTCCCTCCCTCTCTCCCTTTCTCCTTCCCTCCTTGCAAGCTAAGATCCTCCAGGGGCTTTCTCTCTCCCATCCTCCTTGGAGGCTAAAATCCCTCCTGCCCTCCCCTCCTCCCTCCCTTCTTGCAAGCTAAGATCCCTGCCTCCCTCCCTCCTTGCAGGCTAAAATCTATCTCTCTCTCCCTCCCTCCCTTCCTTCTCCCTTCCTTCCAGAGTTACTGGATTCAATTATAAGTTGTCTAAAAACATCCCTTCCTCCATCCCATCCTTCCTTCCTCCCATACTTTCTCCCTCTCTGCCCCACCACGTTCCCTCCCTCCCTCCCCTCACATTCCTTCCTATCCTCCTTCCCTTTCCCTCCTTATCTCCATCCCTTCCCTTCCTACTTCCCTCTATCCCTTCCTTTCTTCTTTCCCTCTATCCCTATCTGTCAAAGAGGTAAGATCTGCATCCCAGTTTAATGACTCTTGCAGACTCCTGCGGTTACCACCTATCTTCAGAAGGTTAATCTTTCTTAAATTCACAGTAGAAATGCAACAACAGAAGCCGGCAAGGTTGCAGATTAAAAGGAATGCTTCTACACTGTTGGTGGGAGTGTAAGTAAGTTCAACTACTGTGGAAGACAGTGTGGTGATTCCTATAAGACCTAGAACCAGAAATACCATCTGACCCAGCAATCCCATTACTATAAGACCCAGAACCAGAAATACCATTTGACCCAGCAATCCTGTTACTGGGTATACCTACCCAAAGGAATGTAAATCATTCTTTTGTAAAGACACATGCACACGGATGTTCACTGCAGCACTGTTCACAATATCAAAGACATGGAATCAACCTAAATCCCCACCAATGAAAGACTGTATAAAGAAAACGGGGTACATATACACCATGGGATACTACGTAGCCATGAAAAGGAATGAGATATGTCCTTTGCAGGGAAATGGATGGAGCTGGAAGCTGTTACCCTCAGCAAACCAACACAGGAACAGAAAACCAAGCACCACATGTTCTCACTTATAAATGGGAGCTGAACAATGAGAACACCTGGACACATTGTGGGGAACAACACACACTGGGGCCTGTTGGGGAGGGCGAGGGGAAGGAGAGCATCAGGAAGAATAGGTGATGGATGCTGGGTTTGATACGTAGGTGATGGTATGATCTGTGCAGCAAAACACCATGCCACATGTTTACCTGTAACAAACCTGCACATCTGCACATGTACCAGAACAGTTGAAGGGGGAAAAATTGGCCTTTTGAGCCCTTCTCTCAGTACACATTACCTGGCAAGACAGGTAAAATCCTCAATTCAAACATGCAGATGAAAATACCTAGATACTTGAGTATTATGATTACAACCTAAAAAGCAAAAACTATATGAAGCAGAATTATAGGGACATACAAACTAAAAACTGATATACAAATAATAAACTCAAAGAGACAAAATAAAGTATAAGCAATATGAAGGAATAAGAAGTCATAAAAATGTATTAATTAGAAACACTATGTAAGAAAATTAAATCTAAATTAATAACAGGCTAAGAAATTACAAATCCAGCACGGTGCAGCATCTGCCACAATTTGATGGGGAAGCTCAGAGTCCCATCTCCAGTGCTGCATCCCCTTTTTTCCAGCAGACCTCAGGTGACTTGGCCATAGCCTCTGACACCCTGTGACCTGCAGATACTGGGAGATCCATAGGGAGAACTCTGGAACACCAGAAAAGCCAAGAAATTACATGCACAAATAAGAAATCATGTGAGCACACAGCAAGAAGGTGACTGTGTGCAAAGGAAGAGAATTCTCAACAGAATCTGATCGCGTCAGCACACTTAACTCAGGCTTCCATTCTCCAGGAATTGAGAAAGGAGGAGGAGAACCAAGACAGCCAACTAGACACAGCCAGGAAGAGCATCTCCCACCAAGAGACCAGACCATCAGGAAGACCAGCACACTCGAAGCAGATCTTCAGAAGGAAGTCATTGAGGGTGGTTGGAGGGAGAACACAGACCCTGGGTAGAATCTGGGAACACTGCACTGGGCTGCCAAGTACCAGGACTCATTCCCAGCTCCTGGTGGCTCCTGGGGAAGGGTGAGTTAAACAGGTGAGGAGTGGCCCACTCTTGTCATGGACCTCTGGAATCTTAGATGCAGAAGACCTCATAACCCCCATAGACATTTAAGTTGGCAGAGAGAACTGCCTAGAGAAGTGGCAGGGACAGGACTCCACCCTGTGTGAGAGCCGAAAGGGTTTGGCGCAGGAATGGCTACAGTGGAGTACAGTCAGCAACGCCAATCCCCTAAGGCCTGCCGTGCTCCTCTAAGTGGCTTTGACCTTTGTTGACTGTTGGAGCTAGATAGAGCAGGGCAGTCTTGTCCATGTGATGGGGCCAGTCTTATCTGAGTGCCCCCGTCTGCCAGCCTCTTCTGAGGTCCCTCCATGGCCAAACTCACTTGCAGTGTGGCCTCAGATGCCCAACTGGGGCACTTCCTGGTGGCCACCACCATAGCTCCTTAGCCAGCAGATGCCACTTAAACATTAGATGGACCCTGCCGATGCACACCCACCAACAGCCTCTTCACACTGCTTTGCCAAAACACACCTGTCTGCAGCCTCCCCCAACCACTCTACTGGCATGTACTCAACCACGGCCTCCCCACATTGCTTTGCTAGCATGCACATGGTGCAAGGACCTTAGCACCAAAGCCCTACCCCCACCAGTGCACCCCTGGCACATGGGGACCCCGCTATGGTGCTGTCTTGCCACTGCTGATACACTGCAAACATGGACCCTGCTGTGCCAACACTACTGGTGCACATGCCCAGACTTCACTATGCTACTACCCAGCCACTGTTGGCATTACACATGAGTGTGGACCCTTCTGCCACTGCCCCATTGAAGTGTGGTTGCCAGTGAACCAGGAACACCTCTAACCCTCCAGTGCAGCAGGTACTTAACCCTGAGGGGCCGGCAAACAAAGCCACGAGCATGAAGCCCAGGTGCACTGAGCTGAGCCCAAGCCCTCTGAAATCATCCAGAAACAAGGCCAGTCAACTAAACCCAACTTATGCCACAGTAAATCTCAATGGCATCAAGGAATATAAAAGAAAAAGCCCCATCTGAAGGACAGCAACTTCAAATATTAAAGGAACATCAGCCCAGAGAGACGAAAAACTATTAGTCTGTCTGGGCTGATGTTCTCGCACAAAGCAAGAACTCTGGCAACTCAAAATGCCAGAGTGTTTTCTTACTTCCAAACAACCACATAGCTCCCCAGCAATGGTTCTTAACCAGGCTGAAATGGCTGAAATGACAGACCAAGAATTCAGAATCTGGATGGCAATGAAGATCATCAAGATTCAGTAGAAAGTTGAAGCCCAATCCAAGAAATCTAAGGAACCCAGTAAAATGATTAACACGTAAAAGACAACATAGCCATTTTAAGAAAGAACCAAACTGATCTGATACAGCTGAAAAACTCACTGCAGGAATTTCATAATACAATTGGAAGTATTAACAGCAGAATAAACCAAGCTGAGGAAAGAATGTCAGAGCTCATAAACAAGGTTTGCAAATCTACTCAGAGAAAAATATAGAAAAAAGAATAAAAAAGAATGAACAAAACCTCCAAGAAACAGGGGATTATGAAAAGAGACCAAAATTTAAAACTCATTGGTAGCCCTGAAAGAGAGGGAGAGAGACAGCAAGAAACTTGGAAAATATAATTGAGAATACAGTTCAAAACATTTCCCTGACCTTGCCAGAGGGGTCAGTATTCAAATTCAGAAAATTCACAGAGCCCTAGTGAGATAGTATATAGAACAGCCATCCCCCAAGACACATAGTCATCAGATTCTCCAAGGTCAATGGGCAAGAAAAAATATTAAGGGCAGCTAGACAGAAAGGGCAGGTTACCTACATAGGGACACATATAAAGCTAACAGCAGATCTTTCAGCAGCTCCTTCAGCAAAAAAAAAAAAAAAAAAAAAAAAAAAAAAAAAAAAAAAAACTCGTCCTACACGCCAGAAGAGTTTGGGGGCCTATATTAAGCATTTTGTTGACAGGGTCTTACTCTGTCACCCAGGATGGATGGCAGTGGTGTAATCTTGGCTCACTGCAACCTCCTCCTCCTAGGCTCAAGTGATCCTGCCACCTCAGCATCCTAAATAGCTGCGACTACAGACACATGCTGTCAAGCTCAGCTAATTTTTAGAAAATTTTTTTGTAGAGACAAGGTGTCACTATATTGTTCAGACTGGTCTCAAACTCCTGGGCTCAAGTAATCCTCCTGCCTCGGCCTCCCAAAGTGCTGGGATTACAGGCATGAGCCACTGTGCCTAGCTTTGGCATTCTTAAAGAAAAGAAACTCCAACCAAAAATTTCATATCCAGCCAAACTAAGCTTCATCAATGAAGGAGAAACAAAATCCTTTTCAGATAAGCTAAGGGAATTGTTTGCACCAGTCCTGCCTTATAAGAGGTCCTTAAGACAATACTAAACATAGAAATGAAAGACCATTACTGGCCATCACAAAGACATACTTTAGTATCCAGACCATTGACACTATAAAGCAATGACATAACATAACAAATCTACATAACAACAAAATGACAAATCTACACATATCAGTATCAACCTTGAATGTAAACAGACTATAATATACCCTACTTAAAAGGCGCAGAGTGACAAGTTGGATAAAGAAGTAAAACCCAACTGTATGTTGTCTTCAAAAGACCCACCTCATATGCAATGACACCCATAGGCTTAAAGTAAAGGGATGGAGAAAAATCTACCAAGCAAATGGAAAACAAAAAAAGCAGGGGTTGCTATTCTAATTTCAGACAAGACAGACTTTATACCATAACCATCAAAAAGGACAAAGAAGGACACTGATAATGATGAAAAGTTCAATACAACAAGAAGATTTAACTATCCTAAATATATATGCATCTAATACTAGAGCACACAGATTCATAAAACAAGTTTTTATAGACCTACAAAGAGACTTAGATACCTACACAATGATGGGAGGCTTCAACACCCCACTGACAGTACTAGACAGATCATCAAGGCAGAAAACAAATAAAAATATTCAGGACCTAAACTTGACACTTGACCAAATGGACCTAACAGACATCTACAGAACACTCTATCCAACAACAACAACATATACATTCTTGTCATCTGTACATGTAACATACTTTAAAATCAACCACACACTCAGCTATAAAGCAATTCTCAACAAATTCAAAACACCAAAATCATACCAGGCACACTCTTAGACCACAATGCAGTAAAAACAGAAATCAATACTAACATCTTTCAAAGTCATACAATTACATGGAAATTAAACAACATGCTTCTGAAAGACTTAAAATTTAAATTCCTAAGTTTTACTCCTAAAAATTGAGGTGTGCAAGTCTGGGGCAGAATTAAGTAATTGTATTTTTAACACAACAGCATATTCAGTTGATTTTGACAGTAAGTAGTCCACCCCCAACACACCTTAAGAAACTTTACCCTAGTATATGATAAGGTATATTTTCAGCACAAATTGGATCATCTTTTTGATGTTTGGTGACATCAAATGCCAAAAAGGTATGGAAGGGATATGGAAAATGCCTGGATAAGGAATGACTGAGGAATGAAAGAAACCAAAGGCATCAATATTTTATGGTAATCTTAGGTGCGGCAAAAAAGCTAATGAGAATAGGCAAATATTTATTTTCCTAGCTTTGGAAAAGAGACAGCAACAACTTCTGTTACAGTAAAAACTTTCTACATTCATTATCTCATTTGATCAACACTACGACCCAATAAGGTAAGTAGGATATGTAATATATTCCGGGTTTTCAGATGAATAAACTAAGACA
Source organism: Chlorocebus sabaeus (assembly GCF_047675955.1). Taxonomy (NCBI): domain Eukaryota; kingdom Metazoa; phylum Chordata; class Mammalia; order Primates; family Cercopithecidae; genus Chlorocebus; species Chlorocebus sabaeus. The sequence goes on along the minus strand of NC_132923.1, from coordinate 45,575,110 downwards.
GCTAATATAAGGCAACAGTAAACTAAGACAGCTAACATAAGGCAATAGACAACAAGTAGTAGAACTGGGACTGAAATACAGATATTTGGAACTCAAATTCTATGTTCATTCTGCTTCACAGTATTCCAGGTTTCATTAATTCACATGCTTCTGGATGTCAAGCTTCATGTAATATACATAAGTAAAAATTTATTATAGAAAACTGAGGATCAAATTTTGTAGCAAAGGTGAGAGAGACCATGATCAAAACTAAAATTTTAAATTCATTTACATAATGACTATAGATGTATAGCAGTGAAAGTAAATTAGGTTTTCAAAAAACAAGCATAAACTGGGAATAAATATTCAAGGTCTGAAACTTTAAGAAATACATAGTAGTACAGATACCAGAGCAAGATAGCCGAATAGCAGCAGCTCCAGCCTCCAGCTCCCAGTGCGAGCGACACAGAGGACGGGTGATTTTTGCATTTTCAACTGAGGTACCGGGTTCATCTCACTGGGGAGTGCCGGACAATCAGTGCTGGTCAGTTGGTGCAGCCTGACCAGCGAGAGCTGAAGCAGGGCGAGCCATCGCCTCACCTGGGAAGTGCAAGGGGAAAGGGAATCCCTTTTCCTAGCCATGGAAAACTGAGACACACAACACCTGGAAAATGGGGTAACTCCCACCCTAATACTGCACTTTACCAAGGGTCTTAGCAAATGGCACACCAGGGGATTATATCCCACACCTGGCCGGGAGGGTCCCACGCCCACGGAGCCTCCCTCATTGCTAGCACAGCAGTCTGAGATCTAACTGCAGGGCAGCAGCGAGGCTGTCAGAGGGGCGCCTGCCATTGCTGAGGCTTAAGTAGGTAAACAAAGCCACTGGGAAGCGTGAATTGGGTGGAGTCCACCTCAGCTCAAGGGGGCCTGCCTGTCTCTGTACACTCCATCTCTGGGAATAGGGCATAGCTAAACAAAAAGCAACAGAAACCTCGGGAGAGGTAAATGACCATGTCTGACAGCTTTGAAGAGAGCAGTGGATCTCCCAGCACGGAGGCTGAGATCTGAGAACGAACAGACTGCCTGCTCAAGTGGGTCCCTGACCCGAGTAGCCTAACTGGGAGACATCCCCCACTAGGTGGAGACCAACACCTCACACCTCACACGGCAGGGTATACCCCTGAGACGAAGCTTCCAGAGCAAGAATCAGACAGCAACACTCGCTGTTTAGCAATATTCTATCTTCTGCAGCCTCCGCTGCTGATACCCAGGCAAACAGGGTCAGGAGTGAACTTCAAGCAATCTCCAAAGACCTACAGCTAAGGATCCTGACTGTTAGAAGGAAAACTAACAAACAGAAAGGACACCCACACAAAAACCCCATCAGTTCATCACCATCATCAAAGACCAAAGGCAGATAAAACCGCAAAGATGGGAAAAAAGGAGGGCAGAAAAGACGGAAATTCAAAAAATCAGAGTGCATCTCCCCCTCCAAAGGAACGCAGCTCATCGCCAGCAACGGATCAAAGCTGGACGGAGAATGACTTTGATGAGTTGAGGGAAGAAGGCTTCAGTCAATCAAACTTCTCAGAGCTAAAGGAGGAACTACATACCCAGCGCAAAGAAACTAAAAATCTTGAAAAAAGAATCGAAGAATGGATAACTAGAATAATCAATGCAGAGAAGGCCATAAACGAACTGAGAGAGTTAAAAACCATGACACGAGAAACACGTGACAAATGCACAAGCTTCAGTAACCGACTCGATCAACTGGAAGAGTATCAATGATTGAAGATCAAATGAATGAAACGAAGTGAGAAGAGAAGTCTAGAGAAAAAAGAGGAAAAAGAAATGAACAAAGCCTCCAAGAAATATGGGATTATGTGAAAAGATCAAATCTACGTCTGATTGGGGTGCCTGAAAGTGAGGGGGAAAATGGAACCAAGTTGGAAAACACTCTTCAGGATATCATCCAGGAGAACTTCCCCAACCTAGTAAGGCAGGCCAACATTCAACTTCAGGAAATACAGAGAATGCTACAAAGATACTCCTCGAGAAGAGCAACTCCAAGACACATATTGTCCGATTCACCAAAGTTGAAATGAAGGAAAAAATTTTAAGGGCAGACAGAGAGAAAGTCAGGTTACCCACAAAGGGAAGCCCATCAGACTAACAGCAGATCTCTCGGCAAAAACTCTACAAGTCAGAAGAGAGTGGGGGCCAATATTCAACATTCTTAAAGAAAAGAATTTTCAACCCAGAATTTCATATCCAGCCAAACTAAGTTTCATAAGTGAAGGAGAAATAAAATCCTTTACAGACAAGCAAATGCTTAGAGATTCTGTCAGAACCAGGCCTGCCCTACAAGAGACCCTGAAGGAATCACTAAACATGGAAAGGAACAACTGGTACCAGCCATTGCAAAAACATGCCAAAATGTAACGACCATCGATGCTAGGAAGAAACTGCATCAACTAACAAGCAAAATAACCAGCTAATATCACAATGACATGATCAAGTTCTGACATAACAATATTAACCTTAAATGTAATTGGACTAAATGGTCCAATTAAAAGACACAGACTGGCAAATTGGATAAAGAGTCAAACCCATCAGTTTGGGTGGGTCTTCAGGAGACCCATCTCACATGCAGAGACACACATAGGCTCAAAATAAAGGGATGGAGGAAGATCTACCAAGCAAATGGAGAACAAAAAAAAGTACGGTGCATTGCAATCCTTGTCTCTGATAAAATACACTTCAAACCACCAAAGATCAAAAGAGACAAAGAAGGCCATTACATAATGGTAAAGGGATCAATTCAACAGGAAGAGCTAACTATCCTAAATATATATGTACCCAATATAGGAGCACCCAGATTCATAAAGCAAGTCCTCAGAGACTTACAAAGAGACTCAGACTCCCATACAATAATAATGGGAGACTTCAACACCCCACTGTCATCATTAGACAGATCAACGGGACAGAAAGTTAACAAGGATATCCAGGAATTGAACTCAACTCTGCACCAAGCGGACTTAATAGACATCTACAGAACTCTCCACCCCAAATCAACAGAATATATATTCTTCTCAGCACCACATCGCACTTATTCCAAAATTGACCACATAGTTGGAAGTAAAGCACTCCTCAGCAAATGTAAAAGAACAGAAATTATAACAAACTGTCTCTCAGACCACAGTGCAATCAAACTAGAACTCAGGACTACGAAACTCAATCAAAACCGCTCAACTACATGGAAACTGAACAACCTGCTCCTGAATGATTACTGGGTACATAATGAAATGAAGACAGAAACAAAGATGTTCTTTGAAACCAATGAGAACAAAGATACAACACACCAGAATCTCTGGGACACATCTAAAGCAGTGTGTAGAGGGAAATTTATAGCACTAAATGCACACAAGAGAAAGCTGGAAAGATCTAAAATTGACACCCTAACATCACAATTAAAAGAACTAGAGAAACAAGAGCAAACACATTCAAAAGCTAGCAGAAGGCAAGAAATAACTAAGATCAGAGCAGAACTGCAGGAGATAGAGACACAAAAAACTCTCCAAAAAATCAATGAATCCAGGAGCTGGTTTTTTGAAAAGATCAACAAAATTGATAGACCGCTAGCAAGACTAATACAGAAGAAAAGAGAGAAGAATCAAATAGACGCAATAAAAAATGACAAAGCGGATATCACCACCGACCCCACAGAAATACAAACTACCATCAGAGAATACTATAAACACCTCTATGCAAATAAGCTAGAAAACTTAGAAGAAATGGATAATTTCCTGGACACTTAACACTCTCCCAAGACTAAACTAGGAAGAAGTTGAATCCCTGAATAGACCAATAACATGCTCTGAAACTGAGGCAATAATTAATACCCACCAACCAAAAAAAGTCCAAGACCAGACAGATTCACAGCTGAATTCTACCACAAGTACAAGAAGGAGCAGGTACCTTTCCTTCTGAAACTATTCCAATCAATAGAAAAAGAGGGAATCCTCCCTAACTCATTTTATGGGGCCAACATCATCCGGATACAAAAGCCTGGCAGAGACACAACAAAAAAAGAGAATTTTAGACCAATATCCCTGATGAACATCAATGCAAAAATCCTCAATAAAATACTGGCAAACCAGATCCAGCAGCACATCAAAAAGCTTATCCACCATGATCAAGTGGGCTTCATTCCTGGAATGCAAGGCTGGTTCAACATACACAAATCAATAAACATAATTCAGCATATAAACAGAACCAAAGACAAAAACCATATGATTATCTCAATAGAGGCAGAAAAGGCCTTTGACAAAATTCAACAGCCCTTCATGCTAAAACCCTCAATAAATTTGGTATTGATGGAACGTATCTCAAAATAATAAGAGCTATTTATGACAAACCCACAGCCAATATCATACTGAATGAGCAAAAACTGGACGCATTCCCTTTGAAAACTGGCACAAGACAGGGATGCCCTCTCTCACCACTGCTACTCAACATAGTGTTGGAAGTTCTGGCTAGGGCAATCAGGCAAGAGAAAGAAATCAAGGGTATCCAGTTAGGAAAAGAAGAAGTCAAATTGTCCCTGTTTGCAGATGACATGATTGTATATTTAGAAAACCCCATCATCTCAGCCCAAAATCTCCATAAGCTGAAAAGCAACTTCAGCAAAGTCTCAGGATACAAAATTAATGTGCAAAAATCACAAGCATTCTTATACACCAGTAACAGATAAACAGAGAGCAAAATCATGAATGAACTTCCATTCACAATTGCTTCAAAGAGAATAAAATACCTAGGAATCCAACTTACAAAGGATGTAAAGGACCTCTTCAAGGAGAACTACAGACCACTGCCTAGTGAAACAAAAGAGGACACAAACAAATGGAAGAACATACCAGGCTTATGGATAGGAAGAATCAATATCGTGAAAATGGCCATACTGCCCAAAGTAATTTATAGATTCAATGCCATCCCCATCAAGCTACCAATGACTTTCTTCACAGAATTGGAAAACACCACTTTAAAATTCATATGGAACCAAAAAAGAGCCCGCATTGCCAAGACAATCCTAAGTCAAAAGAACAAAGCTGGAGGCATCACGCTACCTGACTTCAAACTATGCTACAAGGCTACAGTAACCAAAACAGCATGGTACTGGTACCAAAACAGAGATATAGACCAATGGAACAGAACAGAGTCCTCAGAAATAATACCACACATCTACAGCCATCTGATCTTTGACAAACCTGACAAAAACAAGAAATGGGGGAAAGATTCCCTGTTTAATAAATGGTGCTGGGAAAATTGGCTAGCCATAAGTAGAAAGCTGAAACTGGATCCTTTCCTTACTCTCTATACGAAAATTAACTCAAGATGGATTAGAGACTTAAATGTTAGACCTAATCCCATAAAAACCCTAGAAGAAAACCCAGGTAATACCATTCAGGACATAGGCATGGGTAAGGACTTCACGTCTAAAACACCAAAAGCAATGGCAACAAAAGCCAAAATTGACTAATGGGATCTAATTAAACTAAAGAACTTCTGCACAGCAAAAGAAACTACTATCAGAGTGAACAGGAAACCTACAGAATGGGAGAAAATTTTTGCAAACTACTCATCTGACAAAGGGCTAATATCCAGAACCTACAAAGAACTCAAACAAATTTGTGAGAAAAACACAAACAACCCCATCAAAAAGTGGGCAAAGGATATGAGCAGACTTCTCTCAAAAGAAGACATTCATGCAGCCAACAGACAGACAAATGAAAAAATGCTCATCATCACTGGCCATCAGAGAAATGCAAATCAAAACCACAATGAGATATCATCTCACACCAGTTAGAATGACAATCATTAAAAAGTCAGGAAACAACAGGTGCTGGAGAGGATGTGGAGAAATAGGAACACTTTTACACTATTGGTGGGATTGTAAATTAGTTCAACCATTGTGGAAAACAGTATGGCGATTCCTCAAGGATCTAGAACTAGAAATACCATATGACCCAGCCATTGAATTACTGGGCATATACCCAAAGGATTATGAATCATGCTGCTATAAAGACACATGCACACATATGTTTATTGTGGCACTATTGACAATAGCAAAGACTTGGAATCAACCCAAATGTCCATCAGTGAAAGACTGGATTAAGAAAATGTGGCACATACACATCATGGAATACTATGCAGCCATAAAAAAGGATGAGTTTGTGTCCTTTGTAGGGACATGGATGCAGCTGGAAACCATCATTCTCAGCAAACTATCGCAAGAACAGAAAACCAAACACCTCATGTTCTCACTCATAGGTGGGAACTGAACAATGAGATCACTTGGACACAGGAAGGGGAACATCACACACCAGGGCCTATTATGTGGAGGGGAGTGGGGGGAGGGATGACATTGGGCGTTATAACTGATGTAAATGATGAGTTGATGGGTGCTGACGAGTTGATGGGTACAGCACACCAACATGGCACATGTATACATATGTAACAAACCTACACGTTGAGGACATGTACCCTAGAACTTAAAGTATAAAAAAAAAAAAAAGTACATAGTAAGCATAAAAGGTCAGCAAAGTAAGACTGATTAAAGGAGGAGGAGAACCAGAAGAGTGGAGTGTTAAGTAGACAAAATTAACTAAGTACTATTCACTGATGACTGACAAAGAATAAATGTTATTATAGGTCATTTATTAGGTATGTTTAAAGACAAAAAGAATAGTATCAGTGGATTCAAGAAGTACCACAAGAAAGAAGTGATAGCAGGAATGCAATTCTTGATGAGAATGAAAGTATATAAAAACAGATGAATAAGACGTCCTAGTGATTCTAATGCCCCCTCTAGTGAGATGCCCTAGAACACACAGAAGATAATTCTCACAAACAAAATTAGGTGTATCAAAATAATGACCAAGGAAGAAGGAAAAAAAAATGTTATTAATATAGGGCTGAGAGTCAGGGCAGCAAATTATTTTAAAACTTAACCTTATATGAAATATAAATTTTAACATTTTACAAAATCATGTATTTCTATAGTATGGTTGCAAGTAAAAAACACATTAAAAATGAACAGTACATGCCAAAAGTTAACAGATAGATTCTGAATTCAAAAAAAAATTTCCATATTACCCAACTTTCAAACAATAAATTACCTTTACTTAAAAAGATTAACTGGAATAATAAAATCATTTTCTCCAAAAACTTCTAATCATGAGTGCTAAAAACCACAAAACATCTTTTCCCTTTTATTATACTCTAAATAGAGGAGGGGATTCAGGACACGTATCCCAAAATGGGACATCTTGGCATATTGAATATTTTAAGCTGTAGGAATTTGAGAAACAACATGTACAAGAAGAATATTTTCTGGCCTTCCCCTGAAGCAAGTCATAACACCCTCATGTGAGAGGTGCCCTCCCTATACCTAAAGAATGGAGCATCTTTATCCCCATAGACACAGAGTGGAATTTGAATGAACAGGCTTTGCTAAATTTCCCCCAATTTATTACACTTAGTTCACATCCCCTTTGTCCTATTATATTTCTCCATGACTTTTCCATCTTCATCACACCTGGCATAAAAACATTCAGGTTTAACCATTTCTTTGGGTCTTCATTTCCTTATAAAGGCTGCCATGTCACATAAAACATATTAAATACATTTGTATGCTTTTCTCTTGTTAATGCATTTTGTTATAGAAGTCCCAGTTAATGAACCTAAGATGAGTAGAAGGAAAAGATATTTTTCCTAACCTTACAGAAGTTTAACCACCAGATTATCAATGATTGAATATTTAAGAATATAAAAAGCATATTATAAGCATACCAATAAAAGTATATCTGTAATAGTTATAAGAGGCCTAAAGCAACCCAAAGATTCAAGCATTTCGTTCCTCTGCCAGAAGTCACCAGAATCAATGAAGACAAATTCTGTGCACCTGTCAAAAAGAAACTATCCTTTTACAAATAGGACTTGTTTAAATTTATCATGCCTACGGCTAATAATGATGATACCCTGTTGAGAACTGAGATCACAATTTAGTTATCATCATCTAAACTTTAGTAAAATAAAATTTTAATTTAGTCTTAAGTAAACAATTGCTAAATTTACTGACAATGATAGGAAATTACCAGTTGGTTTGAAATTAACAGCTTCATCCATCTTTATTAAGTCCAGGGATGATAAATCATTCAGATTCTTCAAACATAATTCTGTTTAATTATAGAAAACACATTTTAATTTTAGTAAAATAGGGAAGTAGGGCAAAATAATTTATTATTAAATATGTTAAAGTTGTTATTACTGTGTAATTGTTCTAAAAGAACCACAGTCCCTAATTAAGCGGTAAGAAAAAGCTCATTTAAATAAAAAAGCTAACTAATACACTAAAAACATTTTCTAAAAGTAACAAGAATACAAGTAATAAAAAGAACATTCAGTAAGTAGAAATAACACGTAAAACTTGGAGTTTTAAGTAATACATGATACACAGGTATTACCTCATTTAATCCTGAAAACATCACAATAAGGTAGACACCGATATTCTCATATATAGGTTAGGAAACTAACGAATAGAGGCTACGTAACTTGCTCCAGGTCTAAGTATCCACTTTGCTATCTGCCCTCCATTAAGGTAATGGTTTGCTTTTTCTTTTATTTTTTCTTTAAACTTCTATCAAAGATATATTAATATATGCACAAAGTATAAGGAGTCAAATAGTTCTGCAAAGATTATTCCAAAAACCACCTCCTCCCTCTTTGCCACTTTCTTGAAGCAACAACTTTAACTGATGCTTTCAGGTGTTTACTTTTGTTTCTCTGACAGGAAGAAATGCTAGTTCATGCTCACTATTGATGGGGATCAGAGCAATTGCAGTGATCTGCTGCTTACAGTTCCTTCTCTGCCTCATACTATGCTCCAGGAGATACAAGATAGTTCAGAGCAGACAGTGGGAATACTGTAATAGTTCAATCCTAAATAGAGCAGCCACTCAAAAAAACACCCTTAGAGTTCTTCAGGAAATACTTTAGTTTAAGCAGCACTGTTTAGACAGCTTGAGTGTTAAGTGTTTGGGTGAAGTAAAGATTTTGAAGTCTTTTCTAATTTTCTTAATTACCCACTATTAAATCAGTTCATTACCCATTACTCGGTAAGTCAATGAAAAATGCTTACTTTACCATAAGCTGAGCATGATTCTAAGCTCTATGTTTACAGCAGTTAACAAGACAAGGTTTTTCTTTTTAGAACTTATATTTTACAGAAGAAAGCAATCAACATACAAATAAATATACGGTTTCACATATACTATAAAGAAACATAAGGCTAAGAACCTGTATAGAATGATTGTATAGAATTTTAAATCTTTTAACTAAAGTTTATGTTTATTTCCTTTTCCTTTTTTTCCTTTCTTTTCTTTTCTTTTCTTTTTTTTTTTTTTTTTGAGACAGGGTCTTACTCTGTTGCCCAGGCTAAAATACAGTGGCATGATCACAGCTCACTGCAGCCTCAACCTCCCAGACCCAAGCAATCTTCCCACCTCAGTCTCCCAAGTAGCTGGAACTACAGGCATGTACCACCGCACCAGCTAATTTTTAAAATAACTTTTTGTAAAGGTGGGATCTCCCTATGTTGTCCAGGCTGGTCTCAAACTCCTGAGCTCAAGCGATCTGCCAACCTTGGCCTCCCAAAGGGATTACAGGCATGAACCACCATGCCCAACCTATATATATTTCTCATAAATGCTATATATTTTGATATAGAGTAAGGCTATCCTCACCCTTATTGTCAAAATAAACACATTACCTTTTCTAAAAACAAGGAAAACAACAATAACAACATTAGAATCATTTTGTCCTCTCAGTAAAGGTGAATTTAAGTAAGATACACCACAGGAAGACCTCTCTAAAAAGTTAATATTTGAACAGGGATCTGAATAAAATGAAGGTGCACACCATGTAAAGTATGCAAGGAGTGTTCCAAAAATAGGGAACAAAATGTGCAAAGGACCTGATGTGGGAACAAGCTTGTTGTATTTAAGGAATAGCAAGAAGGCCAATTTGGTGAGAGTAGAATAAAAGAGAGATAAAGTGACAAGAGATAGGCAGGGAGATATCAAGCAGGATTTTGTGGCCTGTGGTGAAAATTTGTATTTTATTCTAAGAGTAATGGGGAAGCTATTAGAGTATACTGCGCAAGAAAGTATAAACAAGTTTAGGAAACAGCATATACTATGCCGATCCTTCCTGAGAGATTTAAAGCAGATCTCCAAGGATAATGGCAGTGCTCAGAAAATGCTGACCTAAAGCATTTCAAACTCAGTAAGACTGAGAGGACCTCAGAAACAAGAATGTCACTTTGACCTTTCCCTGACTTTCTGTGTGAAACATGGTCACAAAGGAATTCTCTGACCTACTTTGTCTAAATTCTAAGACCCTCATTCCACGGTATGGAATAGTCCTGTCTCATGCCCAGGAAGAAAGAATGCTACACAGAGAGGCCAAGAAGAATCTGAACAAACAGGCCTTGTTAAGATCTGCCCAGTTTTTTAACATTAGATAATACCCTTTTTGTCCAGTCATGTTTCTCAACAACTATCCATTTTTTTTTCATTAGACTTGCCATAGAAACACAGTTTTCCCTGGGTCTTTGGGTCTTAATTTCTGAAGGCTCCCATGTCATATACAACTTTGATTAAATAAATTTGTTATGCTTTTCTCTTGTTAATCTGCCTTGTTACAGGAGTGTCAGCTGTGAACCTTGCAATGAATGAGGAAAAGATGTTACTATTTTTCTCTCCTACAATACCAAAACCTTAATATTCAGTTATATTTAGCTATTTTTGTTTATAAGGCAAAACTTTGCTAACCCTATAGTGACCAAAGATAAGGCAAATATGAGCTGTGATTCTGCTAATTTAACAAAAGATGAAACATTAAAGTTATCTGAATATAGCAATATACCTCTTGGACTGTCTGATTTCTTGAGTGTATTTGATCATTATTTTCAAAATATATGTTTAATTTTTAAAATCCCATTACAAAATTAATCAATACCTTGAAGATAACACAACTTATAATCTGTATTTCAACATGAATACAGCAGCATTATAAATATATGCTATTGGTTATGACCATGTTTTAACAACTTATTTATTCTTTAAGCAAGACAATTTTACTGCTTTATCTTTATCTCTGCATTTTTATTTGCCACACATGTAATACAAGTAGAGAATAAATTTAAATTAGCTAAATATTTTTAGAGGATCTAACTTTTTTCTTTTACTAAAGAGACAGTCTCAACTCAATGAAACGTAGCAATTTCTAATCTGAATAAATGCCTATCAATATTTTACATTTTAAAAAACAAGTAAGAAATACCAGTTGATTAACTAAATAACAAAGTTGAGGTTGGATAGGAATACATCTTTGGCACAGGTTGGGATACAAAGCCCATAATCAATCTGGGCTTATATTTTTCAATTAAAATTAAGTAGAAAAGAAAAAATACATGTTGGGCATGGTCGCTCACACCTATAATCTCGGTACTTTGGGAGGCAGAGGTGGGAGGATCACTTGAGGCCAGGAGTTTGAGACCAGGTCGGCTGAAAAACACAGTGAGACTCTCTTTCTAAAAAAACTACCAAATTAACCAGTTGTGGTGGCTCACGCCTATAGTCCCAGCTACTCAGGAGGCTGTGGCAGGAGGATCATTTGAGCTCAGGAGTTCAAGGTTACAATGAGCTATGATCACGCCACTGCATTCCATCCTGGGTGACAGAGTAAGACCGTCTGTTTTTAAAAAAAGAAAAAATACAGAGTGTGTATGTGTAGGCATATTTTCAAAGACCAGGGTGATGTTAGGAATAACAACCAAATAAACCAAGTTAACATATTATACAAAGAAAGATATTCGGACAGAATAAATTGATTAATTCAGCAAAAAAGTACATATGTCAAGCTTTTTGTGTGAAAAAGAAATAGTTCACATTATTTTTCTACAGGCAAGTTTCCTTTTTAAAAGATGATTTACAAAAGCATATTCTTACTTTCACAATAACTGAACTTTTTCACTAAAATATATAGAATCTAATTTTTAGAATGAAATGCCTCTAACCTTGTAATTTTGCTTCAATTCCATCTTTGTTCAATCCAGATGCAAAACCTGCATGTCATGAAAATTTACAAAAAGTAACATAGAATTTAGTTCACCTTTACAGGCTCAGTTTATACCCCTGTTAACTAGTGAAGAGTAGTCTAATTAAGAAAAAAAATCTCAGCTTATTGAGTTCAAACAAGGCTTAAATATCCATAGAAACAATGAACAGGAATATCATATTTTAACAAGAATTGTTTGGAATAAATTTCCAAATGTTTTACACATAGCAAATATCTGTCAAGTGTTTAATATCTTCTAATGAACTTTCATTGTAACATGAATGTTCCTATGAAAACATGTTTGGTAACACAAACATTTTGTGCTATTCACTGAAGTTGAAACTACACATACCCTTTAACTCAATAATTTCACTCCTAGGCACATACCCACAGATATACATATACATGTGTATCAAAAGATATATATAACAATGTTCACAGAAACATTATTTAAAATTAATAATTTCCTTTCATCAAAAGATTTATATTCATATAAATGGAATCTTTTCAAGAATAGATAAAGCTAGCCTGTGGTATGTAAGTCAGAATAGCATTGACTTCTGGGGGCAAATACTGACAGAAAAGGAGCATGAGGGAACATCTAGAAAATGTTCTATATCTTAATCTGAGCTGTGGTTACATGTGTGTATATGTGTGTATAAACATATATATAAAACTTCATTGACCTATACACCTCATATTTGTGCAGTTTACTATAAGTGATATCTCAATACAAAAAAGTAACTACAGAAAATAAAGTAACTATGAAAATGAAGGAATGAAAATTAAAACATGAAAGATATTAATATTCATACTTGATATTCATAAAAATACACAAGTATACACCCTGAAGGAAAGGCTGGAGAAACAAAATATGGCACTTTTGAACACTGCTGATAGGTATATGAGCTACTAAGGTAGAAATTTACCCAAATTTATAAATGCATATATCCCTTGACACAGGAATTTCATTTCTAGAGATTTATCATACAGATAGATTCATACATGGAAAAAATGAAGGGATTTTTTGGCTACATTGTTTGTAATAGCAAACAATTAGAAAAACCATAAATGTCCATCAATTGGGGATCATTTAAATAGGTGATACGTAAGTAAATGGAATATTATTTAGCTATTAAAAAAAGCTTCCAGCCAGGCATGGTGGCTCACAGCTATAATCCTAGCACTTTGGGAGGGTGAAGTGAGAGGATCGCTTGAGCCCACAAGTTCGAGACCAGCCTGGGCAGCATAGGGAGGCTCTGCCTCTACAATTTTTTTTTTCAAAAGTTAGCCAGTGTGCTGGCATGGGCCTGCAGTACCAGCTACTCAGGTGGCTGGGGTGAGAAACCCACTTGAGCCCAGAAGGTTGAAGGTGCAGTAAGCTGTGATCACACCATTGGATTCAGCCTGGGCAAGAGAGTGACAGCCTGTCTCAAAAAAGCTTCCAAGACATACTAAGAAAAAAAGGAATGTGCAGAAGACTAAAATAATGGAGGTTTAAAAAAATATGCCCACAAGGCCAGGCACGGTGGCTCATGCCTGTAATCCCAGCTTGTTGGGAGGCCAAGGCAGGTGGATCACTTGAGATCAAGAGTTCCAGACCAGCCTGGTCAACATGGTGAAGCGCCATCTCTGCTAAAAATACAAAAAATTAGCCAGTCATGGTGGCACGTGCCTGTAGTCCCAGCTACTCAGAAGGGTAAGGCAGAGAATTGCTTGAACCTGTGAGGTGGAAGTTGCAGTGAGCCAAGAGTGTGCCACTGCACTCCAGCCTGGGCAACCAAAGAGGCTCTCTCAAAAAAAAAAAAAAAAAAAAAAAACCCACAAATTCTTTGATATTCTCCCCTCTGAGAGATGAACTTAATCCCTCTTGCCTTCATGTGACCAAGACTCAGTGACTTGCTTCTAAAAAACAGAATAAAGTAGAAGTAATGATGTGTGACTTCAGAGACAAAGATATAAAAAAGTACTGCTGCTTCTGATTTAGTCTGTCTGTCTTTCTCTCTCTTTCTCTCTTGGATCATTCATCCTGAGAAAAGTCAGCTGCCATGCTATGAGGAAAGATCCACCTGGCAAAAGACTGAGGCCTACCAACAACTGTGAGAAACTGAGGCCTCTAACTTATAGCTCCGTGAGTGAGACTACTTAGAAGTGAATCTTCAAGATCCAGAAAAGCCTTCAGATGACTGCAGCCCTAGCTGACATATCTTACAATCTGAAGAGAGCCTTTGACCCAGAGCCACTTAGCTTAGATACTCCCAGATTCCTAACCCACATAGGCTGTGTGAGATAATAAATTCTGGTTGTTTCTAGATGATTTGTTTTAGGGTAATTTGTTAAAAGGAACAGAAAACGAATACAATATGCCACCATTTGTGTTTAAATGGTGGAAAAATAAAATTACATTTTCTTATTTACATATGCAAAAAATATTATACAGAAAAGATATACCAATGATTACAGAACTAGGGGAGGGAAAGGGGAGAGATGGGAATTGAACAACTGTGTAGGTGGGGATATATATGGAAGAATTTTAGTTGTATATATTCCTTCACTTTGATTTTTGAACTAAGTAAATGTATTACCTAGTTGAAACAGAAATTTTTTAAGTGATATGAATATTTATATAGATATTCTTTTAATATAGACTTAATTACTCTTTGAGATCTGAAAGTTTTGAACCTCTGTGCATTAGAATAATTCAACAAGTCAGGCTTTAATTTGGTATTCAACAACCCCAAGTTGAATGAATGAATGAAAAAACCCTCTGGAAGCCACATAACCAGATGTAGGTTAGCTTTAGAAGCAAGATGAAAATTGTGACAGCAACAGTAGCACTATATACTTTCATTTCTTATAAACTGAAAAATAAACAGTCATAAACTCAGAAAGAGTAGTTGAACACTAAGTACATACAAAATTCAAAACTTTTTGTAACTTTAACTTATTTTCAATGATTTAGACATTTCTGTTATTTTTATTGGAGCTGAATTTTTTTCTACCAGATCTATTTTTAATGGTGCTGATTTCAAACCTTGTTGAAACACTAAAAGTAAAACAGATACAAATTTCTCGGTTTGTCTGCTCTTGTCTCTAAACGTATTTGGGACTGTTGTAACTTTTTGTTTTGTTATCTATTAGTTTCTATATTCTATCCTGTAACTTACTAGTAGAAATACAGACCTAGCTGGCTTGAAAAAATTACTACTTTTCCAAGTCAAAGTAACAAATCATAATGAGATGGATTTTTCAAGGCTCTGATATAAAGCAAAGTTGATCGTATTCATTCCAAAGCAATATTCACATCTGCAACAGTATGCAGTACTATCTCTGCATTTAAATGTTCAATAAGATGTCTGTGCAAACTAATGAAAAAAAAAACTTTGCATTACAAATATGCAGTTCAATGCCATAACTCTTAATTTTTAACTTTAATAATATATAATATACCCATTGCCACTTTACTAATTCATGAACTATAACTTAATTTCCAAAAGCATAAAAGAAAAACTTAAAAAGTCAGTTCAGCTTCTAAAAAGGCTTCAGATATCTCTCTCTACTCTATGGCTGTAGAAGACAGATTATTGCTTTAACAAAAGTTGAAGCATAAATTACATCCTACTTTCTCCAAAAAAGAATACATTAAATACCTTACTAATAGGTCCCAGATTTCCTCTATTATTAAAATAAGATGTGAAAATAGTTCTCCTTTATTACAAATTAGTAATTATAAATTTATATAATTTCATATTTAAATTATAATATAATCATAATTACTATGGCTTTATTACAAATTAGGGTTTGTTATAAATACATGCTTGCCAATAACTACCACTGAATAAAACTTCTAACTTTAAAAAAAATTATTAAATTCCCTAAAGTGACACAAACTTTCCAGTTAAATTGCTGAAAACTTTACAGAAAATGGCCTTAAAAAAATCTCCAAACCAAATTTTCCTTTGATATTCTAAAAGGAAATAAGATAAGCTATACTAGCATTAGTATCTTTTTGGAACATTTTTGTATTACCTGCTTTTTACAGTGTCTCTACAAACTAACATCTGAATGTACTTGTCTCTTGTGCTTAATCGAGTTGTGATAACTGCAGTAGCTGTAGTGTCAAACTGGGGAAAAAACAAACAGAAATTTAGTGAAGAAGGGCACATCTTGGTACCAGTCCTCTGCAATAACTCAAGACTTTCATTTTATATTAAACAGTCTCCTTGTCTGAAATAATACTTCGAAAAGGCCTTAAAAATGCTCTCACTTTGTTAACCTAAAATTTAATTTAAAAGCTTTCCAAGAGTATAGCTGTAAATATCATTTTGGTTTCAATGTAACATAATTTTGGCAATGATAAAATCAAAACAAACTCTGGTAACTGTATAAAAGTTGTAAGATTTGGTATAGTTTACATATAATCTGATTACTCTATGAAATTATAGAATTGTATAACACAATATTTACAAATGTTTTGAAAATATGCTCTTCCTGATGTTCCCATACTACCTGCAAAAATGACTTAGTCATGTATTTGTCAGAGTAGGGTATGTTTTGAAATGTATTTGGGCTGACTTTTGTCATAATGCCTGGGAACACTATTAGCATTTACTGTTAGGACCCAGGGATGTTACATGCTCTGTAATGTGACAGCCTGAAACAAGATAAACCTGTTCCATCCAAAATGCTGAGTACCTCCATTCAGAATTTAAAAAAAACAAAACAAACAAAAAGTCATAATTTAAAAAAGACCTTTAACAGAATACCCATTCATAAACCCATCCCTTCATCAGCCAATGTGAGCTTACACAGAATGAAGGAAGTATGTCCCAGTTGGTGAGGCTTGTTTTACTTTTATTCCTCCATTAAAGGTAAATTTTCTCTGCTATATTACTTTTAAGCCTGATATAATTATGACAGCTAATCAAAAAATACACAATTTTTTTGTTTTTATCATGTTTTTAAGTATAAAAAGCAAAATTATTGTCACTTACTTGAGGTCGACCAGCTCTACCAATCATCTGTAGAATATCTGTTTCACTGTACTCTTCAAGCAGTCCTCCGGCATAATGCATTGTAGATTTTATAACTACTAGGTGAGCACGCAAATTTACTCCCATAGCTAAAGTACTGGTAGTAACTGCATCAGATGAAGACATAGTAATTTTGAGCCATTTAACTTTATTGCTTCAGGAAGACATTTTAATAAAAGACATTCTTATAAAAGTAATAAAAACTCATATATAAGACATTTAGAAAGGAAAAAAGAACATTACAATCTAAAATAGTAACACACTTAAATCCAAAAACTTATTAATTTCTTGTTTTTCAAATTACACTATGTTCAATAATATGACAAAGAACTAAACATTGCCAAAGAATCTACTGTAACATCTACATGAACAGGTAACCACTTAATTTTATATTCTCAGAAGAAAAGCACAAAACAAGCAGAATATTTGAGCTTTTCCTTTTTTACCTCTGAAAAATAATTTTCCAAAATATTTTAGAGTATCCATAAGAAATATGTGTTACTTATAAAGAACTGGTAAATCTCCAACAGTAAAAGCTCCTTCAACTACTTTTCTATCTGACAGCTCCATATCAGCATGATGATAAGCAGCACCATCTTTTAAGATGTCTGTAATAGAAATATATCAGCTGTTACTATTAATATTTCATCAATAATTGGCACCTT
Organism: Chlorocebus sabaeus; assembly: GCF_047675955.1. NCBI lineage: Eukaryota > Metazoa > Chordata > Mammalia > Primates > Cercopithecidae > Chlorocebus > Chlorocebus sabaeus. The sequence continues at coordinate 45,557,250 of NC_132923.1, read as the reverse complement.
TCATCTGTATGTGAAAATGCTATTCAAAAATTATCTCTAAACCTACCTCTCAGTTTTGAATCTCTTATGGAATATGCATACTTCTGTAACCTATCTAAAAATACCATAAAATTATTGAGTTACTCTCAGGAACATTAAAGAACTCTGAAACAGTTTATTATTTTAAAACTTAGATGTATCAAAAAAATTTCACAATATCATTATCTGAAAACTATTTTTAAGAAGTAGAAAATATCCAACTTTCATATTCAAAAGTCCCTAAACTTATGAGCTATAATATTAAAGCTCACTTTTAAGCAAAGAATTTGCAAAACTCACTTTCCCCAAGAAAACAACATAATTGGTGATTAACAAGTCAGAATATAAGTCTACTCTCAAAATTTGCCTAAAAAAATTGTAAGAAGTAACAATTTTGAAAACTACTATATCACTGGTAAGTAAGCAAAACAAACAAACTAACAACAACAACAAAAAAATCCATGGAAATAAACAATAGTTGTTTCCAGTGCTCTGAAGCATGGCATTTAAAAAAACTGTTACAAGAAGCAAAGAAGGTCATAATTTAATGATAAAGGGGTCAATTCATCAAGAGCACATAAGAATTGTAAAAATATAAACACCCAACACTGAAGCATCAAAATATATAAAACATTACTGAGGGCAGAGCAAGACGGCGGAATAGGAACAGCTCCAGTCTCCAACTCCCAGCGCCAGCGACACAGAAGACCTGTGATTTCTGCATTTTCAACTGAGGTACTGGGTTCATCTCACTAGAAGAGTGCCAGACAATTGGTGCTGGTCAGCTGCTGCAGCCCCACCAGCCAGAGCTGAAGCAGGGCGAGGCATCGCCTCACCTGGGAAGTGCAAGGGGGAAGAGAATCCCTTTTCCTAGCGAGGGGAACTGAGACACACAACACCTGGAAAATCGGGTAACTCCCACCCCAATACTGTGCTCTACCAAGGATCTTAGAAAACGGGCACACCAGGAGATTATATCCTACACCTGACCGGGAGGGTACCACGCCCACAGAGCCTCCCTCATTGCTAGCACAGCAGTCTGTGATATCGCGGCAAGGCAGCAGCGAGGCTGGGGGAGGGGCACCCACCATTGCTGAGGCTTAAGTAGGTAAACAAAGCCACTGGGAAGCTCCAACTGGGTGGAGCTCACAGCAGCTCAAGGAAACCTGCCTGTCTCTGTAGACTCAACCTCTGGGGACAGGGCACAGCTAAACAACAACAACAAAAAGCAGCAGAAACCTCTGCAGATGCAAACGACTCTGTCTGACAGCTTTGAAGAGAGCAGTGGATCTCCCAACACGGAGGTTAAGATCTGAGAAGGGACAGACTGCCTGCTCAAGTGGGTCCCTGACCCCTGAGTAGCCTAACTGGGAGACATCCCCCACTAGGGGCAGACCAACATCGCACACCTCACACAGTGGAGAACACCCCTGAGAGGAAGCTTCCATAGCAAGAATCAGATAGGTACACTCGCTGTTCAGAAATATTCTATCTTCTGCAGCCTCTGCTGCTGATACCCAGGCAAACAGGGTCTGGAGTGGACCGCAAGCAATCTCCAAGCTGAGGGTCCTGACTGTTAGAAGGAAAACTAACAAACAGAAAGGACACCCACACCAAAACCCCATCGGTACGTCACCATCATCAAAGACCAGAGGCAGATAAAACCACAAAGATGGGGAAAAAGCAGGGCAGAAAACCTGGAAGTTCAAAAAATAAGAGCGCATCTCCCCCTGCAAAGGAGCGCAGCTCATCGCCAGCAACGGATCAAAGCTGGACGGAGAATGACTTTGACAAGATGAGAGAAGAAGGCTTCAGTCCATCAAACTTCTCAGAGCTAAAGGAGGAATTACGTACCCAACACAAAGAAACTAAAAATCTTGAAAAAAGAGTGGAAGAATTGATAACTAGAGTAATTAATGCAGAGAAGGTCATAAACGAAATGACAGCAATGAAAACCATGACATGAGAAATACATGACAAATGCACAAGCTTCAGTAACCGACTCGATCAACTGGAAGAAAGAGTATCAGCGATTGAGGATCAAATGAATGAAATGAAGCGAGAAGAGAAACCTAAAGAAAAAAGAAGGAAAAGAAATGAACAAAGCCTGCAAGAAGTATGGGATTATGTAAAAAGACCAAATCTACGTTTGATTGGGGTGCCTGAAAGTGAGGGGGAAAATGGAACCAAGTTGGAAAACACTCTTCAGGATATCATCCAGGAGAACTACCCCAACCTAGTAGGGCAGGCCAACATTCAAATTCAGGAAATACAGAGAACACCACAAAGATACTCCTCGAGAAGAGCAACTCCAAGACACATAATTGCCAGATTCACCAAAGTTGAAACGAAGGAAAAAATCTTAAGGGCAGCCAGAGAGAAAGGTCGGGTTACCCACAAAAGGAAGCCCATCAGACTAACAGCAGATCTCTCGGCAGAAACTCTACAAGCCAGAAGAGAATGGGGGCCAATATTCAACATTCTTAGAGAAGAGAATTTTCAACCCGGAATTTCATATCCAGCCAAACTAAGTTTCATAAGTGAAGGAGAAATAAAATCCTTTACAGATAAGCAAATGCTTAGAGATTTTGTCACTACCAGGCCTGCCTTACAAGAGACCCTGAACGAAGCACTAAACATGGAAAGGAACAACCCATACCAGCCATTGCAAAAACATGCCAAAATGTAAAGACCATCCAGGCTAGGAAGAAACTGCATCAACTAACGAGCAAAATAACCAGTTAATATCATAATGGCAGGATCAAGTTCACACATAACAATATTAACCTTAAATGTAAATGGACTAAATGCTCCAATTAAAAGACACAGACTGGCAAACTGGATAAAGAGTCAAGACCCATCAGTCTGCTGGATTCAGGAGACCCATCTCACATGCAGAGACATACATAGGCTCAAAATAAAGGGATGGAGGAAGATCTACCAAGCAAATGGAGAACAAAAAAAAAGCAGGGGTTGCAATACTAGTCTCTGATAAAAGAGACTTTAAACCATCAAAGATCAAAAGAGACAAAGAAGGCCATTACATAATGGTAAAGGGATCAATTCAACAGGAAGAGCTAACTATCCTAAATATATATGTACCCAATACAGGAGCACCCAGATTCATAAAGCAAGTCCTTAGAGACTTACAAAGAGACTCAGACTCCCATACAATAATAATGGGAGACTTCAACACTCCACTGTCAACATTAGACAGATCAATGAGACAGAAAGTTAACAAGGATATCCAGGAATTGAACTCATCTCTGCAGCAAGCAGACCTAATAGACATCTATAGAACTATCCACCCCAAATCAACAGAATATACATTCTTCTCAGCACCACATTGCACTTATTGCAAAATTGACCACATAATTGGAAGTAAAGCACTCCTCAGCAAATGTAAAAGAACAGAAATTATAACAAACTGTCTCTCAGACCACAGTGCAATCAAACTAGAACTCAGGACTACGAAACTCAATCAAAACCACTCAACTACATGGAAACTGAACAACCTGCTCCTGAATGACTACTGGGTACATAATGAAATGAAGGCAGAAATAAAGATGTTCTTTGAAACCAATGAGAACAAAGATACAATATACCAGAATCTCTGGGACACATTTAAAGCAGTGTGTAGAGGGAAATTTATAGCACTAAATGCACACAAGAGAAAGCTGGAAAGATCTAAAATTGGCACTCTAACATCACAATTAAAAGAACTAGAGAAACAAGAGCAAACACATTCAAAAGCTAGCAGAAGGCAAGAAATAACTAAGATCAGAGCAGAACTGAAGGAGATAGAGACACAAAAAACCCTCCAAAAAATCAATAAATCCAGGAGTTGGTTTTTTGAAAAGATCAACAAAATTGATAGACCACTAGCAAGACTAATAAAGAAGAAAAAAGAGAAGAATCAAATAGACGCAATAAAAAATGATAAAGGGGATATCACCACCGACCCCACAGAAATAAACTACCATCAGAGAATACTATAAACACTTCTACGCAAATAAACTAGAAAATCTAGCAGCACACCAACATGGCACAAGTATACATATGTAACAAACCTGCACATGTACCCTAGAACTTAAAGTATAATAATAATAATAAATAAAATAATTAAAAAAACATTATTAAAGGACATGAAGAGAGAGATAGACAGCAATACAATAACAGTTGGGGTCTTCAAAATCCCACTTTCAATAACAATAGATTAACCAGACAGAAAGTTAACAAAGAAATACTGGACTTGAATTGTACTTTGAGTCAAATGGACCTAACAGACAAATATAGAACTTTGCATTCAATAGCAGCAGAATGTATATATGCTTTTCTAGTGCATATGAAACATTCTACACGACAGATGATACATTAAGCCACAAAACTAGATTTAGCTATTTTTAATTAATCTAAATTCAAGACAATTGAAATCATATGTAGTATCATTTCTGACCACAACAATATGAAATTAGAAATCAATAACAGGAAAAATCTTGAAAAAAACCACAAGTATGTGGAAACTAAACAACATGCTCCTTAACAATCAATGGTCAAAGAAACCAAAAGGGAAATTTAAAAATATCTTGAGACAAGAAACAATGGAAAGATAACACACCAAAACCTATGAGATGTGGCCAAAGTAGTTCTAAGAGGATTTTTTTTTTTTTTTTTTTTTGAGATGGAGTTTCACTTTTGTGGCCTAGGCTGGAGTGCAATGGCACGATCTCAGCTCACTGCAACCTATGCCTCCCGGGTTCAAGCGATTCTCCTGCCTCAGCCTCCTGAGTAGCTGGGATTACAGGCATGTGCCACCACACCTGGCTAATTTTGTATTTTTAGTAGAGACACGGTTTCCCCATGTTGGTCAGGTTGGTCTTGAACTCATGAGGAAATTTTAAGCATTAAGTGTCTACATGAAAAAAGAAGATATTAAATAGACAGCCTAACATTATACCTACAGGAGCGAGCAAAAGAACAAACTAAATGCAAAGTTAGCAAAAGAAAGGAAATAATAAAGATCTGAACAGAAATAAATCAAATACAGCACAACAACCAAAAAAACATAGAAAATGATCAATAAAACCAAGACTTGGTTCTTTGAAAAAATAAAATAAACATCTAGCTAGACTAAGGAAAAAAAAAGAACCAAATAAAATAAAAAATGAAATTGGAGAAGTTACAACAGATGCCTCAGAAATTAAAGAGATCATAAGGGACTATTACGAACAATTATATATTAATACTAACAAATTGGATAACATATAGGAAATGGACAAACTCCTAGAAAAATATAATCTGCTAAGTTTGAATCAGGAAGAAACAGAAAGCTTAAACAGACCAATAACACATAATGAGATTGAAGTAGTAATGAAAAATCTTCCAACAAGGAAAAGCCCAGAACCAGATAGCATCACAACTGAATTCTACCAAACATTCAAAGAAGAATCACTACCAATACTTCATAAACTATTCCAAAAAATACAGCTAGAGGGAATATTTCCAAACATATTTTGTGAGGCCACTATCACTTTGATACCTAGGTCACATAAAGACACTACAAGAAAACTACAGGCCAGTATCTCTGATGAATATTGATGCAAAAATCCTCAATATAATGTAAGCAAACTGAATTCAACAACACAACAAAAAGGATTATACATCATGGCCAAGTGGATTTATTCCTGGCAAGTAAGGCTGGTTTAATACATGCAAATCAACCACTGTGTCATATCATATTAACAGAATGAAAGATAAAAAACACAAGATCATCTCAATTGGTGCAGAAAAAGCATTTGATAAGTTCAACATCCTTTCTTGATAAAATCTCTTAAGATGCAGGCATATAAGGAAAACTTCTCAACTAACGTTAACAAAAGTCACTTATGAAAAGCCCACAGCCAACATCATAATGAATGGGGAACAACTGAAAGCTTTTCCACTAAGACACAGTACAAGGCAGGGATGCCCACTCTGTTTTTTTTTTATAAGAAATTTTTAATCATTTCCTAATTTCTATTCAATTTACTTTGCAACAAACATGTAAAGGTATAATTTTACCTCTGCAATAGGTCTGGAAATAGTAACACTTAAAACTTCTTGCAGTGGGGTAACTTGTAGTACAGAAACTCACATAAACACACAAATTCAATATAAAAATGATGCCAGTTATCATATGTGCCAGTTATCACACGATTGTGTCCCAGCCCTGAATTCACCCTCAAGTACTCCAGGCTTTGAGATGTGGGGCTTGGGCTCTGCAAAACCTTTTCTTTTGCTTGCGGTTCCCTGTTAGATTCCGACACTAGAGGGCCCCAGGAGCCTATTGGTTCTCTGTTACTTTATTACAGGGCAACAGCCCTTCACCCTGGCAGTGATAGCACAGTTTGTTCCACTTTCCAGATTTTGAAAAGTGCCTGCAGACCTAGGCTCATTGCACCTTCAGCGGTGCCAGCGTCATCTAGGAAGTGTCTCCTTCTCAGATACTGAGTCTCAGCTCCACAAGACCCCAGTCCTAGGAACTCCTGAGATACTGACAGCAGCCAGGATGCACTTTCTCTTCAGAGCTCTAAGCCCCATGCCGGGATCTCTCTTCTCACTTTCCAGTTTCTGATACCAACTCCTTTCCTTTATTCCCCACCATAGTGGGTGGGAGCTGTTTGCTGCAGTTTTCAACTCTGTGTTACCTTTTTGTGTTTTAGATTTCTAAAACTTGAGCAAACAATTCCCTATATGAACTTCATGGTGAAACGCCTCACATAGTTTTTGAATTGCTGACTAATTTATTTCTCCTTGATGTCTATCCGAATCTTGCCCACCCTTTCAGGCCCGTCTTTCCCCACAGGTTTTTCTCTTTGCAGACTGGATGAATCTCCAGGTCCTCCAAATGACTACATTATATCATGCACACCTCAGTTACAGACCTCTGGGTAGTTATTTTAGTATTCACGCTTTATTACAGACTTCTAGGTTTTTACAGTCATATTGAAGACATGGTATTTTGTTATTAACTAGCATATATGCTCTTCAGGGACAGAGAACAAACCTCAATGTTCTTGGGATGTTTTTCATGTGTCTTTGGAAAATCAAAATGGTAAAAGTGAAAATAAATATGTCCCATCCAAACTTAGAATTTTCATTAGTTACAGAGCTAAGATGATCCTGGAAGCTGCCACCTAGCTAACAAGCCTGTCCTATTTGGGAGAGTATGGGCATGGGGGATAATTCTAAGTTAGGAGAAAGGTCTTTAAGCATTAAAAAGACAATTAGGCCGATCATGGTGGCAAACACCTGTAATCCCAGCACTTTGGGAGGCCAAGACGGGCAGATCACTTGAGGTCAGGAGTTCAAAACCAGCCTGGCCAACATGGTGAAACCCCATCTCTACTAAAAATACAAAAAACAAACAATAAAAAATAGCCAGGCATGATGGCACATGCCTGTAATCCCAGCTACTCAGGAGACTGAGGCAGGAGAATCACTTGAACCTGGGAGGCAGAGTGAGCCGAGATTGCGGCACTGCACTCCAGCCTGGGCAACAGATCAAGACTCTATCTCAAAACAAAACAAAACAAAACAAAAGACAATTATTCCAAGGTATGTTCATTAATTCAGAATGCGTTTTTTTTTTTTTTTTTTTTTTTTGGTGGAAAGTTGTTAATATTATTCATTTTTCTTTTTTTTATTATTATTTTTTTATTTTACTTTAAGTTCTAGGGTACATATGGATAACGTGCAGGTTTGTTACATATGTATGCCTGTGCCATGTTGGCGTGCTGCACCCATCAACTCGTCATTTACATCAGGTATAACTCCCAATGCAATCCTTCCCCCCTCCCCCCTCCCCATGATAGGCCCCAGTGTGTGATGTTCCCATTCCCGAGTCCAAGTGATCTCATTGTTCAGTTCCCACCTATGAGTGAGAATATGCAGTGTTTGGTTTTCTGTTCTTGCGATAGTTTGCTGAGAATGATGGTTTCCAGCTGCATCCATGTCCCTACAAAGGACACAAACTCATCCTTTTTTATGACAGCATAGTATTCCATGGTGTATATGTGCCACATTTTCTTAATCCAGTCTGTCACTGATGGACATTTGGCTTGTTTCCAAGTCTTTGCTATTGTGAATAGTGCCGCAATAAACATACCTGTGCATGTGTCTTTATAGCAGCATGATTTAGAATTCTTTGGGTATATACCCAGTAATGGGATGGCTGGGTCATATGGTACTTCTAGTTCTAGATCCTTGAGGAATCGCCATACTGTTTTCCATAATGGTTGAACTAGTTTACAATCCCACCAACAGTGTAAAAGTGTTCCTATTTCTCCACATCCTCTCCAGCATCTGTTGTTTCCTGATTTTTTAATGATCGCCATTCTAACTGGTGTGAGATGGTATCTCATTGTGGTTTTGATTTGCATTTCTCTGATAGCCAGTGATGATGAGCATTTTTTCATGTGTCTGTTGGCTGTATGAATGTCTTCTTTTGAGAACTGTCTGTTCATATGCTTTGCCCACTTTGTGATGGGGTTGTTTGTTATTTTCTTGTAAATTTGTTTGAGTTCTTTGTAGGTTCTGGATATTAGCCCTTTGTCAGATGAGTAGATTGCAAAAATTTTCTCCCATTCTGTAGGTTGCCTGTTCACTCTGATGGTAGTTTCTTTTGCTGTGCAGAAGCTCTTTAGTTTAATTAGATCCCATTAGTCAATTTTGGCTTTTGTTGCCATTGCTTTTGGTGTTTTAGACATGAAGTCCTTACCCATGCCTATGTCCTGAATGGTATTACCTAGGTTTTCTTCTAGGGTTTCTATGGTATTAGGTCTAACATTTAAGTCTCTAATCCACCTGGAGTTAATTTTTGTATAAGGAGTAAGGAAAGGATCCAGTTTTAGCTTTCTACTTATGGCTAGCCAATTTTCCCGGCACCATTTATTAAATAGGGAATCCTTTCCCCATTTCTTGTTTTTCTCAGGTTTGTCAAAGATCAGATGTCTGTAGATGTGTGGTATTATTTCTGAGGACTCTGTTCTGTTCCATTGGTCTATATCTCTGTTTTGGTACCAGTACCATGCTGTTTTGGTTACTGTAGCCTTGTAGTATAATTTGAAGTCAGGTAGCGTGATGCCTTCAGCTTTGTTCTTTTGACTTAGGATTGTCTTGGCAATGCAGGCTCTTTTTTGATTCCATATGAACTTTAAAGTAGTATTTTCCAATTCTGTGAAGAAAGTCATTGGTAGCTTGATGGGGATGGCATTGAATCTATAAATAACCTTGGGCAGTATGGCCATTTTCACAATATTGATTCTTCCTATCCATGAGCATGGTATGTTCTTCCATTTGTTTGTGTCCTCTTTTATTTCACTGAGCAGTGGTTTGTAGTTCTCCTTGAAGAGATCCTTTACATCCCTAGTAAGTTGGATTCCTAGGTATTTTATTCTCTTTGAAGCAATTGTGAATGGAAGTTCATTCATGATTTGGCTCTCTGTTTGTCTGTTACTGGTGTATAAGAATATTTGTGATTTTTGCACATTAATTTTGTATCCTGAGACGTTGCTGAAGTTTCTTATAAGTTTAAGGAGATTTTGGGCTGAGACAATGGGGTTTTCTAAATATACAATCATGTCATCTGCAAACAGGGACAATTTGACTTCTTGTTTTCCTAACTGAATACCCTGGATTTCTTTCTCTTGCCTGATTGCCCTAGACAGAACTTCCAACACTATGCTGAACAGGAGTGGTGAGAGAGGGCATCCCTGTCTTGTGCCAGTTTCCAAAGGGAATATTTCCAGTTTTTGCCCATTCAGTATGATATTGGCTGTGGGTTTGTCATAAATAGCTCTTATTATTTTGAGATACGTTCCATCAACACCGAATTTATTGAGCGTTTTTAGCATGAAGGGCTGTTGAATTTTGTCAAAGGCCTTTTCTGCATCAATTGAGATAATCATGTGGTTTTTGTCTTTGGTTCTGTTTATATGCTGGATTACGTTTATTGACTTGCGTATGTTGAACCAGCCTTGCATCCCAGGGAGGAAGCCCACTTGATCATGGTGGATAAGCTTTTTGATGTGCTGCTGGATCTGGTTTGCCAGTATTTTATTGAGGATTTTTGCATCAATGTTCATCAGGGATATTGGTCTAAAATTCTCTTTTTTGGTTGTGTCTCTGTCAGGCTTTGGTATCAGGATGATGTTGGCCTCATAAAATGAGTTAGGGAGGATTCCCTCTTTTTCTATTGATTGGAATAGTTTCAGAAGGAATGGTACCAGCTCCTCCTTGTACCTCTGGTAGAATTCAGCTGTGAATCCATCTGGTCCTGGACTTTTTTTGGTTGGTAGGCTATTAATTATTGCCTCAATTTCAGAGCCTGCTATTGGTCTATTCAGGAATTCAGTTTCTTCCTAGTTTAGTCTTGGGAGAGTGTAAGTGTCCAGGAAATTATCCATTTCTTCTAGATTTTCTAGCTTATTTGCATAGAGGTGTTTATAGTATTCTCTGATGGTAGTTTGTATTTCTGTGGGGTCGGTGGTGATATCCCCTTTATCATTTTTTATTGCGTCTATTTGATTCTTCTCTCTTTTCTTCTTTATTAGTCTTGCTAGCGGTCTATCAATTTTGTTGATCTTTTCAAAAAACCAACTCCTGGATTCATTGATTTTTTGGAGGGTTTTTTGTGTCTCTATCTCCTGCAGTTCTGCTCTGAACTTAGTTATTTCTTGCCTTCTGCTAGCTTTTGAATGTGTTTGCTCTTGCTTCTCTAGTTCTTTTAATTGTGATGTTAGAGTGCCAATTTTAGATCTTTCCAGCTTTCTCTTGTGTGCATTTAGTGCTATAAATTTCCCTCTACACACTGCTTTAGATGTGTCCCAGAGATTCTGGTATGTTGTATCTTTGTTCTCATTGGTTTCAAAGAACATCTTTATTTCTGCCTTCATTTCATTATGTACCCAGTAGTCATTCAGGAGCAGGTTATTCAGTTTCCATGTAGTTGAGCGGTTTTGATTGAGTTTCGTAGTCCTGAGTTCTAGTTTGATTGCACTGTGGTCTGAGTGACAGTTTGTTATAATTTCTATTCTTTTACATTTGCTGAGGAGTGCTTTACTTCCAATTATGTGGTCAATTTTGGAATAAGTGCAATGTGGTGCTGAGAATAATATATATTCTGTTGATTTGGGGTGGAGAGTTCTGTAGATGTCTATTAGGTCTGCTTGCTGCAGAGATGAGTTCAATTCCTGGATATCCTTGTTAACTTTCTGTCTCATTGATCTGTCTAATGTTGACAGTGGGGTGCTGAAGTCTTCCATTATTATTGTATGGGAGTCTAAGTCTCTTTGTAAGTCTTTAAGGGCTTGCTTTATGAATCTGGGTGCTCCTGTATTGGGTGCATATATATTTAGGTTAGTTCTTCCTGTTGAATTGATCCCTTTACCATTACGTAATGGCCTTCTTTGTCTCTTTTGATCTTTGATGGTTTAAAGTCTGTTTTATCAGAGACTAGTATTGCAACCTCTGCTTTCTTTTGTTCTCCATTTGCTTGGTAGACCTTCCTCCATCCCTTTATTTTGAGTCTATGTATGTCTCTGCATGTGAGATGGCTCTCATGAATACAGCAGACTGATGGGTCTTGATTCTTTATCCAGTTTGCCAGTCTGTGTCTTTTAATTGGAGCATTTAGTCCATTTACATTTAAGGTTAATATTGTTATGTGTGAACTTGATCCTGCCATTATGATATAACTGGTTATTTTGCTCGTTAGTTGATGCAGTTTCTTCCTAGCCTGGATGGTCTTTACATTTTGGCATGTTTTTGCAATGGCTGGTATGGGTTGTTCCTTTCCATGTTTAGTGCTTCCTTCAGGGTCTCTTGTAAGGCAGGCCTGGTAGTGACAAAATCTCTAAGCATTTGCTTATCTGTAAAGGATTTTATTTCTCCTTCACTTATGAAACTTAGTTTGGCTGGATATGAAATTCTGGGTTGAAAATTCTTTTCTTTAAGAATGTTGAATATTGGCCCCCACTCTCTTCTGGCTTGGAGAGTTTCTGCCAAGAGATCCGCTGTTAGTCTGATGGGCTTTCCTTTGTGGGTAACCCAACCTTTATCTCTGGCTGCCCTTAAGATTTTTTCCTTCATTTCAATTTTGGTGAATCTGACAATTATGTGTCTTGGAGTTGCTCTTCTCGAGGAGTATCTTTGTCGTGTTCTCTGTATTTCCTGAATTTGAATGTTGGCCTGCCCTACTAGGTTGGGGAAGTTCTCCTGGATGACATCCTCAAGAGTGTTTTCCAACTTGGTTCCATTTTCCCCCTCACTTTCAGGCACCCCAATCTGACGTAGATTTGGTCTTTTTACATAATCCCATACTTCTTGCAGGCTTTGTTCATTTCTTTTCCTTCTTTTTTCTTTAGGTTTCTCTTCTCGCTTCATTTCATTCATTTGATCCTCAATCGCTGATACTCTTTCTTCCAATTGATCGAGTCGGTTACTGAAGCTTGTGCATTTGTCACGTATTTCTCATGTCATGGTTTTCATTGCTGTCCTTTCGTTTATGGCCTTCTCTGCATTAATTACTCTAGTTATCAATTCTTCCACTTTTTTTTCAAGATTTTTAGTTTCTTTGTGTTGGGTATGTAATTCCTCCTTTAGCTCTGAGAGGTTTGATGGACTGAAGCCTTCTTCTCTCATCTCGTCAAAGTCATTCTCCGTCCAGCTTTGATCTGTTGCTGGTGATGAGCTGTGTTCCTTTGTAGTGGGAAATGCGCTCTTATTTTTTGAATTTCCAGGTTTTCTGCTCTGCTTTTTCCCCATCTTTGTGGTTTTATCTGCCTCTGGTCTTTGATGATGGTGACGTACCGATGGGGTTTTGGTGTGGGTGTCCTTTCTGTTTGTTAGTTTTCCTTCTAACAGTCAGGACCCTCAGCTGTAGGTCTGTTGGAGTTTGCTTGCGGTCCACTCCAGACCCTGTTTGCCTGGGTATCAGCAGCAGAGGCTGCAGAAGATAGAATATTGCTGAACAGCGAGTGTACCTGTCTGATTCTTGCTATGGAAGCTTCCTCTCAGGGGTGTTCTCCACCGTGTGAGGTGTGCGATGTTGGTCTGCCCCTAGTGGGGGATGTCTCCCAGTTAGGCTACTCAGGGGTCAGGGACCCACTTGAGCAGGCAGTCTGTCCCTTCTCAGATCTCAACCTCCGTGTTGGGAGATCCACTGCTCACTTCAAAGCTGTCAGACAGAGTCATTTGCATCTGCAGAGGTTTCAGCTGCTTGTTGTTGTTGTTAAGCTGTGCCCTGTCCCCAGAGGTGGAGTCTACAAAGACAGGCAGGTTTCCTTGAGCTGCTGTGAGCTCCACCCAGTTGGAGCTTCCCAGCCGCTTCGTTTATCTACTTAAGCCTCAGCAATGGCGGGCACCCCTCCCCCAGCCTCGCTGCTGCCTTGCTGCGAGATCGCAGACTGTTGTGCTAGCAATGAGGGAGGCTCTGTGGGCATGGGGCCCTCTGGGCCAGGTGTGGGATATAATCTCCTGGTGTGCCCGTTTTCTAAGATCCTTGGTAGAGCGCAGTATTGGGGTGGGAGTTACCCGATTTTCCAGGTGTTGTGTGTCTCAGTTCCCCTGGCTAGGAAAAGGGATTCCCTTCCCCCTTGCACTTCCCAGGTGAGGCGATGCCTCGCCCTGCTTCAGCTCTGGCTGGTCAGGCTGCAGCAGCTGAATAGCACTGATTGTTAGGCACTCCCTAGTGAGACAAACCCAGTACCTCAGTTGAAAATGCAGAAATCACCTGTCTTCTGTGTCGCTCGCGCCAGGAGTTGGAGACTGGAGCTGTTCCTATTCGGCCATCTTGCTCCGCCCCCGCCCACTCTCACCACTTCTGTCCAACATAGTACTGGAGGTACTAGCAAGAGCAATCAGATAAGAAAAAAATAAATAAAAGGTAGTCAGGTTTGAAGGGAAGAAGTAAAATTATCTTTACAACATTATCTTACATGTAAAAAAACTCAAAGACTCATTAAAAACTGTTAGAACTAATAATTCAGTAAAGTTGCAGGATTCAGAATCAATATACAGAGATTAGTAGCATTTTTAAACATAAATAATAATTTAACTGAAAAAGAAATCTAGAAAACAATACCAGTTATGATGGTATCAAAAAATAAAATGCTTAGGAATAAGTTTAATTAAGGAAGTAAAAGATCTGTACACTGAAAGTTATCAAACAATGGTGACAGAAATTCAAGACAAAAGTAAATGGAAAGATATCCTGTGTTGATGGATTGAAAGAATTAATATCATTAAAATGTCCATACTACCCAAAGAAGTACAGATTCAATACAGTCCCTATCAAAATTCCAACGGCATCCTTCACAGAAACAGAAGAAAAAAATCATAAAATTAGTATGGAACCACAATAAACCCTGGATAGTGACAGCAAAACTGAGAAGGAAAAGAATGTTGGAGGTACACACTTTCTGATTTAAAATTATACTACAAAGCTAGACTAACCAAAACAATACAGTACTTGCATAAAAACAGAAAAGTAGACCAATGGAATGGAAGAGAGAGCCCAGAATAAGTCCACACATACACAGTCAACTAATTTTCCATCAGGGCACCAGAAGAAATAGGGAAACAATAGTTTCTTCCATAAATGAGGCTGGAAAAACAATTTCCATATCAAAAAAATAAAATTGCACTCTTATACCATACACAAAATCAACTCAAAAATTGACAAAAGATCTAAATGTAAGACCTGAAATCATAAAACTCCCAGAAGAGAACATAGGGCAAAGCACCTTGATATTGGCCTTGGCAATGAATTTTTGGGGTATCATACCAAAAGCTCTGACTATAAAAGCCAAAATAAATAAATGGGACTACATCTAACTAAAAAGCTTCTGCAAAGCAAAGGAAACAATCATCAAAATAAAAAAGACAATCTATGGACTAGAAAAAAATATTCGGAAACCACATATCTGATAAGGGGTTAATATCCAAACTTTATAAAGAACTCTTACAAATTAATCGCATTAAAAAAGCCAATTTGAAAGTGAGCAAATGATCTGAAAGAACATTTCTCCAAAGAAAACATAAAGGTTGATCGATCCAATTAAAAGCAGCTGCAGTCTACAACATTAACAGAGAGGAATGAAAAGGGGTGAGTGAATTCAGCACTTTTAACTGACATATCGAGGTTCTTGCATTGGAACTGAGTGGGCAAACACAATTCATGGAGAACAAAGAAAGTGGGGGGTGGGGGGGCAACAGCCCACCCAGGAGTGGCATGGAGCCAAAGGAACCACCACCCTCAGCCAAGGGAACCAGTGAGTGAGTGTGCAGCCCCATCCAGGAAACCACGCTTCTCCCACAAATCTTTGCAGCCCATGGGTAAGGAGATCCCCTCGTGAGCCCATGCCACCAGGGCCTTGGGTCTGATACACAGAGCTGTGGGAGTCTTGAGAGAGCAGCCACTCAGGCACACACAGAGATCCAGGAGTTTTACATAAATCCATCAGTACATATCCCTAGGAAGGGAGGTGAATCCAGGAAGCCAAAAATATCATTCTGTGGGCCCCACTTCCATGGCACCTCACAAGTTAAGACCCACTGGAATCCCAGCAAGCCAATGGCACTGGCTTGGAATCCCAGCAAGCAATGGCAGTGGGTTGGAGTCTGCCAGAGATAGGTCTGAGTTCCTGGAGGTAGGGGAAGACGCCATCTCTGTGGTTCAGTTGATTCAGTTGATTTAGCTGCTCCAGCTTGCCAGCTTTGGAGAATACAGGTGTCCTGGACAAGGAAGGGTCCCCCACAACGCAGCACACCTGCTCTACCAAATAACAGTCAGACTGCTTCTTTGGTGGGGGGCAGGCCCTGATCCCATTCTGCTGACTGGGTGAGATATCCCAACGGGTTTCCAGCCACCTTCTACAGGTACATGCAGACTGGCAACAGGTCAGTACTCCCCTGGGATGGAGCTTCCAGAGGAAGTAGTTGGCTGTCATCTTTGCTGTTTCACAGCCTTCACTGGTGATACTTCCAGGTATGGGAGAAACTGAGGCAACTAGGGTTTGGAGCAGATCCCCAGCAAACTGCAGCAGCCCTACAGTAGAGTGGCCTGTTAAAAGCAAAACAAACAAACAAACAGAAAACAACAACAATATCAACAAAAAAGACCCCATAAAAACCTCAAAGGTCAGAAACATCAAAGATCAAAGGCAGATAAGCCCACAAAGATGAGAAAGAATCAACGTAAAAATGCTGAAAACTGAAAAAGCCATAGTGTCTCTTCTCCAAATGACTGTAACATTTCTCCAGCAAGGGCAAAGAACTGGGCTGAGGCTGAGATGGCAGAATTGACAGAAGTAGACTACAGAAGGTGGCTAATAACAAACTTCACTCAGCTAAAGGAGCATGTTATAACCTAATGCAAAAAAAAGGTAAGAATCATGGTAAAACAATACAGGAGCTGATAGCCAGAATAGCCAGTTTAGGGAGGAACATAACTGATCTGATGGAGCTGAGACACACCACACAAGAACTTCACAATGCAATCACAAGTATCAATAGCAGAATAGACCAAGTGGAGGAAAGAATCTCCAAGCTAGAAGATTATCTTTCTGAAATAAGACAGGCAGACTAGAATACAAAAGAAAAGAAAAGAAAAGAAAAGAAAAAGAATGAAAAGGAATGAACAAAACCTCCAAGAAATATGGGATTAAGTAAAGAAATCAAACTTACAACTGGCTGGTACCTGAAAGAAACAGGGAGAATGAAATCACATTGGAAAACATACTTCAAGAGAACTTCCAGGAGAACTTCCCCAACCTAGCAAGACAGGACAGCATTCAAATTCAGGAAATGCACAGAACCCCAGTAAGATACTCCACATGAACATCAACCTGAAGAGACATAATCATCAGATTCTCCAACATTGAAATGAAAGAAAAACGTTAAGGGCAGCCAGAGAGAAAGTCAGGTCACCTACAAAGGGAAACTCATCAAACTAACAGCGGATCTCTCAGCAGAAAACCTACAAGCCAGAAGAGACTGGGAGCCAATATTCAACATTCTTAAAGAAAAAAATTTCTAACTCAGAAATTCATATCTGGCCAAACTAAGCTTCATAAGCAAAGGATAAATAAGGTTCTTTTCAGAGAAGTAAATACTGAGGGAAGTCACCAGGCCTGCCTTGCAAGAGTTCCTGAAGAAAGCACTAAATATGGAAAGGAAAAGCCATTACCAGCCACTACAAAAACACACTGAAGTTCACAGACCAGTGACACTATGAAGCAACCACATAAACAACTCTGCAAAATAACCAGCTAGCATCATGATGACAGAATGAAATTCAAACATAACACTACTAATCTTAAATTGTACATGAGCTAAGTGCCCCAACTAAAAGGCACAGGATGGCAAGATGGATAAAGAGCCAAGACCCACTGATATGCAGTCTTCAAGAGACCCATCTCATATGCAAAGACACACATAGACTCAAAATAAGGCAATCAAGGAAAACTTACCAAGCAAATGGAAAATAGAAAAAAGCAGGGGTTGCAATCCTAGTTTCTGACAAAATAGACTTTAAACCAACAAAGATCAAAAAAGACAAAGAAGGGCATTACATAATGGTAAAGGGATCAATGCAACAAGAAGAGCTAATGATCCTAAATATATATGCACCCAATACAGGAGCACTCAGATTCGTAAAGCAAGTTCTTAGAGATCTACAAAGAGACTCAGACTCCCACACAATAATAGTGGAGACTTTAACAACCCATTGACAATATTAGACAGATCACTGAGACAGAAAATTAACAAGGATATTCAGGACCTGAACTCAGCTCTGGATCAAGTGGACCTGGTAGATAGCTACAGAACTTTCCACTCAAATTCAACAGAATATACATTCTTTTGATAGCTACACGGCATGTACTCTAAAACTGATTACATAATTGGAAGTAAAACTTCTCAGCAAATACAAAAGAATGGAAATCATAACAAACAGTCTCTTAGACCAGAGCACAATCAAATTAGAACTCAAGATAGAGAAATATACTCAAAACCACACAGCTACATGAAAACTGAACAACTTGCTTCTGAATGACTCTTAGGTAAATAATGAAATTAAGGCAGAAATCAAGAAGTTCTTTGAAACTAATGAGAACAAAGAGACAACATACCAGAATCTCTGGGACACAGTTAAAGCAGTGTCAAGAGAGAAACATATAGGACCAAATTCCCCCATTAAAAAGCTAGGAAGATCCCAAGTTAACAACCTAACATCTCAACTAAAAGAACTAGAGAACCAAGAGCAAACAAACCCCAAAGCTAGCAGAAGAGAAGAAATAATGAAGCTCAGAGCTGAACCAAAGGAGATAGAGATATGAAAAAACCCTTCAAAAAATCACCAAATCCAGGAGCTAGTATATTGAAAAAATTAATACAATAGATAGACTGCTAGCTAGCCTAATAAAGAAGAAAGGAGAGAAGGATCAAATAAACACAATCAGAAATGATACAGGAGATATCACCACTGGCCCCACAGAAATACAAACAACCATCAGAGAATACTATAAAGACCTCTGCATACATAAACTAGAAAATCTAGAAGAAATGGATAAAATCCTGGACATATACACTCTCCCAAGACTGAACCACGGAGAAACTAAATCCCTGAATAGACCAATAATGAGTTCTGGAATTGAGACAGTAATAACTAGCCTACCAACCAAAAAAAACCCAAGACCAGAAATATCCACAGCTAAATTCTACCACAAGTAGAAAGAAGAGCTGGCACCATTTCTACTGAAACTATTCCAAAAAAATTGAAAAGGAGGGACTCCTCCCTAACCCATTTATGAGGTCAGCATCATCCAGATACCAAAACCTGGTGGAGATAAAACAAAAAAAGAAAATATCAGGCCAATATCCTTAATGAACATTGATGCAAAAAGCTTCAATAAAATACTGGCAAACTGAATCCAGTAGCACATCAAAAAGCTTACCCACCATGATCAAGTTGACTTCATTCACAGGATGCAACAGTGGTTCAACATACACAAATCGATACATGTGATTCATCACATAAACAGAATTAAAGACATTATTACCTCAACAGACACAGAAAAGGCCTTCAATAAAATTCAACACTCCTTCATGTTAAAAACGCTCAACAAACTAGGTATTGAAGGAACATACCTCAAAATAATAAGAGCCATATATGACAAACCCATAGCCAATATCATATTGAATGAGCAAAAACTGGAATCATTCCCCTTGAAAACTGGCACAAGACAAGGATCCCTTCTTTCACCACTTCTATTCAACATAGTATTGGAAGTTCTGGCAAGGGCAATCAAGCAAGAGAAAGAAATAAAGGGTATTTAAATAGGAAGAGAGGAAGTCAAATTATCTTTGTTTGCAGATGACATGATCCTATATATGGAAAACCTCATCTTCTCAGCATTAAAGTTTCTTAAGCTATTAAGCAATTTCAGCAAATTCTCAGGATACAGAATCAATGTGCAAAAATCTCTAGCATTCCTATAGCCAACAACAGGCAATCAGAGAGCCAAACCGTCTATGAACTCCCACTCACAATTACTACAAAAAGAATAAAATACCTAGGAATACAGCTAATGAGGGAAGTAAAGAAACTTTTCAAGGAGAACTACAAACCACTGCTCAAAGAAATCAAAGTGGATACAAGCAAATAGAGAAACATTCCATGCTCATGGACAGGAAGAATCAATATTGTGAAAATGGCCATACTGCCCAAAGTAATTTATACATTCAATGCTATTCCCACTAAACTACCATTGGCATTCTTCACAGAATCAGAAAAAACTATTTTAAAATTTATATGGAACCAAATAGCAGAGACAATCCTAAGCAAAAAGAACAAAGCTGGAGGTATCATGCTACCCAACTTCAAGCTATACTACAAGGCTACGGTAACCAAAACAGCATGGGACTGGTACAAGAACAGACACATAGACCAAAGGAACAGAATAGAGAACTCAGAAATAAGAGTATACACCTACAAACATCTGATCTTCCATAAATCTGACAAAAGTAAGCAATGGGGAAAGGACACCCTATTTAATAAATGGTGCTGGGAAAGCTGGCTAGCCATATGCAGAAAATTGAAACTGGACCCCTTCCTTACACCCTACACAAAAATTAACTCAAGATGGATTACAGACTTAAATTTAAAACCCAAAACTATAAAAACCCTAGAAGAAAATCTAGGGTTATATGCAAATATGCATATAACCCTTCAGGATGCAGGCACAGGCAAAGATTTCATGATGAAAACACCAAAAGCAATTGCAACACAAGCAAAAATTGACAAATGGCATCAAATTAAAATTAAAATAAGGAGCTTCTGTTCAGCAAAAGAAACTATCATGAGAGTAAACAGACAACCTACAGAATAGGAGAAAATTTTTGCAATCTATCTATCTGACAAAGGTCTAATATCCAGAGTCTACAAGGAACTTAAATACACTTACAAGAAAAAAACAAACAACCCCATTAAAAAGTGGGCAATGGATATGAATAGACACTTCTCAAAAGACGACATACATGTGGCCAACAAACGTTATGAAAAAAAGCTCAACATCACTGATCATTAGAGAAATGTAAATCAAAACCACAATGATACCATCTCATGCCAGTCAGAATGGCAATTGTTAAAAAGTCAAAAAACAACAGATGCTGGTGAGTAGAGAAAAAGGAACGCTTTTACACTGTTGCTAGTGTAAATTAGTTCAACCATTGTGGAAGACGTTGTGGCAATTCCTCAAAGACCAGAAACACCATTTGACCTAGCAATCCCATTACTGGGTATATACCCAAATTAATGTAAATTATTATTTTATAAGGCTACATGCATAAATATGTTCATTGCAGCATTATTCACAATAGCAAAGACATGGAATCAACCTAAATGCCCATCAGTGATAGACTGGATAAAGAAAATGTGGCACATATATACTATGGAATACTACACAGCCATAAAAAGGAATGATATCATGTCTTTTGCAGAGACATGGATGGAGATGGAAGCCATTATCCTCAGCAAACTAACACAGGAAAAGAAAACCAAACACCACATGTTCTCACTTATAAGTGGGAGCTGAATGATGACAACCCATAGACATATGGAGGGGAACAACACCATTGGGATCTGTTGGGGAGGTTGGGGAGGGAGAGCATTAGGAATAATAGCTAATGGATGCTGAGTTTAATACCTAGGTTCTGGGATGATTTGTACGGCAATCCACCATGTCACACGTTTACCTATATATAACAAACCTGTACATCCTGCACAGGTACCCTTAAACTTATAAGTGGAAGGAAAAAAAAACATAAGAATGGCCAACAGGTATATGAAAAGGTGTTCAACATCACTAATTATCAGGAAATGTAAATTAAAACTACTATATTATAGACAACAAATGTAGGTGAGGGTGTGCAGAAAGGGAATCCTAGTCCACTATGGTGGTAATGCAGATTGGTACAGCCATTATGGAAACACTACTGAGATTTCTAAAGATATTAAAAATTGAATTACCATATTACCCAGCAACCTGTTCTCTGGGTATACACCCAAAGAAGAAATCATTACCTCATAAAGATATCTGCACTCCCATGTTCCTTGCAGACTGTTCATAATAGTTAAGATATGGAAACAGCCTAAAGGTCCGTTGATGAACTAATGCATAAGAAAAATGTGGGGGGTGTGTGTGTGTGTGTATATGATATATATGTGGTATATAATATATATATGATATATAATGTGGTGTGTGTGTGTATATATATCATATATATGCATCACAGTATACACACAAACACATGCACACACACACAACAGAATATTATGCAGTCTTATAAAAGAATGAGATGCTGCCATTTGCCACAACATGGCTGGACCTGGAGGACACTGCTAAGACACTAAATTAAATAAGCCAGTCACAGAAAGAAAAATATTGTATTGTATGTTCTCACTCATATGTGAAACCTTTTATTTAAAATCAAATATACAGAGAAAGAGAATAAAATAGTAGCTATCAGAGGCAGGAAGGGTGGGAACAGGAGAAGAAATGGGGAGATGTAGGTCAAAGGATACACAGAAAAGCAGATACATAGTGTGAACAAGTCTAGAGACCTAATGTACAACATGAAGACTACAGTGAATAAAATTATTTTGGATTAGGGATTCTTGTTAAGTAAGTAGATTTAGCTACTCTTGTCAAAAAAATAACTATGAGATGAGAGATATATTAATTTGCATCACTATGATAACCATTTTATTAGCTATATGAATCACATAACATCATGCTGTAAATCTCAAATATGCATATAAAATTTATTTTTTAAAAAAGAACTAGGTTAAGTTAAAAGAGAAGAGCAAATTAAGGAAGTGTATTGATAATTTGAAAATGAATTCTGGGTACATTAAAAGATTTTGAAAGTTGGTAGGCTTGGTTCTTAAGTACATAAAAAATCTAGTATTTTTCTATTTCCTTGTTGCAGATATGACACTAGGATGAATTACTTTTATAATACTCATGACTTTTTTTACAGATTCATAATGGAAATAAGATAAGGCAAGATAAGTTGTACTTAATTACTATTAAGTACAAACTCTGCTACCCACTGTTAGGTATCTTAGAAATGTTGCCTTACTTAATTATCATAGAAACACGGTGAGATGATTGATTCTCACGTATACAATATTGATTAAGAAATTGAAGTTAAGAGAAGTTAAGTAATATACCTAATAGTACACAGCTAGTAAAAGTAGCAGTACTGTAATTCAAATCTGACTCTCTAACTCCAGTATGTTCCTGAAAAAACAACAACAACAACAACAAAGAAAAAACAAGGAGATAAAGAAAAAATAAGGAGCAAAGACTGAAGAAAGAAGAAACTAGGTAAGAGTGGGAAATGAGAAAAGGAATTAAGATATATGCTTGCAAGAAAATGATTATCTGAAACAAAATTAGCTAATTTGTGTGCAACAGAATAAAGGGATAGGATGAAATGTACATTAGATTTAAGGGAATGTATAGTGCATTTCAGTTTCCTACTCATATAGATAACTTCAGTTCAAAACTGTTAATTATTATGTATTCACCTTAGGACACCAGATATTTCTATGTGAATGATGTCACCATTGCACAAAGAATTCCATAAGTCTTTCAAAATTGCCTT
Source organism: Chlorocebus sabaeus (assembly GCF_047675955.1). NCBI lineage: Eukaryota > Metazoa > Chordata > Mammalia > Primates > Cercopithecidae > Chlorocebus > Chlorocebus sabaeus. Next base: position 45,534,021 of record NC_132923.1, on the reverse strand, counting down.
CAGAGTTAAGTTTATGAGCAAGAAAATAAGTCTCATTACTTGATCCGCACATCTTGTTTCTGACAAAAAGTGATATGATCCAACCTGATCATCTAGTTTATTCACCCAACAAGTAGAAAGCTTCAAACTGTTTATAGCTACTTATAACCTCTCTGCCCTATACCTACACTTTTTTAAAAATCCCAGTTTACCTTTATTCTATTACTAGTTTTATAATGAACTGGTCAACATTTTTGAAACCCCATCTTTGTTTTAAAAACTTAGAAAATTAATAAGAATGCTATAAAACTACATGCAGTTGGTATGAAAATTATTAATCATTTGATGGTATTCTTACCTTTGTAGCAATAATTTCACTTTCTCCCTTTCTATCTACCTCTCAGACTTCATCTACTTTTTGGCCGTGAGCTCTTTGTTGGTTTTTCTCATTCTGTCTTGCTCTCTACTGTTTCTTTTTGCTTAATCTTGCTTTGTTGATGTGTATTATAAAAGAACTACTCTATAGTCTTCACATCCTAGAGATTTTTTTTCATATGGTAGTAACTAAGAAGATCAAGTTAAATCCTTCAAATGGAAGGGAAAGTGTCAAAATAGTATCTAGAGGGTGAATAACTGGTTATGTTTGTAATGCTTTAATAGACTATCTTTATAGTCTACCTTTTTAGTGGATTTAAAAAACAACAACAACAAAGAATGTAAAGAAGACTAAATTGGCTCCTCTAGGCTTGCTACGTGTCTTTGGTTGACAAGCAACCAGAGGTGGTGGCAAAGGAACAGAATGGTAACTGGAAAGCTGATCTGACCCAAAGCAGAGAGAAGTATAATCCCTCACTATACAAAATTAGGCAGAAAAGTAAGTATCTGCTCATATCCACATGTCCCATTTTAGTCTGAGGTCTACCACTAAACATATTTATTGATTTCCAGAAGTTATTAACAATAATAATAAGTTAAGGTTCATTACATAGTAATCATGTGCTACCACTCCGCTGAGACCTTCTGCTATAATTTGGATGCTGTCCATTTAATCTCATGCTAAATTGAAATCCCCAGTGTTGGAGGTGAAGCCTGGTAGGAGGTGAATAGATCATGGGGGCAGATCCCTAATGGCTTGGTGCTGTCCTCACAACAGTGAGTAAGTTCTTGTGAGATCTAGTTGCTTAAAAGTGTATGGCACTGCCCCACTCCTGCTCCTGCTCTCACCATGTGAAACACCAACTCATCCTTTGCCTTCTGCCATAACTGTAAGCAGCCCAAGGCCTCACCAGAAGCCGAGCAGATGCTGGTGCCATGTTTCCTGTACAGCCTGCAAAACTGTGAGCCAATTAAACCTCTCTTCTTTATAAATTACCCAGTCTCAGAAATTTCTTTATATGAATGCAAGAATGACCTAACACACCTGCTAAGATTGAGTGGTAAGCAGGATGAACATGAGTCCCCCTTTCCTGAAGAAGTTGATAATCTAATGAATGGAAAAGATATTAAAATAAGTATTAAAAGGATATTATAATTATAGTGAGTGTTATGAAATCAAGTACAGGTTGCTTATAAAAGTAAATACAGGGAAACTGATGACTATGGAAAACTGATATTAAAGTTTAGACATGAAGGATAAACAGGAGTTAGGTTAAAAACCATTCCAGTAAAAGAAAGCATGATGCAAGACGATGCTGTACAGAGTAACAGTTTGGTGTATTCACAGAACACAGAAGCCAATACAGCTTGACCGTGGTGAGTAAAGGGGGAGAATGGTCATGATAAATCTGGAGAATTGGCTAGGCATCACATTATATGGGCTGTTGCAGGCCACACTAAGGATTTAGCATTTAATCCCCAGGACAATAAGAAGCTATTAAAGGGTTTTAGGCAGGAAACTGACATTTAGATTTGCAATCTTACACAATCTATGCTATGCAGAGAACAAAGCGGGATAAGAGTGTGTGTGTGTGTAGTAATTAAAGAAAAGGATACAGCCTAGGCAAGAGATTAATAGTGGCTTGAATTAGGGAAGTGGCAGTGTTGATGGAGACAAAATGACATATTTGAGATATATTTAGAAGTAAGAATAAACAGGACTTTGTAATTGATTGCCTATGAGGTATAAGGTGAAGAAGATATCAGTGATAGTTTTCTGCTATGAGTAACTAGGGAGATAATGTATAATTAAGATGGGGAACACTGGAGAAGGAGCTGGTCTGACGGCAAGAACCAAGGTTCTATTTTGTACATACTGAGTTTGAGATGACTATCGGTAGACATACAATTGGATTCAGTTACACAGACGGACTATAGGCCTGGAGTTCAGTAGGGAAGTCTGGGCTGAAGGCATAAATGTGGGAATGCGTAGACACACATAAATATTATTTGAAGTTCATGTGAGTAGTTACAAACAACTAAGAGTGTGGAATTAGAATGAACTTCAGATATACTCACTTGAATGTCAACATTTAAGAGTTGGGTAGAAGAGGTGAAAAGGGACTGAGAATGAGCAGTCTGCAAAGTAGGAAGAAAATCAGTAGAAATGATCATGGAAGCACAGAGCCCAGAGTGTTTAAGTAAGGTAGAGGTGGCCAAATATGATAGAAAGTCCTTAAAGATTAATTAACAAGATCAGCTTTAGTGAAAGACTATAAAAGATGCTGGATTGAAATTAGGTTAAAAAAATAGATAGTATATGGATAATCTTTGTCATTCAAGAAATCTGACCATTAGATTATCAGTATGGATGATCTTTATCATTCAAGAAATCTGGATCACCCCTGCACTAAGATTCATTATCTCACTTAATCCTCAAAATTACCATTATCCTTATTTTATAGATGAGGACACTGAGGTTTACCCCAAGGTTATGGGACAAGCCTAATTTTCTCATCTCATCTAGATGAGCCCTAAAAGTCCTTCTACTTCCATGAAAAAATGAAAAACTATACCTCTGTTTCTGTCCCACAGTCATAATAAATTTAGCATCTTTCACAAGAATAGAAGCAGCCTGTTGCATACCCTTCCTTGCTGCACAAAACTGAAAATAAATTCATAACTTTTGTATTAATCATGTTAAAAACTGAATATACTAAAAATAAGCTATCAACAATCCATACCACAAGTATGGGTCTTTTTTTTTTATACTTTAAGTTCTAGGGTACATGTGCACAACGTGCAGGTTTGTTACATATGTATACATGTACCATGTTGGTGTGCTGCACCCATTAACTCATCATTTACATTAGGTATATCTCCTAATGCTATCCTTCCCCCTGACCCTCTCCCCACAATAGGACCCGGTGTGTGATGCTCCCCTTCCTATGAAACTTAGTTTGGCTGGATATGAAATTCTGGGTTGAAAATTCTTTTCTTTAATAATGTTGAATATTGGCCCCCATTCTCTTCTGGCTTGGAGAGTTTCTGCCGAGAGATCTGCTGTTAGTCTGATGGGCTTCCCGTTGTGGGTAACCCGACCTTTCTCTCTGGCTGCCCTTAACATTTTTTCCTTCATTTCAACTTTGGTGAATCTGACAATTATGTGTCTTGGAGTTGCTCTTCTCGAGGAGTATCTTTGTGGCATTCTCTGTATTTCCTGAAGTTGAATATCGGCCTTCCTTACTAGGTTGGGGAAGTTCTCCTGGATGACATCCTGAAGAGTGTTTTCCAACTTGGTTCCATTTTCCCCCTCACTTTCAGGCACACCCATCAGACGTAGATTTAGTGTATTCACATAATCCCATATTTCTTGGAGGCTTTGTTCATTTCTTTTTCCTCTTTTTTCTCTAGACTTCTCTTCTCACTTCGTTTCATTCATTTGATCTTCAGTCATTGATACTCCTTCTTCCAGTTGATCAAGTCGGTTACTGAAGCTTGTGCATTTGTTACGTATTTCTTGTGTCATGGTTTTTAACACTCTCAGTTCATTTATGGCCTTCTCTGCATTGATTATTCTAGTTATCCATTCTTCCATTCTTTTTTCAAGATTTTTAGTTTCTTTGCGCTGGGTACGTAGTTCCTCCTTTAGCTCTGAGAAATTTGATTGACTGAAGCCTTCTTCTCTCAACTCATCAAAGTCATTCTCCGTCCAGCTTTGATCCATTGCTGGCGATGAGCTGCGTTCCTTTGGAGGGGGAGATGTGCTCTGATTTTTTGAATTTCCGGCTTTTCTGTCCTACTTTTTTCCCATCTTTGTGGTTTTATCTGCCTTTGGTCTTTGATGATGGTGACGAACTGATGGGGTTTTGGTGTGGGTGTCCTTTCTGTTTGTTAGTTTTCCTTCTAACAGTCAGGACCCTCAGCTGTAGGTCTGTTGGAGATTGCTTGAAGTTCACTCCTGACCCTGTTTGCCTGGGTATCAGCAGCGGGGGCTGCAGAAGATAGAATATTGCTGAACAGCGAGTGTTGCTGTCTGATTCTTGCTCTGGAAGCTTCGTCTCAGGGGTGTACCCTGCCGTGTGAGGTGTGAGGTGTTGGTCTGCACCTAGTAGGGGATGTCTCCCAGTTAGGCTACTCAGGGGTCAGGGACCCACTTGAGCAGACAGTCTGTCCGCTCTCAGATCTCAACCTCCGTGCTGGGAGATCCACTGCTCTCTTCAAAGCTGTCAGACAGGGTCATTTATCTCTCCCGAGGTTTCTGTTGCTTTTTGTTTAGCTATGCCCTATTCCCAGAGATGGAGTCTACAGAGATAGGCAGGCACCCTGAGCTGAGGTGCGCTCCACCCAGTTCGAGTTTCCCAGTGGCTTTGTTTACCTACTAAAGCCTCAGCAATGGCGGGCGCCCCTCCCCCAGCCTCACTGCTGCCCTGCAGTTAGATCTCAGACTGCTGTGCTAGCAATGAGGGAGGCTCCGTGGGCATGGGACCCTTTGGGCCAGGTGTGGGATATAATCTCCTGGTATGCCGTTTGCTAAGACCCCTGGTAAAGCACAGTATTAGGGTGGGAGTTACCCAATTTTCCAGGTGTTGTGTTTCTCAGTTTCCCTTGGCTAGGAAAAGGGATTCCCTTCCCCCTTGTGCTTCCCAGGTGAGGCGATGGCTCCCCCTGCTTCAGCCTCGCTGGTCGGGCTGCACCAGCTGACCAGCACTGATTGTCCGGCACTCCCCAGTGAGATGAACCCAGTACCTCTGTTGAAAATGTAGAAATCACCCGTTCTCTGTGTCGCTCACGCTGGGAACTGGAGCCTGGAGCTGCTCCTATTCGGCCATCTTGCTCTGGGGCTGTTTGTTTGTTTTTGAGATGGAATCTCACTCTGTCGCCCAGGCTGGAGTGCAGTGGTGGGATCTCCACTCACTGCAAACTCCGCCTCCCGGGTTCATGCCATTCTCCTGCCTCAGCCTCCAGAGTAGCTGGGACTACAGGCGCCCGCCACCACACACGGATAATTTTTTTATTTTTCGTAGAGATGGGGTTTCACCGTGTTAGCCAGGATGGTCTTGATCTCCTGACCTCATGATCCACCTGCCTTGGCCTCCCAAAGTCCTGGGATTACAGGCGTGAGCCATTGCGCCCAGCCTATCATGCTGTTTTATTTGTCAATGCAGATCTAGAAGAAAATCATTCTTGGCTAAGCGGGATTGCTTACACCTGTAATCTCAGCACTTTGGGAAGCCAAGGAAGGCAGATCACTTGAGGTCAGGAATTCAAGACCAGCCTGGCCAACATAGCAAAACCCTGTTCCCACTACAAATACAAAACTTAGCCAGGAGTGGTGTCTCGCACCTGTAACCCCAGTTACTTGGGTGGCTGAGGCAGGAGAATCACTTGAACCTGTGAAGTAGAAGTTGCAGTGAGCTGAGATTTCACCACCGCACTCAAATACAAACAAATCCACCTATGAAAATCACACATATTCATTTACCAAATATTTTCTGAGCTCCTATAATGTGCTAGACACTGAGAGTGGCAGTGCAAACACAAAGATCTAGTAAATCCCAGCTGTCCCAATCTAGTGATCACAACCTAGTGAAAGGTAGAAAAAAAAATAAGTTAAAAAAAATACATCATCAAAGGCTTTGGACTGTATATAGTTGAAATACGGAAATTCTTTGAAAACACTTCTAAATTTTGCCACTTACAATAACATTAAGGAGTCAAATATTTCAGAATTTTAAAAATTGGTTACTTTTAATTTTAAAATTAAGTTACATTAATATTCATTCTGACAACGTTTAATGATGAGGTTTTAACGTTTGCTATTTGACATCTTAAGAAAAGAATTATCATAAATTATTCTAGTCTCCAGTCACATTCCATATTCTGAAAAGAACTTGCAAAGTTCCTATAGGGAAATAAGAGATTATATAAGGGTTATACTTGAGTGCTAAATATGATGGAAGAGATGCAAGTACATAATGGCAAGTAAATCAGAACTATAGTTCTGGTTTATCTTTTCCAGAGTAGTGCTTTTTCTTATTTACCTTGACAAGGCCACTTGATTTTTATCTCTTCTTCAATGTACAGAATTTCACTCAACTATTTTATTAAGCATTGATTGTACTTCATTAGCTGATGTGTTTCTGGTTACCTAATACTAAATCTCTTTGTTTTTGATAATTGAATTGTGTTAGGTGGTGGGTTTAATTGTAATTATCAACACACTGGCTTGACAGGAAGAACTTAAATCATCCTTCCCCTATAAGAAAGTTCAAAAATATCAATAGATATGAAGAATAAACTGTGCCCTCTCCAAGGTGAGGGTCTATTGACAGATTGGGAGATATCTGTATTTACATGGTATTCTTCTTACAATATATCAACTATAGTCATTGAACACTATATACAGAATACATTAATAGATTTAGAAAGCTGTGGGAAGTTGTAAATAAAGAAGAAAATGAGTTCCTACAATTGAGACTGTTATAATCTATTAGAAGATATAAGATGGTTAAGAACATTATCTGAGAACACAAGTACACAGTTATTTAAACAACTGGATTTTTATAAAGATATGCAAGAACTGATGGATTGCTGTAGTGAGCCTGTCTAAACTTTGATCATATTACTTCTCTGATCAAATCCTCCCTTTCTCTCAAAATATATGGCTATAAGGCTCTACATGATCTTGTCTTCCCACTGCGAATCCCTCCCCGCATCAGCCCCTGCCTTTATCTCTCTGACTTCATGTCCTACTACTCTTTCCCCCGACTCATCTCCTCTAGCTATACTGAACTCTGCTGTTCTTCAAAAACATCAGCCATGTTCCTGCCATGAGGCCTTCCCCTGCCTAGACTGTTACTCCCTCCATATTTCCTTGGCTCTTTTCTCTCCATTAAGTGCTTACATCTGACCTTCTCAAGGTCTACCCTAAGTACTGTTTAATTCTACACCCTGAGCCACGAATCCCAGCAGTCCCAATTTAACCCCCTTACCCTGCTCTACTTTTTTCTTTTCCCATAATAGTCACCACTTTCTAAAAAACTCTGTGACTTATTTATGTTATTACAGTTGTTGAGATCTAGCTTCTTCCCCACCCTCATCCCAAGAATTATATCTCCTCAAAAGCAAGGATTCATTGTCTGTTTTCTTCAGTGACATATCTCAAATACCAAGAACAGTGCCTGACACATAGTAAGTACTCAGTTAATACAGGTTTGCAATTATTACATCAAGCAGTTAATTTATAAATCCTCATTTTACTTTCTGGTGTGCAAAGTGTCATATCTGCGCCAAAACAAAAACATAATTTTGAATTTGAAAATCTATCAGCTTTAGAAGGAATCTCATTTTTCCTTCAAAGCATGTCTCTTTCTATCAAATATTTATTTGTAACAAGCTCTCAAGTGGGCCATTATGTTGGTTTTCTCTCATTAGATAGTTCCATATCAATTTATAGAATCAGTGTTTCAGCTCATAGGAAAACTCAACTGCTAACGTCATTTATCATCACTATCAACAACTGAAATCAATTTTTTGCCTTACATTCAATAAACTCTCAGCAGTGTCACTGAAATTATGGGGAAAATGTCTGCAGAACTGAAAATGACAAGACTACTGTGGTAGGATCAATCTGAGAAAACTTCTATTTCCCTGAGGATTCAAATGTAGTAAAATATTTAGAGAGAATAAGAAAATAAGGTATGTCCAAGTAATCTGCAAACTCTCAAATTATCACAAATAGCATTCAGTCTTCCACTTTAAATACATACTTGGAAACAAGGTATAGGACAATGAGTTTTATACAAAATGAACTTTTTGGACAATAAATCAGTGGACACAAGTGTAAGCAGTAGTCCTAACTAATAAAGACCCCTAAACAACAGAACCACTTCAGCTGTGCTAATATAGCAAAGATCCTCAAAGCTCTTTAAAGGTCAGTGTCATATTATGAAAAGGCTTTCCAGTAAGGGATAAGAAGAATCAGCCATTGTACAGATAATTAAACATCTTTAACAGGTTACTGCTAATGTATTTCCCATGTTTCCATCCTATTTTGATCACCAGAGGAAAGAAAGTGTGGCAGCATTGAGACACCATGCTGAATAAAGTGCTAAACACTGGCTCTGTTTATAGTTACTATATCAACATGTATAACCCTCTTATTGATCCCTCTCCCTCATTTTTACTATCTGCATTGGAGGCGATTTTTCATGAGAAGTCAGGCAAATATTTTCTAACCATACTTCAGAATTATCTCAGATGATCCCTTGCGTACCCAGGATTAGAGTTATTGTTGCCAGATTTCTCTAGCGCAGCTGTGCAATATCTGGAATTCAGTTTTCATTTTGTCAACTAGACTATAACTTCTGTGGATGCTAGAACACTCCCAAGCATTGAGTCACTAATTATATATTCCTAAAGCATAGTTTTAATGATGATATTTGACCAGCTCAAAAATATTACATGGTTTCTCCTTATTACAGAGATTGTAAGTATTTTCACTACAAAAAATAAGTAACTATGAAAGGTGATAGATACATTAATTAGCCTGCTTGTGGTAATTATTTTCGCAATGTTTACATATAAAAAAATTATGTTGTACTCCTTAAATATATACCATTTTTATTTGTCAATTATACCTCAACAAAGCTGGGGGGAAAATAAAAAATAAAAATAAAATAAAATAAACTTTTGACCTTGGTATTCATGACATTATATGATATGATCCTAAGATAACTAGCTAACATTTCTTATTACTTCTTTAATCATATCTTTCCCTTCAGTCAAACTGGAAAGCTTATTCTTTCCAAATGTATTTCATACTTTTTTACCTTCACCCTTGCTTATGTCTATACTTTTGCCAGAACAATTTCCTTACTTTACCTGCCTTACTTTATTTGCCTTTCAATGTATTTGGAAATAGGCAGGTAAGTAAGTCATGATCCTTGCCTTCAAATAATTCACAGATCATGGGGAAATAGTCACATAAACTGCTGGTGAATTAAAACAGAATAAATGCACTATTATAGGCATACAAAGGGTATTAAAGAAGCAAAGACAATGTTACCTCCAGAACACACAAATGTACTGAAAATATTTACGCTGGAAATGCCCAGACATGAAACTTGGATTCTATGTAAAAACTCCAAAATCGATTTTCAAAAATACTAGATCTGTGGAAATGTCCCCATTCCATACAATATCCCATTCTCATCCATTTCCCCTGCCCAGTTCAACCCAATTTGGCTGCTCTTTCTCAAAGGATGAGAAGTAATCTGTACCTATTTGTAAGTAAATATGCTCAGAGTTCTGCCAATAATACAAATCTGACTTCTGTAATGAACTTGTCATAAACTGATAACAAACAGTTCACAAATTGGCACCAGTCTGCAGTGACACCTTGAGTAGCACTATCACACACATACTTCTTTTTCTTTTTTTTTTTTTTTTTTTTTTTTTTTTGAGATGGAGTCTCACTCTTTTCCCAGGCTGGAATGCAGTGGCACAATCTCAGGTTACTGCAACCTCCACCTCCCAGGTTCAAGCAATTCTCCTGCCTCAGCCTCCTGAGTAGCTGGGATTACAGGCACACACCACCACGCCCAGCTAATTTTTTACATTTTTAGTAGAGACGAGGTTTCACCATGTTGGTCAGACTGGTCTCGAACTCCTGACCTCGTGATCTGGCTGCCTCGGCCTTCCAAAGTACTGGAATTACAGGTGTGAACCACTGCACCTGGCCACATGTACCTCTTACATTACCAAAAAGATTAACTTTTCCTTATTTTTCTCCATCAACCAAAATAAACAGAAACACAATTAAACAAAATGTTTTAAAATTATGATTTAATAAATATAAAGCAGCTATTGTAAATAACTTTAAAGGATACGAATTTCTGTGACAGCCTTCAAGGAACCTAAACCATTTTCTGTTACCTCTGAAAAAAAATCCTACATATTTATGTAAACATTTAAAAAAAATGTAATGGTCAGAAGCTAGGACCTGAAATGAATATTTTTAACCTTTCCATAAGAACTGTTTCAATAAAACGAACACAACTTTTTATTGAGAGCAAAGTTAAAAATATTTTTAGCACACAGGATAAAATATTTTAACACACAGCCCAGCTTAGAAAATAATGCAACATAATAAAAAATGCAGAAATTGCACAGAGAGATAATCTACTCAAATTTACTGTATTTTTACATTTTTCCATATGCTGAGAAATGCAGATTAGTCTGTACTCATAAAATGAACTGAAAAAGCAAGAAATTACTTTGAATATCATGAGGCTGCAAAGCAACTGGAAAAGATGGTCTTTGAACATGCCTTTTCCGATTTCAGAAGCAGAAAAAGCATTATCTGCTGTAAACACATTTGCAGAATATTGAAATTTCTGCCTACTATTGCTATAGTTCCTTGATTTCCCTTTGTTCATTTCTGTTTGTACAATTTTCACTGAGCCAATGTGAGAGTCCAATTCACTTTCATTAGAATAAGCACTCCCATGTATACTGTCAGATATTTTAAATAATCTGCAAAAAAAAAGACCCACATATTTCCTCACTTGTAACACTTGCTTGGAATATGAAAAACTAGCATAAAATTAGCCCCTTTAAAAACATTCATAGATTATGGTTTACTCAAAAAAGCTAAACATTCTCCTAAAATATAACTTGCTAAGTTTACCACCGAAGTATGTCTACTTTCCTAAAACTCAGAGAAATCCATTTGTGGTAGTCAGCCTCCAAAAACGGCCCTAAAGATCCTTGCCTGCTCCTCACCCCTTTGCAATCTCCTACAAATTGAATCGTGGAATCAGGACTGGCCTGTCTAACTAGCAGAGTACTGCGGAAGTGCAAATGTTTGACTTACAAGGCTAGGTAATGAAACACGTTGCCCCTTTCCCCATGGTCTCTTAGATCTCTCACTCTGTGGAGAGCTAGTCACAATACAAAGAGAGCACTCAAGCAACCCTATGAAGAGGCCAGGTGGAGAGGTACTGAGGTCTCCTGTCAACAACCAGCACTGACTCTTCAGTCAAGGACAGCAAGCCACCTTGAAGAGAGACCTGATAGCTCCTGTCAAGCTTTCAGATGACTGCAGCATGTCTAACATTTTGATTGTGGCCTTCTTGTGAGAGGCCCCCAATATCTTTATGCATTCTCACAAGAGAGCCTAAGCCAGAACTACTAGCTAAGTTGTTCCTAAATTCCTAACCTGTAGAAAATGTGAGAGATAATAATGTTTACTATTGTTTTAAACTACTAAATTTTGGGATAATTTTATTACACAACAACAGATAACTAATATTCCATTTAAAGTCAGTAAAGTGCTTAAAAGAGAGAAAAACCTACTAAATATAGTCACATTAAATAGTAAATTTTATAACACCTAATAGTAGTTAAATTTAACTGAAGTGATTCAAGTTACTCAATTACATTAACATATTAAATTTATAGGAATAAATTAACAGACTTGTTATGAATTAAAAGTTGTCAGCAACTGCATTTCACACCACAGAAGCTACCAGATAAGACAGTTTTCCTAGCCAATCAAATCAGCACTGTGTATTCCCCCAAAAAGGAAAAGATGTAAACTAAGTATATTAGCAGATTAAATCGTCCCAAACTCTATATCCAATAACCACTTCAATGTAAGAACTACTTCTTTGCAAAGTTCTAAAAACAAGCAAACACTTTATCTTTATGACTGTACTGCATTGTATTTGACTGATCAAAAGACAATCTATCAAAATAACTTGTTCACAATATCCCTAAGGGATGAAGCAACCATTAAGGTTCCTAATAAAACACTCACATCTTATAGAATAAGTAATGGAGACAACTTATCCATTCAGGGCTGAAGATCAAGTTTAATTAGCAATGGCCAGTGATTTCATCAATCTTGTCTATGAAATGGACCCTCCATTAAAACGCCTAAACAACAGGGTTCTGAGAGCTTCTGGAATGGTGAACACATCAGGTTCACAGAGTGACATGCTCGGAGAAGTTATGGGAACTCTGTACTCCCTCCCTCATATTTTGCTGTATGTATCTCTTTCATCTGGAGTTGTACCCTTTATAATAAGCTGGTAAATGTAAGTAAAGTATTTCCCTTAGGTCTCTGAGTGATTCTAGCAAATTACTAAACCTAAGATGGGGTCATGGGAAGCCTCAAATTTGTAGTCAGCCAGACAGAAATGTGGGCAGCCTGGGAATCTCATTTTCAGCTGGAATTCAAAGTGGGGTCAGTCTTACAGAACTGTTATACTTGATGTAAATGACAAGTTGATGGTTGCAGCACACCAACATGGAACAAGTATACATATGTAACAAACCTGCACGTTGTGTACATGTACCCAAAACTTAAAGTATAAAAAAAAAACAAAAAACTGAGCCTTCAAACTGTACGGTCTGATTCTAATTCCAGGAGTTAAGTGTCAAATTGATTTAAACTGTTAGATGCCAAGTTGGTGTCAGAGAATCAATCGGTGTCAGTCAACACCCAGTCTTTACATTTATGGTCAGCTGATTTCCAATGACAGTGCCATGACATTCAGTAGGAGAAGAACAGTCTTTTCAACAAATGACGCTGAAACAACTGAGTATCTATCTACATGCAAAAAGAATGAGGATGGACTCCTACTTCACACAAATATTTAAAATATTTAATAATAGATCACAAACGTAAATGTGAGAGCTAAAAACTCTGAAACCCTTAAAAGAAAACTTAAGAGTAAATCTTCATGACCTTGGATCAGGCAATAGTTTCTTAGATATGACACCAAAAACATAAGCAACCAAAGTAACGCCAAATAAGTATTACATCAAAACGAAAGCATAAGCATAAAAGAAAAATTAGATAAACTGGACTCTATCAAAATTTAAAACTTGTGCTGCAAAGAACACCATCAAAAAACTGAAAACCCACAGAATAGGGGGAAATACCTGCAAATCATACAGATGATAAGAGACTTTGAGAATAAAGAACTCTTAAAACTCAACAATTAAAAGACAAATAGCCCAATTAAAATATGGACAAAGGACCTGAATAAGACATTACTCCAAAGAAGACATACAAATGGCTGATAATCACATGAAAAGATTCTTAACATTATTGCTATAGACTGGATATTAATGTCCCTCCCTCCAAATTCATTTGTTGAGGCCCTAATCCTCAACGTTTTTTTTTGTTTTGTTTTTTGTTTTTTGTTTGTTGAGATGGAGTCTTGCTCTGTCACCCATGCTGGAGTGCAGTGACGGGCGTGATCTCAGCTCACTGTAACCTCCGCCTCCCGAGAGGCAATTCTCCTGCCTCAGCCTCATGAGTAGCTGGGATTACAGGCGCTTGCCACCACACCCGGCTAATTTTTGTATTTTTAGTAGAGACGGGGTTTCACCATGTTGGTGAGGCTGGTCTCAAACTCCTGACCTTATGATCTGCCTGCCTCAGCCTCCCAGTGTTATGGTATTTGGAGGTGGGGCCTTTGGAAGGTCAATGGGTTTAGATGAGGTCATGAGGGTACCTCCCCATGATGGAATTAATGCCCTTATAATAAGAGGATGAAACATGAGTTCTCTCTGTTTATACACACACCAAAGAAAAACCACTGGAGAACATAACTAGGAAGAGGGTCCTCATCAATAACCCAACCATGCTGGCACTCTGATTTCTGACTTCCAGTCTCCAGAATCATGAGAAACAAATGTTTATTATTTACACCACCCAATCTATAGTATTTCATTGTAGCAGCCCAAAATAACTAAGACAATTAGTCATTACGAAAATGCACATCAACACCACAATGAGATACCTCTTCACACACCCAGTAGGATGGCTATAATACAAAAGACAGACAATAACAAGTGCTGGCCAGAATGTGGAGAAACTGGAACCCTCAAATATTGCTGAATGGGACTGTAAAGTGATGCAACCACTTTGAAAAACAATTTGGCAGTTCCTCAGAAAAGTGAAATATAAAGTTACCATATGACCCAGCAATTCTATTCTGGGTTTATATCCAAAGAATTGAAAACACATATTCACGCAAAAACTTGCATGCATTTTCATAGCAATATTATTCACAATATACAAAAAGAGAAAACAACCCAAATGTCCATCAACTGATAAGTGAATAAACAAAATGTGATATATCTATTTAATGGACTATTATTTAGCCAGAAGAAAATTGAAATACTGGCCGGGTGCGGTGGATCACGCTTCTAATCCCAACACTTTGGGAGGCCAAGGCAGACAGATCACAAGGTCAAGAAATGAAGACCATCCTGGCAAACATGGTGAAACACTGTATCTACTAAAAATACAAAAATTAGCTGGGTGCGGTGGCGCATGCCTTTAGTTCTAGCTACTGGGGAGGCTTAGGCAGGAGAATTGCCTGAACCTGGGACGCAGAGGCTGCAGCGAACCAAGATTGCACCACTGCACTCCAGCCTGGGTGAGAGAGCGAGATTCCATCTCAAAAAAAAAAAAAAAAAAAAAAAAGAATGAAATACTGATACATAATGCAACATGCATGAACCTTAAAAATGTTATGTTAAGTGCAGCCCTTCATGCTAAAAACTCTCGATAAACTAGGTATTGATGGGACATATCTCCAAATAATAAGAGCCATTTATGAAAACTCACAGCAAATATCATACCGAGTGGGCAAAAACCAGAAGCATTCCCTTTGAAAACTAGCACAAGACAGGGATGCCCTCTAGAACCACTCCTGTTCAACATAGTGTTGGAAGTTCTGGCCAGGGCAATCAGGCAGGAGAAAGAAATAAAAGGTGTTCAATTAGGAAAAGAGGAAGTCAAATTGTCCTGTTTGCAGATGACATGATTATAAATTTAGAAAACCCCATCATCTCAGCTCAAAATCTCCTTAAGCTAATAAGCAACCTCAGCAAAGTCTCAGGATACAAAATTAATGTGCAAAAATCACAAGCATTCCTATACACCAATAACAGACAGAGGGCCAAATCATGAGTGAACTCCCATTCACAATTACTACAAAGAGAATAAAATACCTAGGAATCCCACTTACAAGGGACGTGAAGGACCTCTTCAAGAAGAACTACAAACTACTGCTCAACGAAATAAAAGAGGACACAAACAAATGGAAGACATTTCATGCTCATGGATATGAAGAATCAATATCATGAAAATGGCCATACTGCCCAAGGTCATTTGTAGATTCAATGCCATCCCCATCAAGCTACCAATGACTTTCTTCACATAATTGGAAAAAACTACTTTAAAGTTCATATGGAACCAAAAAAGAGCCTGCCTTGCTAAGACAATCCTAAGCAAAATGAACGAAGCTGGAGGCATCACACTACCTGACTTCAAACTATACTACAAGGCTACAGTAACCAAAACAGCACAGTACTGGTACCAAAACAGAGGTATAGACAAATGGAACAGAACAGAGACCTGGGAAATAATACCACACATCTACAACCATCTGATCTTCGACAAACCTGACAAAAACAAGAAATGGGGAAAGGATTCCCGATTTAATAAATGGTGCTGCGAAAACTGGCTAGCCATATGCAGAAAGCTGAAACTGGATCCCTTCCTTACACCTTGTACAAAGATTAATTCAAGATGGATTAAAGACTCAAATGTTAGACCTAAAACCATTAAAACCCTAGAAGAAAATCTAGGCAATACCATTCAGGACATAGGCATGGGCAAGTGCTTCATGACTGAAACACCAAAAGCAATGGCAACCAAAGTCAAAATACAGAAATGGGATCTAATTACACTAAAGAGCTTCTGCACAGCAAAAGAAACTACCATCAGAGTGAACAGGAAACCTACAGAATGGGAGAAAAATTTTGCAATCTACTCATCTGACAAAGGGCTAATATCCAGAATCTACAAAGAACTTAAATTTACAAGAAAAAAACAACCTCATTAAAAAGTGGGCAAAGGATATGAACAGACACTTCTCAAAAGAAGACATTTATGCAGCCAACAAACACATGAAAAAATGCCCATCATCACTGGCCATCAGACAAATGCAAATCAAAACCACAATGAGATACCATCTCACACCAGTTAGAATGGCAATCATTAAAATGTCAGGAAACAACAGGTGCTGGAGAGGATGTGGAGAAATAGGAACACTTTTGCACTGTTGGTGGGACTGTAAACTAGTTCAACCATTGTGGAAGACGGTGTGGCGATTCCTCAAGGATCTAGAACTACAAATACCATTTGACCCAGCCACCCCATTACTGGGTATATACCCAAAGGATTATAAATCATGCTGCTATAAAGACACATGCACATGTATGCTTATTGCGACACTATTTGCAATAGAAAAGACTTGGAACCAACCCAAATGTCCATCAATGATAGACTGGATTAAGAAAATGTGGCACAGCATCATCCTGATACCAAAGCCTGGCAGAGACACACCAAAGAAAGAGAATTTTAGATCAATATCCCTAATGAACATAGATGCAAAAATCCTCAATAAAATACTGGTGAACCAATTCCGGCAGCAAATCGAAAGCTTATCCACCATGATCAAGTGGGCTTCATCCCTGGGATGCAAGGCTGGTTCAACATATGTTTATCAATAAATGTAATCCATCATATAAACAGAACGAAAGACAAAAACAACATGATTATCTCAATAGATGCAGAAAAGGCCTTTGACAAAATTCAACAGCCTTTTATACTGAAAATTCTCAATAAATTCGGTATTGTTGGGATGTATCTCAAAATAATAAGAGCTATTTATGACAAACCCACAGCCAATATCATACTGAATGGGCAAAAAATGGAAGCATTCCTTTTGAAAACTGGCACAAGACAGGGATGCCCTCTAGAACCACTCCTATTCAACATAGTGTTGGAAGTTCTGGCCAGGGCAATCAGGCAGGAGAAAGAAATAAAGGGTATTCAACTAGGAAAAGAGGAAGTCAAATTGTCCCTGTTTGCAGATGACATGATTGTATATTTAGAAAACCCCATCATCTCAGCCCAAAATCTCCTTAAGCTGATAAGCAACTTCAGCAAAGTCTCAGGATACAAAATCAATGTGCTGTAATCACAAGCATTCCTATACACCAGTAACAGACAAACAGAGAGCCAAATCATGAATGAACTTCCATTCACAATTGCTTCAAAAAGAATAAAATACCTAGGAATCCAGCCTACAAGGGATGTGAAGGACCTCTTGAAGGAGAACTACAAATCACTGCTCAATGAAATAAAAGAGGACACAAACAAATGGAAGAACATTCCATGCTCATGGATATGAAGAATCAGTATCATGAAAATGGCCATACTGCCCAAGGTAATTTATAGATTCAATGCTACCAATGACTTTCTTCACCTAATTGGAAAAAACAACTTTAAACTTCATATGGAACCAAAAAAGAGCCCACATTACCAAGACAATCCTAAGCCCAAAGAACAAAGCTGGAGGCATCACACTACTTGATGTCAAACTATACTACAAGGCTACAGTAACCAAAACAGCATGGTCTGGTACTAAAACAGAGATGTAGACCAATGGAACAGAACAGAGTCCTCAGAAATAATACCACACATCTACAACCATCTGATCTTTGAAAACCTGACAGAAACAAGAAATGGGATTCCCTATTTAATAAATGGTGCCAGGACAACTGGCTAGCCATATTTAGAAAGTTGAAACTGGATCCCTTCCTTACACCTCGTACAAAAATTAATTCAAGATGGATTAAAGACTCAAATGTTAGACCTAAAACCATTAAAACCCTAGAAGAAAATCTAGGCAATACCATTCAGGACAAAGGCATGGGCAAGTGCTTCATGACTGAAACACCAAAAGCAATAGCAACCAAAGCCAAAATACAGAAATGGGATCTAATTAAACTAAAGAGCTTCTGCACACCAAAAGAAACGACCATCAGAGTGAACGGGAAACCTACAGAATGGGAGAAAAAATTTGCAATCTACTCATCTGACAAAGGGCTAATATCCAGAACCTACAAAGAACTCAAACAAATTTAGAAGAAAAAAACAGACAATCCCATCAAAAAGTGGGCAAAGGATATGAACAGACACTTCTCAAAAGAAGATATTTATGCAGCCAACAGACACATGAAAAAATCCCCATCATCACTGGCCATCAGACAAATGCAAATCAAAACCACAATGAGATACCATCTCACACCAGTTAGAATGGCAATCATTAAAAAGTCAGGAAACAACAGGTGCTGGAGAGGATGTGGAGAAATAGAAATACTTTTACACTGTTGGTGGGACTGTAAACTAGTTCAACCACTGTGGAAGACAGTGTGGCGATTCCTCAAGAATCTAGAACTAGAAATACCATTTGACCCAGCCACCCCATTACTGGGTATATACCCAAAGGATTATAAATCATGCTGCCATAAAGACACATGCACATGTATGTTAATTGCGGTAGTATTCGCAATAGCAAAGACTTGGAACCAGCCCAAATGTTTATCAATGATAGATGGGATTAAGAAAATATGGCACATATACACCATGGAATACTATGCAGCCACAAAAAAGGATGAGTTAATGTCCTTTGTAGGGACATAGATGAAGCTGGAAACCATCATTCTCAGCAAACTATCACAAGGACCAAAAACCAAACACCGCATGTTCTCATTCATAGGTGGGAATTGAACAATGAGAACACTTGGACACAGGAAGGGGAACATCACACACCAGGGCCTGTCGTGGAGTGGAAGGAGAGGGGAGGGATAGCATTAGGAGATATACCTAATGTAAATGACAAGTTAATGGGTGCAGCGCACCAACATGGCACATGTATACATATGTAACGAACCAGCACGTTGTGCACATGTACCCTAGAACTTAAATAAATAATAATAATAAAAAGAAAATGTGGCACATATACACCATGGAATACTATGCAGCCATAAAAAAGGATAAGTTCACATCTTTTGCAGGGACATGGATGAAGCTTGAAATCATCATTCTGAGCAAACTTTTGCAAGGACGGAAAACCTAACACCACATGTTCTCACTCATAGGTGGGAACTGAACAATAAGAACACTTGGACACAGGGTGGGGAACATCACACATCAGGGCCTGTTGTGGGGTGAGGGGCTGGGGGAGGGATAGCATTAGGAGAAATACCTAGTGTAAATGATGAGTTAATGGGTGCAGCACACCAACATGGCACATGTATACATATGTAACAAACCTGCACGTTGTGCACATGTACCCTAGAACTTAAAGTGTAATAAAAAAAAAAAAAGAAAAAATACTCACCTCCAAAAAAAATGTTAAGTGAAAGAAGCCAGACACAAATGGCCATATTTTGTATAATTCCACCTATATGAAATGTTTAGAATAGGTAAATCCATAGAGATGATAGAGACAGAAAGTAGATTAGTGGTCACCAGGTGCTGTGGAAAGGGAGGAATGAAGAGTAACTGTTAATTAGTAAGGAATTTATTTTGCAGGAGATGGAAATGTTTTAAAATTAGTTAACAGTGATGGTTGCAAAACTATGTATTATAAAAACCAATGTGGGTAAATATGTAAGAATGAAACAAATAAGAAAATAAAGTAATTCTACACTTCAAAAAGGTGAATTTTATGGTATGTAAATTATATCTTAATAAAGCCGTTATTACAAACATACAGAGATCAACATCAGCCAGACCCTTTACAGTGTCCATCAATCCTATCATTATTCTAATTAGACTGCTTTCCCATTCTCCATAATTTATTCCACTCTTCTCATTCTTGCTCAATACTCTCACTTTTTCCCTCAAACTCCACAGATAACCACATCTCCTATGTCAGAGAAAACAAAAACAATCAACTAAACTTCTTCTGAATCTTGAATCCATATACCCAATTGAGTATTTGGACTATTTATAAATATCTAAAATCAACATGGCCATATCTGTACTCATCACCTTCCCCTGAACCTGTTCTTACTTTACAGTTCTTTAAATCAAAAAAGGGCACTACCAGCCTTCATCATTCTGGCTCAAACCAAAAACCTAGGAGTCAGATCTCATATCCAATAATCACTTAAGTCCTGTGGGACTGTATCTCCTAAATCATTCTGGATTGTCTCCATTCCTGATCCCACTATCCTAGGTCTGGCTACCACTTTCTCCCATCTAGACTAATAAGACAATCTTTCTAGTGGACCTTCACAATTTATTTTAACTCCCTTCTATTAAAATGTATTCTCCATACTGGGGCCAATGAACCCTCAAAGAAAAGAAAATCTAATTTCACTCCACTGTTTAAAACTCAAGGCATTAGGAAAATGGGCCTCGAACTTTTGTATGCATAATAATCACCTGGAAAATTTGTTCAAAATGAAGATTCCTGTGTCCCACCTGGACTATTGTAGTACCATTTTTAGTAGACAGTTAAATATTACAATTATGGTTATTTTTATGTGTAGGACAAGGACTATGACACCAGGAATGCAGAAAGTAAGGAATTATTTAGGAGATAGAATTTTGCTGTTTTTCTCATTCACATTCTACCATATTTAATACTTTTAGATGTACAAATATTCAAATTTATTCACAGAATATTATTTGGTTTAATTATAATAATTACCTTTTCCGGAACACTGATGTGCTCTCTCCTTTATCTTCTGCAAAATTAACTAATTTTGTATCACCAGGAACACTCTTCTCAGGTGCTATCTCAGTGCCAATGTGATTTTTATATTTCTGAGAACAATATGTCAGCTTGCCAGCAACATGTGATAAGTCATTTTTACCTACCCCTTCTAAATTTAGATCATCCTGTTCATATTTATTAGAAGGAAAGGCAAATTGGAAATTTTGTGTTGCCAAGATATAATTTGTGTCTTCATTAGTTATCTTTGCGAAATATAATTTGTGTCTTCATTAGTTATCTTTAAATTTGATGTTAACATTTTTGGCCTCTTTTCCTGACCTACAAAAAAAGAATATATTAATTATTACATGTTCTCCATTAAAGGAAATTTTCAAAATGATGAAAAACTTTAATAAAAATTCCAAGTTAAATATGAAAGTCAAAAGCAAAACACTAATAATAAGATAATCTGTGACACCATAGGTTTTAAAATACAGGTAATTGTTACACTTATGGTATATTACATCACTAAACGACACCCAGAAATTAATAAGGAATTATTGAATTAAATCTGAAGTTTCCTTAGTACCTGCATTATAAAATAGGTTTAATTTCTTTCTGACCCATAACAAATGATATAATTATACAAGTAATTATGAAGATTTAAAATTTATATAAATGATTTACACACAGAAATACCATGACCAATTATATAAAATGTTACCAAACACAATTCATTATTAACATATCTAATGCTTTTAAGTTTGTAATCTTGTTTCTAAAATCAAAATAAAGGAATGTTTTCATCAGAGTGACAGAATTTTAAAGGTTTCTTTAGAAGCTTTATAAGAATTTTTAGGGAAGTTTAGGGGGAATTTGGATGTCTTACTAGAACTTAAATTTGCTTTAGCATCTATGTATCTACATTTTACTCTATGCTATATATTATTTGATATAAGTATATATATAACATATATGTAAATTACAAAGCTTAATAATAAAATGTATGTGTATGAGCCTATGATCCAATTTAAAAATTAAAATTTTACTAATATTCCATTAGCTCACATACATTGTTTGAGTGTGCTTGTTTTTGAGCTTTTTAAAAATGGTATCACACTGTATTTAATCTTCTGCATCTCACTTTTTTCACTGAGTATTTCTGGGAGCTGGTTACCAGGCGATCTTACCTTTAGTAAATGGCAAGGCAAAAACTGAACAGTAGTGATAGGAATTTTAATAGTAACAGAAAAAATATTCATAAAACAAAAAATCAACACGTGTGTGTAATAGTGTATTGTGTGCATTTATGTATGCATATGTATGTGTATTATATGTACAGAGAAGACAAATGTTTTAAATTTTAAGATTTGGTGGGCACTATTTTGTTTTGGGGGGTATGTATGTATTTAGAGATGGGGGGGTCTGTTTATTTATTTATTTAGAGATAGGGTCTCACTATGTTGCCCAGGCTGGAGTGCAGTGGCTATTCACAGCCTCCGAAGTAGCTGGGGCTACAGGCAAGTGCCACTGCATCCAGCTTGGTGAGCACTCTTTTTAATAAAAGAAGGATCTGACTTTCATTTTATTTCATTAAAATAAAGAAATTTTAATTGTTTACATAATGAGTATACATATTTTGGGGGGATATCTGATATTTTTGATATATGCATACACAATGTGTAATGATCAAATCAGAGTTTTTTAAAAAAATACTGCCATGAACTGTATGGGTTTGGCTTCATAAAGAATAAGTGATAATTTATCAAACAGTTTATTACTTTCTTTTTTTTTTTTTGAAACGGATTCTCCCTCTATTGCCCAGGATAGAGTAATACAGTGGTGCGACCTCGGCTCACTGCAACCTCCGCCTCCTGGGTTCATGCCATTCTCCTGCCTCAGCCTCCCGAGTAGCTGGGACTACAGGCGCATGCCACTACACCCAGCTAGTTTTTTTGTATTTTTAGTAGAGATGGGGTTTCACCATATTGGCCAGGATGGTCTCGAACTCCTGACCTCGTGATCCGCCCACCTCGGCCTCCCAGACTTTCTAATTATTACTCTAACTCCTGAGTATCTGAAATTTCTGAAATCAATACCCAATATGAGTATACATATTTTGGGGGCATATGCAATATTATGATACATGCATACACAATGTGTAACAATCAAATCAGGGCTTTAAAAAATATATTGCCATGAACTGTATGGGTTTGGCTTCAAAACAAATATGTGATAATTTACCTAACAGTTTATGACTTTCTAATTCTTCCTCTAACTCCTGAGTATCTGGAATTTCTGAAATCAGTGGAGCAGGAGGGAGAAACCAATCTAATGACTTTTCATTATCTGGATGGCTATATTAAATATAAAAATGTGAGTATATATGTTAATAAAGATGTAACATGAGAAGCTATGTATTTATTAAACATTACTCAATTATAGACTCTTAAACATCCTATAAATTAACTTTCTGTCAGCACTTTGATTTATCCCTACACAGCAGTGTTCTCAACCTTTTACCCTCATGTATCATAGGATTAATGATTCTGTTGTGTGAGATATGCTACCTAAATAATAGCAATAACTCTATTTCCTTTTCTCCAATTCAAATGCCAGTAACAGGAATCTTAAATCTGCTCCAATATAAAAACAAAGAAGTAAATCATTCTCAAACTTTAGCATTTTAACTATTACAAGTAACAAATTACTTGACATACCTCACAACTAATCACGGGTCACCAATGTGTAAATGACACCATCACTGGTATTCCAGAGCTGGGATCCAAAACCCCTGGGCCACAGACTGATACTGGCCTGTTAGGAACCCGGCTGCACAGCAGGAGGTGAGCAGCAGGCAAGTGAGCATTACTGCCTGAGCTCCAACTCCTGTCAGATTAACAAGGGCATTAGATTCTCACAGGAGTGCGAGCCCCATTGTGAACTGCACATGAAAGGGCTCTAGGTTGCATGCTCCTTATGAGAATCTAATGCCTGATGATCTGAGGTGGAACAGTTTCATCCTGAAACTATCTGTGGAAAACTGTCTGCAAATTCAGTCCCTGGTGCCAAAAAGGTTGGGGACCGTTGTTCTAGAGTATTCCTATAATATTATTACAAATTAATGTCCTAACCTAAATATTCTTAGTCCAGAACCATCTACAAACTACAGAAAAATCCAAGAAATAATTTGAAATTGACAATCTCTTTATAACCTATAGTAATTGATATTTTTGCCACCCTGTTGGCATCATTAACTACCCCTCCTTGTCTTTCAACTGTGATCGTGTTAACTGATACTGCTTTAATGGTTCCTTTCCCATCAAAGTTGACTTGTTCTTCATTAGGACAAAAAGATAAGTGTTGGATGACAGGAAATAAAGTTGAGAAGAGCATCATATATTTTGCCTATACCAAGTCCCAAAGATTTTATGATCTAGTCATTTAGTATGTTACACTCTCTAAAGTGAGAGACTCAGTCTTTTACTTTTCTGTCTCTCAGAGCACCTAGCACATAGCTACTCTGACCATATTTTCCAAGTAAAAAATCTACAACGCATTATCTGGCAATGTCTGACAGACTGTTTAATAACAGGCCAGATCTTTTAAAATTTAGGACTGCGCCAGAGGGTGCCCAAGATCACCCCCAGTTCAATAATTCCCTAAAATGACTCATAAGACTCAGCATACAGTCCTACACATGGCTACCAGGACAAAGTTCAAGGAAAACCAGGCATGAGCTTTTAAGAGTCTTCTCCTAGCAGACTGTGGGAGGCACTTAATTATCTCAGTAATGACTTAGGACAATACCCATGAAATGTTGCCAAAGAAGGGAAGCTCTTCAGGGACTCAATGCCCAGGTTTTTATTGGGGGCTAACTAACATTAGCATAAGCATTCCCTGTCTGGCACACACCTAAATTCCAGAATCACAGAAAAAAAGCGGGTGTTCACATAAACCATATTATTTGTATAAACAGTTTACACACAGTAAGCCACTGTTGTCAGCTAATGAAGGGGATCTTCCTGAAATCTAAGTTCTCAGACTCTAGCCAAAGCCAACCTTGCAAGCAGGCCTTTTCAAGAACAGCAGTTTAGGCTGCTATGTTAACTCTTTTCTACACAAGGACTATTTAAGAAAATCCAAGAAAGAGGAATAATAGCTCTACTATTCTGCCTCTTAATAAAATCAAATCTTCCTTATAATTTCCCAATCTTTTTTCCAGAGGTGACATCATCATCCCAGTCACCCAGAATCCAAACCACAGTATCTTTTTTACTAAGTAGATCTAGATACATATTAGGTCTTATTGTATATTCCTTTTAATGCTTCCTAAATTCATCATTTCCTTTGTGTTTCCATGGTCATTATCATAATCAAGGCTCTTATTAACTTGTCTTAACTGCCCTCACTGCCTCCAGGCTTTCTCTCTGATTAATTTTACAGGTTCCTACCACATTCATTTGGAATTATTTTCATTACATTACTTCATTCAAAATCCTTCAGTGGCTTTGAAAGATTGCCAAACTTCCTAGTGGCCTTAGACCACCTTACAGTTTTAACTCTCCTACACATACCTTATAGTCCAAACTAAACTGAACTCCCTGTTGTATAACAAATAGATAATGCATTCTGTCTCTCCTCATCTTTTTTTCTCCTACTGAGACAAGTCTCACTCTGCCACCCAGGTTGGAGTGCAGTGGCGAGATCTCAGATCACTGCAACCTCCACCTCCTGGGTTCAAGTGATTCTCATGCCTCAGCCTCCCCAGTAGCTGGGATTACAGGCATATACCACCATGTCTGGCTACTTTTTGTATTTTTAGTAGAGACGGCGTTTCACCATGTTGGCCAGGATAGTCTCAAACTCCTGGACTCAAGTGATCTGCCCACCTCAACCTCCCAAAGTGCTGGGATTACAGGTGTAAGCCACCGTGCCTGGTCACTCCTCACCTGCATTCAAAGATATTTACTCAGCTTTCCCCTGTGCCTTGCCCCACTCCGATATCTACCTACAGAAATCCACTATTTTATTCATTCATTAATCCATTCAGTAATTATTTACTGAGTACTATGTACCAGGTATTGTTCTAGGCACTAGAGCTTATATTCAAAGGCTGGCTCAAATCCTACCTTTTCCAAGAAATCTCCCTAGGTTCCCAAAGATTTTCTCCTCCCTTCTTCTTATAGAGGGAACCTATAATATGTATCATAGTCTGCCTTGAGCTGTGTGAATGTACCAATAGATAATAGACAGAAACAGACAGATACGTAGATGAATAGATATGACAGATACATATTTGATACTCCCTCTAGATTATAAACACCTGAGAGTTTTATTTTTATGTCCATTTACATTAGCATACTTAACAAAGTCTTTTACATAATTTCAATAAATATTTGTTAATTCCAAGGTTTTTAACCCACAGTGAATTCTATCCAAAATCTTTATTCCAGCATTTAACACACATCACCATCTAACCTCAACTTAGAATTGCTAACTTTATGTCCCAATGTTTCCACTTCATGAATCATCTACTCAAGGAAACTTCTCTACACGTTATCTTTAAAAGTACCATGAATTGTCCCATCTCCATCCTTTTTCTCTTGCTCTAACACTCTGCCTTCAAATGCCTACTTCTTCTCTTCCTATAGAAATTATCAAATCCTTCAAAGCCTCCTGAAGTCTCCCCCTACTACCCAAAAAGCCTGACCTGACTGTGTAGAGCATGACAACCTTCCTTCCAAGTCTGAAATTTCGCTGCATGAACATATGCTTCTCATTTGCTTTGCACATATTTTTGACTATATTTTCAGAAAAACAACCATGTTACAAAATTTGCATTGGCCAGTCCTGATTAACACATGTTGCCCCAGTTGGATGTGCTCTTTCACTCTCAAAAGTGTACCAGTATAGATGATTATTTACATGGTCATATTACTTATTAATGCCTTTCCATTTGTGTGTTTAATCTCAACTAGATTTTAAGTATTTTGTAAGTAAAAGTCTATTTCATCCTTTTTATAACCCTTTCAACTTTCAATCAATATTTGAATGAACAAGTAAAATAATAAATGAAGCAATAAATACACCTCATTAAAATAGGATAATACAATACACTAAAAACACATAGAAAACTCAAAATTGAACAATGCACATGAAAATCCATAAAAGTCAGTATTCAACATACTACCTACTCTCTAGTCTTGTTTTCTTTGGTCTCACATCTTTATTCCCACCCCTACTTCCCACCAGCACTTAATGTGCCTATCATACTTTGCCTTTGGCATACTGTTCATTCTGTTTCCAAATGGTGATATCATTCCTTGTCCTGAGCTACTCTTTGAGCATTATTTCCCATTTTTAGCTTGGCCAAAAATAATATGAACAAACCAGATATGCAAATAAATGCAAGCCAAATAGGCAAGAATCTATTCTTTGTTTGTGTTTTTTTCAGACAGAGTTTCACTCTGTTGCTCAGGCTAGAGTGCAGTGGCGCCACCTTGGCTCACTGCAACCTCTGCCTCAGGCTTCAAGTGATTCTCATGCCTCAGCCTCCCAAGTAGCTGGGATTAGAGGCCAGCACCATCAAGCCCAGCTAATTTTTTTGTACTTTTAGTAGGGACAAGGTTTCACTATGTTGGCTAGGTTGGTCTTGAACTCCTAACTTCAGGTGATCCACCCGCCTCAGCCTCCCAAAGTGCTGGGATTACAGGCGTGAGCCACTACGCCTGCCCCAAATCTATTCTATTTTTAAAATTATAACATTTAAGATGTTAAACTTCAG
This sequence comes from Chlorocebus sabaeus, assembly GCF_047675955.1. Lineage (NCBI taxonomy): Eukaryota > Metazoa > Chordata > Mammalia > Primates > Cercopithecidae > Chlorocebus > Chlorocebus sabaeus. The sequence continues at coordinate 45,506,271 of NC_132923.1, read as the reverse complement.
TTACTCCCCTCTTACTGGTAAGAGAATTCCATGTTTACTAAATATGTAACTGAAATATCATTCTGTGGATTCCTCATTTTTATTTGTATATTTACCAGAGAGAAAACTAAAACTCACCCAAATTCAAAAAACCCTAAAGTAATACACTGTGTTATCAATCTTTAAGGGAGACTTACTTTTCAACTTCATCCGGTTTTTCAAAAAACAAATTATCCAAGGAAAACAAGCAATCATTTGATTCCAGCATTGTTGAAAACTGGACTTTGTCATAAATCTACAAAATATGGAAAAAGTAGTTTATAAAGATGTAGAAAAATATTTCTGTATAAACTATAATCACTAATTTTCCAGTCTCCTGTAAAATATAACCAAAGACTATCCTTCCAGCTTCATCGTCTACAACTTCCTTCAAAGCACCTCAACATTCAAATACATTATTCTCTGCTTTCCACTCATTCATGGATTCAAACTTGCTCCCTTCTCTTCATAGTGCTCCAATGCTTGGAATGTGCTTTCTTCCATTCTCCAACTGGCAAATTCCTATCCATCCTTCAAGGTATAGGTCAAATGTCATTTCTTCTTCAAAGGCTTTTCTGAATTTGTCTTCTTCCTCAAGGCAGAATTAATCAGTCTTCTTGGGCTCTTAATACTTTGCTCACATCATTATTTTTGAGTTAGGGCAGCACATTTTATTGTGAATGTGTGCACTTCTAACAATATACTATGTACATATGCAGGGATTTGCTTCAAAATAAAGGGGAGAGATGAAAGAGTATTGAAAGAATATTGACAATGAGTTGATCACAGCTAAAGCTATGTAATAGGTACATGGGGCTCATTATAATTTTTTTTTCATATGTTTGAACTTTTCCCAAATAAAAAAATTGTAAGTTTAACATACATATGCATATTTACAATATTATACAATGTCGTCTCAAAAAAAAAAAAATTCAGCATTGGCTATCTTGGAATTAACAAAAATCTCGGCTGAAAAAAGATGCAAACGTGATTAAAAAAGAAAACTAGTCTCTAGATACACACATTGCTCCCATTAGAATTATTTTTCCTTGCATATCCCAATTTTTTTCTAAATTCTTAAACACCATAGGACATTCTATATGACAAAACATAAAATCAGATGAACAAATTGTAAAACATAAATCACATTTCTGTTTCTTCTGCTTTAGTTAATACATTGTAAATTTGTCCTCAAGATAGAAACTACAATCAAAGAAATTGTATTAATGCCATCTAGTGGAGAAATGGGCATTACCAAGTCAGATTATGTCTCTCCAATTTTGAATCCTCCTTGATGTGGGGATGAGATACAAGTGGGAGTGACGTGGGGAAGGGAGAATGTTTCCACTTGACAAATGCTGCCGTATGAGAACTAAACCTGTATATATACTTTAGGGCTGTTCTTACTGATACAGAATATTGTGGGGGGTTTTGCTATTTTCCTTATTGGGTTCTTCCCCCTTCCATCTGTTTAATATAATTGCCCTCTTCATTTTTCTCTATTAATCAGTTACCAACAAAAACAAGTGTAAAAATGAAACAAATTAGTGTGGTTCTATAAATGTCTAAAACGATTTGACTATACGCAAAATAAAAGCCTAGGATAACAGGGCAGGAGGTAGAGGGAGTCATTCAGAAATATGCGAAGTGTTTAACAGCTTTAAGTAAACAATTTCAGAACTTGAAAACAACTATCTGAAAAACTATAAATGAAAATGTTAATCACATTTTTATAGTGCCCAAACAGTAACAAATAAAATGTTCCCTTTCTAGTTTTAGGAAAACTACGTTCAAACAAAAGAAACTTCTTCTAAAATAAATCTCACCAGACCACTTTCATATGGCTTTGCTACCTCAGAATTTAAGTCGAAAATCTTAAGGCTAACATTTACACACTTGAATACTTTCTTCCCAACGCAACTACAAATAGACAACAAAACTACAAATTTAAAACATTTGGGAAGAAAAGTGTTGCATGAACTAACAAAAACCTCCTATACAAACAGCATATATTTTCAAAAGAATTTTTGATTTCTAGCTCTAGCATACGAGAATATAACTTGTTTGGGTTCAGGATAAAAATATCGTGTACATATTTTAGTTCTTTTTTTTTTTTTTTTTTTTTTTTTTTTTATACGGAGTCTCGCTCTGTCGCTCAGGCTGGAGTGCAGTGGCACGATCTCGGCTCACTGCAAGATCCGGGTTCACGCCATTCTCCCACCTCAGCCTCCGGAGTAGCTGGGACTACAGGCGCCCGCCACCATGCCCGGCTAATTTCTTTTTTTTTTTTTTTTTTTTGTATTTTTAGTAGAGACGGGGTTTCACCGTGTTAGCCAGGATGGTCTCCATCTCCTGACTTCGTGATCCACACACCTCGGCCTCCCAGAGTGCTGGGATTACAGGCTTGAGCCACCATGCCCGGCCATATTTTAGTTCTTATGCACTCCTATGGAAAAAAACACCCCTTATCTAAAACTGCATCCTCTCATCCTGCATTATTTTTCTTCATAGCATGAATTGATAACTAACATTATAGTATAAGCTTAGTTCTTTATTATGTTTCTCCCTCTAGAGCAAGCAGGGAATTTTTGCTCACTAATGTGTTCCAATAACCCAGAATAGTGCCTGGCACACAGTAAATGGTCCATAAGAATCTACTGTGGAATACATGCATTAGCAATAACCAGTTTATAAAAATAATGTTAAATAAAAATAATTTTCTGTTAACTTAGAAACTTAAAATTTGACCAATCTAAAAAATGTGAAATTTTTTTCTAGTTCAGGATTTATATAAATAAAATCTTGAAGGTTCTAAAAGATGATGAATTTAGCACGTTCAAAATGTAAATAAATCTTTTTTTAAAAAAGAAACACAGGTCCTACAAGGGACCTTGCTACAGTTCAGTATGAGTTTGTGATGTGAGGGGATGCTATCTTAAATTAATTAAAGTTCTAGGTTTAGATTCAGATTTTCTAAGTTCCTATTATTTATTATTTATTAAAGTTTTAGTTTCAGCATGTGGCACAAAATTAGATTGCCAAACAAAATAAACAATATCCCAGATAGTTTTATTTTTAAGTGTCTGCTCTGCTATAATCACTGTTAAAATACTTAAACTATTTTTGAGACTACATAATTTGCAGTGCCGACCTGCACCTTCTCTAGTTATATTAATGTCAATCTCTAGTTATATTAATACAACTAGATACAATTAATCTCTAGTTATATTAATGACAATTCGGCGTTTTGTCTTTTGTCATCTTTACTTATTGTATAAAATTATTTTATTGTATACAATTATTGCATAAACTTATATAAAATTGCAGGCCTATTACTTATTTCTTACAATTTTTACTCAGAAATATACTCGTTATTTTAAAGGTACAGAAACTCAGATATAAATTATTGATTTGCTAGAAATTTTTGTGAGTTAAGGAAGAAGTCGGGAACATTTAAGGGAATAACCGACCGTCAAATAACTGCAGAGAATTTGACAAAGAAGGAAAAATCAACGGGAACAAATTACTCCGAGGATCGGCCTGGGAAAGGACCATACAATTGTCGGAGCCCCAGATGTCACCCCCTCTCCCCAGGCACCAACCGGGCTGGAAGGGTCCGGCTGGGAACCGAATCAGCACCTACAGCAAAATAACAACTCTGTGGATTTCCTAACGAGAACATCCTAAATCCAAGACAGAGGCCTTAGGGCCTGGAGAGTGGAGCAAGAACGGGGCACAGGGGCGCGTCACTCCACCCCCAGCTTCCCGCTTCCTACCACCGCTGTGAAACCCGCGGCTCAGACAGGTGGGTACGTCCCCTCAAAGCTCGCTCAGGGGGCGCCACACACCAGAACACAAGACACAGGAACCGAACACCAATCAGCCGACTCTAGGGGCAGGCCGGACGCACAGTCAGTCCCACCCCGCGGGGAGCTGGGCCCGCCCGAGCGCGCCTCAAGCCTCACCGCTTTCTGACTGGAAACGCGGCTGAGGCGCCTGGCTCGGGCCCGCGGCCTGAAGTCGGCTGGTGACCAACAACTCGCCGCGCCCGTCCGCTGCCTGCCCGGCAGACGGCTCTAAAACTAGACCGCTGCCCGGACGGCTGGGCTGGGTCCCCACTTCCCCGCGGGCGTCCGGGCCCCAGACCTCACCTCCCTGCGGGCAGCTCCTAAGCCAGTCGAGCGCCGATTCATCAGCCCCTGGGAGGACCCCCCAGCCTGGCTAAGCCGAGCTCCAAGCAATGGATCGCCCGAGCCCCCAACCTCTCCCTTCCTGCCTTTTTTTCTCCAAAAGTTTGTAACTGGTTTTGAATATATCTTTTGCAGGTTACTGTGTCTATTCTCATTAAATACAGCTCCTAATCCTGGGTTCTAAGGGTCTACTAAGTGGTACCCTTTCCCTAAGGGTACAACAACTACACAAACACACCCCAACCTGCCTTTCTCATAAAAGTTAGCCAGGCCTCAGCTCTGGGACTTCCAGTCTCCTCGTATCTAAAAAGTATTTTAGCTATATTATTTATAAAATATCACAATGGCACTCATGAGGTCGGTATTACTGAGGAACTTGATTCAGAAATAAAGTTAAATTTCAGAAATAAATGTTCTAAAACACAATGATCTTTAAATATGTTTAGTCAACATGAATTTATAAAAACGGGGCAATAATGTGTTCTTAGACTTTAAACATGAACAAACTATAAGTTATCCTTTTAAGTTTCTTTAGAATTGTCGTCTGAAGATTTGGCAGGGAATGTTTTGTAGATGATAAAATAGGAACGAATCAATGATGCTTTTCTTGCAGAGACATTTATCCTTCCTTTGGAAACTCCCACCTGTGACATCTAGGGCCAACCTACTGCTGTCTGACTGCCCTATTCCTGTTCTCTTTTTTCCTTGCAGCTCTACTGTTAATTAGCTGTATGACCTTGGAAAAGACCCAACCTTTAAGTCTTAATTCTTCATCTTCAATGATACTAATAAGCTCTAACTCCTAGATACTGCTGCAAGGGTTAAATAAAATAATATTTGCAATAGTCCTACCACACAGTAAATGCTCATGAATATTAATTTCTTTCACCTTCGCTGAGATGTAAAATTATTCCAGTAGTTGGATAGGCCAGTTATTTGGATACTGATAAAATATCAAGTCTTTGTCTCTTGGAGAAAATAACATTTTGACTGCATAAACTATTCTTAATAGAAAGGTTGAATTATCATTCCTCTCAAAAATACTGGAGAGGAAAGTTACTTTCCATAGGCTGTATAGAGGAAAATAACAAAACCGTGCATTTGCTATAGTGAATCCCCCAGTGTGTTGAAATTCATACGTTGAATTCTAACCCACGATGTGATGGTATTTGGAGGTGGGACTTTTGTGAGGTAATTAACTCACAAGGGTAGAGCCTTCATGAGTAGGATTAGTGCCCTTTTAAGAGGCCAGAGAGTTAGCTCACTCTTTTTCTGCCATGTGAGGATACAGGAGGATGGTATCTGCAAGCAAGGAAGGAGGCCCTCACCAAATACAGGATCTGCCTGCACCGTGATCTCGGACTTCTCAGGCACCAAAATTGTGAAAAATGTTTGTTGTTTAAGCCACCCAGCCTATGGTAATTTGTTATAGCAGCTTGAACTAAGATAGGGTTTGAGTGATAGAATTGTAGAATTCAGTAACAAGCAGGTATAGGGGGAGTCTTACTGTCAAAGCACACAGTAGCAAATGGCCACCATGTTCATAAACAAAAACATTCATTCATTCATTCACTCATTTATTCAAGAATGCGTGGGGAATCTATAGAGCCTTACCTTTCTCTTAAAATAATGTAGTAAAAATGTCAAAGCTTCAGTTTTTAAAAGGAAGACTCAGGACAGTGATTACTAAAAATCCCATTTTGTGGGGAGGGATTGCCATGGTTTTTAGTAATGTTGCCATGTTTCTCAAGAAAACATTTTAATCCTAAAGATTTAATTTTACAACCAGTGCAGCAACGTTATAAGCAATCCTCCAAATTGAATAACATAACTAACATTTGAAATATAGTCGTCCCAATCAACCTCTGGCATGACTGCATAAAGAGTTCTGCTATCTTACTTCTCAGTGAAACTGGTGAAAATTCTAGAAAAATGACTCAGACCCTCTGGAAATGATCCTAAGGGCAAATAGCAAAAGAAGAAACATCTCTTCAAGAAAGAGTTATAAAAATTTGGTAAGAAAGGTAAGGGTCTGTGATATTTTATCCAAGACTCCCAAGTCCCAGCTTAGCGAGACAGTCTCCATTCTAGACAGCTGCAGCCAAGAATACAGAGCTCTCTCTGCACCCAGCTTCCACTAGAAGGCGCACTTTCTTTCTTTCATTGTGGTAAAAACTGAATAATATTTATAATTTTAACCATATATAAGTATATAATTCAGGGATATTAAATACACTCACAATGTTGTATAACCACCACTCTTATCCATACCCAAAACTTTTTCATTATCCCTACTAAGAAATTTGTGCCCATTCAGGGAGGGGAACATCACACACTGGGGCCTGTTGGGGGGTGGGGGGCTGGGGGAGGGATAGCGTTGGGAGAAATACCTAATGTAAATGACGAGTTGATGGGTGCAGCAAACCAACATGGCACATGTATATCTATGGAACAAACCGGCACATTGTGCGCGTGTACCCCAGAACTTAAAGTATAAAAAAAAAAAAAAAGAAAGAAAGAAAAAAAAGAAATTTCTGCCCATTAAACAGGAACTCCTCCTTTCCCCCTTTCCCTAATTTCTGGTAACTTCTGTTATACTTTCTAATTCTGAGTTTACCTATCCTAAGTACTTCATATAAGTGAAATCATACAATATTTGTTCTTCTGTTTCTGGATCATTCACTTAGCACAGTGTTTTCAAGGTTCATCCACGTTGTAACATGGATCAGAATTTTACCCCTTTTTAAGGCTCGATAATATTCCATTGTATGTGTATACCACATTTTGTTTATCCATTGGGTAATCCTGGGCTAACGGACATCTGAGTTGTTTCCACATTTCCACCTTTTGGCTATTGTGAATAATACTGCTATGAAGATTCCTGTGTAAATATCTCTGTTTAAGTCCCCGCTTTCAATTCCTTTGGATATGTACCTAGGAGTGGAATTGCTGGGACATATGGTAATGCTGTTACAGCCAATGCCATGAGTTCTAGCTGATAAATCCAACATAACCAAAATTTTCTTTACTTTGTAACATCCACATCTTTTACACTCTGATTAGTCAGTAGGAATTGATATTGAAAAATTAGTCTCAGCCTGGGCAACACAGCGAGACTTCATCCCTACCAAAATTTTAAAAACTAACCAGGCGTGATGGTGTGTGCCTATAGTCCTGGCTGCTTGGCAGGCTGAGGCAGGAGAATGGCTTGAACCAAGGAATTCCAGGCTGCAGTGAGCTGTGATCCCACCACTGCACTCCAACCGGGGCAATAGATAGCAAGATCCTGTATCTAAAAAAGCAAGAAAGAAAAAGAAAAATTAGTGTTGATGGCTCTAGAGAAGCAGGAACCAAGAAATGTTGAGGTTTCAAGACTATTTTTCTGCAGGTGACAGCCAGAAATGTGTTGTGTTTTTTATCGTCAGATTTGGACAAAAAACAGTGAAGAGATCGTTTGAGAAGAATCTGAGAACTATAAAATTAATTTCTGAGAAAAAAAAAAGAAAAAAGGAAATAAAGGTAGTTTGATATGATGGGATTCTCAGGAGGAAAGAAAAGTTTAGGGAGTTAGGCCCAATTCAGTAGATACTTAAATAACAAAAGGAAGATTGAATTAAGCACAAACCAAAAGAAAATCTTCCCTCCTTCCTTCCTTCCTTCCTTCCTTCCTTCCTTCCTTCCTTCCTTCCTTCCTGTTTCCTTCCTTCCTTCCTCCTTCCCTTCCTTCCTTCCTTCCTTCCTTGTTTCCTTCCTTCCTTCCTCCTTCCCTTCCTTCCTTCCTTCCTTCTTTCCTTCCTTCCTCCCTCCCTTCTTTGTTTCCTTCCTTCCTCCCTTCCTTCCTTGTTTCCTCCCTTCCTCTCTCCCTCCCTTCCTTCCTTCCTTTCTCTCTTTCTTTTTTCAGGGTCTTGCTCTGTTGCCCAGGCTGGAGGGCAATGGTGTGATGGCTCATTATAACCTTAACCTCCTGGGCTCAAGCAATCCTCCTGCCTTAGCCTCCCAAGCAGCTGGGACCACAGGTACGTACCACCACACCACACCCTGCTAATTTTTTAAAAAAATATTTTTATTTTTTGTAGAGATGAGGTCTTGCTATGTTACCCAGGCTGGTCTCAAACTCGTTGCCTCAAGCAATCCATCTACCTTGGCCTCCCAAAGTGCTCAGATTACAGGTGTGAGCCACCATCCCTGGCCAGAATAATTTTTCTTTAGGAAAGATTTAGTAAGTATCTATGTAACCGAGAACATAATGACATAAATTAATTAGAAAGCAATTCATTGAGTTCCAAATGGCTAAGAAGAGTGTTTAATGGTCTTGTATAAGATCCTGTACTCATATTTCAGGAAATCTGGTTTTTTTCCTTTTCAGGCAAAAATTGACTCCTCCTACCAAAATGAATTTAAAATACCTTCTGTTCTCCAAAGTCAAGAATGTTGATCTTAATAGAACTGCCAGACAGGGTGTTACAGTTAGGCCTAGAACCAATGTACCATAGAACCACAGCCAGCTAAAGTATATTACAAAGAACATAAGCTTTCCATAGAAAACAGTTGAGAAAGGTTCAGCATTCAATGGATGTTCTTTGTACTTGACTGTATAAATTCGATTCTAAAATGTGTTAACACAAACCCTGAACTAGGAAGCAAACATCCCAGGACACAAACTTGAGGACAAAGGAAAATATTCTACACCAGCATAGATTATTTCCTAAGTAAAAATGAATGCCAGTTTCTTCAGGAGGAGTATGTGGGGACTCACAACCAGTGTATGCGTGTTCCATAGTTGTATTTAGGTTTGTGAGGCAAACTATACATACTTCACATTGAGTATACTAGGTTTAGTCATTCTTAGCAAATTCTTTTGCCATTGTTATAAAGTCCCTGTATAAATAAGAATTAACATATTCCTTCAGGTAGTTGGTGTCTGGAGTAGACTTTACCTGAGCATTATAATTAAGAATCTGGCATCCAGAATCTTATATAAGATTGTATTAATGAAACATGCAACATATTTTATCTTCAAAAAGATTATTTAAAGGAACTTTTAGAAGCCACTGGCAGATATCTTTAAAAGATATTTAAATGTCAGAAGTCAGTGTAGAAAACATACTTTTAAAAAAGCATTTTTGTTACATTTTGTTTTGTTTTTTGTCTCAGGCCAAAAAGTAATTGGCAGGATCTTGTAGCCACATGATCAAAGATTCATTATTATTATATATATATGTTGTCCAGAAATAAGATAGTTTCTACAGGTGATATAATTTTATAGTTAATCAAGAGATATTGCAATGATACAAATAACCAGTTAAGATACTGAACAAATTGATGTGTAGACAGAACAAGAAATAAGAAACACTGTGTAGAAGCAGAAATAATGCATTTGTCTGGAATCCTTTCCAGGAAACAGGGAGAGGGAAGAGATGCTATCACAACTGGCAGATGATTATTCATTTGTGATATATGTTGAGTTAGGATGCATTTAAGCATGGGTTATCTCATGTTTAAATTTGTCAAAGCATGGAGAATGTGTAGTACATACAATAGCATATATTTTAGCATCTCAAGTGATCCTTGGAACAAAGTTGAGAGTGCTGTATACATGTCTACCTAGAGTCTGAAGCCACTACAAAGGGGAATAGACACATCAGTTTTTACACGACACTTACCACCACCAATAAATCACTAGAGAAGGAAAAGGGGATAAATTTGAACATTTTCTCTAGAACTTCTGGCTGCTCATGGCTTCCACCAGTCCTGAGAACATGAAATAGCTTTCTGGAGGGAGTAGGAGATGTTGAAGTACAAAAGGAATGGAGTAGCTCTTCAGTAGGGAATGAGTGGTAAGGTTAGGACCCTCTCAGCCCAGTGCCCAGCACCCTAGGGGAGACACATTCACATCCAGGGTGCAACGGATGGAGCAAGACACAGCAAGAGAAGCTGCAGGGGCCAGGCTGTGGAGGAGAGGCGGCCTAAGCAATACTCACAGACCATTCCCTGGGCCTGGCCCCACTAAGCCTTCCAAAATTGAGAATCCTGCCTTGGGTGAGATCTGCTAGCCTCAGAACAACATGTTGCCAGGGTAGAGGCAGTGAAGCAGGCAGCAGAACTGTCACCATGGCTGCAGGGGCAGCTCTAGAACTAGGAGCTATGAAATCAACCAGGAATGTAAGCCTGGTTTATGAAAAGTATGTGCAATTATGATGGTTAATTGAACTGATTGCTAAAACCAGGAAGGTTTATCAAGCCCCTTCTCCTAGTTGTCAGCTGGGAAACCAGAGGGACTATTGGGTAGGGAGTGTCAGAGAATCTAGGATTCCAACAACTGGTGCATGTTCTCAGAGTAATAATGCTTCATGGTTTTTGGTAGGAAATGAGTTACCTGCATTGTTATTTTGCTTTATCTAACTCAGATTAGTGGCCTATGAAACATCAGTGTCACAAAAAAATTTAGTAGCACTCTACAGTTTAAAAGCATTTGCTCATTTAATGGATGGGGAAATTTTCTGAGAATTCATAAAAATGGTGTGTGTGCATGTCTGAATGAGTGGCTCAGGGTAGGTGCCTTGCATGCGTGTGTTATGGGGAGGGAAGGACAATGGCATGAAACCAAGCAGATGGAGAACAGACTAGATATATATATTAGATGTATTAGAACATTATCCTTCCACTAGTAAATGGAGTAGTGTGGGTTAAAGCAAGTCCCAGTGAAAGCGTTCTGCCCAGAAACACAACTCAAAAGGTGAAGGTTGAGGATTTAAGAAAAGACATGGAGACGGAGTGGGAATTAAAACTTCATAAGCCCAGAAAACAATGAGCAAGATAAGAGAGTGATTAATATAAAATTAAAATGAGTTAATGTATATTGGACATCTTTCAGATATTTGTGAAGTAAAAGAGCTATCAAATTGTAAGGTGTCATTGAACATTAGGAACTTTATCTTTATTCACCTGTTTTATGTGTTTCTAAATTAACAGAAAATATAAAATTTGCTTCCCTAGAAAAAAAATGACAGCATTAGCTCTGAAAAGGAGTCCTGCCAATTTCTGCAACCTGTGCTCCGACTGTCTATTCCATCCACACATTAGGAATGAGCAAGTAGCTCACTCAAGTAGTAGGAAGCTTCTTTTTCCAGCAGGATGGTTTGTATCACAAGTCATTTGGGGGAAGTTTTGACAAAATAAGTTATTTTGTAGACTATAAGGTATGATACTGGGGAGTTTAAACATATTTTTTTTTTCTGGATAAAAGTACCATTCGCATGATTAGCTGATATTTTCCCCAAATTGGGAAGTATCCTAGACATGAATATTTGATATCGAATATGGTGATTTTGCCTGAATTTCCCTATATGTGATCTCCAGCTCTTTCTACAAACCACACCATTTCCCTTGAACAGCAGATAACACTGATTTTTGTTGTTACTTAAACATTACAATCAGAAGAAATACATTTTTAAAATATCTGGCTTTGAACAAATTCCCATTTTATTTGTAGTATCTACTGCTATCCAGAGTGGACTTAAAGCATAAAGATTTTTCTTTCAACTTCACTCCCAAGTGACATCTTTCCCAACATATTCATATACACAAATCCCATTAAAATATATATAGCAAAGCATCCTCTAAGCAGCTCCAAATTTTTTAATATTTTATTTCGCCCAACCTAACGTCTGAGCTGCCACATGTTTTGAATTTTTTGAACTCACGGAGATTTTGTAGCAAGTCACAAACCTGCATGATCTGAAAGCACATGACTGCATCACTTCTCAGCCTTTTGCTTTTGGCTAAGATCAAGTGCAGTATTTGTTTTTATCAGTTTAAAGCACATAACTGGAAAATCTCCAACATCAGAAATTAGGGGCTAATGATACATATGCAAATAGAAAAATGGATACAAATTAAATACAAAGCTAAATGATTCTTTTCAAATCATACCAAAATTTTTTTTAATTTTCTATTATTACCCTAACATCTAAACCAAAAAATATTTTTAGGCCTCAGTAACCTGTGATCAGAATGTCTCAGTTGATTTGTATTTCCTAATTGAGAAAGTTTCTCAGAAGTTTCTTACCTATACTTTCATTTCTGGATACTAAAAATGAATAAAATCTTAGGTAAAATAAATAATTCCAACTCCCTCATGATGCTGAGAAATATACAGTTATTGCTTTGCTTACGATAAAACAAACAAACAAACAAAAGCGACTGTCATTGGCAGAGCCAGCAAACTCAAATTTCTGTACACCCGGTCTCCCGCTCTTTCCACAAGCCACACTCTTCCCATTGAACAAGACTTAGCAGATAATACTTGGAGATTTGCATTTGGTTTACAAGGAATATTGACAACAAAGTGTTTTCAAAGGTGGGAAAACAGGAAAGTTAAAAAGTCTAGGACTTAAACAACACGTTAAAAAAAAAAAAAAGAAAAAGAAAAACAAACGGGGGGATTGAGGAAGGGTAGTATGTAATATAGATAAGAAAAGGCTAAAAAAGTTGGCTCTTTTCAAATATTTAAGGGACTCCTGTAGTGGAATAAATATTCTTCGTTTATGCTTTTATAGGCATGGTTTCAGAAGGCTGAACCAGTACCATTGAATTAGGGTTGTTATTGGGTGAGAAATACATTTCAGCTATGAAGAATTATACAAAGAAGGTTTTCCTGTTTATTTCTTCTAAAATTTATTGATGAATAATTTAGGTACAATAAACTGCATCTATTTAAATGGCACAATTTAACCAGTTACAATAGTTATATATATCTGTGATATCACCACCTTAACAAAAAAAAAATATAGAACATTTCTAGGAACCCCCCACCCGCCACCAAATTCTTCATTTCCTTTACAGTCCATTGTTCCACCTGCCCTTGGCTGCAGGCAAACACTGATCTGCTTTTTATCACTATATAGTAGTTGTATTTTATGTAAACAGAATCATATAGCATGTATTCTTTTGTGTCTGGTTTCTTTCATTTAGTCTAATGATTTTCAGATTTATCCCTATTGTTTTATATATGAGTAATTCATTCCTTTTGCTGAATATTATTCAATATAGTTTAGTATTATTGGGGAATACTATTCCATATATGAATATAATACACTTTTTAATCCGTTCACTGGCTAATGGGCATTCGGGTTGTTTTCAGTTTGGAGTTATAGTGAATAACATTGCTATGAACATTTGTGTAAAATTTTTATATGGTCATATGTTTCCATTTATTTGGGGCATATACCTAGGAGTAGAATAACCAGATTACATGATAGGCATATGTTTACCTTATAAAGTTCCATATTGTTTTTCAAAGTAATTGTACCATTTTACATTCCTGCCAACTGTGTTTGAGTTCCAGTTAATTCTGCTTTGCCAACACTTGCTCTGTCAGTCTTTTCCATTTCACCCTTTCTAATGGTTATAATGGTATCTAATGACTAATAAAGTTGAGGATCTTTTCATGTACTCAGTATCTTTTATAAAATGTTATTGAGGTGTCTTCTTATTGTTGAGTTGAGGTCTTTATCTATTCTAAATACCAGTCGACTGTCCTTTGTCAAACACATGACAGAGAGTATTTTCTCCCATACTGTGGCTTGTCTTTTCATTTTGTTAATAGTGTCTTTCAAAGAGAAGATATTTCATGTTGATGAAATCTAATTCATACATTTTTTCTTTCATGATTCATGATTTTTGTGTCTTATTCTAAGAAATTATTGCCTATCTCAAATTGATGAAGATTTGCACATATTTTATTTTCCAGTAGTTTTGCAGTTTTAGCTTATCTTTAGGTCTGTCATACATTTCAGTTAATTTTCCATATTATGTGAGGTAAAAGTGGATGTTCTTTTTTTCTTTTTGTTCTCATATGGACATCTAAATTTTCCAGCAGTTTGTTGATTTCATTTTCCCATTGAATTGTTTTGGCAACTTCGTTGAAAAATCAATCAGCCATATATGTGTGGTTCTATTTTTGGACTATAATTCCATTAATGTAAATACCTATATTTTTTCTTTTCATTTTTATACTTAAAGTGTATCTTCATATTTAGAGTACTTCCTTGTAGTCAGCAGGTGGTCACGTCTGCTTTTTAATCTATTCTGATAATCTTTGTTTCTTCATTGGAGTGTTTAGTCAATTTACATTTAATGAAATTCTTGATAGGGTTGGGTTCAGTCTACTATTTTATTAATTTTCTACTTCTCATCTCAGTTTTCGTTTCTTAATTCTCCCTTTCCTGCCTTCTTTCAGATTATTAAATATTTGTTCTATTTTTATTTGAATTTATCTCTTAGCTTTCTTTGTTTCTTTCTTTCTTTCTTTTTTTTTTTTTTTTTTTTGAGATGGAGTTTTTCTCTGTCACCCAGGCTGGAGTGCAGTGGTGTAATCTTGGCTCACTGCAACCTGCACCTCCTGGGTTCAAGAAATTCTCTGCCTCAGCCTCCTGAGTAGCTGGGATTAAAAGCACCTGCCATCACAACCGGCTAATTTTTTTTTTTTTTTTTTTTTTATACTTTAGGTTCTAGGGTACACGTGCATAATGTGCAGGTTTGTTACATATGTATACTTGTGCCATGTTGGTGTGCTGCACCCATCAACTCATCAGCACCCATCAACTCGTCCTTTACATCAGGTATAACTCCCAATGCAATCCCTCCCCCCGCCCCCTCCCCATAATAGGCCCCGGTGTGTGACGTTCCCCTTCCCGAGTCCAAGTGATCTCATTATTCAGTTCCCACCTATGAGTGAGAGCATGCGGTGTTTGGTTTTCTGTTCTTGCAATAGTTTGCTAAGAATGATGGTTTCCAGCTGCATCCATGTCCCTACAAAGGACACAAACTCATCCTTTTTTATGGCTGCATAGTATTCCATGATAACCAGCTAATTTTTGTATTTTTAGTAGAAACGGGGTTTCACCATCTTGCGCAGGCTGGTCTTGAACTCCTGACCTCGGGATTCACCCACCTCGGCCTCCCAAAGTGCTGGGATTCCAGGGGTGAGCCACCGCGCCTGGCCTCTCTTCGCTTTTTAATCATACCTTTTCACAGCTTTTTAACAAGTTGCTTTAGGTATTGCAATATATATCCTTAAACTTTTCAGTCTGCTTAGAGTTATTACAGTATTTTTTGTAGCAATCTAGGTCTATTTACCCCCTTTCCTGCCATAATTTATGTTATAGTTGTTCTATACATTACTTCTACATTATATTTTAAACCCCTCAAGGCAATGTTCTAATTTTTGCTTTTCAAAATTATACACATTTTAAAGAAATTAATAGAAAAAAATTGTTTTCCACAGTTACCCATATATTTAGCATTTCTCATACTTGTCATTTCTTCCTTCACACCAGAAGCAATAAATTGGTATGTACAATATTTATGTACAATAAACTGCACCTATTTAAAAATACAATTTAATGAATTATGATAGTTGTATATATCAGTAAAATCACTACCTTAATAAAAAATACAGAACAGGACTTATTTTAAGTCTTGTATATTACTAAAATATTAGGCCCAGATATGAGATTTCCTTGAATACACCAAGACTTGTATAAAACATTCTTTCTAGCTTTATCCAAAACCAGAAAGTAAGATTATCTTTCAGTATCTTACTCTATGTACTCTAAATCACAAAATCTCATATTCTGTAACTAACAAGGCTATACTTTCAGTGTGTTAATATGAACTTTCAAATAAATTTTTAGGATTATTGCTTTATAAACTCACCACAAAAAGGAACTTCTGCCTTCATTTCTTTATAGTAGCTATATCGCCCCCAACTTGATTATTTATCGTTAATAATTTGACTTAGAAAAGGAGGAAACAGAAAATCTTAAAGATATAGACTTAGAAATCTTGGTCATTTAAAGATAAATCAAAATTGGGGATAAAAATTCTCTGCAACTGTAATGTACAATGGTAGTTTCAAAAATCATAATTTTCAGAATTTGAGAATATTTTACAATAAATGGTGTACACAACTGTAGTATGAACAAAGTTCAACTATATATTGCTTTAATAATAGGTGTAAAATAATTTGAGTGATTCTGTTTAACTTTCTCTATTCTTCCTGGATAGATACTGCCAAATATTCATCAACATCCATTTTTCTCATCTTTCATATAAATGAATTTATAACTGGGCTTATCTCACTAAGGACAGCGTTTGTGACCCCAACTTGCAGTTCAGTGGAATAACACAACTGAGTTCCTGCCAATAAAATATAATGAAAGTGAAGTGTGTCACTTCTGATTCAGACATTCAGATACTTTCTCTTTCCCACCAGTGAGAACTCACAGTGACCCAGTTTTAACCATGCAGATGGCAGCAGTGCCCCAGGGATGACAGTACAATACGATGGATAAAACATGGGTCCTTAAATTATCACCATCAGAAGGGCTGTCTGCCAGCCTGGGACAATCACAGCAGACTATTACTTGGGTGGAACAAACCTTTACTTCTGATATGGTTTGGCTGTGTTCTCACCCAAAATCTCATCTTGAATTATAATCCCCAAAACCCCCACTTGTCAAGGGCAGGATTAGGTGGAGGTAATTGGATCATGGAGGCAGCTTCCCTCATGCTGTTCTTATGACAGTGAGTGAGTCTCAAACGATCTGATGGTTTTATAAAAGTCTGGCATTTCCCCTGCTTGCATTCACTCCATCCTGGCACCCTGTGAAGAAGGTGCCTGCTTCTCCTTTGCCTTCCGCTACGATTGTTAAGTTTCCTGAATCCTCCTCAGCCATGTGGAACTGAGTCAATTAAGCCTCTCTCCTTTATAAATTACCCAACCTCAGGTATTTCTTTATAGCAGTGTGAAAGTGCACTAACACCTCGTTTAAAAAAACTGAATTTATGTAGGTGTCTTTGTTTCAGCAGGCTAGCCTTCTCCTAACATACCTTGGGTTTGGTCTCAGTACTTCTAGGTGGTAATAAGGACAGGGAGAATAGTCAAAGCAGCAGATTCTACAATTCCATGTGCTTTCACACAGGGCACCAGAAGAATATGCACCTATCATTCCAAGTGTGAGATTCCTTCCAGGCAGCTATGTGAGTTGATTAGGCAGAGAGACAATGTAGATACAAGTTACTGTCTACACCAACTTTGACCAAGGTTGACAGAAGAAATAACAGATATGCTTAATTCCCAGTAGCTCTCTTACATGAGAAGACCAAAATCAACCGTCTTAAAATAATTCACATTCTTCACCTCCTAACCTTATTTTCTGGGACACAAACCCCACGCACTTGTCCCCAGTCTTCTCGCAAAGTGAAGCTAAGTGGTCAGGAACACTGTTTTAAACAACTCCAGGAGGTGGCGTTCACATGAGTGTAATTGCTGTTTTTTCTGTATGATAATATTATTACCATTAAGGACAGCTTCCATTGTCAGGGATGTTGGGAAGTGGCTAAAAGCCTGAGGATTTCCTCTGAGAATTTAACTCTTTTTGGTGAAATATGTACTATATTCTTGACTTCCTTACTCTTGAGGGCAAAAGAATGCAAAATATTTTATAGTCCTGCCTGCCTTGTCTCTCTATTTTGTTTCCCTCTCCTTAAAGTCTCACTGACCTGTACAGTATCTCATGAATTCACTAACTTCCCAGCAGTCTGCTTCAAATATTAATCTTCATATATTTCTTCCTCTAATACAAAAGAAGTTCCATCTCAATTTTTATTCTAATTAATATCTGCCTCACAAAACCTCTTTCTCTCAAATGGTGAAAGGCTGTTCCTTTTCCAACTTCTTTTTAAAATCTCTGAATGCAACAGGATTCCTGACTAAGATGCCATTTTGTAACTCTTTCTGTTAGAATGCCCATTCCCTGGCAGCTCTTTGCTGAGCATTTCTCTAGTGACCTCATGGTCTGTCTTGGGTTCCAGATATGTCAGAGATATCTGGAGCCTCACTAACTGTGTTTGTTCTTCCTCTGCACAGGATTTACCACATTTCCCAGTCCCACTGTCTTTTACAGGATCAAGAGACTAATTCTTACTGTGTGATTAGAAGGGATGTGTCATCCCGGGGCCAAGGTGCTTAACAAATAGTGTGTCTTTTCCACTTTCTATTTGCTCCTTGGCTCTCCAGATAGAGAGGATCCAGGAGGAACTCAAGATCCTAGAAGAAAGCAGAGTCATGAGACAGAAAGAGCCCGAGTCCCTGAACCTTCAAGTGGAAAGCCACCTGTCAAACATCTCATTAGACTGTTAAGTGCAAGAAATAAACTTTTGTTGTTTTAAGCCATTGAGATTTGGGAGCAGGGTGGTGAAGGGGAGGGGAGAACATTGTCACCACATTGTAGCTTCACCTACCCTAATACGCTATGTAATTTTTCTTCAGTTATACCTGACTATCTTCTCCCTGGGATGTTAGAATAGAAGTAATCATATGAACTTAATTAAATCACACAAAAGATAAATTTTAAACACTTTTTCTGAAATGTTTAACTCTAATAATTTCTGCTACTAATTTTTCTTAATAAGTTGTTATTCAGGTTATAGGCACCAATGCCTTCTCACTAAGTAGAGAGATTTAGAGATTTGGATGGTCTCAATTCTTAAGCAAAGGCTTTGAGTTATAATGCACCTACATACAGAAAAGTACAAAAATTCTAAGTATATAGCTTCATGATTTTTTACAAAATGAACACTCTTGTATTCCCATCCCATCCCACAATCAAGAAATAAAATAATCTCCCTCCAAATACAACTTCCATAGATTAATATTGCCTGTACTTGAACTTTATATAAATGGAATCATATAATATGTACTCTTATGTTACTGCTTTCCTTTGCTCAATATTACCTTCATGCTTATGACTGTTTCATGTAGTAGATTTGTTGACTTTCATTGCTGTCTACTGTTCCAATTTAAGAATAAACCAAATTTGTTTAAGCATTCTTTTGTTGATGGATATTTTGGTTGTTCCTGTTTGGGAGCTATTACAAATAATGTTGCTGTGAGCATTCATACACATGTTTCTTAGTGCACTTATGAATGTATCTCTGTTTGGTTTATACTGTGAGCAGAATCTCTGGGTCATGCAACATGCACATGTTCAGTTTTAGCAGGTACTGCCAAGCTATTTTTCAAAATGGTTGTACCAGTTTACACTTCCACTAATTGCTCCACACCCTAGCTAATTCCTCTTTTTTGTTTTTTGAGACAGTCTCATTCTGTCACCCAGGCTGGAGTGCACTGGCACAATCTTGGCTCTCCACCTCCCAGGTTCAACCTCTCCTCCTGCCTCAGCCTCCAGAGTAACTGGCACTACAGGCACACACCACTACGCCCAGCTAATTTTTGTATTTTTGGTAGAGGTAGGGTTTCGCCATGTTGCTCAGAATGGTCTCAACTCCTCTGCTCAGGTGATCCACCCACCTCGGCCTCCGAAGGTGCTGGTATTACAGATGTGAGTCATCACACCCTGCCTAATTCTTGGTAGTGTTAACTTTTTAAATGTCAACCATTCTGAAAAGTGTGAGGCAGTATCCCCTTGTGGTTTTAATTTCTATTTCCTCCCCACCTTTTTTTTTCCCAGAGTCTCGCTCTGTCACCCACCCTGGAGGGCTATGGTGTGATCTCAGCTCACTGCAACATCTGCTTCCTGGGTTCAAGTGATTCTCCCACCTTAGCCTCCCAAGTAGCTGGGATTGCAGGCACATGCCACCACACCTGGCTAATTTTTTGTATTTTTAGTAGAGATAGGGTTTCACCAGGTTGGCCAAGCTGGTCTCGAACTTCTGACTTCAGATGATCCACCCACCTCGGCCTCCCAAAGTGTTGGGATTACAGGCGTGAGCCACCGCGCCCGACCTAATTTATATTTCTCTTATTGCCAAGGAGCCTGGGCACTTTTTCACATTTTATTGTCCATTTATGTAACTTTTGATGGGCATATACGAAATGCCTGTCCCAATTTTTACCTCCTCTTAATATGGTCCTTTGATCAATGGAAGTTCTTAATTTTAGCGATGCTCAATTCATCAATATGTTCCTTTTTGATTAGCTCCTGGTTTAAGAAATCTTGGCCTATCCCAGGTCACAAAGCTATATGTTATCTTCTAGAAGTGTTACTGCTTTCATTTGCACAAGTATTGATTTTGTGTATTAATTTTCCAGATGAATATTCAATTAATCTGGCACTATTTATTGAAAAGACCACCTTTTCCCTCACAAAACTACAGTGGCACCTTTGTCATATGCCAAAGGCGAGTTTGTTTTTGAGCTCTGTAGTATTTCATTGTCTGTTTTTCTATCCTTATGCCAATACCACATTGTCTAAATTACCACTTTAAAATAAGTCTTGGTATTCGGTAATAGAGGTTTTCTAACCTTATTCTTTAAGACTTCCTTTTTATATGAGTTTCCATATAAATTTGAGAATTGGTTTGTCAAATTCCACAAAAAGTCCCGCTGGGATTTTTATTGGCATTGCATTGAGTCAACAGATTGATTTGAGGATAACTGAAATCTTCCAATATTGTTATTATCAGCTGATTTCCTGTTTAGTAATTTTTAAAATTTTGTCTTGTTTCATAAACTGGGATATAAAGCTCAATGTTTATTCCTCTTATTTAATGCTGTATTCCGGAACTGAAGAATACTTGGCACATTGTGGGTTCTCAGTAAATATTTTTTGAAGCAGCAAATTAATATTCTACTGGGGTAACTATTTTGTCCTCCTCACCCCCTTTTCTTGACCAGTCCAGCTAATTCTTCAGATCTGAAATCATATGCTGTTTCCTCAGGGGATGATCCTGGCCTGATCTCCCAGACAGAGTCAGGCTCCCCTGCTGTCTGTCCCTGTTTTGACATCCTCCATTGTTACAGTCATACTATTGCATAATAAAACATTATACAATAATTACATAATTATTTAATATCAGTCTTCCATCTGCAGTGTAAGCTCTCTGAGAATGGGGACCAAGTCTGTCTGAATTTCTTACTCACTTCTGCACTCCTAGTATCTAGCCTATTACTGTGCACAAGGCAGGTGTCAACAAATATTATTAAATTACTTTCTAAAAGAGGCCTAGACCCCCTCTGCTGTTTCTTAAAAATATGTTATTATATTGCCAACATTTTGCTACCCTAATATCAAAAATCTCTGTAGATGTTTTCTGCTGCTTTTATCCTCTGGCTTATTTAATGGATGTTTTCTATCAGATTTTCTAGGGTGGGAAAGGGGGTTCTTCTTGTCCCCCACCCCCAGCCCAGATTGGCTGAATCGGCAGACTCAGTTCTAAGCCGAAGTCCTAAATTACAGCTGGAGAAGCTACACTGCTAACAAACTCTGCAGGTAACTGCTGCACTGGCGAGTTTGGCACCCATTCTTTGGTAACGCTGCTCTGGGTCCAGATTCTCTCATCATTTCAGCCCATGCTGCGTTCTGCTTTTGCTCTCAAGGCTGCAATTTTTTCTTTGGCCACCTGCCCTTTAAGGACAGCTGGAAGGCCACCCCAGCTGCCTAATTAAGAAGCTCATTAATCTCATCTTTATCTTCCTGGTCATGCTGACGAACCCAGCTTTATGGGCCACACATTGTCACAGCTCTCTGACCCAACTTCATAGACAGTGCAAAGGAAATAGCCCAAGATTTGCAATAAAGAAACCAGAATGCATCTGCACACAATTGTTTGCTATCTGTGTGACCTTGAAAATATTACTTAACTTTTCATTGCTTCAGGTATAATATCTGTCCCCCTTACCTCAGAGACGTGAGGATCAAATGACATGATGTATTATGCCAGAACTTTATAAACTGTAAGTGGATATATACATATTAATTATAAATAATAATCTCAGCCATCTTGCTCCTTGCATGACAGAGGGAACTATTTACACACTGACATCTTTAACAAGAAAAGACTGTCTTCCTAGCACTGTCTTGTTCCTTTTTTTAAAAAAAAATTATTTATTATACTTCAAGTTCTGGGATACATGTGCAGAACATGCAGGTTTGTTACATAGGTATATATGTACCATGGTGGTTTGCTGTACCCATCAACCTGTCATCTAGGTTTTTAGCCCCACATGCATTAGATATTTGTCCTAATGCTCTCCCTCCCCTTGCTCCCCACCCCCCGACAGGCCCCGGTGTGTGATGTTCCACTCCCTGTGTCCATGTGTTCTCATTGTTCAACTCCCACTTGTGAGTGAGAATATATGGTGTTTGGTTTTCTGTTCCTGTGTTGGTTTGCTGAGAATGATGGTTTCCAGCTTCACCCATGTCCCTGCAGAGGACACGAATTCATTCTTTTTTATGGCTGCATAGTATTCCATGGTGTATATGTGCCACATTTTCTTTACCCAGTCTAACATTGATGGGCATTTGGGTTGGTTCCAAGTCTTTGCTATTGTGAATAGTGCCTCAATAAACATATGTGTACATGTGTCTGTATAGTAGCATGATTTAAAATCCTTTGGGTATATAACCAGTAATGGAATTGCTGGGTTAAATGGTATTTCTGGTTCTAGATCCTTGAGGAATTGCCACACTGTCTTCCAGAATGGTTGAGCTAATTTACACTCCCACCAATGGTGTAAAAGCGTTTCTATTTCTCCACATCGTCTCCAGCCTCTGTTGTTTCCTGACTTTTTAACTATCGCCATTCTAACTGGCTTGAGATGGTATCTAATTGTAGTTTTAATTTGCATTTCTCTAATGATCAGTGATGATGAGCTCTTTTTCATACGTTAGTTGTCCACATAAATGTCTTCTTTTGAGAAACATCTGTTCATATCTTTCACCCACTTTTTCGTGGGGTTTTTTTTCTAGCAAATTTGTTTAAGCTCCTTGTAGATTTTAGATATTAGACTTTTGTCAGATGCATAGATTACAAAAATTTTCTCTCATTCTGCAGGTTGCCTGTTCACTCTGATGATAGTTTCTTTTGTTGTGCAGAAACTCTTTAATTAGATTCCATTTGTCAATTTTGGCTTTTGTTGCCATTGCTTTTGGTATTTTAGTCACAAAGTCTTTGCCCATGTTTATGTTCTGAATGGTATTATCTAGGTTTTCTTCTAGGGTTTTTATGGTTTTAGGTTGTACGTTTAAGTCTTTAATACATCTTGAGTTGATTTTTATATAAGGCGTAAGGAAGGAGTACCGTTTCAGTTTTGTGCAAATGGCTAGCCTGTTTTCCCAGCAGCATTTATTAAATAGAGAATCTATTCCCCATTGCTTGTTTTTGTCAGGTTTGTCAAAGATCAGATGGTTGTAGATGTGTGGTGTTAATTCTGAGGACTCTGTTCTGTTCTATTGGTCCATATATCTCTTTTGGTACCAGTAACATGCTGTTTTGGTCACTGTAACCTTGTAGTATAGTTTGAAGTGAGTTAGCATGATGCCTCCAGATTTGTTCTTTTTGCTCAGGATTGTCTTGACTATGCACGCTCTTTTTTGGTTCCATACGAAATTTAAAGTAGTTTTTTGTAATTCTGTGAAGAAAGTCAATGGTAGCTTGATGAGAAAAGGATTGAATCTATAAATTACTTTGGGCAGTATGGCCATTTTCACAATATTGATTCTTCCTATCCATGAGCATGGAATGTTTTTCTATTTGTTTGTGTTCTCTCTTATTTCCTTGAGCAGTGGTTTGTAGTTCTCCTTGAAGAGGTCTTTCACATTCCTTGTAAGTTGTATTCCTAGGTATTTTATTTTCTTTGTAGCAATTGCGAATGGGAATTTACTCATGATTTGGCTCTCTTTCGTGTATAGGAATGCTTGTGATTTTTGCACATTGATTTTGTTTTCTGATACTTTGCTGAAGTTGCTTATCACCTTAAGGAGTTTGGGGGCTGAAATGATGGGGTTTTCTAAACATATAATCATGTCATCTGCAAACAGAGACAATTTGACTTCCTCTCTTCCTATTTGAATACGCTTTATTTCTTTTGCTTGCCTGTTTGCCCTGGCCAGAATTTCCAATACTACATTGAGTTGGAGTGTTGAGAGAGGGCATCCTTGTCATGTGCCAGTTTTCAAAGGGAATGCTTCCAGCTTTTGCCCATTCAGTATAATATTGGATGTGGGTTTGTCATAAATAACTCTTATTATTTTGAGATATGTCCCATCAATACCTAGTTTACTGAGTGTTTTTAGCATGAAGAGGTATTGAATTTTGTCGAAGGCTTTTTCTGCATCTCTCGAGATAATCACGTGTTTTTTGCCATTGGTTCTTTTTCTGTGATGGATTACATTTATTGATTTGGGTATTTTGAACCAGCCTTGCATCCCAGGGATCAAGCTGCCTTGATCATGGTGGATAAGCTTTTTGATGTGCTACCGGATTTGGTTTGCCAGTATTTTACTGAGGATTTTCACATCAATGTTCGTTAGGGATATTGACCTAAAATTCTTTTTTTTTGTTGTATCTCTGCCAGGCTTTGGTATCAGGATGATGCTGGCCTCATAAAATGAGTTAGGGAGGATTCCCTCTTTTTCTATGGATTGGAATAGTTTCAGAAGGAATGGTACCAGCTCCTCTTTGTACTTCTGGTAGAATTCGGCTGTGAATCTGTCTGGTCCTGGAATTTTTTTTCTTGGTGGGCTATTAATTAGCACCTCAATTTCAGAACCTTTTATTGGTCTACTCTGGGATTTGAGTTCTTCCTGTTTAGTCTTGGGACAGTATATGTATCCAGGAATTTATCCATTTCTTCTAGATTTTCTAGTTTATTTGCATAGAGATGTTTATAGTATTCTCTGATGGTAGTTTGTATTTCTGTGGAATCGGAGATGATATCCCCTTTTTCATTTTTTATTGCACCTATTTGATTCTTCTCTCTTTTCTTCTTTATGAGTCTTGCTACCAGTCTATCTCTTTTGTTGATCTTTTCAGAAAACCAGTTCCTGGATTCATTGATCTTTTGAAGGGGTTTTTATGTCTCTATCTCCTTCAGTTCTGCTCTGATCTTAGTTATTTCTTGTCTTCTGCTAGCTTTTGAATTTGTTTGCTCATGCTTCTCTAGTTCTTTTAATTGTGATGTTAGGGTGTCGATTTTAGATCTTTCCTGCTTTCTCTTGTGGGCATTTAGTGCTATAAATTTCCCTCTACATACTGCTTAAAATGTGTCCCAGAGATTCTGGTACATTGTGTCTTTGTTCTCACTGGTTCCGAAGAACATCTTTATTTCTGCCTTCATTTTGCTATTCACCCAGTAGTCATTCCAGAGCAGGTTGTTCAGTTTCCATGTAGTTGTGTGGTTTTGAGTGAGTTTCTTAATCCTGAGTTCTAGTTTGATTGCACTGTGGTCTGAGACACAGTTTGTTGTGATTTCTATTCTTTTACATTTGCTGAAGAGTGTTTTACTTCCAATTATGTCATCAATTTTAGAAGAAGTGTGATGTGGTGCTGAGAGGAATGTATATTCTGTTGATTTGGGGTGGAGAATTCTGTAGATGTCTATTAGGTCTGCTTGGTCCAGAGCTGAGTTCAAGTCCTGGATATCTTTGTTAAGCTTCTGTCTTGTTGATCTGTCTAATGTTGACATTGGGATGTTAAAGTCTCCCATTATTATTGTGTGGGGGTCTAAGTCTCTTTGTAGGTCTCTAAGAATTTGCCTTATGAATCTGGGTGCTCCTGTATTGGGTGCATATATATTTAGGATAGTTAGCTCTTCTTGTTGAATTGATCCCTTTACCATTATGTAATGGCCTTCTTTGTCTCTTTTGATCTTTGTTGGCTTAAAGTCTATTTCATCAGAGACCAGGATTGCAACCCCTGCTTTTTTTTTTTTTTTTTTTTTTTTTGCTTTCCATTTGCTTGGTAGATCTTCCTCCATCCCTTTATTTTGAGCCTATGTGTGTCTTCGCACATGAGATGAGTCTCCTGAATACAGCACACTGATGGGTCTTCACTCTTTATCCAATCTGCCAGTCTGTGTCTTTTAATCGGGGCATTTACCCATTTACATTTAAGGCTAATATTGTTATGTGTGAATTTGATGGGTTTTGAATTTGGTGTGTTTTGATCTTCTTCCCCTTCTTGGTACTTGTCAATTTCTGCAATAAATTCAGACATGGACAGATGCATTCAGCTGATTCCCCTACACACATAACAATCCACTGTCTAATCCTCACACAGGGACCTCAGGCTCCTCAGCATAAGAATAGGACACTGTGAGAGATATATTTCAGGAGGCCTGAAGGCTGGTCATGATAGAGATTCCTTGGTTTTTGTTCCAGAAACTAAGGTAAAATGTCCCTATTCTGGTAGATCGTTATCCCAATATCATTTGTTCCAAGTTTGTGCAAACGGTTATGCCATATTTTTCCAATCAATTTAAAGCAAATGCCCTCAATGGTTTCTAGGAGAAAAATTGCAATCTTCAGCTCTTTCTCATCAAATACTCAGATTGTTCATGGTTGTGAGGATTTTTGACACTGAAATTAGAGTGAAAAAGGAAATCTACAAACCCTTGAGTCAAAATCATAGTTCTCTGAATTTGTGCATCTGCCCAAGTCCAATGTCTTGAGAGTAGAATCAGAGTGCCATGGGCATGGCCTGAGACTAGGAAGATAGCCATGCTCACTGACCCCTCCCATGTCTGGGCTTCCAAGTAGAACTAGAGTTTCATTGAACCTACATGTACCTATAGGTCCTCACCGTAGCAATGACATCTCTCAGCTCAGTAATGGCCACTTGGAGCAGGAATATGGGCTCTATAAGGAAGACTCAGTGGATCCTTATCACCTTCATAGAAAGGTATTCACCGTCCACATCAAGAGAAAAGCCACTGTGTTATTCCTCCAATGAGTAAAAGGAATTTCTGTAGGACTGGCATGAATCTGGCAGTTCAAGATAACTGGAAGGAGTCAAATAATAACTATTCAGTGAGTCCTGCAAGACTTCAGGCTCTACTAACTCCAGCAGTTCCCTGCTGAGCCTGGAAAAGTAGAAAAAGTAAAGAATAAGCCAGGGAAAATCAGACACAACAGAGCCCCAACTAGATTTCATGGGTAGGATAAGGAAGTGGTTAAAAAAGAAAAAGGATAGATCCATTAATGAGGTAACAAATTATTGCCTTCATATTGGGACAGTAAAGGGCCAAATGGAAAAGAATGAAAGAGAAAGACAGAGAGACAGAGAGAGAGAGAGAGCTCGCTCAGTGAATTGTCCAGGTGATACACTGATGAGGGAGTAACAGGACACTCTGAGTTAGTGCCCTCAGGACACACAGTATACAGTGATCATGAAAAGACTGTGCTCAATAATTTTCCATAAAATGTGCTCAAGATTCCATGCAGTCACCATGAGAATACAGCTTTTGAAGTATGGTCGGCCTACAGTAGGTTTGTAAATGATAAGGGGAGAAAGAAATGGAAACCTAAATATCTACTGCAATGAAAACCAACATCAATGTTAGTAGGAATAATTCAGGCTTGGTTGAAAAGATGTAATCGATATTGTCGGCCCGCTCTGTTTTCCCTGAACCAGGAATCTCCAAGTGTCAACACAGAATTAGCTGTTCACAATTGCTCAAAGTTACCTGGGGCATGGTGGGCCTTGGTCTTCTCCCTCTTCTTGGTCCTTTTTAATTCCTGCAACAAGTCAGACAGAGACAGACAAAATAAGCCAATTTACCTAACCCATAACAGTCCACTGTCTAATCCCCACATGGGGACCTCAGGCTCCTCAGCATGAGAACAGGACAATGTGAAAGATATACATCAGGAGGTCTGAAAGTTGGTCATGATAGAGATTCTTTGGTTTGCATTTCAGAACCAAGGGTGAAATATCCGTATTCTGGTAGATTGTTATCCCAAAATCATTTATCCCAAGTTTGTGCAAACAGTTATGCCTTATTGTTCCCATCAATTCAAAGAAAATGCCCCAGATGATTTCTAGGAGGAAAGCTGCAGTATCCAGCCCTGTCTCATCAAATAACCAGCTTGTTCATGGTTCCAAGAAACTGAAATTAGAATGAAGGAGGAAATCTACAAACCCTTGAGTCCAAATCATAGTTCTGTGAATTTCTTAAATCTGCCTGGGTGCAATGTGCTGACAGTGGGATCAGGTTGCCACAGGCATGGCTGGAGACTAGGAATAGAGCCATGCTCACTGACCCATTTCATGTCTGGGCTTCCAACTGAAACTACAGTTTCATTACAACCTATATGCGCCCATAGGTCCTGCCTGCGGCAATGACATCTCTCAGGTCAGTAAGGGCCACTTGGAAGAGGAATATCACCCCTATCTGGAAGGGGTGGAGCCTTATCTCCTTCATAGTAAGTTACTCACTGTCCACGTCAAGAGCCAAGCCAAGGTGCTCTTCCTCCAATGAGTAAAAGGCACTTCTGTAGGGCTGGCATAAGTCAGGCAGTTCAAGATAACCAGGAGGAGTCGAATAACATCTATCCAGTAAGTCCTGTAAGACTTCAGCTCTTTCTCATCCAGCAGCTCCCTGCTGAGCCTGGAAAAGTAGGAAAAAGTAAAGAATAAGCCAGGTGGAATCAGAAACCACACAGCCCCAGCTAGATTTCATGGGTAACATAAGGAAGTGTTTGAGAAGAAAAAGGACAGATCCATTAATGAGGTAACAAATTATTGCCTTTATATTGGGATAGGCCAGGACCAGGTAGAAAAGCATGAAAGAGAAACAGAGAGAGAAAGAAACACACACACACGCACACACACACAGAGAGACAGTGAGCTCAGTGAATTGGCCAGGTGACACACTGATAAGGGAGTCAAAGGACACTCTGCATTTGTGCCCTCAGGACACACAGTGAACAGTGATCATGAAAAGAGTGGCCTCAATAATTTTGCATAAAATGTGCTTAAGTTTCCCTGCAGTCACCACGAGAATACAGCTTTTGAGGTATGGTCAAGCTTCGCTAGGTTAGTAAATGATAAGGATAGGAAGAAATGGAAACCTAAACATTTACTGTAATGAGAACCAAAAGCAATGTTAGTAGGTGTAATTCAGACTTGTCTGACAAGATGAAATCATTATTTTCAGCATGTACTGTTTTCCCTGGACTTGGCGTCTCCAGGTGTCAACATCAAATTAACTGTCCACAATTTCTCAGACTCACCTAGGACCTGTTGCTTCTGCTGGTGATACCCAGGCAAACAGGGTCTGGAGTGGACCTCCAGCAAACTCCAACAGACCTGCAGCTGAGGGATCCACCTGTGAGAAGGAAAATTAACAAACAGAAAGGAATAGCATCAACATCAACAAAAGGACATCCACACCAAAACCACATCTGTAGGTCACCATCATCAAAGACCAAAATAGTAGATAAAACCACAAAGATGGGAGAAACCAGAGCAGAAAGGCTGAAAATTCCAAAAACCAGAAAGACTCTTCTCCTCCAAAGGAACACAACTCCTCACCAGCAAGGGAACAAAACTAGATGGAGAATTAGTTTGACAAGTTGACAGAAGTAGGCTTCAGAAAGTTGGTAATAACAAACTTCTCTGAGTTAAAGGAGGATATGCAAACCCATCGCAAGGAAACTGAAAACCTTGAAGAAAGGTTAGATGAATGGCTAACTAGAATAAACAGTGTAGAGAAGACCTGAAATGACCTGATAGAGCTGAAAACTATGGCACAAGAACTACATGACACATGCACAAGCTTCAGTAGGTGATTTGGAAGAAAAGGTATCAGTGATTGAAGATCAAATTAATGAAATCAAGTGAAAAGAGAAGTTTAGAGAAAAAAGGGTAAAAAGAAATGAACAAAGCCTCCAAGAAATATGGGACTACATGATAGGACCAAATCTACGTTTGATTGGTGTACCTGAAAGTGACGGGGAGAATGGAACTAAGCTGGAAAACACTCTTCAGGATATTATCCAGGAGAACTTCCCCAACCTAGTAAGGCAGGCCAACATTCAAATTCAGGAAACACAGAGAATGCCACAAAGATACTCCTCAAGAAGAGCAACCCCAAGACACATAATTGTCAGATTCACCAATGTTGAAATTAAGGAAAAAATGCTAAGGGCAGCCAGAGAGAAAGGACAGGTTACCCACAAAGGGAAGCCCATCAGACTAACAGCCTATCTCTAGGCAGAAACCCTACAAGCCAGAAGACAGTGGGGGCCAATAGTCAACATTCTTAAAGAAAAGAATTTTCAACCCAGAATTTCATATCCAGGCCCACCTTACAACAGCTCCTGAAGGAAGCACTAAACATGGAAAGGAACAACCGGTGCCAGCCACTACAAAAACATGTCAAATTGTAAAGACTATCGATGGTAGGAAGAAAGTGCATCAACTAACAAGCAAAATAACCAACTAACATCATAATGACAGGATCATATTCACACATAACAGTATTAACCTGAAATATAAATGGGCTAAATGTCCCAATTAAAAAACACAGCCTGGCAAATTGGACAAAGAGTCAAGATCCATCAGTGTGCTGTATTCAGGAGATCCATCTCACAGGCAGAGACACGTATAGGCTCAAAATAAAGGGATGGAGGAAGATCTACCAAGCAAATGGAAAGCAAAAAAAAAAAAGCAGGGGTTGCAATCCTAGTCTCTGATAAAACAGACTTTAAACCATCAAAGATCAAAAGAGACAAAGAAGGCCATTACATAATGGTAAAGGGATCAATTCAACAAGAAGAGTTAACTATTCTAAATATATATGCACCCAATACAAGAGCACTCAGATTCATAAAGCAAGTCCTTACAGACTTAGAAAGAGACTTAGACCCCCACACAATAATAATGGGAGAATTTAACACCCCACTGTCAATATTAGACAGATCAATGGACAGAAGCTTAACAAGGATATCCAGGACTTGAACTCAGCTCTGCATTAAGCAGACCTAATAGACATCTACAGACCTCTCCACCCTAAATCAACAGAATATACATTCTTCTCAGAACCACATCACAATTATTCTAAAATTGACCACATAGTTGGAAGTAAAGCACTCCTCAACAAATGTAAAAGAAGAAAAATCAGAACAAACTGTCTCTCAGACCACAGTGAAATAAAATTAGAACTCAGGATTAAGAAAGTCACTCAAAACTGCACAACTACATGGAAAATGAACAACCTGCTCCTGAATGACTACTGGGTAAATAACAAAATGAAGGCAGAAATAAAGATGTTCTCAGAAAC
This sequence comes from Chlorocebus sabaeus, assembly GCF_047675955.1. Taxonomy (NCBI): domain Eukaryota; kingdom Metazoa; phylum Chordata; class Mammalia; order Primates; family Cercopithecidae; genus Chlorocebus; species Chlorocebus sabaeus. The sequence goes on along the minus strand of NC_132923.1, from coordinate 45,474,972 downwards.
CAATGGGAACAAAGACACAATGTATCAGAATCTCTGGGACACATTTAAAGCAGTGTGTAGAGGGAAATTTATAGCACTAAATGCCCACAAGAGAAAACAGGAAAGATCTAAAATCTAACATCACAATTAAAAGAACTAGAGAAGCAAGGCAAACAAATTCAAAAGCTAGCAGAAGACAAGAAATGACTAAGATCAAAGCAGAACTAAAGGAGATAGAGGAACAAAAAAACCCTTCAAAAAAAAATCAATGAATCCAGGAGCTGGTTTTCTGAAAAGATCAACAAGAAAACCCTGTTTGGCTAGTTCATCTGGCTCATCTGATTGCAAGTTCCTATCTTGAGAGGACTATGAAATTAAAACCAATACAAGTGCCACAAATAACACACATTGTTAATAAGGACAATTTGTAACTGGGTGAATGGAAGAAATAGTTCTATTCATCAATTCCTCGTTTTCCCTAAATATACAATCTCCTGGTGTCACTACTGAGTTAACAGCCCACAATTCCACAGCATTACCTGGGAGACACTGGGCCTTTTTCTTCCTCTTCCTCATAATCACTTTCATTTTCTGTAAATAAATTCACAGAAGAGGTCACATTAGGCAATTCACACTTCACATATGGCCAAATCACTGTATAGTCATAGCACAAGAACATAACTATTCTCAGTGCAAGAATATGGATTCTGATAGGAATATTCTAGGGTGCCCTAGATTAAGTCTGGTGAGAAGTAGATGACCCTGCTTTCCAGACCCACAGGTCAAAATCTCCCTCTCTGTGTAGACCATAATGCCATATTCTCTGCCTGAGTCAAAGTTAAACAAAATTTTTCCCCCAAAAAATCTCCGAAAACTGGTCAAACAATTTTCTAGGAGTGTTGCTGCAATGCTGACTTATATTACCAGGTAACATGGACATTAAATGTTTAGAGGCATCTACACATGAAACTTGACTGATAGATAAATTAGAACAACTCTTGCTTTAAAAAGAATCTGTGATTTGGGAGGCCAAGACAAGTCAATCATTTGAGGTCACGAATTCAAGACCAGCCTGGCCAATATGGGGAAACCCCTTCTCTACTAAAAATACAAAAATTAGCCAGATGTGGTGGTGTGCACCTGTGGTCCTAGCTACTCAAAAGGCTGAGGCAGGAGAATCACTTGAATCTGGGAGGCGGAGGTTGCGCCAAGCCAAGATGGTGCCACTGCACTCCAGCCTGGGTGACAGAGCAAGACTCCATTGCAAAAAAAAAAAAAAAAAAAAAAATCTACGACGCTACAAAGAAACAACATTGGATCAGCCATTGCACTGATGGGGTGGAGAACCAGGGTCTAGCCTTGCTTTATGGAAATATATCAGCAAAGTAAAGAAGAAAAGTTTCTGTCCTGATTTCAAGGTGACTGTGCAGCTAAGCAAGCTGACTTACAGGAGATCAAGATTAAAGCTGAGAGCAGTGAAGCCTGGAGAACAATATTTCCAAATACAAAGGCAAGGCTGCCAGCTTCCTTAAAAAGGCATAAGAACTCCGTGGACATTGTTCAGGGACAGATGACTTAATCACAGTTGACAAGAAATACTGAATCAAAGCTAGGAGGCCTGACAGATACTTCCTGTGCATCTCCTGCACAGATGACTATGAGATCATCACACTTGCGTAGGGTCCAGTAACTTGATACTGGGGACTGGCAGACAAAGGCATGACATGAGTTGAGAAGGACAAAAAAACTCACTGATACCTGTGTTTAGAATCCGATCGGCGTTCTTTATTCAAACCAATTTGTGTGTATAGAGCCTGTCTTCAGAGTTTATCTTCCTCAGCCTAGACAGAGGTATGAGACACAAGGAATACAGAGGCTACCTGGGATAATTTGTACAGCATCCTCCCATTCATCACGAGAGGATGAGTCAACGACAGTTGAGTCGACTTTGTCTTCCTCAAATGTGATTTTGGTGTTTCTGTGTGGCTTGTTGGAGTCACAAGGGCTGTGGCTATTTGAACAAGGGACGGCACATGCCTCCAGTGAGTCCTCAGGGATTTCCCTTTCTTCAGCCTTCTGCACCTCCCTGATGAGCCAGGTGGGACAGAGATGGCAGAAGATTAAACACAGAGGGATTAAACCCCAGGGAGTCCTAGCTGGTTTTGACAAGAGGCATTAAGAGAGTGGTCCCAGAAAGCAAACAGGAGGTTCCCTTTGAGAGGGAACAGGCAAACCTCTTCTCTCTGCGACAGATCATGGCTGCCATGGGAGCCAGAGAGGAAGAGAGCAACTGGTGTTCATTGCACTGGACAGATAGGAGCTGAGGAGGATTATGACTCAGCTATCCCTGTACAGTACAGACATGACACTCGGCACACACAGAGAAACACAACAGCTGCTATACCCTGTGTCTAAGCTGGGTTGAATTTCACATACTGTGGCTAAGGGAATGCAGGCCTATAGGGAGAACCCGCTCCCGATGTTTAACGTGGGTTCTTTTCTATTTCGTAAGTGTGTCAGCTGGGTTGAGAAATAAAGGGAAAGAGCACAAGAGAGAGAAATTTAAAGCTGGGTGTCCGGGGGAGATATCACATGTCGGCAGGATCCGTGATGTTCCCCAAGCCGTAAAACCAGCAAGTTTTTATTACCGATTTTCAAAAGGGGAGGGAGTGCACGAATAGGGTATAGGTCACAGAGATCACATACTTCACAAGGTAATAAAATATCACAAAGCAAATGGAGGCAGGGCTAGATCACAGGACCACCAGATGAGGTGAAATTAAAATTGCTAATGAAGTTAGCATTAGCAATTTTTTTTTTTTTTTTTTTTGAGACGGAATCTCCCTCTGTCCCCCAGGCTGGAGTGCAGTGGCCAGATCTCAGCTCACTGCAAGCTCTGCCTCCCAGGTTTACGCCATTCTCCTGCCTCAGCCTCCTGAGTAGCTGGGACTACAGGCACCCACCACCTCACCAGGCTAGTTTTTTGTATTTTTTTTTTTTTTTAGTAGAGATGGAGTTTCACCAGGTTAGGCAGGATGGTCTCGATCTCCTGACCTCATGATCCGCCCATCTCGGCCTCCCAAAGTGCTGGGATTACAGGCTTGAGCCACCGCGCCCGGCCAGTATTAGCAATTTTAATGACACATTGTCATTGAAAACGTCTTACCAGGAAACAGGGTTTGAGAGCAGATAACCTGTCTGACCACAATTTATTAGGTGGGAATTTTCCTCCACTTAATAAGCCTGGGAGTGCTATAGGAGACTGGGGCTTATTTCATCCCTTCGGCTTCGACCATAAAAGACGGGAGGCCTTAAAAAGGGGCCCCGTCTATAAGCCTACCTTCAGGGCACATTCTCTTTCTCAGGGATGTTCCTTACTGAGAAAAAGAATTCAGCGATATTTCTCCTACTTGCTTATGAAAGAGGAGAAATATAGCTCTGTTCCATCCGGCTCACCGGCGGCCAGTTCAAAGTTACCTCTCTTGTTCCCTGAACATTGCTGTTATTCTGTTCTTTTTTTAAGATGCCCAGATTTCATATTGTTCAAACACACATGCTCCACAAAAAATTTGTGCAGTTGATACAATCACTGAGTCCTGAGGTGACATTCATCCTCCTCAGCCTACAAAGAAGATGACAGGATTAAGAGATAAAGTAAAGACAGGCATAGAAAAACACAAGGGTGTTGACTGGGGAAGTGATAAGTGTGCATGAAATCTTCACAATTTATGTTCAATGATTACAGTAAAGACAGGTGTAAGATTATAAAAGTATTAATTTGGGGAACTAATAAATGTCCATGAAATCTTCACAATCTATGTTCTTCTGCCACGGCTTCAGCCAGTCCCTCCGTTCGGGGTCCCTGACTTCCCGCAACACAGGCCTTTGGCCTATCATAGCTGCCAGAGAGGGTGTGCCTCCTAGACCTTTTTCATATGTTACAACCCATTACTTACTCCTGAGTATTCAGTGTTACCCAGGGGCACATGATTCCTGTACTTTCTCAGCCTCCTCAACTTTAACATCTTCATCATTTTCTGTAAATACAGAAGTGTTCCTTCAGATATTTCCCACTTTACACTCTGCAAGCACAGTCAGCCCAATGTGCACAAAAACATGAACATCTAGGTATGAGTCATCGTTCAACTGAAATCTCTCATGTTTTATCTTCAATAAAACGCCCTGGCATGGTTTACAGATCCATCAGGCAATGCATTTCTGATCTGGAGGGCCACCATCAAGATGTGGCCAAATATTGAAAAGACCTTTTGTTCCCCATATCACTGGAGGCTTGTGCAGCCTCTCTCTGGACTTTGGCAGCTGTCTCCCCCATCCTGCCACAGATCTGATTCCCAGGCACAGGCTTGGTGTCCTGTCATAGTTCTCATTTCAAACCTAATTCTTTCTCTTAGGAGAGGACAAACTTGTCCCACAGTCCTCTATGCATCAGGAGACTGCACAGGCCCCCCATGTGGCTTCTGCTGTGTTATTCAGGGACATGCTCTCCATGGGGAGTGCTCCAGTCTGAAGCACTTCCTACCACCAAATGCCCCCACATCAACTGCCTTCTCCAACACCACACAGTGAGGGGCTTCATCTCATTTTGAAAAGCAGTTGTTAAGTGTTCCCACATTTGGATGCTTCAGACCCTTGCGAGAGACAATTTGCCTGCCTTTGCAGATGGAGACAGAGAAACTCAGGAAGGACAAATCACTCACTGACAGTTACTAAGAACATTGCTGAAGAGACAGCCTGGGAACCTTCGTTCTTAGTCCAGAGCTCTTTTCACTCTAACAAGCGCTCTCCTGTCATGGCCTCCTTCTTGTCCTTTAAAACCAGATAGATGCTGCCTCTTGCTCCAAAGACCACCTTCCATCCAGGAAGGAGGGACATTTGCAATACTGTGACCTCCAACCCCATGGGTTTCCCATCTCTGTTCTTACCCAGGAAGTCCTGGTCATGTCATAGCCACATATGTTTAGTGGAAAAAACACCACCGATACAACTGTCATTGTGAAAGTATGCAGGTCTGGAGTCTCTCACAAGCCTGGGGTTTTGAGTCATCAGGGCCTATGGCCACCATACCTGGGCTGAGCTTTTGGACAAGGTGCTGTGCCAGCCTACACCCCTCCGCCAGCTATTCTTGGAGGTCCTGCCCTGGGACTTGTCTGGCTCATCCGGAGCGAGGAGGGCCTGGAGATGCCGATTTGATGAGCAGGAGGCATATCTCCCTTCCCATAACTTCTCCCTTAACTGGGTCAGCTCTCATTCCTGAGAGTGAACCAGGACTTTATATTGCCTAAGGTGAGACAGTAGAGAAAATTTAACAGTGGAAAGGGATGAGTGGTCAGTTCTAATATTGCAACAGAGATTTCTGAGACAATGTCCTCAAGGAGACCTCCAAGCAGAAGGTCAGCACATGTTTAAAGGAATGTCTGTGGCCAAGAGAAAGAATACAAAATGGTTTACAGCCTTCCTCTATATCAGAGAGGCCTCCTGTAAGATCCTCGATGATGTTCCATTAGTCTTTCTCTTCTGTAAACAAAAGTAGGTGTCTTCCTAATTCCGCTTCAAAAAGACATCCTTTCAGTTCCTCACTCTGGCCATGGACAATTCCATGTGAAAATACACACAGTGCATCTTGCGGCGACCAGATACAAAGCCATGTACAGAAATGAGGCCAGGTGCAGATGGGGCGAATTGAAAAGATGAAACAAGAAAATAATGACAGGGTCAAGAAGGCAACATTGATTGGGTGAAAGAATGAGAAGCCGCAGTCAGTCAGGAGCTGATTCTCACTAAGGGTAAGTGGGGTGGTGAAGGCACACCATTTTGAGTATACTGAATGCTGCTGGGTGGTTCCCACTCCTTTGGTTAATTTTGTGTTATGCAAATTTCACCTCAACAATTACTTGTTTGAGAAAAAGAAAACAAGGCTCTGAGAAACAACTGCAACCCATAACTTACTATTATCCTTGTTCTCTGTTGGATAAATATTTGTGTGTCGTGAGCCTGCCATGGCAATTCCTGCCCTTCCCCTGGTCCAGCTTAGCTCTTACTTTTCCCCGCCGAGCTGCTGTACTTCAGAGATTTACACACCTGCCCACCTGCCTACCCCCACGGGGTCCCCTCACCTGAGCTCCTTAGCCTGCCTGAGCTGCTCTGCAACCTTCTCCTCCTTGAACTGAAGCTCACCCCTCAGCATAGATTTTATGAGGTCTTTGCACTCTTCATACTCTGAGAAAAGACAGACATGCCTGCCTCAGTGGAAGGCTGGACATGCTGCTGTGGTCACTGCCTACAGGGCAGGAGTCAGGTCCATCCCAAGGACAAAACTGTCCCCAGTACCAGGCTCTAGGAAGGGATTTCCACATCTTTACTCTTCAGTCTCCTGACTTTCTAGCATCTGTTTCTCCAAAATTTAGAGACGAAGAAAGAGAAACTCAAGAGCACATCAAGGAAGTTGACCAGATGATTCAACCACAATGAAGTGGAGTCAGAATTCACAGCCCCTGAGGTCTGACTCTGAATGTGGAGCCACTTGTCCAAGCCTTGCAGCCTCTCCTCTAAAACACTGCACTGGGGCATGAAGTAGTGATTTCTTGTATGGTCGGAAAGGCCCCTAGGACTATGGGACAGATGGTTTCCCTTTTACCGGGAATTTCAAAGAAAAATACGTCAAAGATTTTTAAAATATTTGATTTTTAAATCATAATCATATCTGAAGCATAAAGTATGAGACATAAGGCCATGAGGGAAATATGCCCAAATACTAATAAAGTTTGTGTTAATTTAGAAACAGTAGAATAAAGAACTAATAGATAGTGTTTACTCTGTGCCAATAAATATTCTACAAGATTGACAAGAAATAGCTCATGTAATTCACTGCAGCAATTTACAGAGGTAGGTATTATTGTAGTATTGTATGAACAGGTGAGGAAACTGAGCGACAGACAAGACAAGCAACTTGGATGGAGCCCAGGAGACAGGCCCAGGGTCCCTGCTCTGCACACTGCACTGCTACTTCCACACATTCTTGGGTGAGATCTTTCTTCCTCTTTAGGAACAAGAGCCTGTGCCCTAGGACTTCCCTCTTACCAGGGTACTCTCTGTTGTTTATTTTTTTATTTTTGTTTGTTTGTTTATTTTTGACCAGTCTTGCCCTGTCACCCAGGCTAGAATGTAATGGCACAATCTTGGCTCACTGCAACCTCTGCCTCCTGGGTTCAAAGGATTCTCCTGCCTCAGTCTCCCTAGTGGGGATTACAGGCACCTGCCACCATGCCCAGCTAATTTTTGTATTTTTAGTAGAGATGGGGTTTCTCCATGTTGCCCAGGCTAATCTCAAACTCCTGACCTCGTGATCTGCCCACTTTGGCCTTCCAAAGTGATGGGATTACAAGAGTGAGCAACTGTGCACAGCCCCTACTCCCTCCTCTTGATTCTGTCACTTATAGATACCACAGGTTCTATTAGGAGCAGAGTCCTCTTGAAGCTCCTCAGAGCAGGTACTGGGTACTATCACCAAGTTTCCCTCAGGGTCACTAGAACAGAGCTTTGCCTATAGGGCCTCAACAGAAGCTTGAACTGAATAAAAGTTCACTAGTCCCAGACACTTAGAACAGACTAGACGTTATTTGTCTGCAGGATCTTATATGGTACAGACAGTAGTCTTGAAAACATGATTTAGCCTCTTGGAGAAAACAGGTCGTTCTGTGCCTGTGACAGAAATCAACTGGGATTTTAATTCTAGTCCCATCCCCACCTAACTGTAAGTATGGAAAGTTGTTAAATACTTTGGTACCTCTGTCTTCCAACTTTAACAAAATGCTAAAACACCCATTTCTATTTTCCTAGAAGTACGGGAGGGATGAAATTATTTTTGATGGAGAGTGCATTTAGTTTCTCAGAGAGAAGACAGGACATCATTCATCACTTTCGTGATGGTGAGCCTATTGAACTTACGGTATGTGTTCTGCTGGTTGGCCAGGAAGTAGGCCACTTGAGTTATAAGAAATTTCTCTTTGATATTTCTGAACTGCTGTTTGTTCTCTGCCATCTGGGGATACAAATTCTCTCTGATTTCTAGAATGTTCATCTCTGCCTTCTCACTGGACCAAAGGCCAGCAGATACCACCATGCTGACATTTGTTGCAGAAAAGGTGGAGCTAGGGACTGGGGAGAAGAAACACAAACACAGGATGGGTTAAAAACTGGTGAAATCAAATAAGTTTAATTAGGACTGAGGGATGTCAGTAACTGAAATTCTTAACTTACTGTTGAGAAAAACGTGATCACTCCCCACAGCACTTTAGGATCCTTAACCACAAAACCAAGGTTTGAGGTGCCTGAGCTCAGAGCTGAAGGCACTGCCAGTCACTCAGTCTCTGACAAGAGTGAAGATGATTGTGGCCAGCATGCCAGGTAACCGTCTGCAGTTGCAATAACAGAATTAGAAGGTGGGGGTGTCATGGAATCTTAGGATCCCTGCATTCCAGTTGCCCAGGCTTTGCTGAAACACAGGCACCCTGGTCTCTCCTGAGGGTAACCACCAATGGGGATCATTCCTTCAGCATTCACTCTCAGTATTCATGTACCCTTGTGACAATGCCACCGACCCATCTCTTTCCCAATACATCTAAGCATATTCCTCACTGTTTATCTCTTGTCTGTACAACATCATCAAGGCAGAAACATTTCCCAACAGGTTATATGAATTCCTTATATACTCTAGGTAGTAGACTCCTGTCAAATATATAATTTGGAAATAGTTCTCCCATTATATGGATTATCTTTTCACTTCCTTGACAGTGTCCTTTGAAGCATATAAGATTTTTATTTTAATGAAGTCCATTTATCTATCTATTTTTGGGTTGTTTGTGCCTACTTAAAAAATGTCTAATCCAAAGTCACAAAGATTTGTACCTACGTTTTCTTCAAGACATTGTTTTTTGAATGAGAACTTTCCTGGGTTTTAGTGGAGGGTGGACATTGTTTATTTATGCCTCCTGTCCATTACCGATGTTTGTCCTGATTGTTATTCATATGCTCACCACCCCTCCATGGAGCACCCCATGGCCTGTAACAGAGCTCTGGGGACCGATATCCTTCCACTGACTTTGGCGCTGGTGAGAGCCCTGGTCATGTGGTTCAGCTTGGCCTTAACCCGACCCAATTGCACATATTCCTCAGGGCCTTCAGAGTTGAAGTTGAGAGCCTCTCTGAGAACGCTTGCCAGCCCATGCTGTTCTAAGGCTGGAGCAAACTTCCTCCGTCTATTCCAGACAGAGGGGACTGCAGGGGTTGGACTCAGTCAAGACATCTCTGGTGTTAGAAAGTAGACCTGTTTCAAGGTTTGGGGAAGATTGTTCAATATGAACTAGGTCCTCTCTAATTATTTTTACCGTATGTGTGACTTCTTTCTAGAAACAAAGGAAAAATATTTATGTTAGAACATTTTGTCTATTCTTTGTCAATTGTTGTTTGTCTACAATTTTAACATTATCCACGTTAAAGGAGAGCTCAGTGTAAATATATTCTTAAAAATTATGGTTCACGTCCACTGCCATGCAATCATATTTAAATCCATGAACAATCCTGTTACTTAGGTATTATCCTGCTCCTGATGAGAAAACAAACTCAGAAAAATTGCAAAATTTCCATAGGTCACAAAACTAGTGACGAGAGGAAAAAGAATTAGAAACCAGTTCCTTTTGACCTTCAAAGCTAACCTTGTACCATTAGATCAAACTGATTTACATACTTTTGCTGGAATTAGTCTCAGAGTTTGTGGTTCTCACTTGATTTTCCCAAGGAAACAGTGTGCCACTTTAATATCATTTCAAACTTTGAAATTTAAAACTTTTTATTATACTTTTTTTTTAATTATACTTTTTTGTCTTTGTTCTGTTCCATTGCTTTTGGTTTCTTCTCAATGGATCCCTCTTATTTATATGCTAAATATTTGCTACCTATTTTCTGTCAATTTTCACTTTTTTTTTTTTTTGAGACAGAGTTTTGCTCCTGTTGCTCATGCTGAAGTGCAATGGCACAATCTTGGCTCACCGCAACCTCTGCCTCCCAAGTTCAAGGGAGTCTCCTGCCTCAGCCTCCCGAGTAGCTGGAATTACAGGCAAGCACCACCATGCCCGGCTAATCTTTTGTATTTTTAGTAGAGACGGTTTCTCCATGTTGGTCAGGCTGATCTCGAACTCCCGACCTCAGGTGATCCGCCCACCTCAGCCTCCCAAAGTGCTGGGATTACAGGTGTGAGCCACCACGCCCGGCCAATTTTCACATTTTTGAGTGTTTGTTATCTCTCCCTTTGTTGTATGCTAACAGTTCTTCACTGAGGTATAATTTGCAGAGAGTATACTGCAAAAAACCTAAAGGTACAGTTTAATAAATTTTAATATAACTATACATTGTATAATAACACCCAGTTAAAGACAGAGAACATTTTCCCCCACGCCACAAAGTTCTGATGTGGTCCCTGCCAGTCAATACTCATCCCCCATATGAAGAATATATTCTGAATGTTGTCACTGCCTTAGTCCTTTTGTGTTGCTGGAAAGGAATACCAGAGGCTGGGTAATTTATAAAGAAAAAAGATGCATTTTGCTCATAGTCCTGCAGGCTGCACAAGAAGCATGACACCAGCATCTGCTCCTAATGAGGGCCTGAGACTGCTTCCACTTGCAGCAGAGGTGAAAAGGAACCAGTGTGTGCAGAGATTATACGGTGAGAGAGGAAGCAAAAGAGAGTAAAGGTGAGAGGCACTTTTTAATAACTAGATCCTATAGGAACTGAGAGTGAGAATTCACTCACTACCTTCTCCCAGGGTGGGGTTTAATCTATTCATGAGGGATCCACTCCAATGACCCAAACACCTCCCATTAACCCCCTCCTCCAACACTGGGGACCACATTTAAACATGTGATTTGGAGGGGACCAATATTTAAACTATAGCAGCCACCGTAGATTAATTTTGCTTATTCATGTGCTTCATAAAAATGGAATCATTTTGGTCAGGACTGGTGGCTCACACCTGTAATCCCAAGACTTTGAGAGGCTGAGGTGGGCAGACCACCTGAGGTCAGGAGTTCAAGACCAGCCTGACCAACATGGCAAAACCCTGTCTCTACTGAAAATACAAAAATTAGCCACACGTGATGGCAGGTACCTGTAATCCCAGCTACTTGGGAGGCTGAGGCAGGGAAAATTTCTTGAACCTGGGAGGCAGAGCTGAGATTGTGCCACTGCACTCCAGTCTGAGGGACAGAGTGAGACTACGTCTCAAAAAAATAAAAAAAAGTAATCATTTAGTATGTTCTCTTGTTTTGACTTCTCTTACTCAGGTGGTTATATATGCCACTAATTTGTCTGATTGTGTTTTTCCCTTGTTTCATTTTGTTTTGGCCAAGTAATAGCCTATTGATTGTATGATTATCACACAATTTGATATCCATTTTTCTGATGGGAAGCAGGTTTACTTGTTGGCTACTGTGCATAAGTAACTATGAATATTCTCATACAATTATTTCTGTGAAGATACATAATTACTTTCCTGGATATGTATAGCTAGGGATGGAGTTGCTTGGTGAATGGGTAGAAAATGGACACAGAGTTTTGCAAAGTAACTGTATTATTTTACATTTCTATGAAAGATGTAGGCCATTTTCAGTTGCTCTACATTCCCACACACTTAATATTTTTAGTCTTTTAAATTATAGCCATTCTACCAGGTGTCTAGTGACATCCTATTTTGGTTTTCTCATGCCTAATGTTCATTAGATACCTTCTTATGGAAAATATCTTCTCAAATTTTTATGTTCATTGATATACTGGGGTGTCTGTCATTTTCTTTGTAATCTATAGGAGTTCTTTATATATTTTGAATGAGTCCATTTATATATACATATTTTTTGCTATATTATATAGCAAATAATTATTCCTGGTCTACAGATAGCTCTTAAGTTATTAAACAACAACAAAATAAGGAGAAGGTTTTTTAAAATGAAGTGCAATTAAAATGGTTCAGGTCAGACCGTGGCTTATGTCTGTAATCCTAGCACTTTGGGAGGTCAAGGCAGGTGGATCACTTGAGGTCAAGAGTTAGAGACCAACCTGGCCAACATGGAGAAACCTTGTCTCTACTTAAAGTGCAAAAATTAGCCAGGTGTGGTGGCGGGTACCTGTAATCCCAGCTATTCAGGAGGCTGAGGCAGGAGAATCACTTGAACCCCAGAGATGGAGGTTGTAGTGAGCTGAGATCACGCCATTGCATTCCAGCCTGAGGAACAGAGCAAAAACTCCATCTCAAAAATAAATAAATAAATAAATAAATAAATAAATAAAGATGGTTCATTACTTAACTCCACATATTATGATGTGAAAATATATCATCTTGATTTTAATAGCAGATTTTTAAAAATTCCTTTTCTTGTGCTTACCAGACAAGGTTTGGTAGCAAATACCAGTCACGGGCACAGATGAACCAATTCAAGGAGAGTCATAAACAGGATCACTATTATGTTCCCCCAAAAACCATCCCTAGAATGCAATCTCTTCTCTACTTGTCACAAAACGAACACAATAGTCCACTATATAAAGTCCCAAACACATGAAAATGTAGATATAATGAAGTCTGCTTTCCAAATATTTATTCTACTTAGACCCAGTCATGGGGACCAGGGATTAGGAAATGACTACAATGAGGTTCAAGGGAATTTGGGGAAGAGACAAAATGTGCTAAAGTAGAACTCTGCTGATGGCTGCACAATTCTATAAATCAATTCTATAAATCATTGAGTTGTACACTGACAATAGGTGACTTTTATAACAAGTCATTCTTTAAACGAACTTTTGGGTTTCTATTCCAACACAGAAAGAGCTAGGCAGTCATCACTTGTCCTCACAGCTAGAAAAAAAGCTGAATGAACTGAAAGTCAACCCTTCTAGGGTGGATGAGAGAATTGAGGTCACAGGAAAAATGACCTCCCTAAAAATGAGAAAGACAGGCTAACACACAAGGAGTCACAGCTCACAGGAAGAGAAGCTACTGGGGACAGCAAGTGCAAGGAGCACTTAAATGGTATTGATGGATTACTAGAAGCTGAGGGTGGCCTGGCTAGAGCATTAAAAACTCCTTGAAAACCAGACTAAGGGGGAATCTCACACATTTCCAAGTTTTACTACAATGATCTCAACCAGGTTCTCATGATGAAGTTCAGAAAACCCCCCTGAGGTTTGGCACTACCAACTTCAGGACTTACATTAAGCTACAGTAACCCAAATAGTGTGAAAAGAGAAAGCTGGTGAAGCTGGTGAAAAGAGAAAACACACACAAACAGATCCATGGAAAAGAATACAGAGCCCAGAAACAGGCCTACATACAGTCCACTGATCTTCCATGAAGGTTTAGAGACAATTTAAAACAGCAAAGATAGCCTTTCCAACTAGTGGTGCTAGAACAACTGGACAACTACATGCAAAAAATAAATAAATAAAAAAATAAATCCAGGTATGCATGTTATACCCTTTATAAAATAAATCTTACACATAAATGTAAGGTGCAAAACCATAAGAATCCTAGGAGATAACAGAGGAGAAAATCTCGGGGATTTTGGGTTCAACAATGGCTTAGATACAAAACCAAAAGCACAATCTACTAATGAAAAAAATTAAGTTGAGCTTCATTAAAATTTAAAACTTCTGCTCTGTGAAAGACACCGTGAAGAGAACAGAAAAAGCAAGTCACAGACTGGCAGAAAATATTTACAAAATAATCTGATGGAAAACCTGCTGTTCGAAATATATGAAGAATTCTGAGAACTAAACACAAAGAAAAAAAAGGTGAAAGATCTGAACACCTCATTAATAAGATATACAGATGGCAAATAAGCATATGAAAAAGATGCTTAAAATCATTTGTCGTCAGGGAACTGCACATTAAAACAACAATGAGATATCACTGTAAACCTATTAGAATGTCTAAAATGCAAAAAGGTGAACACACCAAATGCTGTCATGCTGTCAAAGGTGAGGAGCAACCAGAACTCTCCATAACTAGTGGAAATCAAAAGGGTGCAGTCACTTCAGAAAACTTAAGTTCACTCAAAATCCTGCACATAAGTACTTACAGCAATTTTATCACCATTGTCAAAACTTGGAAGTACCCAAGATGCCTTTCATCAAGTGAAGGAATAAACAGTATTGTAGCCATACAATGAAATCTGATTCAGTGATTTTAAAAAACAAGCTATCAAGCCATGAAAAGACATGGAGGAACTTAAAGTACATAATGCTAGAAAGAAGCCAGTCTACAAATCTACATACTGTACGATTCCAACTCTAGAACATTCTTGGAAAGTCAAAAAGATAGAAGTAGTAAAATGATGAATGGTTGTCAGGGGTGGAGGAGAGGAGGAGGCATGAAATGGTGAAGCACAGGGAATTTTCAGCAGTGAAACTATTTTGCATGATGCTGTATTGGGGATTTAGGACATCATGTAATTGCCAAAACCCATAATCTGTGAAACTCAAAGAATGAACTCTAATGTAAACTATGGACTTCAGTTGATAATGATGTATTAATAGTGGTTCATTAATTGTATCAAATGGACCACACTAATACAACAGGGGAAATTGTGTGCTGGAGGACAGGGGAGCCTAGGAGAACTCTCTGTACTATCTACTCAGTTTTTCTGTAAACCTAGAACTATTTTTAAAAATAATGTCTATTAATTTTTCTTAATTAGGATGCAGCAGCCCCTTATCAAGGTTTTGGTGGCATTTTGGTTATTGTGTGGTTAGTACTTGGCATTAAGGTGTATAACCTGGAGTCAGAGTAGTGGGAGATTTCAATGCCTGTGCCATTTACCTCTAACCCTGGGGCGCCCCCGGAACACAGATAGTAGATCAGTTAGGTAGAAGCAGCCTCAGCCATCTGGACAGTGCAGGCTTCTGGTAAGGACAGGTACAAACCATCTGGGTGTGCAGAACTTAGTGACTAGGAACCACTGAGACTCAGAAGCTGCCCTAGTGGCACCCACGAATCAAAGGAGGAGGAGGCTGGGAGGAGCTAAGGGCTACAGGAGGAGCTCCCTGCCTGCGAGACAGAAGCAGCTCCAGAGATTTTGGTAAATAATGTAGGTTTCAGTACAGTGTGGTCTATTCAAAAAAGTAGAGAGAACGAAAAGGAAAGAAAAAGAGAGAGCATGAGAGAGAGAGAAAGAAAAAGAAAAGAAGAAAGGAAGAAAGGACAGAAAGGAGGGACGGAGGGAAGGATGAAGGAAGGGAGGGATGAAGGGAGGAAAGGAGGAAGGAAGGAAGGGAGGGAGGGAGGGAAAGAATAGAGAGACAGTGGGAGGGAAGTAGGGAAGGAAGGAAGCGAGGGAGGGAGGGAGGAAGGGAAGGAGCGAAAAAATTTACGTGAAGATGACAACATCCAGGGGGAACTTACACCACCAATATTTTCCATTAACAGGAACACACAAACTAGTTATTAGAGAAAGATGCACTGCTGTAAAACCATATACTGTTTCCATGGGTTACAATCCCTTCCTCCTCCTCTGAAACACATTCTGTCTCTGGCCCACTGTTGCCAGAAACACTAAGTCTTGTCTTTGGATAAGTTCTGGTGCCCACAAAAATGAGATGAGACAGTGGACCCCAGAACACCAGGCCACGACCTTCCCTGCTGCTCCTTTTCCACTCCAGAAGCTGCAGGTGAGGGCCTCAGCCCCTGGGCCTGACATCGCCCATTTGCCTTTCTCACTGGGCTTCTCTCCTTGCACTGGTTCCCACTCCCCCAGGACCTGGTGGGCGACCACATGAGAAGGACACAAACAGGCCATGCCCCTTTCTTTCTCCCCCTCTCAATGCCTGCAGTGGTGGGTTCTGTGGGGTAGTTACCTGAGATTTACTCATTATGGGCCTCTAGCCCAGAGCAGGGCCTGGTACCTAACAGTCACCCCATGAATGCTCAGGGAAAGCAGACGTCCACCACAAGGTCCTGGGGAACCAAGAATTCCACTGTGGCCCATAAATTCTACGTCCTACAGGATTCCGGAATGGGAAATGGCAAAGGCCTTCAAAAGTGGCCACTCTTTTAACCCATTATACTGGCAACTGAGCCATGTTTCCCCATCCTGGACACATCTAGAGGGCACTGCCTAGAACCAGACACAACTCCCCACCCAGGACAGTGCAGGGGCCTTAGCCTGGGGAATGCGGGTGGACAGGGAGGGGGTGAGCCACGAAAGCTGAAGAGGAGAAAGCAGGTGAAAGGGGACAGCAGGGTGGAAACAGAGAGAGAAATGGGGGCAGAGAATGGGGGGTGAAAGGGGAAGAGTGAGGAGAGGGATGCAGATCTAGCTACTAAGGAAAAGTCCTGAAGAGAACACTGTCCTCTCCTGAAGTAAAATCACTTCCACCTGACCACGGCATTGCAGGTTGTGGGTGGCACACGCTGTGAATATTTGTTCATTCATTTAACAAATATTTTTTTAATATCTTTTTCATGCCAGGCAAGGCCCTGTGATGTTTAGGGCCCTTGGTGTCTTCCCTTCACATCTGAGTCATAACAGAAAGAGGACTCTCTGACCCCATCGAGCTGGCGATGCCTCGGGACTTTTACCTGTTGGATCTGGCAGCTCTTCCTGTTGGCCCACACCGTGTGAGGCTGCTCTTGGTGCACCGAATGGGGACGTTTCTACATCAGTGCCTCAGAGAGTCCACTGGAAGCCCTGGACAGTGGGAGTTGGTGGCACCCCCAGTGTGGAGGCCAAGAGCACAGAGCACTGAAGCTCCAGACACCCTCAGGAGGACAGTAAGGGACAATCTGCTGGTGAGAGCCTGGGTCACCAAGAACCTTCGCCTGGGTCTAAACAGGATTTGCCTTCAGATTACCTGTGAGAGATAAAAGAGAGAAATCAAGGTTAACATTGAGATTTGGGGCTTGGGCAACTTGAAGGATAGAGCTGCCATTTACCAAGACTGGGAAGACCCAGGGAGGAGCAGGTTGAAAGGTGGTGGGGAACTAGGGTTGATTGGGTTTCTGTCATATGTAATCAACAGTCCTGACCAGCCTGGGCAACACAGTAAGACCCCGTCTCTGAAAATAAAAAATGAAAAATTAGCTGAGCATGGTGGCACACATTTGTAGTCTCAGCTACTCAGGAGGCTGAGGCAAGAGGATTCCTCGAGCCTTGAATTAGAGGTTAGTGAGCTATGATGGCACCACTGCACTCCAGCCGGGGGGGTGGTGGGGGGGAACAAAGAGTCCTGACTAAATACTTGAGTAGCCAGGGAAGTTTTCACAAAGTAAGTAATATTTGAGGCAGATCTTAGTGAATAAGAATTTGATTCTTTCTGTTAAGGAATTAAGAGTGTGTGGGTGTAGTTAATGCTTATTGAACTATCTTTGTAATCTCATATACTGGTCTATCTGGTCTATCTGTACATGTATATTCTATATGTGGTCTCACTAAGCTTTTGCTAGGTTACACCACAGTAACAAAAGCTCCAAAATCTTAGCAGCTACACATACAAAGCTTTATTTTTTATTGACATTTCCTTTTATGGCAGGTTGACTGTGACTCTGCTCTATACAAGCTATTTTATTTGTTAGATGGTGAAAACTGTGATATATGGAGATTGTTGAATATGGTATTAGTATGTTCATTCATTCATTCATTTAACAAATATTTATTCAGTATCTGTTTCATGCCAGGCAAGGCCAAGTACTGAGAATACAGTGGTGAATAAAAGAGACAAAATCTCTAATTTCCAGGAGCTTATATTGAAAATGAGATTAAACACACACAAAATAATCATAATAACAATGACTACTAGATTCATAAATAATAGCTGTAAGAGATTTTAGTAAATCTTTTAAATTAAAAAAATATAAAAATTATTAAAACTAAAATGGCCAGGGGTGATGGCTCCCACCTGTAATCCCAACACTTTGGGAGGCCACCTGAGAACAGTTAAGCATAAAAGAGTTACTGCCTTGACAGGAAGATTGTAAAAATTGTAAAAAGACAAATAAATAAATAAAAGAGTCAAAACTGTAGCTCTGAGAGGCTCAAATAACATCTAATTCAAGTCACAATGAACATCTAGCAATCATTCTGAACACCATATAATTCACTTAACACATTTTGCATGAACTTCCAACACATCTGAATTACCAACACCTGTATGTAGCCAAGAAACTGATGATCATTTACAAATTTTCACCTATGACTCCATCTGCTCTACACACTTATTTTTAAAATTTTATTCATTTGTTTATTATTTTTATTTTTTGTAGAGATGGGATCTCACTATGTTGCCCAGGTTGGTCCAGAAACAGACCCACACTAATTTCATAAATCAGATGACCACACAGCCATTCAATTTATGAAAAAATGTGCCACACGGTGCAGAAGGAAAAGGATGGTCTTTTCAACAAATGGTGCTGTATCAAGCAGACACATCCATGTAGTAAAAAGTGAACTACAGCCGGGTGGTGTGGCTCACGCCTGTAATCCCAGCACTCTGGGAGGCTGAAGTGGGCAGATTACTTGAGCCAAAGAGTTCAAGACCAATCTGGGAAACATGTTGAATCCCCATCTCTACAAAAAATATGAAAATTAGCCAGGCATGGTGGCACACACCTATAGTCGCAGCTACTCAGGAGGCTGAGGTGGGAGGATCGCTTGAGCCAGGAGGTGGAGGTTGCAGTGAGCTGAGATCCTGCCACTGCACTCTAGCCTAGGAAATAGAGTGAGGCCCTGTCTGAAGGAAAAAAAAAATGCAAAAACTAAAGTAAAATTGCTATAAGATTAACACAGAAAAATGTGTCCATATTCTTAGCATTGATTTCTTAAACAGGACACAAAATCAGTAACCATAAAGGAAAAGATTGATAAAGTATAATTTCATTAAAATTAAGAATCTCAGGCCAGGTACAGTGGCTCATGCCTGTAATCCCAACACTGAGCCCAGGAATTCCAGACCAATCTATACAATGTGGCAAAACCCCATCTCTACTAAAAATACAGAAAAGAGCTGAGTGTGGTGGTGCTCCCCTGTAGGTCCCAGCTACTTGAGGGCTGAGACAGGAGGATCACCTGAGCCTTGGGAGGTCAAGGTTGCGGTGAGCTGTGATTGTGCCACTGCACTCCAGCCTGGGCAACAGAGTGAGATCCTGTCTCAAAAAGAAAAAAAAGAGTTAGAGAATCTCCATTCATGAAAAAATACCATTAAAAGAGTAAAAAGGCAAGCTACAGATTGAAAAAAGGGAAATGCAATACATATATATCCTAGAAAGGACGCATATCCAGAATAAAGTATTACAAATCAACGGAAAAACAAGCATATCAATGAAAACTGGATAAAAAGATTTAACAGGCACTTTACAAAAAAAGACATGTAAATGGCAATAACAGATACTCAATCTCAATACCAGAAAAATGCAAAATGAAACCATGCTGATACATTACTGCACCCCTACTAGAATGGCAAAATAATTTTTAACTGACAGGCATCAGCAAGAATGTGGGGTAACCAGAATATCCCTGTTAAATGGTACAACCGCTTTGGGGAAATGTTCAACAATATGCAATACTAAAGTTTTATTCATATACCTCTAAAACCAACAATGCCACTCCTAAAAATATACCCCAGTCTAGTAATGTTCTATTTCTTGATCTGTGGTGGTTCACTTGGTAAAAATTCATTAACTGTATTTTTTTTTCTTTTTTCTTTTTTCTTTTTTTTTTGAGACAGGGTCTCACTCTGCCATCCAGGCCGAGTGCACTGCCATGATCACGGTTCACTGCAATCTCAACCTCCCTGGCTCTGGTGATCCTCCCACCTCAGCCTACCGGGTAGCTGGGACTACAGGCACACACCACCAAATGCAGCTACTTTTCGCATTTTTAGTGGAGATAGGGTTTTGCCACGTTGCCCACGCTGGTCTGGAAATCCTGGGCTCAAGTGATCTACTCACCTTGGCGTCCCAAAGTGCTGGGATTACAGGTGTGATCTACTGTGCCTGGATCACCTGCACATTTAAAATTGTGAACTTCTGTATACTTCAGTAACTTTTCGAAGATTTCTTTGACACAAAGTTCTCAGAAATCTTAAAGCTAGCATTTCAGAATAGAAAAAAGAGATTCTGGTTCACCGGTGAAAATTTTACTAATAAAATTTAAAAACAAAAAGAAAGCTACTAACGTACATCAGCTCAGAACAGACTAAACACTACTAGATCACTTCCCTTCAACTTCGTGAAGCACTGGGATTCATTATTTCGTCAAAGAAAGGATGAACAACACTGTAACCCAAAGAAAAGATACCACTGCAAGAAAAGACTTCCTTTCGAAAGCAGCTCTAGCAGCAAAAGACAGGAGGAAAGCGAGGAAACCATGCCAAATGTCTCGGTTAACTCTTCGGTGAAAAGGACGCCAAATGAGATGATCTAAGAAGCCCCAAAGATAGGCAGACACAGGGAAATCACAGCAACTCTTTGGAGTGCAAACACCAACACCACAATCCAACCTACCGGATATCCTGAGGTTAATTTGAGGCTTGTCCCGCTAGTCATGAGGTGATTCAGTGATGGCTACAAACGCTCCTCATGTACATCCTGGACCTGGCACACCTGGCTTGCCCATCACCAGCCTGGACACACCGCCAGGCGCAGAATCCCGGAGGCCAAATAAAGACGCCAGCTTTGCAAGTCGGAGGCGCGAGCACTCTGGCCTCTCAGGTCCTCAGAGGGAACCGATTTCCGGCCGCGAGGGTCGGGGTGCGAGGTCAGTGTCCTTCACAGGATATACCAGGGCGTGCCCCGAAGCTGCTCAGTTCCCTCCATCCCCTGGGATGCCACAGAACACCCACCAGCGACTTTCTTCCCCAGCGCCCACAAAAGGTGGGCTGCCGGCGGCCCGACAGGCGAAGAATCCAGCACAGGGAACTTAGGCCCCGGCGGTGCGCCCCTCCCGCCGCGCCTCCCCAGCGGTGCGCCCGCGGGTCCCGGATTCACCGCCCGCAGGGCCTGGCGCGGGGCCCTCACCTCCGAAACGCTGGGTGGACTTCGCCCTAAACCTTAATTTCCCATCCAGACTGCAGCGGCGGCGGCGGGCGCCGCAAGTCGCCGTCCCGCGCTCCCAAAAGCACCGCGCTCACTCAGAAGCTCAGATAGCCTCGCCACCCTCACCTTCCCCTCCCAGTACCGCCGCTGTCTCAACCGCCACCCAGCCCCTACCCTGCAGCCCGCTGGCTCCTCAGGGTCCAGCTCGGCCGCGTCAGGAGAGCCCAAGGCGCAGGCACGGCGGGGCCTTAAAGTGACCCGGCCGCCTCTACCGCCCAACGGGTTAGAGCAGGTTAGGGGCCGCCGGGGCCAAGAAAAGGAGTAACTGAGGGATGGACCGAGAGCAGCGGAGACAGGGAAATCCCTCTCTCCCCTCCGCCTCTCCTTCAAAGCACCAGCCGTCCACCCTGCAAATCGCTGATTTCCCTGGCCACTTGAACCGCCCCTGCCAAGTTAGAGAGGCAGAAGACACATGGCCTCTGGGGCCGGAGCGACCCCTGCGCTTAGGACTGCAGGCCTCACGCTGCCACACCGCCCCCGAGTCTGACTTCTAGGCCTGGGCATGCGGTGCAGACGCGCGGGTTTCAGAAGGCAGCGCCTAGCTCCCCCACCCCGAGAGGTGACCTTAGGTCACTCGCAAAAACAATAACCCAAGTGTCAATGGCACTTGTAATTGTTTTCTAACTTAAATTTAAACAGATGTTGCAGATGGGCTTCCCCTGAAACAAGCCTTTGAGAAAAAGAAAAACTTTTTTTTTAAACAAGATTAGGAAATACCAAGAAACAGGAAGTAAAGTCATGCCGTCCACCCAGCTAAAAACTTTGAAAACTTGAAATTTTATCTAAGCCAAATGTTTGCATAACTTTAGGTCATGCCACTATTTAAAGTCAATTCCATTTAACAATTTCATTGCAACTGAATCCATCTTGTATAAGAAAACTAAGATACATCCCTGATAATCTACCTCTCTCCTCCTGTATTCCATCCATGAGCAAATCCTACTGGTTTTTACCTTTCAAATTTTCTTGAATCTGTCCTATCTCCTCCATCACCACCCTAGTCTAGGATACCTTCACCTGGGGAGTGGGGGTGGAGAGACTACTGACCTGATCTTTTTGTGGTTTATCCATATCCCCTTTATTGCCTCTCTAATCTCAACACAACAGACAGAGAGGCTTTTTCAAAATGTAATATGACCCTGTCACTTCCAAGCCTAAACCACTTAAACACCTTCCCATTCTCTTAAACAAAACCTCTTAACTAACCAAGCCCTGAATGGCCAGGAGCCTTGCCCACTTCTCCATTTCTTCTCACTACTCAGACCAGTTCCATCCTGCTCTCTCTGCTCCAGCCAAACTGGCCTCTTTTATTCCCTATTTACCAGCTTCCTGGCCTCCACAGAGCTTTTGCTCATGCTCTGCTCTGTGCCTGGAAGGTTCTTCTAACCCCTGTCCTTCTGAGAACAGCTGTACTCTCCACCTCTGAAAAGCACCTTCTGACCTCCTTACGGTGGTCCCTTACTCCTATCATGTTGCATGAAACTGTAATTGGGTGGTTATTTTAGTGAATTTTTTACTATCAGCTACATAAGCCCAGGATTTGGTTTTGTTTGGCTCATGGTTTGTATTTCCACATTTGCTAAATACCTATTTGTTCATAAATGAGAATGATAGATGCTAGAAGTTGAAGTAATTTGGCATAAAGTCAGAGAAAGGTAAAATGTCACAATCTGACATTTGGAGTCAGAATGTAGAAACTTCAGTTATATTAAAACTGATTTTGGGGGCACGCCCAAGATGGTCAAATAGAAACAGCTCCAGCCTCCGTCTCCCAGTGTGAGCGACACAGAAGACGAGTGATTTCTGCATTTTCAACTGAAGTGCTGAGTTCATCTCACTGGGTTGTGTTGGATGGTTGGCACTGGTGGGCGGGTGCAGCCCGACTAGTGAGAGCTGAAGCAGGGCGAGGCACCACCTCACCTGGGAAACTCAAGGGGTAAGGGAATTCCATTTCCTAGCCAAAGGAAATTGAGACACACAACACCTGGAAATTCGGGTAACTCCCATCCTAACACTGTGCTTTCTACCAAGGGTCTTAGCAAATGGCACACTAGGAGGTTATATCCCACACCTGGCCCAAAGGGTCCCACACCCACGGAGCCTCCCTCATTGCTAGCACAGCAGTCTAAGATCTAACTGCAAGCTGGCAGCAAAGCTGGGGGAGGGGCACCTACCATTGCTGAGGCTTAAGTAGGTAAACAAAGCCGCTGGGAAGCTCGAACTGGGTGGAGCCCACCTCAGCTCAAGGGGGCCTGCCTATCTCTGTAGACTCCATCTCTGGGAATAGGGCATAGCTAAACAAAAAGCAACAGAAACCTCGGGAGAGATAAATGACCCTGTCTGACAGCTTTGAAGAGAGCAGTGGATCTCCCAGCACAGAGGTTGAGATCTGAGAACGAACAGACTGCCTGCTCAAGTAGGTCCCTGACCCCTGAGTAGCCTAACTGGGAGACATCCCCCACTAGGTGCAGACCAACACCTCACACCTCACACGGTGGGGTACACCCCTGAGACGAAGCTTCCAGAGCAAGAATCAGACAGCAACACTCACTGTTCAGCAATATTCTATCTTCTGCAGCCTCCGCTGCTGATACCCAGGCAAACAGGGTCAGGAGTGAACTTCAAGCAATCTCCAACAGACCTACAGCTGAGGGTCCTGACTGTTAGAAGGAAAACTAACAAACAGAAAGGACACCCACACCAAAACCCCATCAGTTCGTCACCATCATCAAAGACCAAAGGCAGATAAAACCACAAAGATGGGAAAAAAAGCAGGGCAGAAAAGCCAGAAATTCAAAAAATCAGAGCGCATCTCCCCCTCCAAAGGAACGCAGCTCATCGCCAGCAACGGATCAAAGCTGGACGGAGAATGACTTTGATGAGTTGAGAGAAGAAGGCTTCAGTCAATCAAATTTCTCAGAGCTAAAGGAGGAACTACATACCCAGCGCAAAGAAACTAAAAATCTTGAAAAAAGAATGGAAGAATGGATAACTAGAATAATCAATGCAGAGAAGGCCATAAACGAACTGAGAGAGTTAAAAACCATGACACAAGAAATACGTAACAAATGCACAAGCTTCAGTAACCAACTCGATCAACTGGAAGAAGGAGTATCAATGACTGAAGATCAAATGAATGAAACGAAGTGAGAAGAGAAGTCTAGAGAAAAAAGAGGAAAAAGAAATGAACAAAGCCTCCAAGAAATATGGGATTATGTGAAAAGACCAAATCTACATCTGATTGGTGTGCCTGAAAGTGAGGGGGAAAATGGAACCAAGTTGGAAAACACTCTTCAGGATATCATCCAGGAGAACTTCCCCAACCTAGTAAGGCAGGCCAACATTCAACTTCAGGAAATACAGAGAACGCCACAAAGATACTCCTCGAGAAGAGCAACTCCAAGACACATAATTGTCCGATTCACCAAAGTTGAAATGAAGGAAAAAATCTTAAGGGCAGCCAGAGAGAAAGTCGGGTTACCCACAAAGGGAAGCCCATCAGACTAACAGCAGATCTCTTGGCAGAAAGTCTCCAAGGCAGAAGAGAGTGGGGGCCAATATTCAACATTCTTAAAGAAAAGAATTTTCAACCCAGAATTTCATATCCAGCCAAACTAAGTTTCATAAGTGAAGGAGAAATAAAATCCTTTACAGACAAGCAAATGCTTAGAGATTTTGTCAGAACCAGGCCTGCCCTACAAGAGATCATGAAGGAAGCACTAAACATGGAAAGGAACAATAGGTACCACCCATTGCAAAAACATGGCATCACAATTAAAAGAACTAGAGAAGCAAGAGCAAACACATTCAAAAGCTAGCAGAAGGCAAGAAATAACTAAGATCAGAGCAGAACTGAAGGAGATAGAGATACAAAAAACCCTCCAAAAAAAATCAATGAATCCAGAGTTGGTTTTTTGAAAAGATGAACAAAATTAACAGACTGCTAGCAAGACTAATAAAGAAGAAAAGAGAGAAGAATCAAAAGAACACAATAAAAAATGATAAAGGGGATATCACCACCAACCACACAGAAATACAAACTACCATCAGAGAATACTATAACACCTCTATGCAAATAAACTAGAAAACCTAGAAGAAATGGATAATTTCCTGGACACTTACACTCTTCCAAGACTAAACCAGGAAGAAGTTGAATCCCTGAATAGACCAATAGCAGGCTCTGAAATTGAGGCAATAATTAATAGCCTACCAACCAAAAAAAGTCCGGGACCAGACAGATTCACAGCTGAATTCTACCAGAGGTACAAGGAGGAGATGGTACCATTCCTTCTGAAACTATTACAATCAATAGAAAAAGAGGGAATCCTCCCTAATTCATTTTAGGAGGCCAACATCATCCTGATACCAAAGCCTGACAGAGATACAACAAAAAAAAAAAAGAATTTTAGACCAATATGCCTGATGAACATCGATGCAAAAATCCTCAATAAAATACTGGCAAACCAAATCCAGCAGCACATCAAAAAGCTTATCCACCATGATCAAGTGGGCTTCATCCCTGGGATGCAAGGCTGGTTCAACATATGCAAATCAATAAATGTAATCCAGCATATAAACAGAACCAAAGACAAAACCACATGATTATCTCAATAGAGGCAGAAAAGGCCTTTGACAAAATTCAACAGCTCTTCATGCTAAAAACTCTCAATAAATTCGGTATTGATGGAACGTATCTCAAAATCATAAGTGCTATTTATGACAAACCCACAGCCAATATCATACTGAATGAGCAAAAACTGGAAGCATTCCCTTTGAAAACTGGCACAAGACAGGGATGCCCTCTCTCACCACTGCTACTCAACATAGTGTTGGAAGTTATGGCTAGGGCAATCAGGCAAGAGAAAGAAATCAAGGGTATTCAGTTAGGAAAAGAAGAAGTTAAATTGTCCCTGTTTGCAGATGACATGATTGTATATTTAGAAAACCCCATTGTCTCAGCCCAAAATCTCCTTAAGCTGATAAGCAACTTCAGCAAAGTCTCAGGATACAAAATCAACGTGCAAAAATCACAAGCATTCTCATACACCAGTAACAGACAAACAGAGAGCCAAATCAGGAATGAACTTCCATTCACAATTGCTTCAAAGAGAATAAAATACCTAGGAATCCAACTTACAAGGGATGTAAAGGACCTCTTCAAGGAGAACCACAAACCACTGCTCAGTGAAATAAAAGAGGACACAAACAAATGGAAGAACATACCATGCTCATGGATAGGAAGAATCAATATTGTGAAAATGGCCATACTGCCCAAGGTAATTTATAGATTCAATGCCATCCCCATTAAGCTACCAATGACTTCCTTCACAGAACTGGAAAAAACTGCTTTAAAGTTCATATGGAACCAAAAAAGAGCCCACATTGCCAAGACAATCCTAAGTCAAAAGAACAAAGCTGGAGGCATCACACTACCTGACTTCAAACTATACTACAAGGCTACAGTAACCAAAACAGCATGGTTCTGGTACCAAAACAGAGATATAGACCAATGGAACAGAACAGAGTCCTCAGAAATAATACCACACATCTACAGCCATCTGATCTTTGACAAAAACAAGAAATGGGGAAAGGTTTCCTTATTTAATAAATAGTGCTGGGAAAATTGGCTAGCCATAAGTAGAAAGCTGAAACTGGATCCTTTCCTTACTCCTTATATGAAAATTAATTCAAGATGGATTAGAGACTTAAATGTTAGACCTAATACCATAAAAACCCTAGAAGAAAACCTAGGTAATACCATTCAGGACATAGGCATGGGCAAGGATTTCATGTCTAAAACACCAAAAGCAACGGCAACAAAAGCCAAAATAGACAAATGGGATCTAATTAAACTGAAGAGCTTCTGTACAGCAAAAGAAACTACCATCAGAGTGAACAGGAAACCTACAGAATGGGAGAAAATGTTTGCAATCTACTGACAAAGATCTAATATCCAGAACCTACAAATAACTTAAACAAATTTATAAGAAAAAAACAAACAACCCCATCAAGAAGTGGGCAAATGATATGAGCAGACACTTCAAAAGAAGGCATTTATGCAGCCAACAGACACATGAAAAAATGCTCATCATCACTGGTCATCAGAGAAATGCAAATCAAAACCACAATGAGATACCATCTCACACCAGTTAGAATGGTGATCACTAAAAAGTCAGAAAATAACAGGTGCTGGAGAGGATGTGGAGAAACGGGAACAGTTTTACACTGTTGGTGGGACTGTAAACTAGTTCAACCATTGTGGAAGACAGTATGGTGATTCCTCAAGGATCTAGAACTAGAAATGCCATTTGACCCAGCAATCCCATTACTGGGTATATACCCAAAGGATTATAAATCATGCTGCTATAAAGACACATGCACACGTATGTTTATCACGGTACTATTTGCAATAGCAAAGACTTGGAACCTTGGGTCGTGGTGGCTGGAAGCTAACCCAAGTGGCGGGCCACCTCTGGAGTATTCTCTGTGCTGGATCTAATCTCGAATTTACAGTTCCTCTGCTCAAAGCCTGTCTTTGAAAGTGGGGGTGTTTCCGGTGGGTTGCTGCAGTTTGGAATACTGGGAACTAAATAAAGCCTTTGCTACTTTCGTCTAGTCTCAGGGCAAACTCCTGGGTAACCCAAAGGCCATTAGACGGATTCCCGTGCTGAACTTTCCCTTGCGTTAGGCCACATCTCACTATGGAGTGAGGATCAGGAAGAAAAGTTCCGGAAGGAGAGAAGCTGCGGGGGCTGGGGAGACTCTTCGTTGGTCGGAGAGGCGTCAGCGGCCCAAAGAAAAGGGAGGATTGTGGGGAGGTATGGGCATAGAGATGAGTGAGGGGAGCTGCGGAGAAAGAGTCTTACTCAGAGGTGTGCCCAGACACCCTGAACCAAGTTACTTAACCTCCTCCACCACCGTGGCATCTGCGGGGTCCGTGGGCCTGTCGGTCTTCCGGGAGGAATTCTGTGTCCCTGTTACTGTGTATCAACAGATGTTAGCCTGATATTTATATTTTTAATGAAAGAAAACTAACTCCAGAATTTGGGAACTGTTTTTCCGGTTTTGCTTTATACCTTTTGGAAATTCCTTAGAAGGATTTGATCTGAGAAGCCTTGGGGTGTGACTATGGTAGACAACGGATGATTAATTTTCATCCAAAAGTCTTTGGCAGATTCCCCCACTCTCAGCTCCCCAGTCTAACAGTAGTTTGAAACAGAAGATCAGCAACATTTGGAAAGTTTTTTTTTCTTTGTGTTTTAATGATAAACTTGATTTATTAAATTCCAAAAGTTTTCTTATTCTGAGGTTGTCTTTCTATATTTTGAGTATAAAACGATGGCCATACTATGTTGGAACCACCAAGGTTCTTCTCTTCACTTGTTTATTTGTAATTTGTAATCTGAGAATTTCCTGAGTAAACTGGGAACTGTTATGTGTAATTCCTTATTTTTGAACATTCTTTGTAAACAGGAATCAGGATTTGGGGTGGGGAGGGAGGGAGGAGTAGGAGTCCTGATTTGTGTAAGGGAAAATAATGGATTACTTATGTGATGGAGCAAAGGATTTAAAAACTCTTAGCGTTCCCAGATTTCCCCTTTTACTGTTTGCTGAAGAAAATTCTGTCTTTGACTCCCTTCCTTACCCTCTCCTGGCCTGTGAGAAGCTTCTTCCCTATTCGGTTTACTTCCTCCTCACCTCCTGGCCCACCGCCCCCCAACCCCGTAGCCCCCTCCTCTTTTTCAGTGAAGCTGCTGGAGGAAAGTCGGGTTTGGGAGAAGACGCACACAGGCAAGGACAGCAGGAGAACAATGACATAGTTACACTTTTGTCGCCAGCACTTTTATTAAGACGTTGTGAAAAGACAAAGACAACTGAGGAGAGCAGAGAATAATATCTCCGTTTCAGCTATTCCAGGATGTTGTGCCAATTGTCCAGAGTCCTTGATCCGATGTAGTAAAGAGCTAGGGACATTTTCCCTGAAGGCTTTGATTGCTGGCAAAATCTCATTAAAGGTGTATATATTGATAGGTTGGCCACAGGATGGATAAAAGAAGAGCCTCTGGCCTACATCTGCCAAGATACATGTGTAGGAATGCTCTCTGCAGCATTATATTTTATTGTAAAATAGCAGAACGAATTTATTATTCAATAATTATAAAATGTTCAAATGTATGTGACTATATTCGGGCAATGAAAAATGCAGATGTTAAAAATAGACAATACTGACGATTCACTGATGAAAATAACAGATGATGTTACTGATGAAAATAATAACAGACGACAATTATTGAGCATTTATGGCACTCTTACATGCATTACCTTATTAAAAGTTCAGAACAACCAAGGAAATGAGTGACTTGTGGCGGGCGTGAGAAGTTCCGAGGCACAAAAGGAAGATAAGCATTCGAGGAACACCAGGATAGAAGATCTGCAGTAGGAGAAGAGAGAGGAAGAGGAGTCCGCCAGGTGGGATGCTGGAAGCCGCTGGATAGCTGGGCGGAGAGACGGCGCTCCTGCTCCGAAAGCCTCCCTGTGACCGCACGCCTCCGGCCGCCTTCTTCCAGGAAGACGCGCCCTGCTTTCCTCTGGTCTCCGGTGAGACGCTGCAAAGCGCATCGTCCTCGATCATTTCTCTTCTCCCCAAGACCCTCCGAAGGAAGGATGGGCGGACGGAAGCTTCACCCCTGAGTGGTCAAACGCGCAGAGCTCCGGCTTCCGCAGGAGCATTTCCCGAGTGTCTCTCATGGGTAAGTGTGGGCCATGTAGGGTAATGCCTCCTGTTCCCTGAGGAGCAGTGGGGGAGTTGCCCACGTGGCCAGCTCCTGGGCCACGCGAGCCAGGCCCTCCAGGAGAAGCGAGGAGTCCTGGGCCCTGACCGGCTATGCCAAAAGAAGCAGCAAGAGAAGTGGTCCCCTTCCGCTTCAGCGTCTCTGTCCTCCTGGGGTTAAGAGACAGGCATCCAGCTCCCTCTACAAGTGCTGGAGAGGAGGCTAGGTCTTTCCCACGGGCTGGGGGCCTTGCTGTCCCAAGGACGGCTGGGGAGGAAGAGGAGGCAGAGGCGGATGAGGAAGCCAGCTGAGATGTGTGAAGCAGCTCTGGCTACAGCGGGTAGGGAGAGGGCCCGTGGGACCCAGGAGCCTCTGTGCGGAGCCAGGCTTCAGGAGCAGCCACCTTGTTCCTGGAATGGGTGCCTCCGTCCATCTTGTCTCCAGAGACTGTAGGGAGACCTTCTCGCCCGGTAGGAAAGCGACGTCTCCCATGCTTTCCCAACACGCAGGCCTTGTGTCCTTCCTCCTGCTACTGTCTGCCTGCCAGCCTGCCGGGGCTGCGGCTGCCGCGGTGCCACACTTGGTGGACGCTGTCTGCCCGCCAGCCAAGAGCCGCGGTTGCAGGCGGGAGTTGGGGAGTCGTGTGCAGGTCCGAAGAAGACCCAAGCTCTTGGTCAGGGCTTTTTTGCTATAGTCAAATTCAGCGTGTAAAAGAGAGAGCTCACATCTGCCTGTTCGTGAGCTTCAGTGAGAACACCAAGGAAGCACACTCAAGTTCCCTAGGAGGGCAGGAAGGGTCTCTGGCGGCGATATCCGCGTCGATGGTGAGCCAAGGCAATGCCAGGAGAGTGAGCGCGCGAACCCAGCCGCCGGGCAGCACAACCACCACCGCAGATCAGGGCCCCGCGTGTGGGGAAATCGCAGGGGTTAGCGCCGCCGAAGTGCGGTGGACTAACCTCGTCCAGGGAGAATCCCCTTCCTGACCACGGCCTGTCCCCCGCCAGGTAAGGGGAGAGGAGGGACAGCACAGCCTCCTCTCCCCTGGCCAGAGGCTCAGGGTCACCACCTTCCCCTCTGTTCTCCCCTAGCCATTTTTCCAAATCACTCTCCGCCAAAGATCCCACCGACAGTCACCCTCCCGACAACCCGGGCCTCCCTCAGCAGCGGCTCCCACGCCATAGCCACCGCGCCCTCTCACCCCGCGATTCTCCCCGCCGCCTCTGCCGAGTCTGTGCACTTCACCTGCCTGGCTCCCGCTCCCCTCTGAGCTTACAGTGGACGAGAGGCAGGACCGGGCGAAGGCCATTCTGCTGCCCTTCTACCTTCGGAATCACCCAATGCACGGGTTTCAACCGTAGCCGGCAAGATGCGTGTCTCTGGTTTTCCGAGGCTTTGGAGCCTGCACAATTGTTGTACAAAAGGTGGTGGCTCCGCCTAGCGTTGGATGGGCGCTTGCTCTGCGTGGTGATGCGGCAGCGAGGGTCAACTGTTGGTGTGTCGCAGTCGGGTGGTGTGCTTGCTTCCAAGTCTGCAGTTGGCTGGTTCGGGCCTTTTCTGTGGAGCGTTTCTTGCATTTTAAAAATGCTTAAACCGCTGGCAACTTTCTTTTGTCCAGCACATGCTCTCATGGAAAGGCAGAGGGAGACCAACTTTAAAGCGAGACTTTACCCTCCTCTCCTGTATGTCTCCTATACGACATGAGGACCTAAATCAAGGTCCGCTAAGATTCTGGGCTCGCTCTCTTTCTCTCTCTCTCGTCTCTCTCTCTCTCTTTCTCTCTCTTCTCTCTCTCTCTCTCTCTCTCTCTCTCTCTCTCTCTCTCTCTCTCTCTCTCCCCTCTCTCTCGTCTGGTACTGTTACTAGGCTGGAGTGCAGTGGCGCGATCTCGGCTCATTGCAACCTCCGATTCTCTGGTTCAAGTGATTCTCTTGCCTCAGCCTCCCGAGTAGCTGGGATTATAGGCACGCTCCACCATGCCCAGCTAATTTTTGTCACTGTGAACATAAGCTTCACAACTGGGAAGTCTTGTATAAAATAACAGATCGTGTCTAAATACTAAATACCTTAATGATTTTTTTAATGATCACAATAGAATGGAATGAAAAAGGGAGAAAAGGAAGAAGGAAAGAAGGAAGTGTAAAATGAAAGAGGTAAAGTCTCTAGAGACACTTCGTCCAGCCTCCTGTTCTTTGGCTTGGAAAGTTAGAATTAATCTTTAGCAGAAGTTCTTAAGCTTTCTTAGTTTAAGGCACATTTAGTGTTTAGATGAAGCATGGGTGGAGGTGCAAGTATCTTACATGACTGAAGATTAAGGTCTCTGAATGCAAAAGGGCCTAAGAGTTAAAACCATCCTGAATTTTTATATCTCCATAACAACTTTCTGATATCCGGTTACCCGAGAAAGGGAAGTAAGCAAAAAGAACTCAGGAAGAAGCAAAATACAAGTCAGAAAAGGCCATGGACCGTGCCATTGGAGTTGGCAATTATATTTCTTGGAATATTCCCTGAAGAATAAAAGGGTGTATACTAAGTTTTAGTCACAAGGATGCACAGCAAGTTACGGATATAATAGCAAGAAGGTGGAAGCCATCTAAATTGTCTAGCACTGGGTGCTTATTTAATAAATCCAACAAGAGAATTCTAAAGAGCCATTCAAAAAGATGTGACAACATCATAAGTGATAAAAGCAGCTTACCAAAAAATATTAATATATTCCTTTTTCACACAAAAAATTTAAGATATAACTGCTATCATTTAAACATGTCCCCCAAAGTTCATGTATTGAGAACTTAATCCCCAGTGCAACAGTACTGAAAGGTAGGAACTTTAGGAGGTGATTAGGTCATGAATGCTTTGCCTTCATGGATGGATTAATGCTGTTATCAAATGAATGGTTTCATTACCAAGAGAGTAGTTGTCATAAAAGCAAATCTGACCCCTCTTGCTCGCTCGCGCTCTATCTTTCTCTCTCTCTCTCATTATTACTCTCTTGCCTTTCCAACTTCCACCATGGGATGATGCAGCAAGAAGGTCCTCACCAGATACAGCCCTTTGATCTTGGGCTTCCCAGTCTCTAGACTGTAAGAAATAAATTTCTGTTCTTTAACAATTACCCAGTCTATGTATTCCGTTGCAGCAGCAGAAAACAAAGACAATAACAGAGTTTAGAAAGATATGCATTATACTAAATCAAGTGATAAAAGCAAGTTACCAAACAGTATATATCTAGCTATGGTCCTGATTAAGTGTTCAGTTGTAAGTAGTATATGTGTGTTGAGGAAAGAATTTGGAAGGATGCTGTAAGGGATATTATCTGTTGATGACAGAATTGTCAACGTCATCCCTATCCTTTCAAGTTCTTTCACAGTGCCTGGAAGCCTGGAAACTACGTTTCCCAGATTCCTTGTAGGCAGGATTTTGGCTTAGGCTCTGTGGATGAAAGGCACTCATGTGAAAGGAAGAACACTGGAGAGAAGCAACCATATTCTTCCCCCAGCAGCGGCTGATAGAAGTGGGGACAGATGTTAGAGTGATGTGTACATGGCTTCTGGGTAAAGCTCCTGATAATCACCCACTGTAGGGCTATAGGTGGCTGATATCATAGGTGGTGGGTTCCTATTATTCTACCATTTCTTGATATCCTCAGAGTAATATCGGTTATTACCAATCTTCTTTCCCTATATCAGTGCTCTTCCTGCTAAAATACTTGTAGCAATTTATCTTTTCCTGTTTTAGTTTAAAAAAGAAATGATCTCTAGTATGTGAGATGATAAGTGACCTTTTTATTCTTATTAACATTTTCTGGGTTTTTAAAATGTATACTGCATTTGTAATATGAGAGGAGGTTTTGAGATTTCTAATTCACTCTTGAGGCCTTTGGTAAGCACTAAATTATGCATACTTTTCTTGCACAATTTTAAAACCCTTGATTACCTGTTTTCCATGTTAAAAAGAAAGGACTACTGAAGAAAATGTAACAACCGGAGTAAGATGTGATAGCTGATAGAAAAGGAGTAAGAAAAAGCAGTTTTTTAAAAAATTTACACAACCATCACCCAATACCCCCACCCCACTCAAACACACACACACACAAACACACACACACACACACACACACTATAAAACATTCTGGAAGTATTTGGTATAAGGAGAAACTTCTCTAAATACCTCAGCAAAATAACAAATACTTGCTACGTAAGTACAACAACTGCTCTTCATATTAATTATTGCATTAAATTATGTACTTTACATCCCGTTAAAGACATGAGGGAAAAGATTTGATAGATTCATGTTCCTACGAATAACTGAAAGAAAAATATTTATCTGCTATCTAAAAACAACTGCTTTTTCAGAGTAATTCATGTTTTGCCTTTTATTTTAGATACTTTTCACTAACATCTTTAAAATTTTGCATTCAGTGGTTATACTATCTTGTTCATTTCTAAGACTCTTAGCAGAAAGAGCTATGGTACTGATTAATTGGACGTTTAACACATAGAAAACTATCCTCCAAATGGTTAAAAAGGAAATTACCTCAGTAATGTTTCGTGGCTCTTCCAGCTACTCCAAAAGCAACTGTCATATAAGTAAAAAATTTTTATATGAGTATTTACTTCAATAGACTTTATAATAGCAGTTAACTGCTCTAAAGGATTTTAAATCAGTAGAAGTTAAATGAAAGATGAGTAGACAATGGAAAAAATGGTCATAATTTTTTCAGAGCTTTATATTTCCATTAT